>NC_089495.1:105038032-105663032 GCF_036850765.1 Saccopteryx bilineata
AGCATCATCCTGATATGCGAAGGTTGTGGGTTCAATTCCTGGTCAGGGCACATACAGAAACAGATTGATGTTCCTCTTTGTCTCTCTCCCTTCCTCTCTCTCTAAAATCAATAAATTAAAAAAAAATTTAAAACCATTATAAAAGTAAAGAGCTGAGGACCTTCTGGGAAGGTGGTGACTGTATTGCACCCCACCTACACTCCATTCCCAACTCTAGCCTTTCATCCCTTTCTGATGGGGCAGGTCTGCAGCTGAGTGAGTGAGGCCAGTTGGGGCCTGTAGAGTTTTCCCAGCTCACCTGTGGCTGGGTGGCCTCTCAGAACACTTCACTAAATGACCAGGAAGGAATATGAGTCCTGGGATGCGTCCAAGGATGTGTTGAAATCTTTTGAAAACATTAAGAAAATGCTGGCATGAAAGTTTGCAGAATGGAATTTAGTAGCTTGGATGAAAATCTTGGCAACAATAATAGAGTGCTCTTCCAAGTACTTTCTTAATCGTAGAGAAGATAATATTGTGTGGTGATACCTCTGAGTTTGCAAGTCATACTCTGTATGTGAAGAAGCTTTAGAAGTGCCTACCCAATTTATTGTGCTAATATGTTCCTTCTTTGTCTTATTTTTTTCCAAGTGAGAAGAAAGGAGATAGAGAAACAGACTCTCGCATGCACCCTGACCAGGAACCACCTGGCAACTCCCATCTGGGGCCGATGTTCTGCCCATCTAGGGCCATGCTCTCAACTGATCTATTTTTAGCACCTGAGGCAGAGGCTCCATGGAACCATCCTCAGTGCCTGGGGCCAATCTGCTCAAACCAATCAAGCTATGGCTGTGGGAGGGGAAGAAAGAAAGAGGGAGAGAGAGAGAGAAAAAGAGAAGGAGGAGGAAGGGTGGAGAAGCAGATGGTCAGTTTTCCTGTGTGCCCTGACCAGGAATCGAACCTGGAACATCCACATGCTGGGCTGACATTCTACCACTAAGCCAACCGACAGGGCAGTATGTTCCTTCTTATTAAGACGCAAAGTAAAACATGATAAAAATCTATGCCTAAGTAAGGCTGAAAAAATCTTTTATAAGTATAAAAATAAAATTTTAAGGTATAAGAAAGGTTATGTTACAATTTAGTCAGAAGTGTTTTTTCTTTGTTTGTGTTACATAAAATAATGGTGATCTTACAATAGCTGGAATCTTGGATCCCAGGAAATATGATACATATGACATGTGGATGCAAAGATATTTACATGAATTATAACCCACATCCAAAGAGAATATTTGAATAAAAGACAACAAAAACAAAATAAATAAAAAATCAGGATAGCAAGATAGATAATAATGCGGAGGAAAAAATAGCATTGAACATTTCATTATGTATTTAAGGAAACTGAACTATCTGCCTGTTGTAACAGATTAACACTCAGAGGCTTATGATGGAAGCTCCTTTCTTGCTCTCATAAAGCCCCGCCACTGTGATGGTGGTGGGAGGTGGGGTGCTCTGCCCGCTTGGGGCCTGGGCTGTGGGGGCTCTACTGTCTCTAATTCCTGCCTCCTGTGATTGCCCAGGGTTTCCAGACAGCAGATGGGGAAGACAGTCTAGAAACTGGAGACCTGCAAGTTTGGAAAAGTTATCTACTCTAGACTTCTAGATACACCTAAGGAATACTTTGAATGGTTAATTCCCATTAAAATCGAGACCTGTGGGAAGGATCAGATGAAAGGAGTAGCTTTGCTTCCTACTTTTTCAGAGAAGTGAGAGTCTTGGGGCCCAGGGCTGTGGAGTGTTAAGAACAGAGCATAATTAGGACTGTAGAAAAAAACTCCAACCCTTGAGCCCGGCCCTCGCCACTCCCGACAAGCAAACCATCACAATGCCTGGGGGCCAGCAGTCACTGCGGGTCTCTCAAGTCTTTCTTTTTTCCTAAAAAAATTTTTATTGGGATGATTCTGTCTGCTCTTTCAATCTGTGTTGAATCTGTGTGGTAGGGAGTTTACCTTGTTGTTTCTATTCCTTAGCCACAAATGCTCCTGTGGAGAGACCTGCACATTCTGGGGCATTTTTGGATTTTGAGCTGAATCCAATGACTTGATGACCTTGGATTGTGTTTCCTGAAGAGAGGTGGTGTTCCTGGATTAAATAGATGTTTAATGACCAGAAGTCATTCACCAAAATCCATTTCCATTTCTTTCTGTGTTCATAGCAAAGCTACATTTCTCCATCTTCTTAGCAGTTTGGTGTAGTCATGTGCTTAGTTTTGACCACTGGAACACAGTGGAAGGGATGGAAGCCACTCTGAGGCCTGGTCAGTGCTGTGTCTCCTCTATCTGCCAGTTGGATGTTTCTAAATGAAAGAGAAATGGGTAAAAAGATATGAGAAAACATTATAAAAATAGGAAATACTAATGGCAAGAAACATAAAAATGCTCAAATAGGAAAATGAGTTGCTACTATTTGTGATATTATTTACATAGATGCTACTTTTTTTTTCCTTTTTGAATTTTTCTGAAGCTGGAAAAAGGGAGGCAGTCAGACAGACTCCCGCATGCGCCTACTGGGATCCACCCGGCACGCCCACCAGGAGGCAATGCTCCGCCCATCCGGGGCATCGCTCTGCAGCAACTAGAGCCATTCTAGCGCCTGAGGTAGAGGCCACAGAGCCATCCTCAGTGCCTGGGCCAACCTTGCTCCAATGGAGCCTTGGCTGCAGGAGGGGAAGAGAGAGACAGAGAGGAAGGAGAGGGAGAGGGGTGGAGAAGCAGATGGGTGCTTCTCCTGTGTGCCCTGGCTGGGAATCGAACCGGAGACTCCTGCACGCCAGGCCAATGCTCTACCACTGAGCCAACCGGCCAGGGCCCATAGATGCTACTGTAATAGAACTTAGACTGACAAACATCAAAAACAACAGTGACACATTGCTGGCAGGTATGCAGAGAAATCTGAATTGATATTAGGAGTAGAATTGTTATTGCCCTTTTGGAAAATGTTCTGAAAACATTTATTATAATAAAAAATGCACACACCTTTCTTACCTTCCCTCTTCTAAATGTAATCTCATTGGAATATACTCTGTAGAGATAAAAAATTTAAGTTAAGACTATTTATCAATGGATTGTTTACAGTGCAAAAAAAAAAACTGGAAAGGACTAGTTGAATTGTTTTAGTGTATCAGTCAGAATTAATGTAGGATATAGAAACTACTCTCTATTTTAGGAAAAAATGGGATTCAATTCAAGGAATTAAGGGCTTACATGATTATTGGAAGAGCTGTGACTTCTAGGATATCACAGAACTGACCCATAAAGAGAGCTACCAGCTCTTGAGGCCTCCCCTGAGCTATGCTGAGGTCAAGAATCCACCATTGTTGTCATTGTTCTGACCTTTTAAACACCAAGAAGCTAGAGACCACTTAACAGTTGCAATCCACAAAGTGGTCATTGGTTGTAGCCAATCCCAGCTGATCAGCCTGGGTATAAATCCCTCCTATTGATGTGCCATCAGCAATCAAGGTTCAACTGCAAGAAGAGGATATACACAGCCCACATAGGGGGTGTGCCTCAAGTGCCCAGCTTGGGTGATTGGGGAGGCTGTCCACTGGACCTTACAGAAAACTTACTATTAGGTCACTCTACCAAGCCTGGGAAATGCACCAGCTCTTCCTAATACATAGAAACAAACACAGGGAGGCTGCCAAGAAGAAGAAACAGAGAAACATGTTCCAAATGACAGCACAGAACAAAACTCAAGAAAAAGAACTAAATGAAATGAAGACAAGCAACCTACTAGATGTAGAGTTCAAAACATGGGTTATAAGGATTCTCAATGAACTTAGGGGAAGAGTAGATAAACTTAGAGAGAACTTCATCAGCATAAAAAAGGACATGGAAACCATAAAAAAGAATCAGTCAGAAATGATGGATACATTAGTTGAAATGAAGAATACATTATAGGGAATTAATAGTGAAGTAGATGAAGCTGAGAATCAAATCAGTGACTTAGGATATAAGGAAGCAAAAAACATCCAAACAGAACAACAACACCAGAAAACCAATCCAGGCCATGGCTGGGCTTCTCAGTGGGTAGAGCATCATCCCACTAAGGTGATGGTTTCAGTCTCCAATCAAGGCACATGTGAGAAGCAACCAATGAGTACACAGCTAAATGGAACAACTAAGTGGAACAATGAGTTCATGCTTCTTTTCCTCTCCCTCCCCCTTCCCTTTCTCTCTCTCTTTCTCAAATCAATAGAAGCATTTTAAAAAAAGAAAGAAGAATCCGAAAAATGAGTATAGTATAAGGAGCCTTTGGGACAACTTTAAGCATACCCATATTCATATCATGGGGAAGCTGGAAGAAGATGAGAGAAAGCAGGAAATTGAAAACCAGTTTGAAAAAATGACAGAAAACTTCTTTTACTTGGTGAAGGAAATAGACCTACAAGTTCAGGAAGCATAAAGAGTCCCAAACAAGATGAACCCAAAGAGGCCCACACCAAGACACATCATAATTAAAATGTAAAAGATTAAAGATAACAAGATAATTTTAAAAGCAGCAAGAGAAAGACAGGTAGTTACCTTCAAGGGAGTACCCATAAGACTGTCAGCTGATCAGCTGATTTCTCAACAGAAACTCTGCAGGCCAGAAGTGAGTGGCAAGAAATAGTCAAAGTGATGAAAAGCAAGGAACTACAGCCAAGATTACTTTACCCAACAGACCTATTATTTAGAATCAAAGAAAAGAGAAAAAGCTTACCAGACAAGAGTGTTAAAGAGTCTTCTTGAAGAAGAAGAAGAAGAAATATGAACAATAAAATAGCAATAAATATATATTTATCAACAATTGAATCTAAAAACAAAATGAACAAACAAGCAGAACAGAAGAAGATTCATAGATACAGATACAGAGAACATTCTGATGGCTGCCAGATGGGTGGAATAGGTGAAGGGCTTAAGAAGTACAAATCAATTGCTACAGAATAGTCACAAGGATATAAAGTACAGCATATGGAATATAATAGTATATAATAGCCTGACCAGGGAGTGGTGTAGTGGACAGAGCATTGGACTGGGATGCCGAGGACCCAGGTTCAAGACCCCAAGGTTGCCAGCTTGAGCGTGGGCTCATCTGGTTTGAGCAAAAGCTCACTAGCTTGGACACGAGGTTGCTGGCTCTAGCAAGGTATTAGTTGGTCTGCTGAAGGCCCATGGTCAAGGCACATATGAGAAAGCAATCAGTGAACAACTAAGGTGTTGCAATGTGTAACGAAAAACTAATGATTGATGCTTATCATCTCTCCGTTCCTGTCTGTCTGTCCCTGTCTATCCCTCTCTCTGACTCTCTGTAAAAAAAAAAAGGTCTATAATAGTCAATAATAGTCTAATAACTGTGTATGGTGTCAGATGGGTACAAGATTCTTCAGGATGATCACTTAGTAAGTTATGTAATGTCTAATCACTGGAGTGCCTACTTGAAACTAATATAATAATAATATATATTAACTATAATCAAAAAATACAAATGATTTAAAATAAAAAACTCAGCACTTATCATATGATCATACTTATGTAAAATGTGTGTGTACGATTTTATGAACATGGAGAAAATATGAAAATATATACACTAAGTTGTTAACACTTGCTACTTGTGTCTTGGGGTCATATGGGGGAGGGAGGTGGAGGAAGCAGCAAAGAGAGATTAAAAATCCTGTCTTAAAAACTCAAGCATAGACTCCTGCATGCGCCTGACCGGGATCTGCCTGGCATGCCTACTGGGGGGAAATGCTCTGCCCATCTGGGGTGTTGCTCTGTTGCAACTAGAGCCATTCTAGCGCCTGAGGCAGAGGCCATGGGGCCATCCTTAGTGCCCGGGGTGGCTTTGCTCTGGTGGAGCCTTGGCTGCGGGAGGGGAAGAGGGGAAGAGAGAGACAGAGAGGAAGGAGAGGGGGAGGGGTGAGAAGTAGATGGGCACTTTTTCTGTGTGCTCTGACTGGGAATCGAACCCGGGAATCCTGCACACCAGGCCAATGCTCTGAGCCAACCGACCAGGGCCTAGGAATGCCCTTGTTGATCAAGCTACCCAAAAGAAAATTATATGGAGCAACCATGACAGACTGAGCAAGTCAGTCTTATACTATTCATCACCAGAACGCTGCAGCCCGGTGTAACAGTTTCAACTTTCTTGGGAAGCAGCACAGCAGATTGGGAAATCCTGTCCAAGGGGTCCTATTCTGCCCCTTCATTTGGAGTTAACCCTCAAGGACCCCTACCAGGACAACTTTGGCAGATGGATGTTACTCATATACCTTCATTTGGCAAACAGTCGTATGTCCACGTTACAGTGGATACATATTCCGGATCTATAGCAACCTCTGTCAGAACAGGAAAGGCTGCTAAGCATGTTATAGCTCATTGTCTGTATGCATTGTTCTATTATTGGATATCCTAAACTGGCTAAACTGAAAATGCTCCTGCATATGGAGCAAAAGCATTTACTGTATTTTGTCATGCTTACAATCTTTAAAGTTAAGGTATTACTAAAGTGTACTCAGCAAACATTTTAAGGTCAATTAAAAAAAAATTTTAAAGGGAGTAGTCATATCCTGGAACTCCTACGGGGCTACCATATCATGCTTCTTACTTAAAAAAAAAAATTTGCATTTCTTTTGAATGCTGATGAACAGGAGACACCAAATCTTTTTTGCCTGCAAACTACTACCTTCTTTATTAGATCCAGCTAATAACACTGTTTTGTCCTTTTCCAAATAGCTCCAGATATATGGAAAAGATTTATATAGGCGGATGGGGATCCTCAAACCCCTCAGTGAGATCTTCTGAGCATGGCTTTTAAGATACCTAGAGGCAGAAAAAGCCCAATAGAGATCAGGGGAACTACCAGCTTTTAGGATACACCCTTAAAGGCTCCAACGCCCCAAAGGGGTCTCATGGGATGCCATCTGGGTCCTGCTTCAATAGTGGAAAGGAAGGTCATTGAGCTAAAGCCTGCCAGGCTTACATGCCTCTGCTGTGAGGAAACACTTGAAGGTAGGCTTCCCCCTCGCCCCTCTAAGGGAGGGTTCAGTCTCTTCCAGCCCTGCTCCAGCCACCTATGACCTAACCTTCCCCAGAATGCTGGGGTTTGCCACTGAAGGCTGAAGGTGCCCAGGGCCGTCAGCCCCATCTATGACACTGTGGACGAGCCTAGGGTATTTCTTCCAAGAAGCAGGTAAACTGATCTCATTTGCACAAGGGCCACTTAACTATGTTTTGCCTGAATAGTCAGGTTTTTTATTCTTCCCTCAAAGATCTCTGTTGTGGGTGTTGATAGTCCTATTTTCTGCTGCTTTGCTTAATATATAGTGTTTCCTTTATCCCTCCTACCTCAATGCCCCACTCATATTTCAGGCTGGGACCTACTCCTAATTTAGAGCTCTCTTTCCCTCTTTTGCCAACTTCTATTATGAATCTACCTTTGCCACCCAGCTTAGTGTATCCCAAGGTTCTCTTGACCATGCCACAGTCGCAGAGCTCCAGGGAAAAGCAACCTGGTCTCATCTCTCCAGGCAGAGGAGAACAGAAGCTCCATATCCACGCATGCTGCAAATGGCTTTTTCCAGTCTACCTGAATCATTACCAGCTAGAAGCAGCGGTCACTGGGACTTGGACATGAGCTGCAAAGTATAGAATGGTGACAACAATTCCAGTGCCATGAGGACTTTTCCTGGACTCCTGCTCCCTGTGACAGCTCCTAACAGACTGAACTGTGGTTGGGTTGCATTTTTCAGGGATTTGGCATGGTGGTGGGCCCAACTTGGACTTGGGGAACATGTTAAGGACACTACTCTTTTATGGATTCTTGCTGTATTGGCCAAGAGTTTGCCTAAAGGCTTTTAATCACTGTAAAAAAAAAAAAAATAGAAGACTGGATAAAGAAGATGGGGCACATATACACCATGGTATACTACTATTCAGCTAGAAGAAATGATGACATCGGATCACTTACAGCAGAATGGTGGAATCTTGATAACATTATGCAGAGTGAAATAAGTGAATCAGAAAAAAACAAGAACTGCAGGATTCCACGCATTGATGGGACTAAGAGACATGGACAGGAGTGGGGTGGTTACGGGGGGTGGGGGTAGGGAAGGAGGGAGAGGGGGAGGGGGAGAGGTACAAAGAAAACTGTATAGAGGGTGACGGAGGACGATCTCTCTTTGGGTGATGGGTATGCAACAGAACTAAATGACAAGATAACCTGGAAATGTTTTCTTTGAATATATGTACCATGATTTATTGATGTCACCCCATTAAAATAAAAATTTATTTATAAAAAAACACAAAAAAACTCAAGCATAGATATGATGTTATTATGTAAAATTATATATATTTGCATATATATGACTTTGATTGAAGGAACTAGAATAATAAAAACTGAAATTAAATCTATATCACATAATTTATCTACATCTACGGACTTGGAGAGTGGAATAGGTTGCTACAGCAATGGCTCTCAATGAAGGAGCCAGGCCTCTCTGTATCCCTGCTTTTGTATAGACCTTCTCACTTTGACCTTGGGCCTGGCCACATGACTTGCTCTGGCCAATGGAACAAACATGATGCAAGCAGGGGCTTGTATCAGTGCATTGGGCTTGCCCTCTGGGAATACTGCCACCAAGTGAGCAAATCTGCTGGACGCATGTTGCCCAGCTCCACTCACCTCTTGTGTTGTAGGTTCAGAGCAGCTACAGACAATATGGAAATGAATGGGTGTGGCAATCACTTCTGAGGCAGAGGGAAGCACATGATATTGTTAAGTGAAAAAGTCAAGTTGCAGAATAATGTAGAACATGATTTTTAAAAATAATTTTGGCAAATATTCCAAACAAACCCCAAAAACCTATAGTTTTTTCATGTCTGCATGAATACATGTGCCTGTCTGCATGGATACATGTGCATGAGTGAAGGGGAAGGTCCAGGAGAATACACGCCAGCCTCTTTGTCTCTGAATCCCTCCAAGTAGTGGATTACTGGGTGTAGGTGGAGGAGGGGTATACTGAGATTCCATACAGCTTTATGTTGTTTCTTGGATTACAATGAGCCTATGACTTCTGAACTTTGAAAAGCATTAAATAGGGGGCAACAATTAAATACCTTGAAGTTTCTGTTCAGTATGGCTGAAGACCACCACATGGAGTCATATTGTCCAGAGACAGCTCTGGCCCCACCCTCAGTCATCACTAGGGGGTGCTGGACATCTGCCCATGGCAGGAGTGAGGTGCTTCAGCTCAGACTCCTCTGACTACCTCTTCATGGTCTTGGCCGATGCTATCTTGGAGGCATTGTCGCAGAACACTCGCTCTCGCAACCTCCGTCCATGAGCTAAGGGAGCCTCTGCTCCAACTCATGAGAAACCGTCCCCACTGGATTGTGAGAGTTCTTTTCTCTGCAGAAAACCTCTCTTGATTGATCATTCCAGTTATTGTGAGAAGGAAATCATTTACAAGAACAATCGCTGACTAGCATAGCAATTAAGAAAAAAGTGCTTAACAGTCTCTGCCAGCAATTCCACGCCCTGTCAGAGAGTGTGGGCAGTGATGTGGGGTGAACCCAAGTAGAATGTTCTGCTGAATCTTCTGGCCCTTTCATGCTCAGCCATCCCCTCACCGAAAAGGCAGTAGAGCAAGTCTGAAAGAAATTGCTCTTAGCCGCAGATGGCTGGGGAT
The DNA here is from genome assembly GCF_036850765.1 of Saccopteryx bilineata. Classification (NCBI taxonomy): domain Eukaryota; kingdom Metazoa; phylum Chordata; class Mammalia; order Chiroptera; family Emballonuridae; genus Saccopteryx; species Saccopteryx bilineata. Next base: position 105,047,742 of record NC_089495.1, read on the forward strand.
TTGAACATATATGAAAAACATGATCAATGCTAATAGTTGGAGTTTTTTTAAGGGGGAGTTAATAGACTCTGATCAACTCTAGTGGTACCTCACCTACATCTACATTACATACAGGCATACATATACTCACAAACACACGCATGACTAGGTATCATAGGTGTGTCTCTTTTTCATTCTTTAGTGTTTTTTCATGTGTGTATCTCATAGCACACATGCACAGCTTATACTTACCCTGTATGATGTTTTAGCTTTTTCAAAGCAGTTTGATATCTATGATCTTATACAAATCAGCATATGGACTTACTGATAACTAATACCAAACTTTGGTTTAGTCTCAGTTTATACATGAAATAGTTTTTATAGATTGATGATGTCATCATTTTTATTATATGTGGCTTAAGTGTCTGTTTGTCGCTGATAGCTTATTGGTTGCTTGCGTAACTGTACTAGCCAATGGGGTGAAGTTGCCACGGCTGAATGCAAATTGGGTCAGGGGGAAGGTGAACATTTGTTTGCATTGGCAATCATCTGTTTTACATAAAAACTACGTCTTAATGTAATTTCTTTTAAGAATGCCTCCTAGAAAATACAGCACTGAAGAGGAGAGAAAAAAAGCTAAAGCTGCACAAAAACGGCTTTTTCAACAAAAAGAAACCACTGAGCAGAGAAAGACAAGGCTTGCTTCGGTCGCAGAGCAAATGCGTCTTTCTCGGCAAAATGAGACTGAGCGGTTTCCTTCATTGCACTCTACTTTAAGCAATTAAGCAAGTAAAAGGGGGAAACCCTGTGGGGCACTAAGCAAAGGGGCATCCTTGCCACCTGCCCTGGGTAATTCAGTTTGAATTAGCAGACACCTTTGCACAAATCATTTTAATTACAATTTATAATATCTAGAACAGCGGGGCTTTCTAGTGTTGATAAAATAATACATTTTAAAGAAGTTAAGTTAGTCTCTGATTCCTATAGATTTCTCAGTGGTAAGGCAAAAAGGAACAGAGAAGGCATATGTCCCCAGGCTCCAGGTTGTAGAGGTACAACAAAGTTGCTAGTTTTACAAATGCCAGGGTGGCAGCCACAGTGGTGAGGGGGAAGCCAACCTCCTTTTCTGCCCTCTGTGAACCGAAGGTAAGAGTCAGGAACGAAAACTACACAGGGGGTGTTAGAAGAATAAAAGCCAACCACATTTTAAGGACATGAAATGGTAGGTAATCTGTTTGAGAGTTATCTTTTGTTTTTATTTATGTTTTGTTTTAGTGTTTGTTTTTAAGGAAAATAAATACCACTACAAGCAAATAAGATTTGACACAACAGGACCAAAAGCTTCAAGAATTGGATTGGAAAGTGTTCTCATCATGTGGCAGGGGTTTGGAATACATGGTCTCGAAGCCCTTCCCAGCCCAATTTTGATAGTTCCTTTCCTTGTGGGTTTACATGACCACCATGTTAATAGGGCTCATTGCACCTGGCGTTAACCAAGCTCCTGAACCCCCTGTACCTGTGCAGGGGAGCCTCAGTATCACACTTTAGCTGAGCAGTATCTTGTCTACAGGGCTGGCTTATGCACTTCCTGAGCAGCTGGAGGAACTTCAGGAAACTTGGACATAGAAGAGCTCTAGAATTTACCTTGTGCCTTCTGCATTAAGGTGCAACCTCGTTCTCAGTGCTTGTTAGGAAGGATAACAACAGCAGCAAACGTCGGGAGGAATGCAGTACTTGGTGTAGAAGCATGCGTACATTTTGTTGTATAGGTGGTGGGAGGAAGGGAGGGAAAAAGTGCCTATTGGGACAGGAAGACAGGTTTTCAAGGGCACTAAACTTGTCCCTGCTTTCATGCTACTTTGCCAGCATTGTATGTGGGAGAGCCTGAGAGAGGGCAGAAAGGAGGGTTCAAAGAGCCCATATAGCTCACTGCATGTATCTCCTGTGGAGCCTCGGGGTTGCTGTCTGCCTTGCCAGCACTGGCGTCATGGAGTCATGCCAGGGACGCCTTTATTCCCACGTAAGGAGCAGCAGTGTGGAAATTAAGTGCATGAAGCCTGCAGCCAGCCTCTCACTAGCTGCTTGGCCCTGGGCATACCACTTACCCTGTTTCTGTTTCTTCATCCATTAAAACGAGAATAGTGATGTGCTCACAGGATTAATGTGCTGATGATTAAATCATATCTTCATATAAAATAGAGTATTGTAGGCATATCATAATCTAAGTATTAAATAAATCACTTCAAACATTTATCATTTCTCACCAAGCATTTATGGAGCTCCATCAGGTGGTCCGTAGTCTGACCAGGGCTAACTCCTACCCCCCAAGAGTTCATGACCTGAGGGAAAGTTTGTGGGAGAGCATTCCTTGAAGGCGAGCTCCCAATTGAACAGGTAGGCTGGATCAAAATAAGCCCTATCATTTGGGCCAATGAGGTGGCAGTTCCCGAGGAAAGGCCAGGGGATGGAAGCGACATAGAGCAGAATCTTGTTAGCCTAATTTAGCTGCACTTGAGAGGTCTCCAATCACTGAGTTCTTCTCTGCGATAGTGAGACTGGTACTTTCCACCTGCAGGTGCCGCTCGCCCATGACATTTATCCCGCCATCATCCAGTTGTAGAGTTCTGGTGACAGTCCTTCATTAGTCCCCCGAGAGGACTCTTCTCTGGCTCTAACTGCACCGCAGAGAACAGGAACTGGGCTGCTGATTGGGGAGGCAGACACACAATCGCCCAGCTTGTATCCGCACAGAGCGGGAGAGGTGACAAGTCTGCCACTCACGTTCTTTCAGGGATGATGAGCTGTCTAAGACCAGCAATTTGGCAAAAAAGAGTCTGTGAGATTCCAAGTAAATTTGTCATTTCATGTTTCTGTCCTCTTTCCTCGGTGTTAGTGCAAGCTTGCGGTTGAGTTTCTGATATTCTGACATCACATTTACTGGCAGTCGTGCATGCTACTCTGAGAGCGGAACGCTAAGTACGGTATGTTTTTCTTTTGCACCCAAATGAATCTTGGCGCTATATATATTCAATTATTCTTTGGCTTTATAATTTCCTGACCCAGATAACATCTCATTTTATCATTTTATGTATTGATTTATTTTTATTTATTTATTTTTTTGCCATTGTTATTATATCGACTTGCTACAAGAGTTTTACCCAGATAGTTATAGTAGGCGAATGTACTTTTTCTGGAGTCAAGTGACTGTCATCTGATTTTAGGATTTGTCCTGGCATTCTTTGGGGCCAGACAAGATTTGGAAGAAAATTTTCAAAACAGGATCTTGAGAAGAAATTAGAAGGCATGATATTTTAAATACACTATCCAAAAATTCCATCGGCTGCAAGGGCTAATGTTTCAGCTCGGGGGAGGAATCAGAACTGCCCAAAGGGGAGTTTGCCTGTGGCATTCTGACCAGTTGAAAATGACATAGGGTGCCAGTGGTCAGAGAAGAAGAAGGAGTGCAGTCACATCAGTGACAGGGTGACAAAGTCACAGACTTGAGCCAGGAGTTTCCCTGACATAGATAAGATAGGCTTCCAGTAGAAGGAGTCTTGAAAGGGTCATAAAAAGCCTTCATGGCTTGATGAATGTGGGTATCATAAACATATAATTTTTTCAAAGTAAAAAATGCGACTTTCTTTCTTTTAGTATTTTTAACATCTGTATTCATTAGAGAATGGCCAACAGATATATGAAAAGATGCTCATCTTCTTTAGCTATTAGAGAAATGCAAATCAAAACTGCAATGAGATACCACCTCACACCTGTTAGATTAGCTATTATTAGCAAGACAGGTAATAGCAAATGTTGGAGAGGCTGTGGAGAAAAAGGAACCCTCATACACTGTTGGTGGGAATGTAAAATAGTACAACCATTATGGAAGAAAGTATGAAAAAAAAAAAAAAAAAAAAAAAAAGAAAGTATGGTGGTTCCTCAAAAAACTGAAAATAGAACTACCTTATGACCCAGCAATCCCTCTACTGGGTATATACCCCCAAAACTCAGAAACATTGATACGTAAAGACACATGCAGCCCCAAGTTCATTGCAGCATTGTTCACAGTGGCCAGGACATGGAAACAACCAAAAAGCCCATCAATAGATGACTGGATAAAGAAGATGTGGCACATATACACTATGGAATACTACTCAGCTATAAGAAATGATGACGTCGGATCATTTACAGCAAAATGGTGGGATCTTGATAACATGATACGAAGCGAAATAAGTAAATCAGAAAACACCAGGAACTGCATTATTCCGTACGTAGGTGGGACATAAAATTGAAACTAAGAGACATTGATAAGAGTGTGGTGGTTACGGGGGGAGGGGGGAAAGGGAGAGGGAAAGGGGGAGGGGGAGGGGCACAAAGAAAACAAGATAGAAAGTGACAGAGGACAATCTGACTTTGGGTGATGGGTATGCAACATAATTGAACGACAAGATAACCTGGACTTGTTATCTTTGAATATATGTATCCTGATTTATTGATGTCGCCCCATTAAAAAAAAAAAAAGAATGGGACTTATAAAATCATTTCCTAACTAGGAAAAAGATTATCGTGTAGGCTAACTGAACAGGATCCAGGCACTGTGCCACCTGCTGCCGGCTGTCCCCACAATCTGCCTGTTTATGCTGATGTACTGTGGGGTGTTTCAAGCCTTCCATTAATGGCAGTGATGATGATGTGTTGTTTTCAGCCTTCTTGGAACCTTTCTGCATTTTGAGAACTCTTTTTATATTGGTTATTGGAACCAGTAGTGAGCATGCCCCTAGCAGAAGCACAGCTCTGCTTCACATGAGCCTGTCCACTGCTCCAGTCAAAGCCTGACCCAGCTGCGACTTTTGCTTAGAAAACCTACAGCAGTTCCTCGCTGCTGTCAATAATGGTAATTATAGTTATAGAGCACTGTTCCCTGAGGAGCATGAGCACTTTATAGATGCTGTGGCATTGATCCTCAAAACATGAGTGCAACAAGAAGGAGCAAGCATTGTCATCATTTTATAGATGGAAAAACTTCACCGAGGGAGGCCAAGGTAGCTTTCCATTCACATAGAGCTGGTTATGTTGCAGAGGTTTTATGAATTCTGACGTGCTGTGCTAATCATCCTGCTAAAATGCACCACCCTAGATCAGCCTTTTTCAGTAAGGATGTTAGCACAGGGGTATGTCAAAGACTTTGCTCCAGAGGGAAAGCCATTTAAAGAGAATTTCTTTCTTTTTTTAAAAATTTATATTTTCACCAGAAAAACTATTATAATAAGTGTTTACAATAGCTTATTATAAACGTTATGTCAAGTAAGGTTAAAAGAACGAAGGCAGCATAGTGTGCAATGGGCATGAGGAGATGGCAGTGTGGGGCAGGCGTAGGATAATGATAGTGGAAAATGTGGGCTAAAGCCAATTGCTGCAATTGAGCGCTGCATTTGGCTTGGAGATTCCTGGCAGCCAAGGCAAAAAGGGAAGCAGGATGATTTATAAAGGTCTCTATCTAATAAGAAAAAATATATTAGGAAGCAAGAGGAGTTTAGGAGTATGAGCTCAAGTAGAAAAATTAGCCTAGGAATACAAGTTTAATTTTGCATCTTCTGCAGGAGAATCCTAACGCCAAATCACAAAGAGTGGCTGCACGTGCACGAGCACGCGCGAGCGCACACACACACCCTACTCACATTCCCCTACTTAAAAGTTAAAGATAAAAGTGGTTAAAATTAGCATCAAGGACAGGCTTCAAAAGGGTAATTGGAAGAGAAAGTTTTAAGTGGCCGCTCGGTGACTGGTCGGTGGAAGGCAGTGGAGGAAACACTTTTGCCAGCTATCAGCCTCTATCTTTCTGCAACGTTATGTGATGAAGTGTCCATTCTTCTTATTTCAGCTATTTCAACCTCCTTCTCCCTGGCTGACAGCATGGTTTGGATGTCTAGAATTCTCAACTGTGTCTGACCCTTGGGGGGCAGTTATCTTAACATATACCCCAGAAGCAAAGCTCTGTTCTCCAAAAAACACCGAATTCTAGAAAGCATTCTTTGCTCACTATTGATGCAAAGTAACCAGGTCTCTAGGCTCCCTGCAAGTCAGAGGCTCTTTAAACAGGGTTTAACAAGAGGCAGCTGGGCATGTCTGTCATTCTTACTCTTAGCTATTGGAGAATAGCTGTTCTGAGGGTTTTGCTTTTAGAGGCTTAGCTTTTTCAGTTCTAGAAAATGGATGAAGATAACACCAACTGCCCTAAATGTAAACATGACTCGAAATAAAAAGTTGCCTTTCCAAAAGTATTAAGAGATCTCAAACACTGTCTTCATGAGCAATGCCAATTTCAGCTAAATCTGACCCAACTATATTTCCCTCCATAGTGTGTGCTCAAAAAATTTTGACAGCTAAAAATAGGCAGAAAAGGACAAGATTAGCAAATGTTGCTTTAGATTATACTGCCTTTCAAGCCACTTGCTGCCTTTTTAACCAGGGGTAACATACAACTTGGTTTCAGCAATACTGATAGTATTTCTGGCTCTTGAAGACCTGGGCAATGAAAACTAAGCTGTAAAAGCTTTGCAGTTTATTGCTGCTGAATTAAATGATAGTTAGGCAGGGTCAATCTTTAAAGAAAACAGCATATCAGGACTGACTGTGACTAATAAGAAGCACCTTTATCAGAGCACCTTTCCTGGCCCCCTGACCCCTTCCTCTGTTCTCACCACTGCTAGGTGACACTCAGTTCTCCAGCAGTCCTTTCTCCACACTAGCCTCAGCCCTTCTCCCTGGCAGAGTTCATTATAGCATTTCGTAATGAGCCAGGAGTAGGTATTTTAGAGCCATATTTTTATTCCTCATCTCCCTGATTGATTTTCTAAATTATGTGTGAGCACAAAGGTGTTTAAGAAAACACCTAACTCAGCAGCAATTAGCTGTAAAGCTTTTAAAGCTTAGCTTTCATTTCCTAGGTCTTCAAGAGCCAGAAATAATATCAGTAATATTGAAACCAAGTTGTATGTTACCCCTGGTTAAAAAGGCAGCAAGGGGCTTGAAAGGCAGTATAATCTAAAGCAACATTTGCTAATCTTGTCCTTTCCTGCCTATTTTTAGCTGTCAAAATTTCTTGTATACACACACACACACACACACACACACACACGCCGTGGAGGAAAATGTAACTGGGCAGGAATTTTAGAAATTGGAGGTGATATTTATGTTTTCATAAACAAATGAAAGCTATTGCAGTAACAAGGCCAAGTTTCAAGTCTGGCCCTTGACAGTACTACAAAGGCTGTAAACTGTTCCCTGCTCCTTCTGTGCCCTTCTCCCCTAAGAGGCCTGTTTACCATTTACCGGGCTTCCAGTTTTCTCCACTTAACAGGTCATCCCTGATAGTAAACAATACACCATTAGTGTGGATTTAAGCCTGTTTTTCTCCTCTCAAAAGGGGCAATAATGCTTCTAAGGGGGCCAACATTTATTCTTGGAAGGCAAAACAAACAAACAAACAAACAGACAAACACTTTTTATATGTAAAGCACAGATATATGTATACTGCACAAACAGATACACAGTAACAGTATACCTATGGCATTAAACTTTCATAAACAGGGGCAATTAAGAAATAATGTCTAAGCCCTGAGGTGGGAGATGGTGCACCAGGGAAAATAAGATGGGCAAACACTTCCATAGATTAAAGGGCTCTGCCCAGGTTAAGGCACATGGCCATTTTCCAGATGGTCAGTTCTTTGACAAGACTCTGCCAGTTCTTATTTCGGGAGTAAGGAGGTTGAAGAAATGTATCAGACACCATTGCCTTGTTTCAGTCAATTATGAGTTGGGGATAGGTTTAAAATAACAATTTGTGGCCCTGGCTCATTGGCTCAGTGGTAGAGCGTTGGCCTGGCATGTGGATGTCCCAGGTTTGATTCCTGGTCAGGGCACACAGGAGAAGCGCCCATCTGCTTCTCCATCTCTTCCCCTCTCACTTTGCTCTCCTTCTCTCTCTCTCTCCTTCTCTCTCTCTCTCTCTTTCTCTCTTCTCCTCCGGCAGCCATGGCTGGATTGGGGTGAGTTCCGGATGCTGAGGATGGTTCCATGGCTTCCGCCTCAAGTGCTGAGAAGAGAGACAGCAAGATAGCAATGGAGTAGGCGGATGTAAGAACTTCCACCTCCTCGAACCAAAGTGGATTACAACTTAATTTTAAAAACCATCACCTGGAAAAACCAACTTTGGACTAAACTAAGAGGACTCTTTAACCAAGGAATATCAAGTGCTGAGGAAAGCCTGATTGCTGAGCAATGGAGTGGGGTTCAGATGGTTAGAGCACTGCCCCCTAGTGGGCTTGCTGGGTGGATCCCGGTCAGGGAGCATGAGCATGTGGAGTCCATCTGCCTCCCTGCTTCTCACTGAATGAATGAATGAATGAATGAATGAATGAATGAATAAATAAATAAATAGAATTTGTAGTGCAGTGAGTCATTCAGCCCAGGAAATACAGTAAATTTCAAAATCATCCAAGAGGCATTCGGAGAAGGGAGAAGGGGGAGGGGGAGAGGAAGGAGAAGGGGGCAAGTAAGAGGAGGAGGAAGAGGAAGAGAAGAGGAGAAGAAGCTGTAACTTACTGGATTTACTTTTCTGTGAGGATCATGTATGCCTGTTTCTTGGCTTTCCTTGGTTGAAAATATTTGACTAATACAGTTATCCCCTGCTTTTTGAAAGTTTGCTTTACACCATCTTGCTTTTATGACACATATAGATCAGTACCTGTTTTTGCTAAATGAAAAAAAATCCAAAGAGGATTTTCACTTTTATGAAAAAAGGCAGAAGGTGCCACTCAGCGTTTGTTTCTCAGTGTTGCTATCGAAGCAGCAGTGCCCCAGCGCGAACAGCGGCCTGACCGAACTCCTTCTCCAAGGAGATGCCGCTTCCGCTGCATCTCAGCGCAAAGCGGCCGCAGCTCTGAACTGTGTCTGTGAGCATCCATGCTTTACCTCAGTGTATCATGTGCACCCGTAGCAAGATGTGTCCTGAGGTAATTGCTTCTTTGCTTTAGGCAATTTGGGCTGATGAGAAGTTTCATAGGAACGCTCTACTTCAGATTATGGGAGACACCAGTAATGCTTTGCCCTAAACTGGAACCCTGCCTTGGGAACTGACTTGTGAGAAGGAAATGCTTGCCTCTGTGGTCTCCCTTGTAGGAATTCAGTACTGTTTGTCCCACTGCCAGGCAAAGTCCAGCCCCCTGATCCTTCAGAGAACAATGCAAAGCTTTCTTTCCCTACCTTTGGCATATTCTTTCTAGTGGGGGCCTTCATTTGTTCTTAGTTCTTTCTTTTGGTGCTTGATCTGTGTCTAACATCAGCCAGGGACATATTGACAGTCAGAGAGTTTTGATAAGTCTTGCAGAAATATTAACTCTCTAATCACCATCAGAGCATACAGGCAGCACTGTGTTCTTACTAGGATTAAATTAGCACCCAACTTTAAGGAATGAACATAGATGTACTCAGGAAATTACTAACCCGTAACGTTAATTCCCTACCTGGTAAATTGCTGAAACAATCAATAGCACAGTTTAGAAGCCCCCTTGGGAAACCAAGGTGATAAATGTGTTGTAGTCCCATAATGGAGGAGATGTGGTCTGCAAATGGAGGCCCTTCTCCAGGGGACCATTGTGGGGCTGCCATGGCAACCACAGAGTGTCGTCCTGTGTCTTGCAAGTTGGTCCGGAATGTATTGGGTTAGTTAGTTAGTTGGAACAAGCAAAGGCCAGGGTTTACTGAGGAATTGTCTGGTGTTTCTATCGTGGGTCACATGATGAGAAATCCATACATGTTCAGGTCACATGAATTTTTCATTGATAACAATAGCAGTTGATAGAGTCCATGCTGGGCAAATGAATATTAGACTTGATTCAAATATAAATCAGGTGCATTCAGGCCTTACTCATATCTCCATTTGGGTTATTAATCCCAAGGTGACAGTGTGCTTTTAGTAGTATTGGCCATCAAGGGCTCAAGTTTGCATGATTGATTGCATTGAACTTGGTTTATACTAAGTAATTAATCTATGCTGGCTGGCATGACATCTGGCAGTGGTCAGCCATACAAGGATGGCTAGTGGACAGATGGTCAGGCCCTTTGGCCCATTCATTCATGTGGATCAAACTGTTTGGAAAAAACATTTGGTTTTTGTTTTTGCTCAGAATCTCAAGTAGGATGCCCCCTTGAGACAGATGGGTTGCAATTAGTCATTCTCAAATCTTGTTTTGGATGCCTGGAACTTTGAGGGTGACAGCTGAAGGAGAGCTGGGGTCCCTCAGGCATCCCTTCCTGCAGAGAGGAAGCTGTGGGGTAGTGCTGCCATCACTGCATTCAAAGCCAGGAAAACCTGGCTTCATATCAGCACTGCTGCATTCTGTTTGAATAACCTTAGCCAAGTCATTTGCATCTCTTTGACTAGAGTTTCCCCCTCTGTTAAATGGCAATAATTCTACCACCTTTTTTTTTTAAGCAAGTGCAAGAGAAAAATACAGAGAGAGAGAGAGAGAGAGAGAGGAAGAGAGACAGATAAGAAGCATCAATTTGTAGTTGTGGCACTTTAGCAGTTCATTGATTGTTTCTCATGTGTGCTTTGACTGGGCTGAGGGGGGGCTCCAGCTGAGCCAGTGACCCCTTGCTCAAGCTTCTACCACTCTTAAAAATGAGATTTTGTGTCTGTAGGTAGAAGATCTTGGCATAGCCTGACCAGTGATGGTGCAGTGGATAGAGCAGGCATGGCCAACAGTTTTTGCCCCTGGGCCAGATTAGAAAGAAAACTTTATTCACAGGCCAGATGAAATATTAAAATTAAAAAATGTTAAATACAGAAACGATTCATTTAAATAAACAAAATTTTATTATGTAATTTGTTTATGAATAAATGTAAGTGAGTGAAAAATAATTTTAATATACAATATTATTTTAATAAAAATATAATTACATACCGTATAACTATCCAAACTGTATCGCAATCAATCAAAACAATATTTAATTAATAGAATGAGCTTAAAGGGGTTATATTGCAAATAAAACAATTATTTTGTTTTACAAACAGCCTGGACACGTTTTCGGTGATCAACTGCAGCTATTGTCTATGCTACAATGCCACTCGATTCAGCACACTTGACCACAAAAATAACGAATTGTTTAACCTTGGGTGCACACTGGCAAACTCCGCCTAAAAGAATGTGGGTTTCACATTGCCACTAAATGTCAAACAGTTTATATCAAGTACAGACGAGTACAAAAGTTGTAAATCTTTATAATGGAATTTTTTTTAAAAAATAAAGAAGTATTATAAATCCATTTGACCAATTACACTAGGGAACAAAATTTTTGTTGCATCCACAAAAACTTGTTCTTACCTAATTCGAGTGTGCTGATCTCAAATCTGACATTAGTTTTTCTCTGTAAGCTACAGTTTTTTTGCAATTCAAGATTTTAGGTTTTTATCTTATTGTATAATTTTCAACATTTAGTTTAACATAATGAAGTAGAATGTCTTCTTGGGCATCATCTTTGTGAAAATATAATAATTTATATAATACAGAAAATACACTAATACACTAAAAAGATATGATTGCATCAGAATTTGTCTACAACTTCAAAATAGAACTAAAACACTTATTTTAATCATAAAATTTGCGCAAAACTTATTTAAATTTTATTCAGGCAAAAATTTGCGTTTTTAGCTCTTGCGTTTGTGTACTTGTGTACAATCTCATTTGATGCTCCAGCAGTACACCGCTCATCACTAACAGCTCCAAGATTTTTGGGAAACTTATCAAGGTGACTGCTCAGGAAGTGAATCTTAATGCTCATGCTACATCCAATATCATGGAAAGCCAACAGGATCCTTTGAGCCAGAAGTTCATAGTTTTCTGCTTTTTTGTTGCCAAGGAAATTCTTTGTAACTGCCACAAAAGACTGCCATGCTGCTTTCTCCTCCTTATTCATCTTCCTGGCAAATTCCTTGTCACATATGAGGGTTAGAATTTGAAGTCCATTGAATACACCTGCTTTTATCTTCTCAAAAGACAAGGCAGGAAAAGCAGAAATAATATGTTGAAAGCATTCACTTTCTCTATTCAAAGCCTGAACAAACTGCTTCATTAAGCCAAGTTTGATGTGAAGTGGGGGAAAAATAATCCTGTCTCGATTAACTACAGGTTCATTCAGAATATTTTGCATCCCTACTTCCAGAGCTTCACGTTTTGGCCACTCCTTCTGTGTCCAGTGTTTCTCTTGAGCTCGGCTGTCCCACAAACACAGAAAGCAAGGATACTTCCTGAAAGCTCTCTGTTGTCCTAGCAGGAAATTTACCATTTTAAGATCCACACAAATGATCCAGTTATGATCCTCATACTTCAGAAAGTCAAGCACAATTTTTATGTCATTCTTACTAAGTCATTCAATTCAGGTTGGCTAAACTGCTGAGGGGTTAATGACTGCTTGGCATCAGAAGAAGATCCTTCAGATTCTACAACCATCTCCTCATGCATCTTATAAAAATACACTTGATCACCATGTTCACTTTCTTTCTACTTAGAAGAAATAAAACCATTGAAAACTGGAACTGGGAGTGTCTCAGAGTGTGGGATAGGTTGTATTGCTGAAGGAATATTAGGATATGCGATCATATGTCGTTTTTTCTTGCTGATGCCCTTTGTATGGGTCAGACAGAAATAACAGTCACTGCTGTGGTCCTTAGATTCACATCAAACCATGGGAATATCAAAAAGCATTCCTTTGCATTTTCCTTTTGTCCAGTCACAAAGCATTTCTTCACAATTATGAAACACAATATGAGGAGCCCAATTCTTGTCTTGATCACCAAGGGAACTTGAAAATAGGCAATATATGCATGTGTCACAAATGATAAAATATTGTGCCTTTGACATTGAAGTGTGTAACAGCCACATATATAACAGAAGGTGTCAGGACTATTCTTACATTTATGCCTACTCAAAGAAGCCATGATTCAATCTTAAAACAAAATTAGAGGGTATTTTTATCAGATAATAATTTTTTACATTTAAATACAACTACAATTATGTAAAAGTGATGTTTGTAAAACATTAATTGCTCTGTGGTCATGTTCAACCCAAGAGTCATTGCCCTTTAACTCCAATTTAAAAATCAATGCATGCCATTAACTATAACAAAAAGAAATTAAAATTTCATAAAAACTAGAGCATGCACCAAAAAATGGATTTTAGATTTGGAATCAGAGATGCAGAAATATATAGAAACAGTTCTAAAACCTCATGCAACAAAAGATGAAAAAAAAATTGTTCCCCAGTGATTGGAAGTTAACCCTAGAGTAGTCACATGTGGAATTTTTTTCCACGGATCACTATCTTCTTAAATATCTCAATTTCCAATAATCGAAGACACTTCTGCTTCTGAGTAGCTGAGATTTTTAAAGTAGCGGAGAATATTAAAAATTTAATCTCAGGCCACATAAACTCATTATGTGGGCTGAATCTGGCCCATGGGCAGTATGTTGGCCATGCCTGGGATAGAGCATTGACCTGGGATGCCGAGGTGTCAGGTTTGAAACCCCGAGGTCGCCTGCTTGAGTGCAGGATCATACCACTTGAGTGTGGGCTCACCAGCTTGATTGTGGGATCAGCGACATGATCCCAAGGTTACTGGCTTGAGTCCAAAGGTCACTGGCTTGAAACCCAAGGTCACTGGGTTGAGCTTGAGGTTGCTGGCTTGAGCAAGGATCACTGACTAGGCTTGAGCTCTGCATCCCTCCCCTACCTCGTCAAGGCACATATGAGAAGCAATCAATAAACAACTAAAGTGACACAACTATGAGTTGATGTTTCTCATCTCTCTCTCTTCTCTCCTCCCTCTCTTTCTCTTCCTCTCTCTTTCTCTCTCTTGCAACAACAACAAAATCTTGGTATAGTATAACCATTCAATAGATAGTTGGTCTGATTTTTAAAGAGGCACATGCTGGGTCCTACCTAAGAGTCAGCTACCTGGACTCTCAAGAAAGTATATGACATTGAAGCACTCAGAAGAGAAGAGGTCCACATCTGTTTTCTTGAACTGACGTAAAGAATCTCCCTGCTGCGTGAGGCATACTATTTTGTTTCTCGTTTTTCTAGAGACCAGGCAGAGATGGTCCTGAAATAGCATGTGTCATTTCTATCCATATTCCTCTGGGCAGAACTCAGTCACATGGCCTCAGTCTAGCTCATTAAGAAATGCAGTACTTGGCTGGAAAATGTTGTCCTTGGCTGGGCAGTTGTGTGCCAGTAACATCTTCACTCCACGGAGGGGTGGAAGCACATTTCTTTGCTGTTCAGTAAGCTGTCGTTGACATAGTAGTAAACACAGAAGGTCCTGGCATGTGGAGAAGGGTTGTGGTATAATAGGAACTAAGAGGAAAGAAGAAATGTTGGTTAAGCTACCAGAAACATTTTCTTCCTATTGTAGGAAAACAGCTGTCTCTCTCTAGCATGGCTCTTAGCCACTCTCAAATATAAGTGCTTTTAAAGTCAATTTTCTGAGAGTAGTTAAAAACCACTTGACAGCCATTTGATTTCTTATTCACTTTAAGCATTTCATTGCAGTAGGGTGGGACATACCTGCAGAAAAATAAATTTTGATCCTGATAGGTTTTGTAAGGTAGGTTTCTTTTTATTCCCATTAATTTCATTGGGAAATTGATAGAAGATGTTTAAGAGACTCGGCTCAAGGTTACATGGCAGATTAACGAACTGTCAGGGAGAATAGGACCCAGAAGTCCAGCAAACCCAACCATGGCCCTGGGGACCTATTTATGCCGTGGATGAACCCAAGCTATACTCTCCACTTCCAATTTATGCAGTCAAATGAAGTCTTTTTGTTATTCTGGCCATGTAAAAAAATAAATGTTTTCCCTTTACCCCAGACCCATGCTTCACTTAATGTTGGGTGCATTTATTATAAAACAACTTGCCTTTTAACAGTGCTGTGTGATAGGAAATTATGAGCTATTTTCTCCATTGAATTCCTTGGGGAAACGAGCAGTTGCTAGACCCAGAACCTCACTCAGTAGCAAGCAAATGTCAGGTCTGGATTGGGGGCACACCTTCTGTTTCCTCCAGACCTGGTGATCCTAACGCTCTGTATTCCTGAACATAAGACTTTTCTCCATGCCCTCCCTATTAAGAGTTGAGTTAAAATGGAATTTTCCTTAATGATGGTAGATGAAAGCAGTTTCACCGACTCAATTTCAATTTTAAGAGCACCTTGAGGATTGCAGGGAGTTTGTAAGCTTTATTGTATTGAATTAATAGGCACTTCTGAAGCCAAGATTCTAGAGTTCAGACTGTCAATTTTTTTTTCCTTCTTGGCTTCACTTCAATGATCATAATAAAAAAAGAAGATCTTTAAGTGAAACTTCTGAATGATGTGCCTTGCCAATGGACTGTCCTTGTGGAAATACAGTCCCTTTAGACATTCAGGCCTGCTGCCATTTAAAGTTGAGAGTCTGGATTCATAGGAGTTTCCAAGGAATTAGGTCATTCTTTTGGAACTTATATTTTCAACTCAGGGGGTAAAAAAAGGACAATGATGTTCAAGTGTGCAAAACTTATCTTTAAGCTCAGCTGTACTAAGGATTAGTACTGTGGATAGAAAATAACACAATTTTTTTTTTAAACTCATAAGTGCTGCCCCAAGAGAGGGCACTATAATAACTGACACAAATGACCCTTTATGGAACATTCTTAAAGTAATTTGGTCCTGTTGGGCTTGGATTTGTGGTGAGAAGGGATTATGTGACCTGTTTTAAAATTTTCAAGGTCATTTATGTGTCTTACAAAGTCAGAGATTCTAACTTGGCTGTGCACTGTAATCACTTAAGGAATTTTTTTAAAAAAGAAAATCTTACTTAGGCTCCACCCCTGACATACTAACTGTGATTTTGGGGGAGGGTGGTTCTGAGGAGTTCATGTATTTTCACTTTTTTTAGTATTTTATTTTAATTTATTCTTGTTTTTCAATTATAGTTTACATTTAATATTATTTTATATTAGTTTTGTGTGTACAGCAGAGTGGTTAGACATTTATATAATTTACAAAGTGATTCCCTCATAAGTCCAGTACCCACCTGGCACCATACACTTGTTAGAATATTAATGACTATATTCTTCTTTTATTTATTTATTTTTTAAAATTTTTTATTTATTTTATTTATTTATTCATTTTAGAGGGGAGAGAGAGAGAGAGAGAGAGAGAGAGAGAGAGAGAGAGAGAGAAAGTGGGGAGGAGCAGGAAGCATCAACTCCCATATGTGCCTTGACCAGGCAAGCCCAGGGTTTCCAACCGGCGACCTCAGCATTCCGGGTCGACACTTTATCCACTGCGCCACCACAGGTCAGGCTCTTCTTTTATTTTTTTGATTAAGAACAAGGGAGGGAGGTAGACTCCTACATGCACGCTGGCCAGAATCCTCCTTACAACCCTGTCTTGGGCTGATGCTCAAGCATGGAGCTATTTCTAGCATCTGAGGCTGGTGCACTCTGAACAACTGAGCTATCCTCAGCACTCGGGGCCATGCTTCAATTGAACCACTAACTATGGGAGGGGAAGAGGGAGAGAAGGGGTGAGGAAAGAAGAGAGAAGTATATGGTTGCTTCTCCTGTGTGCCCTGACCAGGAATTGAACCCAGGACATACATATGCTGGGCTGATGCTCTATCCACTGAGCCACCAGCCAGGGCCACTGACTATATTCTTAAGCTGTACTTTACATCCCCATGACTACTTTGTAACTGCCAACTTGTACTTAATCCTTTCACTTTTTTCACCCAGTCTCCCAACCTACTCCATTTAGCAACCATCAGTATGTTCTCTTTATCTATGGATCTGTTTCTGTTTTGTTTGTTTATTTTGTTCTTTAGATATGACATATATATGAAATCATATAGTATTTGTCTTTTTCTGTTTGACTTTTATTCTAGTGAGCATAATACAATCTAGGTCTATCCATATTGTCATAAATGGTAAGATTTCATTCATTTTAATAGCTGAGTAATATTCCATTTTATGTATGTACCACATCTTCTTTATCTAATCATCTATCGATGGGCACTTAGGTTGCATCTATATCTTGGCTTTTGTAAATATCACTGCAATGAACATGGGCATGAATATATCTTCTTGAATTTGTGTTTTGGATTTTTTTTCTAATAAATACCCAGAAATGTTATTGCTGGGCCATAAGGTAGTTCCTTTTTTTTTTTTTTTTTTTTTTTTGTATTTTTCTGAAGCTGGAAATGGGGAGGCAGTCAGACAGACTCCCGCATGCGCCCGACCGGGATCCACCCGGCACGCCCACGAGGGGGCAATGCTCTGCCCATCCGGGCGTCGATCTGTCGCAACTAGAGCCACTCTAGCTCCTGGGGCAGAGGCCAAGGAGCCATCCCCAGCGCCCGGGCCATCTTTGCTCCAATGGAGTCTTGGCTGTGGGAAGGGAAGAGAGAGACAGAGAGGAAGGAGAGGGGGAGGGGTGGAGAAGCAGATGGGCGCTTCTCCTGTGTACCCTGGCCAGGAATCGAACCCGGGACCTCCGCACGCCAGGCCAATGCTCTACCACCAAGCCAACCGGCCAGGGCTGGTAGTTCCATTTTTAATGTTTTGAGGAAACTCCATAATGTTTTCAATAGTGGCAGCACCAATTTGCAATACCCCCATCAGTGTATGAGGACTCCTTTTTCTCCATATCCTTGCCAACACTTGTTGTTTGTTGATTTTTGATGGCAACCATTCTGACAGGTGTGAGATGGTATTTCATTGTGGTTTTAATTTGCATTTCTGTTATGATTAATGATGTTGAACATCTTTTCATATGTCTGTTGGTAAAATCTGTATGTCCTTTTTGGACAAATGTCTATTCAGGTCCTCTTCCCCCCCTTTTTTTAAGTGAGAGGCGAGGAGATAGTGAGACAGATTCCTACATGTGCCCTGCAGGGATTCACCCTGCAACCCCCATGTAGGGGCCAATGCTTGAATCAGCTGAGCTATCTTAAGCTCCTGAGGTTGACACTCAAACTGGTCGAGCCATTGGCTGTGAGAGGGGAAGAGAGAGAGCAGGGGGAGAGGGAGGAGAAGAGAAACAGATGGTCACTTCTTATGTGTGCCCTGACTGGGGATCGAACCTGGAATGTCCACATGCAGGGCTGACACTCTATCCCAGGCGTGGCCAACAGTTTTTGCCCCTGTGCCAGATTAGAAAGAAAACTTTTTATCATGGGCCAGATGAAATATTAAAATTAAAAAATGTTAAATACAAAAATGATTTGTTTAACAAAATTTTATTATGTGATTTGTTTATGAATAAGTGTGAGTGAAAATATTTTAATATACAATAGTATATATTTTAATAAAAATATAATTACATACCATATAAATATCCAAACTGTATCGCAATCAATTGAAACAATATTTAATTAATATAATGAGCTTAAAAGGATTATATCTCAAATAAAACAATTATTTTGTTTTACAAACAGCCTGGACATGTTTTCAGTTATCAACTGCAGCTATTGTCTATGCTACAATGCCAATGGATTCAGCACACTTGACCACAAAAATAATGAATTGTTTGACCTTGGGTGCACACTGGCAAACTCCGCCTAAAAGAATGTGGGTTTCACATCGCTGCTAAATGTCAAACAGTTTATATCGAGTACAGTCGAGTACAAAAGTTGTAAATCTTTATAATGAAATTTTTTAAAAAAAATAAAGAAGTATTGCGAATTCATTTGACCAATTATTGTAAGTTAACCCTAGATTAGTCACACGCAGAATTCATTTCCACGTATCACTATCTTCTTAAATATCTCGATTTCCAATAATCAAAGATACTTCCACTTCTGAGTAGCTGAGATTTTAAAGTAGTGGAGAATATTAAAAATTTAATAGCGGGCCACATAAACTCAATACACGGGCTGAATCCGGCCCGTGGGCCATATGTTGGCCATGCCTGCTCTATCCACTAAGCCAATGGGCCAGGACCTATGTATGTATTTTGATCTGAAGTGGGTCTTATGTACAGCATATGTGTAGGTCTTGTTTTCTTACCCATCCAGCTACCCCATATCTTTTGATTGGAGCAATTAATCTGTTTACATTTAAATGATTATTAATAGGTACATAATTATTGCCATTTTATTATTTATATTTATGTTTTCTTTCCCCTTTCTTCTTAAAGAAGTTTTTTTAAACATTTTTTGTAATACTGATTTGGTGGTAATGTGCTTCATGAGGTTTTTTTTTGTCTGGAAAATTTTTAATCTCTCCTTCAACTTTAAATGATAGCCTTGCTGGGTAAAGTAGTCTTAGTTGTAGGTTCTTGCTTTTTCTCACTTGACATATTTTCTGGCCTGCAAAGTTCCTGTTAGAAAACAGCTGACAGTCTTATGGAAGCTCCATTGTTAATAACTGACTGCTCTTCTCTTGCTGCTTTTAAATTCCTCTTTGTCTTTAACTCTTGGCATTTTAATTATTATGTGTCTTGGTGTGGGCCTCTTTGGGTTCATCTTGTTAGTTATTCTCTGTGCTTCCTGGGCTTTTATGTCTGTTTCCTTCACCAATTAGGGCCTGTTTCAGTTATTATTTCTTCAAATAGTTTCTGAATGTCTCTCTTCTCCTGGTACCCCTAGATGTGAATGTTGTTACACTTGATGTTGTCCCAGAGGTCCTTTAAATTTCCTCATTTTTGATTCTTTTTTCTTTTCTCTTTACTGATTGCTACCTTGTTTTCCAAATCACTGATTCTGTCCTCTGCTTCATCTAATCTGCTGTTGATTCCTTCTAGTGTATTCTTTACATCAGTTACTGTATTTTTCATTTTTGTCTGGTTACTTTTTATGGTTTCTATGTCCTTTTTTATGCTTACCATCTCTTTGTTGAAGTTCTCACTAAGTTCCTTGAGCATCTTTATGACCAGTGTTTCAAACTCTGTATATGGTAGATTGCTTGCCTCTATTTTATTTAGTTCTTTTTCTGGAATTTTCTCCTGTCCTTTTATATGGGACATGTTTCTTTCTCCTCATTTTGGCTGCTTCTCTGTGTTTGTTTGTATGTATCAGTCATACCTGCTACATTTTCCAGTTGTGGTAGGTTAGCCTTATGTAGTAGGTGCCCTGTGGGGCTCAGTGGCACAGCCTCCCTGATCACCTGAGCAGGGCTCCAGTAATATACCTTATGTGAGTTTTCTGTGCCTTCCAGTTGTAGTTGAGCATTGATTACTGCCAGCATATCAGCAGGTGGGATCGACTCTCAGGCTGACTGGCTGGAGGCTTGGCTATGATCTCAGCATGTGAGCTGACCCCACAGAGCAGGGTTTTCCCCCAAAGGCTCTGGTGCCTATTGATATCACCCTTTGGATGTGCCACTTATGGAAATAATCGAGTGGTGCTCTGTTGTGGTCTGAAGCTGTCCACCAGGTGTTTTGATTCTGGGGCCTCTTGGAAGTGGCTCTAGTTTGGGCTAAAATTATTTCATGCCTGTTACCAGCCCAGGGTTACCTGGTAGAAGCTACAAAGTGATATGAAGTTGGCAGCTGTGTGTGCTGGACCTGGAATATGTGGGAGAGGCCACACTGTGAACTGAGGTTGGCTGCCACTTGCATAAGGCCTTCGGTAGCTCAGCAAAAGGCATGGGGCAACCTGACGCCTACCACTGTCTACCAGCTGCCCATAAAGCTTAGCCGCTGAAAAAGCCTCGGGTGGTATATGATTTGGGTAGGGCAGGTCTCATCGGGTGGATGAGTGGTTTTCACCTGGCTAATGCAGATTTATATTTAGTTGTGCAGAGGGAGGGCTCAACACAGAAAAGATGATACCTGCCTTACAGCCATATAAGAGAAAGGCTCAACACAGGGACAGTTGTGGCTATCCTTCAACTCTTGCCCTTAACCCATACATTTCAGTTCTCCCTCTATGTCTGTGCTGCCTTCTTGGCCTCTGTCCTTCTACCTGACCCATGGTAAATACCTGAGAATGATTCTGTGTATGGGCCCTTTAAGAGAACACCTGGATTTCCAGAAGTCTTCTGTCTCATCCAGAGGGACAAAATCCTGGCTGATTTTCAGTTATATGTTGTTAGAGTTCCTCTTCCCAGCCCTAGTACTCTGGGCTGGAAAGCCTAGTGTAGGGCTGGAACCCCTTGGTCCTCAGGGAGACCTCTGCAGCTGAGCTATCTTGGTGTGAGTGTTGCATCATGCATTTCAAATAATTGCATACTCACTGCTTTATTTGACAACAGCACAGGAGAATGCCCAACAGGTCACTTGGCTTATTCCATGATTTGGGTTGCTATGAAGAAAAATGCAACCCTGGATTCAGGAGGCCATCTGTCTTCATTAGCAGTCAGTTCATTTGGAACCAGATAGTTGAGGGGCATCATTCACATTCTTGCCACCACCTCGAATCTTAATCTTGCTGTAGAAATAAATGTATTTCATCTTATATTGCCTCCTTCATTTCCTCTGAGGAAGAAGCATTGCTTATTTTGTTGCTGAGTAAAACTCAGAGTTATCAGTTTCAGATAGAGTGTAAAAGTTTACTTAATTTCTGACTATCCATTAGATATTAAACTTTCCTTGGGAAAAACGTTCAGGCTCTTAATCACCTTTGAATAACCAGTTTTACTCAAGAGGGCATAAAGACATGCAAAGATAAAAATTTTTGGACCACCCAACAAAAATAATATCAATTACCTCAGGCAAGAAAATCAGCAGTTTTAATATTTTAATAGTCCATAGACAAACCTTTAAAATTTAATAACAGCTATTTTGGCTTTTTAATGACTTTTTAAAAGCTTAGGAATGCAATGTGATTTTTTTATGGTCCTTTGTCACTGGGGTGCATGGTAATTGAGGCATTAAAGGGAATTCTGTATACTCAGAAGCTGGGGCTGCTCTTCACTATGACCCTGCAGTGTCATTTGCCGCCTTTTGTGACAATGAAATGAACTAAATCAAGGCAGATTGTGGGTACTGCAAAGGATGCACAAGATGTATGGGGGTGTGGGAAGGAACATTCCAATCTCTATTTATGTTTGTTTTTCCAAAAACTAAAAAGAAACTTTACTAATACATATGCATGGACTGGCACTGGCACCTTCATGGGACCTGAACAGTGTCACTTTTCTTGTTCGATAAAAGACCTGTGGAGGCCCTGGCCAGTTGGCTCAGTGGTAGAGCGTCGGCCTAGTGTGCAGGAGTCCCAGGTTCGATTCCCGGCCAGGGCACACAGGAGAAGCACCCATCTGCTTCTCCACCCCTCCTCCTCTCCTTCCTCTCTGTCTCTCTCTTCGCCTCCCACAGCCAAGGCTCCATTGGAGCAAAGTTGGCCCGGGTGCTGAGGATGGCTCTATGGCCTCTGCCTCAGGCGCTAGAATGGCTCTGGATGCAACAAAGTGACAGCCCAGATGGGCAGAGCATCGTCCCCTGGTGGGCATGCCGGGTGGATCCCGGTCGGGTGCATGCGGGAGTCTGTCTGACTGCCTCCCCGTTTCCAGCTTCAGAAAAAAAAAAAAGATCTGTGGAAATTCTGGAGCTCCCCATGGGTCATGGTGACGCCTGTCCTTTTATGCATGGTACAATGATGATGGCAGTGTGCATGTGTCAGGTAAAATGGATTTGTGGATGATGCTGTCTAGTCCTAACTAAACCACTCATCACAAAATGGACATGTGGCTTAGGAAGAGACTTTCAAAGAGATTGGGGGTAGAATGTTGATAATGATGCAAGAATAAGTGGACATGAAGAAAAAGCAGCAGTGACAGCTCCACCTCCAGAAATATCTCTTATTTGAATTTTCCTTTTCATTAAGAATATTCTTTAAGAGCAGTGTAGGACTCGCAGCGAGTCTACACTTTGAGGGAAAGATTTCCTCTATGCCCTTGCTAGTCCTACCACCCCCACCAGCTGCCCCCAGAGTGGTGCATTTGTTACAACTGAAAAACCAACAAGGACATGTCACAATCACTCAAAGTCCACAGTTTACATTAAGGTTCACTCTTGGTGTACATTTTATGGTTTTGGCTAAATGTATGACATGTATTTACCATTATGATAGCATACAGAGTAGTTTCATGGCCATAACAATCCTCTGTGCTGCTCCTCCTATGATTTATCTCCCACTCCTTGCACTTTTGGGAACCACTGTTTTTTGTTTTATTTTTTGTGTGTGTGCTCACGCACTCACAAGAAAGACACAGAGAGAGAGAGAGAGAGAGAGAGAGAGACATATATATAGAGAAAGACAGATAGAGACAGGCAGACAGGAAGGGAGACAGAAGCATCAATTCTTTGTTGCGGCACCTTAATTGTTCATTGATTGCTTTCTCAAATGTACTTTGACCAGGGAACTCCAGCTCAAGCCAGGAATCTTGGGCTCAAGCCAGGGACTAGGGGTCATGTCTATGATCCCACGCTCAAGCTGGACCTTGGGTTTTGAACCTGGGTCCTCTGTGTCCCAGGCATACACTCTATCCACTGTGCCACCACCTGGTCAGGCATCACTGATCTTTCCACTGTCTCTGAAGTGTTGTTGCCTTTTCCAGAATATCATATAGTTGTCATCATACAGTATACCGCCTTTTCTGATTGCTTTCTTTCACTTAGTAATATACATTTAAGATTCCTCCATGACTCTTCATGGTTTGATATCTCATTTCTTTTGAGTGTTGAGTAATAGACATTCAGCACTAAATAATATATAAAATATAATATAATAATACATACTGTGTCTAGATATACCATAATTTATTTATCCATTCACCTACTAAAGACATCTTGCTTGCTTCAACTATCTCTTTTTCAGTGAAGTCACTAAATAGTTGTGCAAATGCAAATTTATACATTTTATCACTAATGATGACCCTGAACTAGCTGTGTAATATCTTAGGATATTACCTAATAAGAGTTAAAACCTATCATGGTAAAAAAAAAGACAATAAAAATGACTACAAGCTTTTTCATTGATTTAAAATGATGTACTAGTCAATATAATATTCTTGGAATTTTTAATAAGTATAATGGAAAGTGCTTAAAAGCTTCTTTTGAGGTTTCTTACTCAGAAGTGAAAAAAAAAAAAAAAAGCTTCATACCATGGGGAGAAATACTCTTCTTTCCACTGCAATAAATACAGCTGAAATAACATATGGAGAAAATATAGTGACAAGGCTTTTAATACCATTTATATACTGACAAGTCCAAAATTTATATTTCCATTTTAAATGCCTCCCTTATAACTCCAGACTCTTATAAGTGGCTGTCTTTAAAAAAAAAAAAAATCTTTACTTGAATAGCTGTAATTTTCTCCACCTGAACATGTCCAGACCTGATTCCTGATCTTCATCCCTTGCCCTGTCCTGTCTTCTCTACCCCTGTGAATGACTACTACATTTTACAAGTGCTTAGGTGAAAAAACTTGTAGTACCCAATCTTCTTTCTCTCTTATTCCACATTCAAATCTATCAGCAAATGTCATTGGTTCTACCTCAAAATACATCTAGAATCTTATGATTTCTCACCCTCTTACCACTACCTAATTAGTTGATCTCTCATCTGGACAATTGAAATTGGTCTTGCATTCCTGTCTTGCTACATTGCAATCTATTCTCTATGGTATGGCAAGAGAAATCTTTTTAACCCTCTCAGATCATGCCATGTTTTTCTGAGCCCCTCTAATGGGTGCCCATCTTGGTCAGAAAAAGATCCTCTGACTCTGCTGTGGCTCCTGCCACATCCCCTGTCTCAGTGCCTTTGCTCCTGCTGTCCCTCTGCTCACATGCTTTTCTTCCAGATGCTCATGGCTTATCCCCTTTACACCTTCAGACCTTTGCTCAAGTGCTACCTCCTCAGATTGTTCTTCCTTATGACGTGATATGGCCTACCCTATCATTCCTTATAACAATATCTTGTCTAACTTTTCTTTAGCGTGATTACCCCTAATATATATTTGATGAGAAAGTAAATATAAAAAGCATTTTTTTCATCTGTCTTCCCTCACAAGAACACAGCTCTGTGAAAATGTAATTTTGTTTATTAATTTATCAGCACCTAGAACAGTGACAAATGCTCAATAAATCCTTTCTGAATGATTGGATGTAATGTATATTCAGTCCTTAGCCAGCAAATACTGCTTATCAATTAACTCAGAGAAGACTTTAAAGAAACAAGTATTGAAACAAATCAAATGGTATTTGCTATACAGCTGAGTGAAGTACAGAGGCAGCTTCCTCTTCAATAAGAAAACATACAAAGGGATATTTTTTGTGAGCTAATTATAGAAAAACATGCTGGAAAAGATGTGATCTCAACTGTAAATAACTTTGCTAGGAACAATGCTCTTATGGAACAATTGTTTAAAATAAAATTTGATGGAGTCGCTGCTTTAACTGGAATATAGTGGGAATGCTAGGATGAGGTTACAGGGATAGATTCACTCATGAAATTACCATGTAGTAATAATTCATAAACTACCGCTGCAAAGCAGGTGAAACTGGAAATGCACAACGAGCTAGAGAAAATCATGAATACAATTAATCTAACTTTAACAGGTGGAAGAGCTATACAACATGGCAGCATCTTTGCAGTATTTTGTCCCAGGTTGAAGAATGGCCATAAAGGTTTCTTGTGCTCCAGGTGGCTTGTGTTTTGCAGTAATCTCTTTTTACAAAAGGACAAATGTATCAAACTTGCTAATCTATTCTTGTGTTGACAAATGGATGTTAACAGCATGTGCTACCTAGGCAGTATTTTTTTAAAAGGAAAAAAAAATCACTTTTTGCCTTCATGAAAAAGATTGTGTTTTAACAATAAGTAAGAACCTTTTTTGAAAAAAAACTTTTTCAATGAAGCAAACATTTTGAAAATGGATGCCAATTTTAGTAAAAATGTTGGCTTTATTTGGGGATAAGACTGAAAATTTATTTAGGGTATTGCTATTTGGAATTGCAGTCAATAATGTGTTTTTCCGTTTGGATCTAAAAGTCTTTGTGTGGTACCCTTTTCAGCAAGGAGAGTCATTCAATTCCCAAATCTAAGGGAACTGAACTTAGAACTTGACTTCTAGCTCCCTGGGTTAAATTAAGATTTTCAGAAAGAGGGAACTACATTTAATTACATTGTGCTCACTCAAAATATTACTATTGATGATTTTTTTTGTGTGTGTGGAAGCAAAAGACTTTTTATTTAATTAATAGATGAAATAACATTTTAAATAATTATTTGATGTTTGTTTATAAATATAAAAATTTCAATTTTGTATATGTTTTACATTATACATACTATAATAATACATTAAAAACATCAAATTTATAAAGTAAGAAACATACTTCTAGGAGTTTGCACTTAAAATATTTTATTAGTGGGATTTACTATGAAAAGGTATTGTAGCTCACTCCCTGTAAAATTCACACATACTGTATTTCTCCAGGTATAAGATGCACCTTTTTTCAAAAAGTTTGGGGTCTAAAACTGGGTGTGTCTTGTACAATGGTTGTAGATTTTTTTTACTTGCATTTCCTGCTGAACACATTAAAACTCACCTAGGAAACAACAAATAGAACCCTTGTTTGTTCTTGAAGAAATACTCTAATCAAGTTATTGGGCACTATTCAGAGATCACATGCAATTTGGTAAGCATTCCATTATCATTAAGGAACAACTAGTGGACAATTAATTGAAGGGATTAAACACTTAACTATTTTGATGACTTTTAAATTTTGCTTAGATTGAAATGTACATAATCACATAAATCACAATTAGAGTTGTGCTAATAAACAAAGCTTTCAATTTTGCCCCTGTGGGTCAAGACTGTGGGAGTGGAGACCACTCTCTTCGTTTGGAAGGGTCCACTCGCATGGTTTCTGCCTGCCTGGGGCAGCAAGGCCAGTTATCATCTCAGAGTGGGGCCAGAGGCCACTTCATCACCTCTTGACTTTTTCCAAAATAAAAAGGATTTCTTAGAGCCTGAAAGTCTTTTCTATTGGATGTCTTTAAAAAACTTTGCTGAGGTAAATTTTAGGTGTACAAGTTTATAATTCAATGTCTGTGTACTCTATAGTGTGCTCATCACCTGAACTCCAGTTTCCACCTGCCACCACGTATTTGACCCCCTTTCCCCAATTTGTCCTCCCCCACCCCCTTTCCCCTCTGTTGTCTATATCTATGGCTTTATTTGTCCCTTTGTTTTATATTCCACATATCATAGTCTTTTTTTTTAAGATTTTTAAAATTTATTCATTAGAGAGAGAGAGAGAGAGAGAGAGAGAAGGGGGGAGGAGCAGGAAGCATCAACTCCCATATGTGCCTTGACCAGGCAAGCCCAGGGTTTTGAACCGGCAACCTCAGTGTTTCCAGGTTGACGCTTTATCCATTGCGCCACCACAGGTCAGGCTCATAGTCTTTTAATAGAGCCTCACTCTTGGATTGAGTAAACAAATGAACTAATATAAGGAAAACATCAGAACTTAGAGGGAATTTCTAGTGGCTCTTGGACTGAGGAGGCAGGTTTGTAAGGATGATACTCAGCTCTAGAGATTCCTACGTTTTGATGTTGTTCATGGGGACTGTCCTGTGTATGATCTTTTTCTGACTTCCCCAAGAATGGTTGACCATCCTGGTTAGCTCCGGAACCTGAAACTGCCAACGGCCCTGCTTCCAGCACTGTCCACCTCTGTTGCTTCTTCCAATCTTCCCACAAATGTGTTTTTATTCTATCTGTTATTGATACTATTTACTTCAGTAGCTGCCATTCTATATTTTTACCTTCTTCCCACCCAGACCTTTCCAACAGTTGGTCTTTATTTGTTGCCTGCTAGACTCATTGGCAGCCTCTCTGGCTCTTCCTAGCCACGGCCTTCTCCTTCCTTAGGAGGAGAGAGCTCTCAGCCTGTCCCACGAGCAGCTTGGCCCACAGCTTTGCTGTATTTGGGCTGCTCCTCTGACTCCTGAACAGAGCTACTCTCTGCTCTGGGTATCAAAAAGAACAAACGTTCCCAAATGCGTCATGCAATCAGGAAAATTAAGAAAGGTATGAACATACACCAGTACCCACCTCTGACTCCTAGACCAAGAGCTACAGTGTTTGAGACTCTCTGGGGTAGGGCAGGAGGCCCTGTGCTCTCTAACGGACCATCCTGTTTGTTGAATTGTCCCCTCTGGCTCATCATCAGACAGTTGCAAGTGGGGAAAGCCTGGAGAGTCTCAGACACACGCTTGCTCTTTCCTTTGTTTCTGCTCTACCTGTCTGTTTAGATTAGAAACCCATGAGGCATGTCTACCTCCGAGCTCTGTGTAGTGCCTGCCAATCGTGGATGCTCATGGAATGTGGATGATTGATGATGGTGTTAATCTGGATGCAATCGCAAGAAAGCATCTCAATACTGAGTTATGGATGCATGTATCCTGCTGAGGAGGAAGGAACCCAGCTAATGGGCAACTGCAGGTGCCAGTAACAGAATGGCCCAGCTCAAAACACTCTTCCATTAAAAAAAAAAGCAAATCAACCAAGAAAGCATACAAACAAGCCCTCACACAAGCTGCAGCATCAAGTTTTTTTTTTCTTTTTTCTTTTTGAAAGGGAGCAGAGAGAGAGAAAACAACTCGTTCCACTTAGTTGTGCACCCATTGATTGCCTCTCATATGTGCCATTACTGGGGCTCAAAATGGCAACCTTTGAGAGTAAGCTGGTGACCTTGGGATCAAGCCAGTGATCCCAGTATCAAACTGGTGACCTTGGCACTTCAGGCCAACGCTCTATCCATTGCGCCACCTGCCAGGGTAGCTTCAAGCCTTTTAATCGAGCACTAGTTGTGTATCAGCTGCTTGCAGAGGCGGATTTAATGGTGGGCACATGGGGCGTGTGTGCTGGGCCCCAGCTTTACACTTTTTTCTAATATAAGGGGCCCAATATTTTCTTCTGTGCCCGGGGCCTCAACTGACCTTAACTTGCCTTTGCCTGCTTGAGATTTTAAGTCAAAGAGAGCAAGGACATTTTGTATGAAGGTGCCAAAACAATACTTACTGTTGTCAAGAAGTGTTCGCTTCTTGATATAGATTGTCTGAAATTAGCTATACTTTTCTCATTTTGGAGATGGAGAAACTGAGCTTCTGAGATCATGTAGTGTTATGTACTGAATGTTTGTGTTCCTCCAAAATTCATATGTTGGGGCCCTGCTCCCCAATGTGATAGCATTTGGAGGTTTGGATTTTCAATTAGGTTTAGATGAAAGTCTTATGGATGGGATTAATGTCCTTATAAAGGAGCAAGAAAGATCAGAACTCTCCTTCCATCATGTCAGGACAGAGTGACAAGGTGACCACCTGCAAGCCAGAAAGTGGGTCTCATTAGGAAACAAATTTTCTGGCATCTTGATCTTGGACTTCCAGCCTCCAGAACTATGAGAAAAAAATGTCTGTTGTTTAACCCATCCAGTCTATGGTATGTTGTTACAGCACACAACGCTGACTTAGACACATAATAAGTAACTATTTCTTGATCTCCAGATTTGCACACAGGTCTGCTGACTGCTGACTGGTGTCAGTGAGGTACAGTGCTATCTGTACCTCACTTATTCTCATCAATGTCCTTCCTGTGGGTTTAGGAAGATAAATTCTTTTTATATTACTGTGGCAAGACAGTCCATATTTTCATTGCTTTTTATTTATTTATTTTGTGACAGAGACAGAGAGAGGGAAAGACAGGGACAGACAGACAGGAAGGGAGAGAGATGAGAAGCATTAATTCTTTGTTGCAGCTTAGTTGTTCATTGACTGCTTTCTCATATGTGTCTTGACCAGGGGCTACAGCAGACAGAGTGACCTCTTGCTCAAGCCAGCAACCTTGGGCTCAAGCTGGTGAGCCTTGCTCAAACCAAATGAGCCCACGCTCAAGCTGGCGACCTTGGGGTTTTGAACCTGGGTGCTCTGCATCCCAGTCCAATGGTCTATCCATTGTGCAATCGCCCAGTCAGGGTTTATTGCTTTTTTTTCATTTCCCCAGCACATCCCCTTGCAGGATAAAGTAGTGAGGGTCTTTGATCAGATAATGGTGGCTAATGAGTTACCCTTATGCTGTGAGAGCCATTACTGTTAGTCACAAATATGGTGGCTCCTGGGGCCTGACCTCTGAAGAGAAAAAGACAAAAGATTATGACAGAGGTGAGGAAGGAGGGAGCCACAAAGAGATGGACCCAGATGCACATCAGAGGAGGGCTCTGGTGGGCCAGTTGGTGTTACAATGGGGAAAGAAATGATTTGTATCATCACCTTGAACTTTGAGAGCTTTTGTGATTATCCAATAGTGAGACTTCCTTTCTAGGGATGAATTGTACCATAAGCTCCCCATGATTTCATAGATATAACTTTGGGCTCATACTAGGAAACCACAGAGGAACTTAAATGGAATGGGGTGTTTTCTTTCTCTAGATATGGCCTCAAGACAAAGTTGGGGTAAAGATTTTACCACCCTTGAGGGAACTAGGTGCCAGATGGCCAAAAGTGCAGAGAAGGCAATGGGACTAAGAGCAAGTAAAATAATATAATGTAAATGATAACAAATGTGAATAAAATATATAATAGTAAGAAACTACATCAGGCTTACTAGTAGATTCCTTTGACCATGGGGAGCCTTGTAGGGCAGAGCTGTGTTCCTTGGCACTAGAAGTGTCTTCTGTGGAAGGAAGAAGTTCAGTGGAACCTGCAGGAGAAAGGCCAGAGTGATGGGTTTAGGGACCCCCGAGGGCTATATCCCAAGGATGGTAGTGGCTTGCATACATGCCAGTGATTCTAATTAACCTATCAAGCATTGAGCACAGTGCTGGCGCTCAGTAGGTGTTCAGTTAATATCAGCTTCTGTTATGAGCTGAGTTTTGTTCCTCCAAAAAGTCACGTTGAAGTCATAACCCCCAATACCTCAGAACTGAATCATATTTGAAAATAATATCACTGCAAATATAATTAGTTAAGATAAGGTTATACAGGAGTAGGGTGGACCTTAACCTAATATGACAGGTCATATTATGAGACGAGACCAGATACAGACCCACGAGGGGAAAAACCGATGTGATGACAGAGGCAGAGGTGGAAACGCTACACTGCAAGTTAAGGAAGGCCCAGGGTTGCCGGCAGCCAGGGAAGCTAGGAGAGAGGCGAGGAAGGACTCTCCTGGTTCCAGAGGGAGCGTGGTTCTGCCAACACCTTGATTTAAAACCTGTGGCCTCCAGAACTGTGAGACAGGAAATTTCTATGTTTTCAGCCATTCAGTTTGGGATTATCCCAAACATTTGAAATGTGGCCACTTCTGTCTCTGTTTTGTTTTCCTAGCTCGGCTTTAAAGGTACTTGTGCTGGTGCTTTTGTGAGATGTGTGTACACAGGAAAACTGAATTGAGTATTCAGACAGTATTAGAGTTAATGACTTAAAGAAACCCTGGGAGGAACAGAAGACAATAAATGCTGATGAGGATGTGAAAATCTTGGCACCCTTGTGTATTATTTGCGGGAATGTCAAATGATGGTGTAACCACTATGAAAAACAGTATGGAGGTTCCTCGAAAAACTAAAAAAATAAGACTACATATGATTCAGCAATTCCATTTCTGGCTATATATTCAAAAGAATTCAAAGCAGGATCTCAAAAAGATATTTGCATACCTGTGTTCATTGCAGCTTTATAAACAATAACCAACCGGTGAATACATCCCAAGTGTTCATCAATGGATGAGTGGGGAAATAAAATGTAGTACATAAATACAAAGTAATATTATATAGCTTTAAAAACAAACATCCTGCCTGACCAGGCAGTGGCACAGTGGCTAAAGCGTTGGACTGGGACGTGGAGGACCCAGGTTCGAAACCCTAAGGATGCCGGCTTGAGCACTGCTCATCTGGCTTGAGTGGAGGTTCACCAGTTTGAGCAAGGGGTTGATGGCTTGAGTGTGGGCTCATAGACATGACCTTATGGTCGCTGGCTTGAGCCCAAGGTCACTGGTTTGAGCAAGGGGTCACTTGCTTTGCTATAGCCCCCTGGTCAAGGCACATTTGAGAAAGCAATCAATGAACAACTAAAGAGCCGCAACAAAGAATTGATGCTTCTCATCTCTCTCCCTTCCTTCTGTCTCTATCTGTCCCTTCTCTTTGTCTCTGTAAAAAGAAATCCTGTCACCCCAATATGGATGTATCTTGAGAACATGATGCTAAGCCATTGAGTCAATCACAAAAGGACAAATACTGTATGAGTCTATTCATACAGGTTACCTAAACTGGTCAAAATAATAGAAATAGGAAGTAGAAAGGTGGTCAGTCTCCAGGGGTTGGGGACAGGTGGAGGGGGTTAGTGGTGAATGGGCACACAGCTTCAGTTTTGCAAGATGGAAAAGTCTTAGAGATCTATTACACAGCAATGTGGACATACTTAACACTACTGAACTATACACTTAAAAAATTTAAGGTAGTAAATTTAATGTTTTGTGTTTATAACCACATTTTAAAAATTAAATTTAAATTAAAAAAAAAAGAAATCCTTGGAGACATATAAGTGAGGAATTATTTGATTCCTGACTATGTGATTAATTACCTCCTTGGTTTATCTTTGAATTGTTGTATATTAGGTTTTCTTAGAGTGATACTTGCTTGTAACTTGGGTGTGGGAGACTTCATTGAGCAGTTAGGTGTCCCTGAATCTGCTACACTGGCCTAACACTCCTTTCCCCTGAATATGGCATAATAATGTGACACTGGAGATCTCTGCCTTATAAGAGGTTGATGATACCCGAGAGGGCTCCTGCTAACAGCCTCTAGAAACAAGTGATTGGACAGAACTGAGGCCAGGTGGTGAGGCTGCCCCTTCCATGAAGCCCAGATGGTCGCATTGTGGTAGTTTCTACATATGGTATAATTAAAAACGATGTATATGTGTGTGTGTATGTATGTGTATGTGTATATGTCTATGTATTGATATATGTATATTTGTTCTTTGTTCTTAGTTCCTAGCACAGAGCTTCTAAAACCCTTAACATTTCCTGGGTGACAGGTGTGTCTTTTATTTTTCATAAGAAACCCCTTTGAGCCTGCAAGTTTATGCTAACAAGGTGATGCCTCATGGAGCCCCTAGATAGCTCTGGTCTGGGGCTGAATGCCAATGAAAGAACCCTGTGGTTAGAGAGGTGGAACTGTTAGCACCTCCCGTCCAGCTCTGGAAAAGGAGACGGGAGTAGGCTGGAAATTTTTAATCACCTACGACCAATTATTTAATCAATCACATGTAGAGAAACTTTCATCAAAACCCCTAAACGGCAGGGTTTGGGGAGCCTCTGGGTTGATGGCCACATGGGAACTCTGGGCGGGTGACAGGCCAGAAGGTGCAGAAGCCCTGCAGCTCTCTCCCTCCATCTTCCCTAAGCAACTCTTCCATTTGGCTGCTCCTGAGCTGCGTCTTTTATAATAAAACTGTAATTGTAAGTAAAGCGTGTGTGTGTGTTTTTAGTTTTGTGAGCTCGTCTATTAAATGATTGAATCCAAAGGAGACATGTTTTGTGGAAACCCCTGGTATAAACAATTAGTTAGAAATACTGGGCCCAGACTTAACGACTGGCCTCTGAGTCCGGGGAAGTCCTGTGGAAAAGAGCCCTTCGCTTTGGGACCAGATTCCAACTCCAAGTAGATTGTGTTAGAATTGAATTGAATCTCAAGATGTCCAGCTGGTGTCAGAGAATTGCAGAACTAGTTGATGTCAGAAAACATCTCATGCTGCATTTCTTTTCTTGGTCTGGAAGGAGTTCAGTTTGGGTTTCTTATTTCTAGAGGATCCAACTCCAAGTAGGAGATGCCATTTCTATGAAAAAAAAAATAAGGCTTTCAGTCCAGCCTAGCAGGAGGAGGTGGATGGCAGCCAGAATGACCAAACAGGGGCTAGTGTTTGGGCTATTGTGTGTCACACTGACCCTGAGTAGCCATGTAGAGACACAGGGTGAGCTTTTCCTGACTGCCCAATGCCTCATTCCTGCTTCAGATGCTCAGAGAGAGACCATGAGCCCTGAACTGCACCATATTGCTTTGTGATGTCACCTCTGGAATGTTCTGAATGTTTTGGTGACCAACTTCTGCATAGGACCTATACCTGGCACCTAACATTGGTATGCTTTTTCACTTGAGATAAAAAGAACAATCTTAGAAAAGATAGTAGGTATAGGTACCTTTCTTCCGAAGGCTTTCAGAAGGCTTTGACACCAATGACAATACCTACCTTAATTTCTGTGCAGCTGTTGATAAAGCCCCTTTTCAAACATCATCTTCACATTCTTTCAGACTCAGTTTTTCATCATGCACTTAGTTTACGGGAGATCAGTGAGTACAGAGTTCTCTGTTTTATGGAGGAGTAGTTAATGGAGGGATGGGAAGCACATATCTTATTTTCTCTTTTCCACAGCACTCGAGGCCACATTTTACAAGAAAAAGAGATACCAGATCTGAAAGCCTAGAAATCCCAATCAATGTGGTTCTGCCTCAGGTATGGATAATCACAGAAGGATATAAACTATCAGTTTTAGCCACAGTAACCCTCCTCTTGCAAAACTCTAGCAAGATGTTATAGACCAAGCAGGGCTGTCAAGACTTTGATTTTAGTTAGGGGTCAACTGCCATCAAGCTGTGTGTGGGGGGAGGCCACTGAGCCACTGTGGGTCTTGGGTCCCTCACCCTGTGAATGAAAAAGGTGGGTTGGGTGGTCTGGGAAGACCTCCAGCCCTAACCCATGACACTCTGAAATAAGCCAATCTTCTCAAAATGATGTCTTTTGGTACTTGTTGTGCAATCACTCTGGATTTCTGGGGGAGAATTAGAGCTGGGGCATAGAATCAAATGCATGTAACTGGGCTCATGAGAGGAAGGCCGAGCACATACACCAGCGCACAGGGTCATTTGAAGGAAGCCTGCTGTATGCGGAAAACAGAGTGTCAGGGTGGGCACAGGGGATCTTGAACAGAGGCCTGTGGAAAGGTGAAGTCTTGGCAGGCTGGAAAGTCTCAGGTCTCCTGTTTTTTTAAGGGTTTTTTTTTTTTTTTTTTGTATTTTTCTGAAGCTGGAAACGGGAGAGACAGACAGACTCCCGCATGCGCCCGACCGGGATCCACCCGGCACGCCCACCAGGGGGCGACGCTCTGCCCACCAGGGGACGATGCTCTGCCCCTCCGGGGCGTCGCTCTGCCGCGACCAGAGCCACTCTAGCACCTGGGGCAGAGGCCAAGGAGCCATCCCCAGCGCCTGGGCCATCTTTGCTCCAATGGAGCCTTGGCTGCGGGAGGGGAAGAGAGAGACGGAGAGGAAGGGGGGGGGGGTGGAGAAGCGAATGGGCGCTTCTCCTATGTGCCCTGGCCGGGAATCGAACCCGGGTCCCCTGCACGCCAGGGTCCCCGATGCTCTACCGCTGAGCCAACCGGCCAGGGCCTCAGGTCTCCTGTTAAGCAGTGTCCTTGGTGGGGTTCTTCTGGCTGGATTGTTGGTACTGCTGCTATGTCACAAAAGGGCAACCTTACTTCTGCAGAGTCACCTAAGGCCCTGTTGGAAGACCATGGCGGGGCAGCCAGAGGGGCTGAAACGTAAGGTGGAGGAGTCCACTGCAGAGGTAACGATCTGAAAGCTCTGTCCAGGCATGTGTAGGGACAGTATTGATTACCAGGCGTGTGGGTGTGTGTGTGTGTGTGTGTGTGTGTGTGTGTGTATGTGTGTGTGTGGCAGCTTTTCTAAAGAGAAAGCTTTCTTAAAACTAAACTTCAGCGTTCTTTCTATAGCTAGAGGTAACTGTAACAATCTAGGCAAGCATGTTAAGCAGGAGGGAAAATAATACAGGACAGTAAACGTTTTGGCTCTTTGTTTCCACCTTATCCTGTAACTTAGAACATCAGCGAACTTTCTCCTGATCATTAGATGGGATTCTTGCTTCAGGTCTGATTTTTTTCTCCATGAAATACACATTTAGTTCTGCTGGTCACTGCTCTCCTGATGGTGTGTGTGGCTCCTTTGGTTCATTCACGGCCCACATAAATCAGTGTTTGTTTTGCTAAGGAACTGACAGAGAGTGCCAGACTGAGGATGGGATTGGCGGCGGGGCCAGAATGGGCTTTGAAATAGTGACCATCCCGTAGGGATGGGAAATTCTTCATCCTGGCCTGACTTTCCCTGCTCACCTCCCGGAGACAGCCCAGCACGGAGGAGGAGAGAAGGGGAACAGAACTGGGAAGTGGTTTAAAAAGGGCTTGAGCTTGTTCAGGGGCCGTCCCTTTCCTGTGCGGCTGGACCTAATGCTGCCACAGGGGTCTAGGAGGGCATGGAGGGCATGCGACGAGAGGACACCAGCTGCCTGGGCCTGTGTGCCCCTCAGAGGCAGATGTGGCCACAGGGGCACTAGTCGAACACCATGTTTCAGACACCTGCCGGGATGCTCTAGGACAGGGGTCCCCAACCCCCGGGCCGCGGACCAGTACCGGTCCGTGGGTCATTTGGTACCGGTCCACAGAGAAAGAATAAATAACTTACATTCTTTCTGTTTTATTTATATTTAAGTCTGAACGATGTTTTATTTATTTATTTATTTTTTCTTTTTTTCATTTTTTTTTTTTTTTTTTTTCTGAAGCTGGAAACAGGGAGAGACAGTCAGACAGACTCCCGCATGCGCCCGACCGGGATCCACCCGGCACGCCCACCAGGGGCGACGCTCTGCCCACCAGGGGGCGATGCTCTGCCCATCCTGGGCGTCGCCATGTTGCGACCAGAGCCACTGTAGCGCCTGGGGCAGAGGCCACAGAGCCATCCCCAGCGCCCGGGGCCATCTTTGCTCCAATGGAGCCTCGGCTGCGGGAGGGGAAGAGAGATACAGAGAGGAAAGCGCGGCGGAGGGGTGGAGAAGCAAATGGGCGCTTCTCCTGTGTGCCCTGGCTGGGAATCGAACCCGGGTCCTCCGCACGCTAGGCCGACGCTCTACCGCTGAGCCAACCCGGCCAGGGCTGATGTTTTATTTTTAAAAAATGACCAGATTCCCTCTGTTACATCCGTCTAAGACTCACTCTTGACGCTTGTCTCGGTTACGTGATACATTTATCCGTCCCACCCTAAAGACGTGTCCGTGAAAATATTTTCTGACATTAAACTGGTCCGTGGCCCAAAAAAGGTTGGGGATCACTGTTCTAGGGGGAGGGATATGGGCATCTGTAAGTTTAGATGATCTGAACTGTGCCACCACCAGGGCTGTGAGGGGGACCAGCAAACTCGCTGAACCTCTTCCAGTGAGATGGTGCCCAGCTGGGAGGAAAGGGCTGATGTGGGTCACAGAGGGAAGGCGCACGATGGGCTGAGCACTGACCTGACCAAGTGTCAGGCACTGGGCCCTGCAAGTGTGAGGCAGAGATTGTGCAGGTACAGGAAGGAGGAACTCCAGGGACCCTTCTAGTAATTGCAGAGCTGGAGTTCGGGGCCTGAACCCAAGCCCACTCTCTCTGCTACACCAGGAGCTGGGCATATGCCACCAGGCTGGGCTGAGCCATGTCTTAGCCCTCTGCTTCTTCTCTTGCTTTTAGAAGGTAGCGCCTCGTCTCCCCTTCATCTTAACCATTTGTCCCTGATCTCACTGTGTGTATCTGCCACGTGCTGCCTTTTTTCTGGAACTGAGTCCATTCATTTCAGAAGGGAACTGCATCAGCATCTCTGTGTGTCCAGAAGGTGCCTCTGGCCTCCCCACTCCCAGTCCTGCTGGGCACTTGGGCTGCTCAGTTACATTGCAGATGCCTCTGATTCACTATCTGTTATCGCCTTTAGGTCTTTTCAGGTCTTATTGATTTCCAGTTTTTCTTCCTCACATTAAATATTTGTGTGTTCTGATCTATTTCCCTCCAGTACATTAACTTGCAAACCATCCATGTTATCTCCTGCCCAAGCTAGCTGACCTCCTGGTTCCTTTTGTACATAATGTACATAATGATTCAGT
Source organism: Saccopteryx bilineata (assembly GCF_036850765.1). Taxonomy (NCBI): domain Eukaryota; kingdom Metazoa; phylum Chordata; class Mammalia; order Chiroptera; family Emballonuridae; genus Saccopteryx; species Saccopteryx bilineata. The sequence goes on from NC_089495.1 coordinate 105,085,740, forward strand.
TCTCACAGGCATTTGCGTTTCCCCAACTGAGCGGTGTCCGTGAATTTATAAAGGTGTTGCTTACTGCTAAATCATTAATGAGGGATCGACACAGATCTGAATGAGCTCTGAAGGCCCCCTCCAGCCCCCCCTTCACTCCCCCCCATTGCCTTTTCTCAATCCCATTTGTTTGACCTTGTTATTCGGAAGTTATGGAGTCTGTTGACAATATTCATATCTCTGCCAATTTGAATTAACTGTTAGAGGGAAGATTTCATAAGATTCTGTGTTGAACCATTAGCTACAACTACCACATATAATGACATATTTATCCTCTTTGCTGTTAATGTTATAATTCCATCAAAATCAATCACATTCAGTCTGGCCAGTGGTGGCGCAGTGAATAGAGCATCGACCTGGGACGCTGAGGGCCCCAAGGTCACCTGTTAGAGCCTAGGCTTATAGGCTTGAGTGTGGGCTTACCAGCTCGAGCACAAGTTTGCTGGACTGAGTGCAGGATCATCGGCATGTTCCCAAGGTTGCTGGCTTGAGCCCAAAGGTCAATGGCTTGAAGTCCAATGTTGCTGGCTTGAGCCCAATGTTGCTGGCTTGAGCCCAAGGTTGCTGGCTTGAGCAAATGGTCACTGGCTCGGTTTGTCACACCCCCCCCCCCCACTCCTGGTCAAGGCATGTGTGAGAAACAATCAATAAACAACTAATATGAAACAAGCACATGTTGATGCTTCCTAGCTCTCTCCCCCCTTCCCCCTCCCTACCTGTTTCTCTCTCTCTCTAAAAAAACAACAAAAAAACCATATTTACCTGTGAATTGTCCTCTCTCCTGTTTGCATTTATTAAAACCAGCATTTACTTTATCATGGTATAGGGAGCTGAGTTAATTTAAAAACATGATAATTAGCCTGTTACCTCCTCTGAAAATTGCTAGCATGTCTGGCTCTTCCCTCTAGCACCCTGGGCCTCCCAGCTTCCAATGCCTGAAAAGTACCTCAGATGGCTGAGTGTCCTTTTACTGTAATTCTCAGTACTGTAGGTAAAGTAGATGTTTCAAAATCTTGCTCAACAGTTTTGGAATCTACCAGGCTTTGACTAGCTCTTCTGGTCCATGGTAGCCACACTTCTCCAGGAGTGGAGAGAACTGCAGAGGGTCAGCGAAGCCTGACTAGACACTGTCCAGTCCTGTCCCCAAACCCACTGTAATGATGGGCGACCACCAACCCCAAGAACTCCACCCCAGAAGGCCCCACTCCGAGAGTCCTGTTCCTAAGAGACTACGTAGCGTCAGTACGAGACTTTGGTCTTTTCACCCCCACCCCATCCACCATTGGCCAGTGTTCATGCTCTCCACTCAGCAAGAGGCTGGTGATCTGACAAAGGCACCCAGTTGTTGGTGAGTTCAAGCATTTTCCTTCCAGGACCACTTGTCTTTAAGAAGGAGATGATAGGGAGAGGTCCAGGCCTGACGCTAAGGAAGGACTCCCACCCATAGGTGAGATTGAGGCATCTGGGAGGGACATGTTTGTGCCCAGGGCTCTTCCTGTATTCCTAGCATAAATGCATCTCAGGTCACAACTGTGAGCACATTCCCTGAGGACAGCCTGTTGGTCACCTTCCTAATAAGGCCCGATGGGAAGGTATCATGACCCTCATAACCAATTGTATTTCTCTTGCATCCATCATCATATCACATTCTCCCATGATGAAGCCACCTTTTCCTTTCCCTCATACTGGATATGTCCATATGCAAGAGCATTTCCCACAGGTCAGGGTGGAGACAATCTCTCCTTCATGGAAAACTTGGGCCATGCAGCTCTGGGGACTTGGACTGTGCTGCCACAGGCTCTGCCTCCCAGGCTTAGGGTAACTTTCAGGGTATTCCAGGTTTTTGTTTTTTTTCTTGGCCCTTATCTCTTGTCAGAGCTCAAGGACATCAAGTACAGACTAGTTTAGCTCATGAAACCAACCCAGTGAGACTGCTGGTCATGGTGACCTACTGAGAAGGTCCTGGGATTTTGTACCTCCTGTATTTGCTTAACTCAGATTCTCACTTTTTGGAAATCCTTTTTGTGAAGAAATATATTCAGCATTTGCCATAGGCCAGGAATATTTGTTTAAGCCTCACCAGTAGAACTGGCCATCAGGTCTTTATGAAAGCTTGCCTACCACTTTTTTGGACTCTCACAACATCAGAAAGTAGGCAGGGCAGCTACATTTAGTTTCGTTTTAGAAGTGACATTCAGAATGGCTAAGTGACTTTTTGAAAGGCATTCAAAGATATGGGACTTTTGAGCTCAAAGTTATTGGGAATTTGAGGCTTCTTCACTCATTGGATTATAAGTTCAAGACAGTGATATGAACAACCAACATGCACAAAGCATTCGTATGCAGGGGGCAGCTTCCTTTAAGGGCTACATAGATGAACCTACAGTTTTGTGAAATTCACACGGGGAGAACCCTCTTTTACAGCATTCTTATCATGTAGCCACAGCTCTGCAGTTTTAAAATATGAATTGAAGTGAGGACATAGCTTTATCAAATACACTAGTATATTATGACAAACAAAATCACCATGTGGGTAGGCCAAAAATGGTACAAAGTTAGCAGTTTTCACATATTTCAACCTAATATCTCCTCTTTTCCTTTCAGTGCATGTTGGTTGATTAGTTTATTAGCAAGAATTCATTGTACCTCTGCTGTATATGAAATGTGCTGTTCTAATTTTCAGGATGAGGAATGTAAAAAAATAAAAATAAGGGACAGGTCACTGTCTTAGATAATTGCAATTTATTCATCTGAGGAGAAGATCAGACAGAACATAAGAGAACCACTGCATAGTAAAGATATTAACAGATGCAAAATAAAGCACCAGGGTATGAGAAGAGCTAGAATGGGCATGCTGTTTGGAGTTACAGAGCCTGGTCTTAAACCCTGGCTTTGGCCCCTCCTGGGCTACGTGATCTGAGGTAGAACCACGGTGGCTCTTTATGATAAGACATTATATATGAATATGGAAATCAATTAGCATATTGTCACCGAATAGTCATTCAGTAAGTGCATTTCCCTGTTTTGTTCTAGAAATCTTTTTCTAAGGAAATGTTAAGCAACTTCTCTTCTGAGCCTGAAGTAAATGCTTGTGTATTTGTAGTTCTCTATAAACAAAGAAAAGATCACGTTTTATTTTTTTAGTTTTGAATTCCACAACAAACTCTGAAACAGGGCTTATGTTAGTATGGTTGCTATCGGCGGTTGGACAGGTCATGCACTGCAACAACAGTTGTAAACAGCACCCTTAAAGTTCGTCATTGCACAAACGTGGGGCGGCTCAGAGTGATGTTAACATTGACATAGACTGTAAGAAATTCAGTGATGTTCAAAAAGTGACGCACCTACAGTGCAGAGCTGGGATTCTCCAGGTTTTATGATGCCTAGTGCCCGGATTCCCATGCTTACTGCTTGCATTAGTGTGTGTGGCACTTGACCTCTCTCATATGCACCAAGAAATAACTGGTGCTAATAACTGGCTTTTCAAATTGACTGGAAGTTCCCTGAGGGCAGGGGCTGAGACCAGATGCTAAGTTAACTAAATTAGTTTATTCATTAACATAAATGTAGAGGAAGAATTAGTGCAAGAATATTCAGAGTGGGGATAGAATAGGGGGAGTTTTCCCAAGGTTAGGAAAGCGCTTTCATTTGAGGACTAAGGCCAGCTGGTCTCATTGCAATCAGGGAAATGCCACGAGAAAGAGTCTGTCTTGGCATAATGTTTCCCCAAAGTTCAATTAGGACTCTGAAAATGCCTATATATTTAGTGTTTTCCCTTATATCTTCTTGCTTTTAGAAACAGAAAAAAAATGCTGCGTTACTTTAGCCTCATCTTGTTTTTTGTGTTCTAAGAAACTAGACCATGAGTCAATATTGGATTTGACCTTTCTTGGTCCTGTCTGGGAAGAGGAGGAAGATGTTAGGACTCAGTTGTAAAGGAAGGATTTGGTTGCCTGGGTAAAGAAGTAAAAGAATGCATTAGTCCATCAACATTTTCTGGATCAGGAGTGGTAGGCATGGAACAGAAGAGGCAACAGAGTCTACTTGGGAAGTGTTGACCACTTAAGGGATGGGACAAGGTATCAGTGGGGTGGGCAGAAGCTGGGGCTAGTGGTATCCATTTATAAACATGGATCTGTGGAACCAGAGAAAGTAAGACTAAAGGGCATTTAGAGATAACACCACTAACCCTTCATTATACAGAAGTGGAAACCAAGGTCAGAAGGTAAGAGGATGTGATGAAAGTCACCTGGTGGTATGCATAAAAACAAGGACCCATATACCCAGCTTGTCCATAGTTAGGGATCCTCACTTAACATGTTAAGTTTTTATCTAGTGCATCTCTGTTGAGGAGACAACAGAAAATTCACTGAGTACCCAGTTCAGAATGTGAATACAGAAAAAAGGCAGCTGAATAAGATGATTTAAAGCCATCACGAATTCTCTGAACAGGCATAAAGCATTATAAATTCCTCTTTGGACATTCAGTTGAATCAAGAAGAGTATCTCTCTGATTGAAACCAAACAGTCCTAAAAAAGAAATGAAACAACTGGGGAAATTTAAACACTGACTTGGTATTTGCTGATATTAAGAGATCATTGTTAAGTTTTAAAACAAAGATAATGGTATTATGACTTTGTTTAAATGATATACTTTGATGTATTTGTAGATAAAATGAGGCAATATCTAAACTTTACTTTGAAAACAACCCAGTGGCAGAGGAGTGGCTGTGGAATTGGGTGATGGCATAGATGAAATAAGAGCTGCCTCAGTTTGCTAATTGCTGAAGCTAGGTGATGGATCCATGAAATAATGTACCCACATAATAATTATTGGATCATCTTTCTCTTTTATATATATGTTTGAATAGTTCCACAATAAAAAGATAATGAAAAAGAGTCTCAACCCCCAAGATACTGCAAATCCTTTGATAAATCCATGGCTACCTCCCACATGTGTTCTTCCCACATGGAAGTTCAGGAAGCTGAACTGGGTTGGTGACTTAGTAAGTGAACTGATGCTGGTTATTTAACTTCTTTGAGTTTCAGGTTCTCCATCTGTAAAACAGGAATAATAATAATACCTTATTCAGTGTTGTGAGGTAAGCTGGCAGGTAGAATGTTCAGCTCAGGGCCTAGCACAAAATTGAGTCTCAGTATCTGTTTCCTTCTTGAATGGGTCATACACCATCGACTAATACCACATTTTCCATAATAATATCATCTAGGGTAAGATGTGCTGAGGCGGAGCCCTGCATTGGTTTTGGTTTGAGGATGGAGAGGACCTCTCAAGTTTTACTCCTTATTGACCCTGGCCAATCTTCTAAGAAATTTAGATCAAGGGACCTTAAATTTACAAGGATATGGTGTGGACTGTCCACAATAAAGTTCACTCTGATTGTAAGTCCAGCCAAAAGAGCCAGTGTGCTTTCCCAATTGAGACATATAAAAACCATGGATGCTGGATTTATTTAAGCAAGTAGAGTTCTGCTTACAGAATGCCCTCACACCTTTGTTATCTGGGAGATTAAGCACATCCTTACAAAGTTAACGACGTGCTTATTGGAAAGTTAACAGCATAGAACGGTGCCTTCTACTTATCTAACTCTTTGGGTCTTAATGAATTCTAATCAACTTTATACACTATGTAAATCTATATCTTTATATAGAGATATAGAGACATATGTGTAGAGATATACATATTATATACACTATATAAAAATAGTATATAACCTGACTTGTTTTCTATCTTCTCTATCTGGAAAATTGTAAAAATAACCCAAGAAATAAGGACTTTATATTTGGAGAGCACTGAGATGTACTTGGATGAAATGCTTTTGGTGGATTCAGACATAGCTATCACGATCGTATTTTTATTTAAATTTATTGCCGCAGTCGTTGCATCTTCTCCAGGGTGCATTCCACCTGTTCACTACTTTTTGACTACATCTCAGAATTCTTCCATTAGTGAAGCCTACTTTTCTGGGTAACAATACATTCTATGGCACTCGGCAGTTTTAAAATCACTTTTACATTCATTATCTCATTCAATCCTCACACAGTGTTGTGAACTAAGCGGGGTGCATGTTATCATTTCCCTTTTACAGGCACGTTTCACTGACTTTCAGTGTTAAGAGGTACCTAATTTAAGATCATGGAGTTTGCCTCTTTGTTACTAGTGAAGAAATCTGGGTCTTGGAGAGGGTGAGAGAATTCTTCAGTTTCACGTGCACATCAGTGACAGAACCATAATTCTCATTATCAATGAGTTCCAGATTTGTAAATGTGCCTAATTATTTTTTTCACTAAAATTTGTTTGTAACCCCAAATCAGTACTTATGGTACTTCGGGTCATTCACAGATGTGCACAGAGTGGAGAAACATCTGTGTTACCTGATGCAAACGTTCTCAGTTGAGGAGCCGTCTGTTCTAGTGCTCATACTGTAAAATAGTGTTTACTTCAGTTTATTTAATACCAGGTTTTTCCCATTTTTGTGCTTTTTGTTGGTGAGTTCACTGTCTCAACTCTCCCTCCAGCATAGTGCTGAAGTGCTGTCTAGACTTCCCAAGAACTACAAGGAGGCACTGATGTGCCTTACAGAGAGAACAGGTGTCTGAGAAGCTTTGTTCAGGTATAAGTTACCTTGCTGTTGGCAGAAAGTTCAACGTTAATGAATCAACAGCACATATTATTCAGCGAGAGGCAGGGAGGCAGAGACAGACCCCAGCATGCCCCCCTCCCTGGGTCTTGGCAAACCCACCAGGGGGCAATGCTCTACCCATTTGGGGCGTTGCTCCGTTGCTCAGCAACCGAGCCTATGTACATATTAAATAAGGTGTCTTTTAACAGACTCAGACATGAAAAGTTGAATGGTTGATGGAAACATGACCAGAGGCCGGCAGGAACCTAACCTTGTATTCCTTCTAGCAGCCATGGTTCAGTATGCACTAGTTCAGTGTCCTCGGCAATTTTATAGACTAGAACTGTGGGGTGCAATGAGGGGCACCTGCATGACCTTGTGAGGACCCCAAGAGGCCAAGTGCAAAAGTGCCTGCTGTGGCCAGGCCAGACCAGACTATCTAAGTGGGTTTACTGTGGGACGCCCTGAGCCCTTACCGGGTCAGCCAGCCCAGGTGTGTCAGCCAGCCCAGGTGTGCCAGCCGCATCTCTAACTCTGGGATTCCTGTTCTCTCCCGCAGAGGGGCCCCGCCGAGCCCTTGCTGAGGCTCCACAACTTGTACCCCAGCCTGCGCTGCGCCCGGCAGGCCGCCCTGCCCAGGCCCAGCCGCCGGGTGGTCAGCCAGCACTCATACCCGCTGAACCGCTTCTCGTCCGTGCCTCTGGACTCCATGGAGCGCCCCACTTCCCAGGCGGACCTCGAGCTAGACTACAACCCTCCCCGCGTGCAGCTCAGCGACGAGATGTTCGTGTTCCAGGACGGGCGCTGGGTGAACGAGAACTGCCGCCTGCCGTCGCCCTACTTCTCGCCGTCGTCGTCCTTCCATCACAAGCTGCACCACAAGCAGGCCAAGGTGTGCCTGCTGCAGGACGAGAACAAGTCCCTGCGCGAGGAGAACCGCGCCCTGCGCGAGGAGAACCGCGCGCTGCGCAAGGAGAACAAGGTGCTGCAGGCCCTGTGGGCGGAGCGCGGGCTGCAGCCCGACCGCCAGGACAGCAGGGCGGCCGCGCCGCTGCTGGGCACGGACAGCGCGGCCCCGGAGGCGGCCAAGAAGGAGCCGGCGCTGCAGGGGCGCCGCAGCAAGGAGAGCAGCACCCTGCAGCTCCTGCGCGAGGAGAACCGCGCCCTGCAGCAGCTGCTGGAGCAGAGGAAGGCCTACTGGGCCCAGGCGGAGGAGCAGAGGGACCCCGCGGGCGACAGCAGCCCGGCGCCCCCGCCGCACGAGGAGCCGCACGGCCCCGGGCTGCTGGCGGACGCGGGCGCCGGCCTCCCGTCCCCGTTCGAGGAGCCTAAGGGACCCCCGAGTCCGCAGGAGGACGCCAAGACGCTCCGCGCGCTGTGCGAGATGGTCAGCAGCCTGGCGGGGTCCCCCCGGGAGGAGGAGAGCAAGGCGGGCGCGGGCCTGGCGGACGGCGGCCAGACGCTGGAGCTGCTCAGGGAGATGAACCAGGCCCTGCAGGCCCTGCGCGAGGAGAACCAGAGCCTGCAGATGCTCCGCGAGGAGAACCGGCTGCTGCAGGAAGAGAACAGGGCCCTGCACGTGCTGCGCGAGGAGCACCGGCTGTTCCAGCAGGAAAACAAGGCCCTGTGGGAGAACAACAAGTTGAAGCTGCAGCAGAAGCTGGTCATCGACACGGTGACCGAGGTCACCGCCCGCATGGAGATGCTCATCGAGGAGCTCTATGCCTTCATGCCGGCCAAGAACAAGGACCCCAAAAAGCCCCCCAGGGTCTAAGGCCGGCAAGGCACACGGAGGCACCGAGCTCGCTCAGGTCACAGAACATTTGGCCGAAGAAAATCTGCCTTCCTTTTGTCTTCCTCGCCTTCACCCACAAGCTCGTGCCTGTGATCCGCCTCCCTAACTGCAGAAAAGTAATAAAGGCGTGAGGAGGCTAGGGCTAGTTAACACCACGCTGCTCTGCCTTTCTTTCCGTTTTTTAAGTGAGAGAAGGGGAAACAGAGAGACAGACTCCGCGCATGCACCCCACCTAGGGACGTTGCTTGGCAGTGAGCTATTTTTAGCACCTGAGGTGGAGGCTCTACAGAGCCATCCTTAGCGCCCAGGGCCAACTTGCTGGCCAAGGGAACCAATGGGACCATGGAGCCATGGCTGTGGGAGGGGAAGAGAGAAAGAGAAGGGGAGAAGTAGGTATGCAGAAGCAGATTATCGCTTCTCCTGTGTGCCCTGGCCCAAATCCTACTGGAACTCCACATGCGGGCCAAGCTCCACCACTGAGCAAACCGGCCAGAGACTCTCTTTCTTTTTAAACTTTTTTTTTTTAAGAACATTTTAGGGTTATGCAAATTGAACAAAAGGTACAGGATTTCACACATACTTCCTGCCCCACACATGCACAGCCTCCTCCATTATCAACAGCTCCCACCAGAGGGTCTATTTGTTGAAACTGCTGAACCTATAGTGGCACATGGTATCTCACCCAAAGACTGTAGTTTACATTAGGGGTCACTCCTGGTGATGCATGTTCTATGAGTTTGGATAAGTGTCTAATGACATGTATTCATTTACATATCATAGAATATTTTTACTGCTCTAAAAATTCTCTGTGCTCCACCTAGTCATCCTTCCCTACTAATCTCTGATCTTACAATCTCCATAGTTGTGCCCGAAGGTCTTAGAGCTAAAATGTACAGTGTGTATGTAGCCTTTTCAGAGTTGTCTTCTTTCACTTAGTAATATGCATTTAAGATTCCTCTATATCTTTTCATGGCTTGATAGCTCATTTCTCTATAGCTCTGAACAATATTCCATTGTCTGGATGAATTTTTTTTCTTTGCTCACTAGATGCCAGTAACAGCCACCCAACTCCCCAGATGTGACTACCAGATATGTCTCCGGGCATCTCCAAATGTTCCCTAGTGGACAAAATCTCTGCCCTTTGCTACTCAGCATTGCTCTAGGTTTCCTAAAGGATAGTCCTTGAACTGCTCTGAGAAACTGAAGGTTTCCATGGGGGGAAATGCTGCTTCAATCCCCTCTGGCAGATTCATAATTATACTCCACCTTAAAGGGTCTGGGAAGCCCTACAATGAAGAAACCTGCTTACCTTTAGGGAACATAGAGTAGCCTAATTCTATTTGATCATAAAATCTCATGTTACCCTGCTAATAATCCAGTTTGGGAAGTGGTGCTTTGTGCCTTCCCTGACTCTAAACTCACATCCCCGGGTGCCCTGTGCTTACTCGTGGTTCACACTTCCCAATTGGATATGGGATGCAGGTGGATGGCTGCCTGGCTCACTGGACAGAGCTTTAGAAATTCAAGATTTGTTGTCATGGGCTTCGAGTCTCACTTCAAAGTTGAACATACTTTAGAACCAAAAAGTTGAAAGGTAACCTCAGGTGTCTCTAGATGGTAGTTGGAGAGAAGTTCCCAAACCTTACTACGTGGTCAAAGACTGAGTCATCTCAGTCTGAAAAATACGGATGCCTGGACTCCATCCCTAGGCGTCCTGATTTAATCAGGGTCAATTGGATATTGGGAGGGTTAAAAGCTCCCCAGGTGCCTGGGCGGTGGCGCAGTGGATAGAGTGTCAGACTGGGATGTGGAGGACCCAGGTTCAAGACCCCGAGGTTGCCAGCTTGAGCGCGGGCTCATCTGGTTTGAGCAAAAAGCTCACCAGCTTAGACCCAAGGTCGCCAGCTTGAGCAAGGGCTTACTTGGTCTGCTAAAAGCCCACGGTCAAGGCACATATGAGAAAGCAATCAATGAACAACTAAGGTGTCGCAACAAAAAACTGATGATTGATGCTTCTCATCTCTCTCCGTTCCTGTCTGTCTGTCCCTGTCTATCTCTCTCTCTCTCTGTCTCTGTAAAAAAAAAAAAAAAAAAAAAAAAGGAAAAAAAAAAAGCTCCCCAGGTGATTGCAACATGCAGCAAGTTGAGGAATCACTGTGGTGGAGTGTGCTAAGCTGCCCGATTCTCAATATAATGCTCGGTTCAATGGTAATGGTATAAATGAGTACATATATGTCAGGGGGAAAGGTACCCATTTTACTAATGGATTGTTGTGACAGACGTGAGTTTGAGACTGGAATATCCGCACTCCGAATCCATTGTTCATGTTTGCTAGATTTCTGAGTCTTGAGCAAGCTCCGGTAGGTGAGGCAAAGGCAGTGGCCCACACTGCAGAGCTCTTTGCCCATCACTTTTCACCTGATGTGACCCCGTGATCTGCGTCCTTTGAGGTGGGAATTATTATTTATTCTACAGCTCTGAAAACCGGAATAAGGATTTGCCAGAGGTTAGCCAGCTAGTAAGAGCTATACTGGGACTTCAATGCAGACTTAATGGTGGCAGATCTCAAACTCTTTCTATTAGATGACATTGACACCTGTAATGCCAGTGGTTGAGGCCAAGCAGGTTCACATTGGGATTTGGGCAGATGGTAGAAGAACTGTGGAGTTGGAAAGCATTGGGCCATTCCCTGTTTATTAGATTCTCACAATGGTGGGCGAGCAAACACAGGGTAAATCTCTTCTCACAGCGGCAGGTCAGCCAACAGGAAAACCGCCCCTCACGGTGGCAGGCAAGTGGCCTGCACCAAGGGAAAGTACCTGGAGCCTCATATAGGCTACACACACGTGGCTCTGCCACGTGCTCTTGCACTAATCATGCAAAGTGCAAGTGAGCAAGTTAACATAGCTGTTTTCCCTACAACACCTAAATCTGGTCTCCAAAAATTGAGTTTAAAAATAGTTTTGGTACCTATTTTCCGGATTTAGGAAGTTGTTGAATCTAATTCAAATTAGCATCAGAAATTCCAAATGAGGAAGAACAATATAGCAGTATTTCCTCTCTCCAGCCAGTGGCTGCACATCTAATATGTGCAAAAGGGTGGAAGGAGAATGATATGCACGTAGAGGCTGAGCAGTTTATCCCCCTCTTGCCACCAAAATCTGATAAATAGGAAATGGTTCTCTGGCCCTTTGTAGTTTTTTCCTCCTGAATATGATAAACACATCATGTATAGGATATCGTGAAATACCGTACTTTAAGTCAACGTAATAACCCCATGGTGTAGGAGCTCTTTTTCTTTTTTTAAAAATTTTTTAAATGAAATCAAATTGATTTCTGTGATTCCAGGCAATGGAAGACAAAAAGCACACTTCATGTTAGTATTACAAATATTTAACTGGATTAATCTATGTAATAGCTGTTGGAGTCATTCTTGCAAACTTAGGGAGCTCAGATGACTTAATTCTATTTAGCAATGTCAACTTTCTTTGTCAGGTAGAATCTAAATGCATGAAAAATTAGCAAGATGAGCCATGAAACATCATTTTTATAGAGAAGGAGAGATTTACTTCAAAACAATGTTTCGTTGTATAGTGCAGTCTGTCATAGATCAAGGAACATACATTCAATGGGAGTCTTTAAGATTTGCCTTTAAAGAACTAAGCATTCTGCCTTTCCTGGTTTCTCCTGTTTGGATGGCACTCTTGGTTGCTGGAGTCAATTACAGTACTCCAACCTGAATCCTGTCCATAAGCCTGTCTAGTGCCCAGATATTGAGGGTGAGGTCAAATAGAGAAGAAACTCACAACCTGAAACAACTACTATAGCAAGTTAATGGGAAACTAACACTCCCTGAAATAAGCTCAGGAGGGGATTCCAATAGGAAAATTGTCTATGCAAGGACAGTCATCCTGAGTTTAGTGGAGTGGCAACAATAGGAACCAGAAACGAAACAAATCGGAAAAAAATATTGTAGGCTTTTGTGTGCTTAGAGTCTATTTTTGAACTTTTCACTTTTCTGAGGACTTTCTTAAAATGGAGTGAGCTCTAGCTGCGTGTAGTGAATGTTTGTTGAAATCCAGTGTTATATGGACAGGAATCCAGTGTTATGTTATAGGAAGCAGCGGGTGGCAAGGTGCTTTGGAACAAGTTGTCTGATATAGGAAGTCAGAGAGACTCCTCGGTCTTCAATAACCACCCGTTTATTGTTCTTGGGGTTGAATATCTGATTCATTAGATGGGAAATGGCTTTTTACTGAGAAGCTAGATCATTTTCAGAATATTCTGGATATGCCAAGAGCAGCTGCTGGAAGTTGCATTCTTCCCATTCCTAACTTTGAGCCTCTGAATATTTTGCAGCAGGCAGTGTGCTCGTGGACCAGAAGACAAAGGCACACTCTCCCGTGTGTGTGAGCCTCTCCTCATTCACATGAAGCCTTCTCCATCCTGAGCTCTCATCCCTTTCTCTGGATCAACAGTATTTCCAGATTCCTTACCCTCTTTGTTCACTCAAACAATGGCCTTTGTAACCAAGAGCAAATTTAGGAGCTGGTGACATATTATTATTATTTTTTTTTATACTTTTTTTTTTTAATAAATTTTTATTAATGGTAATGGGATGACATTAATAAATCAGGGTACATATATTCAAAGAAAACATGTCTAGGTTATTTTGTCATCAAATTATGTTGCAAACCCCTCGCCCAAAGTCAGATTGTCCTCCGTCACCCTCTATCTAGTTCTCTGTGCCCCTCCCCCTCCCCCTAACTCTCTCCCTCCCTCCCTCCCATGTCCTCCCTCCCCCCCCACCCATGGTAACCACCACACTCTTGTCCATGTCTCTTAGTCTCATTTTTATGTTCCACCAATGTATGGAATCATGTAGTTCTTGTTTTTTTCTGATTTGCTTATTTCACTCCTTATAATGTTATCAAGATCCCACCATTTTGCTGTAAATGATCTGATGTCATCATTTCTTATGGCTGAGTAGTATTCCATAGTGTATATGTGCCACATCTTCTTTATCCAGTCTTCTATTGAAGGGCTTTTTGGTTGTTTCCATGTCTTGGCCACTGTGAACAGTGCTGCAATGAACATGGGGCTACATGTGTCTTCACGTATCAATGTTTCTGAGGTTTTGGGGTATATACCCAGTAGAGGGATTGCTGGGTCATAAGGTAGTTCTATTTGCAGTTTTTTGAGGAACCACCATACTTTCCTCCATAATGGTTGTACTACTTTACAGTCCCACCAACAGTGAATGAGGGTTCCTTTTTCTCCACAGCCTCTCCAACATTTGCTATTACCCGTCTTGTTGATAATAGCTAATCTAACAGGAGTGAGGTGGTATCTCATTGTAGTTTTGATTTGCATTTCTCTAATAACTAATGAAGCTGAGCATCTTTTCATATATCTGTTGGCCATTTGTATCTCTTCCTGGGAGAAGTGTCTGTTCATGGTGACATATTATTTTTAATGCTGTCAAGACAAGTGGTTTTTAAGTTTATGGCATTTTCCTCTCTCTAAGCCTGCCTTTATTCTTTATAGGTGGAATGATTCTGAGATCTCCATAAGACATTGCATGTGGGAACACAAAGCCCAAACCTTTTCGGAAACTGGTCAGTTGTTACTCAGGAACATGGTGTGGGATGGAATAGAATTTCTTGGCTGTCGGTTACTTTTTGTGGATCCATGGTTGGGCTGTCTTCACCTTTTCCCTTTCCTCGATCATTTAACCAATCACTAAGTCCTGTAGATTCTCTCTCCTAATAGCCCTTGAACCCTCCTACTTCTCTGTTCCAAGGCATGTTATCCCAGCCCTGACCGCTGCCATCTTCTGGGTGACTGCTCTGACTCTGAATTGATCTCCTAAGCTTCAAGGTTAACTTCTAGCCCATTCTCCATGTTGCAGCTAGACTGATTTTCTTTCTTTCTTTCTTTCTTTCTTTCTTTCTTTCTTTCTTTCTTTCTTTCTTTCTTTCTTTCTTTCTTTTTTTTTGACAGAGACAGAGAGTCAGAGAGAGGGACAGATATAGACAGACATGAAGGGAGAGAGATGAGAAGCATCAATTCTTTGCTGTGGCACCTTAGTTGTTCATTGGTTGCTTTCTCATATGTGCCTTGACCAGAGGGCTATAGCAGAGTGTGTGACCCCTTGCTCAAGCCAGTGACCTTGGGCTCCAAGCCAGTGACCTTTGGGCTCAAGCCAGCAACCATGGGGTCATGTCTATGACCACATACTCAAGCCAGCGACCTTGCACTCAAGCTGGTGAGCCTGCGCTCAAGACAGCCACCTCAGGGTTTTGAACCTGGGTCCTCTGTGTCCCAGTCCGATGCTCTATCCACTGCACCACCGCCTGGTCAGACCAGACTTATTTTCTTAAATGTATGAACTTATGTTATTTCCTTACTTAAAATTTATCATTAGCTTTCTATGATCTTCAGAATAAATAAAACTTTATTATGGGTCTCAGGCTTAAGTATGGATACTACTTTATATTCTTCTGACTTTCTGACCTCTGAATCTAATTTTTCAGGGTCCCCGCTGAGCACCTTTGAATTAAACATAATTTAACCAGATGTCTGCTTTGTCTTTTGAAGGTTACATCTAAACAGGAGAGATTCCGCCTCTTGGGAAGGGCAGGCAGAGCTCTAGGGAAGATGTACTTGGAGTAGTGAGAAAGGATGGGACATCAGCTGGCTGTAATGAATCTTCCTTGGTTATGATTGGGTTGCTGGGTGTCAAAGCCCAATAACCTTCCACCTTTCTTTGTCTTAGTGAAAACAATCTATTCTGAATGGCTATTCTGAATGCACCAACAGTGCATACTTCTGGGTATGTATCTCAGTTCCCTACTTACTGTGTGACTATGGGAAAGATACTTTCTGTGTCATGGCTTCTTCTAGAGTAAACAATGGCACCTGCTTATATCAATTAGCTATTACTGTATCATCTACTCATTCCAAACTTTACTGGCTCAAAATACAGCCATTTATTTATTTAGGCTAGGCTTAGCTGAGCAGTTTTGGTCTCAGCTGGGCTTGCTTGTGTACCTGTGGCCAGCTGGCAGGTGGTTAGGTGGCTCTGCTTCTGGTGGTTGGCTGTTAGGATCCCCTTGGTATTCTCCATGTGGTATCTCTTTCTCCAGCCAGTTACTCCAAACTTAGACTCACAGCAGAAGCAAGGATTCAAAAGAGAGAAAGCAGTGTGTGTGGCCTCTTGAAATCTGGGCTTGGAAGTGGTCCATTCTCACATCTACTGACCATATTCTATAGGCAAAAGCAAGTCACAAGGTCAACCCAATTTCAAGGATATGAAATGCATTCCACATCTTCATGGTAAAATCTGCGAAGGACATGGAAACAAGGAAACATTGGATTGGCACCATCAATGCACTTAATACACCATACTACCTTATAAGTCGTTGTGAGAATCTATATGCAAAGTGCTTGGAACAGAGACTAGCATGTTGTAAGCACTTAGCAAATGCTAGCCGTTATTATCATAATCATGTTTTTCTGTGTATCTTTAAGACTATAGGTAGAAATTAGAGCAATTCCTAGAAAATTGTCTCAAAGACTTTTGAGGATTTTTCAGTTTATTTAGCTAGAATATATATATATTATATATATTGTTATATATATCTAATTTTTTTGTGGTCTTGAGCAATTGAGCTCATCTTTATGCTCTGAAACACAGATTTATTGTGAGGATTGAATAAGTTAGTGTATGCAAAATAATTAACTCAGCACCTGGAATGTAATAAACACTAAATAATGGTAGCTAAAATTATTATTATATAACTGCAACAGGGTCAATAATTTGGAAAAGAATCTAACTTTCACATTGCTCTAATGTATTGCTAAAACTAATGAGGATTTGCTTAACATGATGCTGCGAACTCAATCTAATAGGTAAAGTCAACGTCTGAAGTAGAAGCAAAACAAAGCTTTATGATGGAAATATCCTCACATTCACATAGAAAAGTATGATAAACCCACATACCTCCATTAGGCAGCTTCCATAGATCATTGGGCTGGTCTTCATTAATTTTCCACAATGTGTTTTTGTTCTTTTTAAAATCTAATCATATATGTCACATAAATACTTCAGGATATATCACCAATTTTTTTAATAACCATATCATTATTATACTTATCCAAATTCACCATCATTCCTGAATATCATCTATTATCCAGTTCATAATAAAACTTCTCTCATTGTCTGGTCTAAACAGGATCCATACATCACATTTGTTGTTATGTAAGAAACATGTGTTTTTCTTTTTAATTGAAGGAGAATTTTGTGCAGTTCTTGGGGTACCAAGAATTGGCTAGTGTTACCCAAGATCGGCCTGCCGGGTACAGGAAACAGGCCCGATGCACTCAGAATAGATACACCAGTGTGGTTTTCTGAACTTTCTCTGCATCTTCCAGGAAACATTGATGGTACCATTAGGTGTTTTAAGCTGCACTTGTTTAGAAAAATTTAGAAACATGCTCCCTAGAGCTCTGACGTGATGAACCAATATTTCCCAGGTGGTTAGCTCCATTAATCTCAAAGTTATTTGAAGAATTGAGACCCATGTCATTATCTGGGTTCCTGAAGTCATGGTAAGAATAGAAGAAGCAAAGGAGCTGCTTATGCTGAGGAAGACCCTCCCAGGGCTCTAGGATCTGATTGGTGGCAAGGCAGCCCCGACTAAAGAGAATTTAATACCAGGCTGTTACACAGAAAATTGGATTAAAAAAAATTTTTTTTTTAATATTTCTTTAAGAGTGTTGGCTCTGGTAGTCAGATAGGGCTTGGGGAAAGAAGAGAGATGCTAGACATCCTCAGTGTTTACTTTGCTAGTCTGAAGTAGGAAGTATTTATAAAAATTATTTTAAAAATTATTTTTTAATTGCAATAAAAATAACAAAATTTGCCATCTTAGCCATTTTTGAGTGTTCAATCAGTAATGTTAAGTATATTCACACTAGTGTGCAACAGATCTCTAGGAATTTTTGGCTTGCAAAACAGAAACTCTATACCTATTAAAACAATGACTCCATTTTCCCCTCCTCCCAGCCACTGGTAACCATCATTCTATTCTTTGTTTCCATGAAATTGACCACTTTATCTATTTACTTACTTATTAGATATAAGCATAACTTACAAAGCAATCACCCCAGTAAGTCTAGTACCTATTTGATACCATACACAGTTATTACAATATTATTGATCACATTCCCTATACTGGTCTTTATATCCATGACTGTTTTTATAACTGGTAATTTTAATCCCTTCCTCTTTTTCACTCTGGAAAACATAAAAATGTTCTTTGTATCTATGAGTTTGTTTCTGTTTTATTTGTTCTTTCACTTTTTTTTTTTTAGATTCCACATATAAGTGAAATCGTAAGGTATTTGTCTTTGACTTATTTCACTTATTATAATACCTTCTAGGTTCATCCATGTTGTTGTAAATAGCAAGATATTATTCTTTTTTATGACCAAGTAATATTATATTGGTAATATCTATGTGTATATATGTATGTATAGCCAATAGAAGAATGAAGAAGATGTCATATATATCACCTACCACACATATTGTATATATAACATATGATATATATGTGATCTATATATCACATCATCTTTATCCATTCATCTATAAATGGACACTTAGGTTGATTCTATATCTTAGCTATTGTAAATTATGCTGTAATGACATAGGGGTGCATATGTATATTTCAATTAGTGCTTTGGGTTTTGTCATATAAATACCCAGAAGAGAAATTGCAGGGTCATGTGGAAGTTCTACTTTAATTCTTTGAGGAAACTCCATACTATTATTTTTTTAATTTTAATTTTTAATTTATTGTGTTGACATGGTTTTTCACAGTGGCTGCACCAATTTATAAGCATACCAACAATGGTTCCCTTTTCTCCACATCCTCACCAACACTTGTTGTTTGTTCATTTATTGATGACAGCCATTCTGACAAATGTGAGATGATATCTCATTGTGGTTTTAATTTGCATTTCCCTGATGGTAAATGATATTCAGCATCTTTTCATATGTTTGTTGGCCATCTGAATGTCCTTTTTGAAGAAATGTCTATTTAGGTCTTCTGCACATTTTAAAAATCAGATTTGTGTGTGTATTAAGTTGTATGAATTCCTTATACATTTTAGATATTAACCCCTTATCAGATGTATCATCCAGTGACTATCTTCTTCCATTCATCAGGTTGTCTTTTTGTTTTGTTAATGTTTCCTTTGTTGTGCAAAATTCTTTAGTTTTATGTAGTCCCATTTGTTTATTTATTTATTTATTTATTTTGTTTTCTTTTGCTGAAAAAATATCTAAGACATATTACTAAGACCGATTCAGAGAGTTTACTGCCTATGTTTTCTTCTAGGAGTTTTATGGCTTTGGTTCTAACATTTAAATCTTAAATTTATTTTAAGTTTCCTCTTCTATATGGTATTGATCCCGTTTCATTCTTTTGCAAGTGAATGTTTTTCCTGCTCCATTTGGTTGTCTCAGATGGTTTCATACATACAAACCTTTCTGTTAGAATTGGAGTTTATTTAGACAACCCATTGGCATCACAATATCTCACATTTGTAGAGATCCTAGCAGTGTATATTGCTTGTTCCCCAGGGACTATGGCTTTGACCTTCCTAGTATATCTTAACTATAGTTTATAAGCCATATTGTAATGAATAAATAAGTGAATGGATGAATAAATAATTTAAATAAACTTTAATTTAAGGATTTTATATGCCCAATGTGAGAACCCAGGGTAGCAAATATAGCCCAGAGGAACAGAAGTCTCATTTTAAGCTATTTTTTACTTCTATTGATAAATGGGAACCTCAGGTCTACTAATAGACCTGTCCATGCCGTTTGCTCTATGAGACTGCATAAAGCATTTGTTCGGTAATCATTTCAAGTTCTGGAGCCAGATAGGATGAGTTTAAATTCTGTTTATTACATTTAATTCACTGGGGGATTTAGGGATAATTACTTAACTGCTCTAGGATTCAGATTTTTCATCTATAAAAGGTGAGAAACCTTTTCTGAGCTGTGGTGGCTCAGTGGATAAAGTATCAACCTGGAATGTTGAGGTCACTGGTTCAAAACCCTGGGCTTGCCCGGTCAAGGCACATATGGGAGTTGATGCTTCCTGTTCCTACTCCTCCCCCTCCTCGTCCTTCTCTCTCTCTCTCTCTGTTTCACTCACTCTCTCCTCTCTAAAATGAATAAAAAAGATCTAAAAAAAAAAGGTGGCAAGGTATAATAATAATTGCTATCTCTTAAGGCTGTGGGTAAAATTAAACAAAGCAAACTTAAAGGGCTTGAGTTTTCAGGAAGCATTCATCGTTTGACTCCTCTCAAGAGCAATGCTATTCATCAGGGAGACAGTCAAGATCAGATGGGTTGGAAGAACAGGAAGTATTTGGGCACTACACAGCTCTCTGGGATGGGATTGGAGTAAGGAGATAACAATTCTTTATTAAGGATCCAGTTTTGCCAACCTGGCTCTCCTCTTGAGGATTTCCTCCCTGTATTCCTCCTGGCTCTGAACCTGCCTGTGATCTGCGCTCCCTGGGGACCAGCTTTATGTGTAGAGGTAATGCAATGAAACCTATCACTAGAAAGATTCCCTCCAGGCTCTCCAAGCCCGTGGCGTGGCACGTTGGTAATTATGTGTGTTGTGTAGAGTGTGAGGCACTATACAAATAAAAATATGTAAAAGTGAGGTTGATCATAGAAATTATTCATGACTGTAACGATTTCCAAATGCAAATTGAAAAGCTTTCTTTTGATCCTGAACTATGGCAACAAGCTAACATGGATCTTTGCTCCTATGCCAGTGTCTAGAGAAACTGTGATGTCTCCAGGATGGGATAATAGATACTCATCAAGACTTCTAGCTTTAGGAAATTGTTTAATCTCCATTCTCAGAGGCTGCGGCTTTGAGGCAGCTGTGACTGAAAAGTCCCAAGTGCTATTGAAAACAGCTCATCAGTTCTGAACAAAGCTGATTATGTAAATTGTGCATTAAGATGCAGCTTCAATTTAATTTTACTCTGTAAATAAATATCCCATTAACATCCATCTGTTGAAAGTCAGGTAAGACATTCTCCAAGACTGTGTGGCTAGGACTCCAGTGACTACTCCATAAATGCTGACAGGGGAGGGATTAGGACATCCAGATTCACTATGTAGAACTTCCTTTCTTCTTTAAATGGCAAGTCAGCTATAAAATCAATGTCAAGCAAGAAGCAGCTCTGGTTGGCTAAGAATAACACTGCATTTATTTCTGGCCCTGCTCTTTGAGGGCACACAAAAGCTTTCTCTGATTGCTGTCGCAGAGATCAATAATCATTATGGCTTGCCAATTCCCTCCAAAAATAAAAACATTTCAGCTGAGGAGAAGCAAACATTAAATGAGCACCAGCCTCTTTGCTGCAGGGTAGTTTACCCGGCCAGAAGAACCACTGTGAGAGCTGTGTTGGCATGGGCGCAGCCTCCCTCTGAGTGGGCAGTGAATGCTGGGAAATCCTGCCCCACTGCCAGAAACAGAACCGGCACTGGCGGTGGGGTTGCAGGCCGCTGCCCTCTTCTCTCAGTTTCGGCCCATAACTACCTTTAGCCCTCAAGCTTGAGGCAAAACTTTGATAATTCCATGGTAGCCTGTTAATATCAGGTGCTCCTATGGGCAAAATGCTTGGTCATTATCTGCTAATTGTTTTGTGGAAATGCATTGCCAGTCATCTGTCCTAAGGATGGCATGCACCTGTTGTGTTTCTGGATGGCACCAGTGGTGGTGGTGATGGCATGGGAAAGAGGTGAGGACTGGGATTAGCATGGGGTTGGGGAGAGTCCAGGTAAGCCCACGGTGAGCTACACACTCTAACCACTAAGGCACTGCTTTCCAAACTGTTGGTCAGTTTTCCTGGAGGGTGTTAAGCAGCAGCCTTTCAGCCAAGACTGCTAGGCCCAAGAACACTCACATAAATAGTGTGTTAGTGCATATCGCAAAGGAAAATCGCTCTGAACAGAAAAAAATTTACAGAGGTGCCTCTTTTTCCAAGCTAATGAAGCTTTGAGTCAAGGCCATGGATTTAGGAGAAGCAGGTACAACCTGCCTATACCCCTACCTCTAAATTATGCCCTTTTTCCAAGGGTGAGTCCTGGTCAATCTGCCCCACCCTTTATACCAAAGGGATGGGACTGAAGCTACTCCTTCCCCCTTTTTCTTTCTTGTCTTGAAGGTGGACATGATGCTAGAGCTAAAGCAACCAGGAGGCAGCGTGCCAACTTGCTTAGGAAGGCAGCGGCGAAGATGGGTGGAGTCTGAGTCTTTAATGATGTTGTTGAGTTGCTGCACTAGCCTTGGACTGACTAACCCTGTCCTCTTTATTATATGAAAAAGATAACCCCTATTTTAAACCACTGTCAATCCATTAGAACCAAAACAGCCACAAGGGAATCAGCGAATGAGGGAGGTAGCAGCAGAATGGTAGAGGAGTCTGGATTCCTGATCCACAGCAAGTTCATCTTCAGACACAGCACCCATACCTCCTTCACAACAAGACGTTATGATCCCCCTTCCTCAGTGTTTATTGAAAACCAGACGGCTATGCCCATCTCTGTCTCATACCCCTTTACAGAATGCCTTTCAGCTGTTCAGCTCAGGATTATTTTTTCCTGCAAAAGCACCATGAGTCTGGAATGTATCAAGGATGCAGGTTGAGTGAAGTATTGTGATTGTCAGCCCTAGATGTAAAATGTCAGAAGTGGTTCCATGGATGGGCAGAAATGAGGTAAAAACATGTCAGCTTGAGTAGGTGCTATATATGGCCAAGCTAAAACTCCAGCATCGACTATCCCTGCAAGCCAAGGTTTTTATGAAACCTGTCCAGCCTCATCTGAAATAGGTGTTAACTGAACAGAGAGAGCAGTTCACATCTCGGCTTCTCTTCCATAAGAAACAAGCAGGGGACCCTGGCCGGTTGGCTCAGTGGTAGAGCATCGGCCTGGCGTGCAGGAGTCCTGGGTTCGATTCCTGGCCAGGGCACACAGGAGAAGCGCCCATCTGCTTCTCCACCCCTCCCCCTCTCCTTCCTCTCTGTCTCTCTCTTCCCCTCCCGCAGCCAAGGCTCCATTGGAGCAAGGTTGGCCCGGGCGCTTAAGATGCCTCTATGGCCTCTGCCTCATGTGCTAGAATGGCTCTGGTTGCAACAGAGCGACGCCCCAGATGGGCAGAGCATCGCCCCCTGGTGGGCATGCCGGGTGGATCCCAGCCGGGTGCATGTGGGAATCTGTCTGACTGCCTCCCCGTTTCCAGCTTCAGAAAAATAAATAAATAAATAAATAAAAAAGAAACAAGCAGGGGTATGTGCGCATGTGCACACACAGGAATGATCCCAGGCAAGATCATGATGGCAGGAACATCCACTCCTCTGTGTCCCTTTCCTACTACATGCCTGGCCCCACCTCCGCCCAGATTAGCTCCTGGTATCATCACACTTTTTGTATCAGTAAGCATAGACTGGGTCACACTGCAGTTATGAACAAACCCAAACTCAGTTGCTGAGACTAATAAAAGGTTTATTTCTTGCTTATGCTGCTGTCCTTTGAGGACAGCTAAAGGGCTCTCTCTACATTACTGTCAGTCCCAGCCCAGGACCCTGGCCATCAGAACCTTATCTGGCACCTTATCTCTGTAGCAGAGGGGAAAAAAGCTTTAGGGCAGCACTGTCCAATAGAAATACATTATATGAGCTGCATATGTAAGTTCAAATGTTCTAGTAGACACATTAAGAAGGCAAAATGAAGCTAAGATGCAATTAATTTTAATAATATATTTTATTTAACTCAATATTATAATTTCCACATATAATCAACAAAAAATACGTTAATGCATTCTTTTTTTTTTTTCGTTAATGCATTCTTATATATACTTTTTTGGATACGAAATCTCTGTAATCCAATGTGAGAATTTTATACTTATAACACATCTCATTTGGACGAGCCATATTTCAAGTGCTCGATAACCAGAAGTAGCCAGTGGCTTCCCTGTGGGGCAGAGCAGCTCTGGAGTCTCCCTTCAACCATTATATGCTTGATTGAGAAGTGGATCACAGATACCTCTTCTACTTACAACCTATTGGAAAACTTGTCATATGGCTCCAACAACCACAAGCAGCCAGCAAGAGCAATCCTTCCCTGTGCCTTAACATGGAGAAGTGGATAAACAGCTTCTATGACCACCGAGCCCTCCTTGGCCACCACTGCCCTTCCTAGGAAATCTTACTGGGTGGTGTCCCCTCTGGTATAAGAGTCTTCTGGGCCAGCAATCAGTTTTGGCTTGACTCCATTTCTTGTTTGGCCAAGAAATGGGAGGCAACTATACCAAATCTTGCAGGCTATGACCCAGAAAACACTAGTGCCACATTCTTTTCTTAATTAAAAATTTCAGGAAGCATAAGGTAAATACACATTGAGGTAACTCAACAGGCCAAGGTCTGGAGGTTCAGCAAGCAAGAGAAGGTACATTGTGATACACTTGGCTGTATATTGTTTTCAAAGGTAGATTTTATTATTCAGGTGTGGTGAAGCCAGTAGATCAGTGGAGATTAATGCCACTGAAAAGGTAGTTTGTTACTAATAGTTCCTGAGAGAAGCAGGGCATGCCACGCCATGCAGGGCCACACAGGAACGCACCAGGGCTGGTCAGGAGCAGAGGGAGTGCGGGGAAAACATGAGCAGGAACCTTCAGCGTGGGTTTTGCAGCAAATGCAAGACACGGCAGGGTAAGCAGGTTTAGGGTGGGCTAGTTTGAGTAAGTTCAGATCAGAGGGTTCTGGGGTACAGGTGCTGTCCCTGGTTGTCTGATACCTGCCTCTGGAGGATTAGGCTCAGGGTGTGGGAGCCCAACAGGGCAAGTGGCGGGATGTGGTCTTTGGATTGGTTAGTTTTGTGAAAGTGAATGAACAGAGTTCATTCATTGGGAGACTAAAAGAGAGAACTCTCTGTGCCACTCAAGGCACACTACTGACCCTGAGAGGAATAAACACACCTTGGATCTCAGACAGGAAGTGATGCTACCTTACTACCTCGGCAGGAGGAGGAAAAGCTTCCTCTTTGCCCGGAAACATCTCAGTCAATGGGAGACAGTCCTAAGGCCATAGCCCGGCTAAGGAGAACTCACTGTACTTAGAAATTTCAGTTTCCTCCAATGGACTCTTCCATTATAGCAGCCTTTTTCAAAGTCTCTCCTTTGTTTTTCAGGCTTTTGAGTGATCCACCATTAGACTGCACGTCCTGAACTGCAATTCCCTGTTGTTACTGAACAAGCCCATCTTGCTGGAGAGATTTTGTACGTAAAAGGCAAACTTGTTGGCAAGTTATTTTCTATCTCCATGAACTGGCTAGCTTTGGGAGGGGCTGTCCCTCCGGAGTCAGCAAGGCCTGAGACATCAAAGTATCAGAAACAGAAAATAAAAAAGCATTATTAATGCATATATAAATGACTGCTGAGCCAAAAGGTGCCACTGTAGTCTCTCAGGGCCTAATAGAAAACTGGAACTTAGAAACCCTTTACTTGTAAGTGTTAAAAAGTGGTTTTTATCACTTGTCTGGAGGGGGGGGAGATTGAAGGGCAAGGGTGCAAGTCCAGAAGTCAGAGACCGGACTGTATCTGGCCTATTGAAGCAGCACCCCAGGAGGACCCTCAAAGAAGAAGTTTCTAAAGATTTGGATTAAAAACAACAGAGCTGTGTATATCTAGAAAGGGCGAATGTTACTGAATATAAATTTTACCTCAATCAATATGACTTTAAAAAATGAATGAATCAACAGAGCTGTCCTGTTTATTATTCCATCAATGAAGTGAGGGTTGACTAACTTTCTTTCTTCCCCACCGTCCTGCAGAGAGCAGACTCACAATTGAGGGAGAGGCCAAAACCAGAGGAGTCGAGTGGGACCGAGGAAGCAGGCAGACTCTTTGCCAAAGCTTCTTGGCAGGGGGTCAGGCTGCCCGCTCCCCCCATCCCAAGTGCTGTGTGACGGGCCCTAGCACCTTGGAGAGCAGCTTCAGGGACAGCAAGGGAAGCTCGATGTCCTCCAAGCGCCCGTGTTCGTGGGCACACTGAGCTCTTGGAGTCCCTCCAAAGTGTGTTAGAAATTTTGGTGACAGATATTCAGAAAGTCAAGTGGGACTGAATGTTACCTGAAAAATGTCAGCGCACCATCTGGTTGTTCCTTGAGCTTCCCTAACTCAAATCGTGGTCATTTAACAAAATGGAACACCAAGTCCAATCATTAGTTAAAAATTAGTCTTCATCTCAAAAGGTCTGAGTGTTTCAGTATGTCCCACAGAATCTGTGACTACTGTGCTGCAAGGAGAACTTTAAAAATGATGGAATCTACAGCCAAGGACAATAGCCCCTTATCACCAATAGTCAATAGTCACCTTTGGCTTTGTGACTCCTACAGCAACTGGGCTGATGAATGTGTATGTTGGTGGCAGCATGGTGCTTTACACTGAGGTCTGCCAAGGCACTGCCATCTGAATGATCACAGCAGAATGGCTAGCAAAATCTTTGGGACAAAAAAGATACTTAAAATATTTGAAATATTAAATATATTAAAAATCTGTGTATTCACTTAAGATATTTTTTATAGCTTGAAAGAATCCTTTAGGTATTCATTCATATTTACCTAATTAGAAAAAGATATTCACTGATGGCTTGAAAAAATGAACTAATGGTAATATAAATAATACATTGATAATATAGTAGCTGGTACTTACATAGTGCTTACTATGTCCCAGGCATTGTTCCAAGCCCTTCACTTGTTCATTCTTACAACAACCCAATGAGGTAGGTAGTACTATTTCTCTTCACAGATAAGAACAATTGAGACTGGGCGATTTCCCCACTAGTCATGCAGCTAGTAGATGATGGAGTTGGGATTTGAACCCAAGCATGTCAACCTGAATGCATGCTGTATCCCGACTCTTTGTTAAGGGGGGAGGATGGATGGAAGGGCAGCACTGTCTTTGCTCCAGCTGGTTACTTCCTTTTCATTCTGTATTGCTGTCTTGTCTTGTGTCCAATCGGGAGTCACGGCGTAGATCAGGTATGGAAAGTCACTCCTTTACAGTCATCACAGGGTCCATAAACTCACACAGGCTCATCATGGCTTCAGGGTCTTCATATTGCAGCTCTCCTGAAACAGGAGTCCCCTTAGAACACCAGAAATCTTAGAGATCTATAATTACTTATAATTCTGGCAAAGGCTCCTGTGATCTCAAAGCTCTCTTCTTTTACTTGTTCCTGGTTCAAAATCTTGGTTGCTGAATCAATCAGGATAGGCTAGAGCAGTGGTTTTCAAACTTTCAACATTTTGGGACTAGTGACCTAACCAGCCAGAAACACACAACAAATAAAGTTTCATCTTAGTGCACATAACAGTGCAACACAGTGCTTGATTTCCAAACTCCACATGTACGATGCACTGAATACTGCACAAATTTGTCTGAATGCTTTTTGTCTATTCTGCATGATTTGTAAATGCTCTGCCTCTGAAAGTAACACAAAATACAAAGGACAAAACTGGTCTGTGGCTCCACCCAGCCACAGGGGACCAGGAAGCACAATCCCATGTGCTCAAAGTGAGGGAGAACAAACTATAGGTGGCAAAGAGCATGAATGACCTCCACGGGGCTCAGTGTGAAAAACTGTGAGAAAGAGGATTTCAGAAAGTGCTCAATATGCTAATCAGAAGCTGCTGAGATCTTGGTAGCACAGAAGAGGGATCAGTGCCAAGTTTTATTGAGTCTGCCTTAAATGCATTAGATTAGAAATCACTCTATTTAGCTGATTGTTTTCCTGATTTCAGTGACTGTGCCATCCGTTTCCTCTGCTTTTCTCCTTGCCTCCTCCCCCATTTGCCTGCTCGGTCCCAGGATTTTAACAGTGATGCTGCTAAGCTGGCACAAAGCAAGGCCTCAGGGCAGCTTTCATTCATACTGGTTTTAAGGGTTGGATGAAACCATGAATCCAAATGGTGAAGAATAAGAATATATTTGTAAACATGTCCATCCATTGATCCATCCATTGATTACATGTTCAAAAGAAGGTACTCCATGGAACTCCTTCCTTAGCCCCCATTCAAGGGAATCATTTCATTTTGCTGTACTATTTTTGGTGTGTGTAAGATGCCTCCCTTCACTAACACGCTGACCTACAGCAGAGGAGGTAAGAGACCTGCCACTCCTCAGTTGAACTGGTTGTGGGAAAAAGGTTGAACTGCAGACATGACTGATGTCCACAAGAACATCTCAGCACCTGTGCTGAGCACTCCTTGGTCTTGGCCACCAACCTCTCTTTCCTGCGTTTCTGTGATGGCCTCATCAGTGGCCTCCTCAGTTCCACACTCACCTCTCCCTAGTCTGTCCTCATTATAGCAGCCAGGGTTACCCTCTGAAAATTTAAGTTAGATTATGTGACTCTGTTGCTAAAACTCCTATAATTTCTTCTCTTCCCATTTCTTCCAGAATAAAAGCCAAAGTCCATAATTGGGCCCTTCTACACCTCTGTGACTTCATTTGCAACTACTTGCTCAATCTCCCCCAGTGACATTGGCCTACTTGCTGTTCCACAGTCATGTGCCCATGGATAGCTCCCTTGCTTCCTTCACATCTTTGCTCAAATGCCATCTTAACAGATCCCTCTCTCACCACTCAATTAAACCCTCACCATCCCACCAGCCCAAGTAACCTCTTACCCAGTACTAATTTTCCCCTAGTACTTACCATATTTTTACACAATGTATAAATTATTTGTTTATTATGTTTATTGTTCTTATCTTTTCCCAGCCAGAATGAAAACTTGGCTGGGATTTTTCTGTTTTGCTCACTGATATTCTTCTTGTGCTTAGACTATCTAGTAACTTGCTAAGGAAGAAGGAATAAAGGGAGAGAGGGAGGGATAGAGGAAAAGAAAGAAAGATTCTTCCATTTTGTTGGAAGCTCTAAATATTAAAACCAAAATTGCTAAGCCAAAATCAAAGTAAATCCACATTAAGTGAAGGGGTGGGTGCCAAATTGTTGAGAACTAGAGAAGGAGGCATTTCTCACACGCCGTTTTTTTCTGATTGAACTCTGTATGAGTGGTCTGCAGTCCTGGCTCATATTGATTAAATAGCTTCCTGCCTAATCAACTGTCCATCAGTTATTATCCATGCTCTCACCTGTCAGCCACAGTGAGTGGGGAATAGCTTCCCCCGGCTCCTTCTCAGGCCTTCAAAGCTGACAAAGTTCTGAGGATGGTGGAAGAAGATGCTAACTTAAACAGAGGTTGAGAAAATCTCCCTCTTGGTGATCAAGGGCCCCCACTGTAAATGTTTCCTGGAAACCAGCCCTTTGTGGGGGTGCTGGCTTTTGTGAGCTCGCTGTGAAAGCATTTGTCCCATCACACCTGAGCTAGCAGCCGCTATCGCCTGGGGTGAGAAGGCAGATCCAAGAAAGCTGTGAATCGGCTGGAAGTGATTTCTGCTCAACAGCAATATCTCCGTATTAGCCCTCACAGAGCTCGAGGATTACAGGGGGAAAAGCCGGGTCAGTGCCCACTCCATGGCTCCCTATGAAGGTGGCCCTTGGAGCACTTTCACAAGATAGGATGGAGGTGAGCTCACCCTATCTTCCAGCCACCCAGTATCTCACCTTTTTGAATGGGGTCTAAGTTGTCCCATGTTGCACTGGGTGAGGTCCTTATGGGTTGAGTCATTGAAAGGCTTCTCAGTGGTTTTCAAAGGCAAGGACTACATATGAAGGCAGTTTCTCCAGGTGAAAGTGACTAAAGTGGTTTTAAAATTTGGTCACTAGTTCTTGGACTCATCCCCCATTGAGAGGTGAGGTCTAGGTCCCCTCTCTTGTATCTGGACAGGGTCTGTGACTGCATTGTACCAGTAAAAGTGAAGTGATGCCATGTGACTTCTAAGGTTAGGTCATTGATGTCATGCAGCTTCCACCTGTTTGTGGAAACACTTGCTTTTGGAGCCCTGAGCTACCAGGTAAAGAGTCTAATTGTCCTGAGACTGCCATGCTGGAGAGGCTGCTTGGAGGCATCTCAAATGACAGTCCCAGCTCAACAAGCTCATCTCTAAGCCCTTCTAACCCAGGCACCAGACATGGGAGTGAAGAAGTCCTCTTGGAAGCAGGTCATCCAGGTGTCATGGAGCAGCTGTGCCCTTTCCAAATTCCTGACATACAGAATCCTTAAACACAATCAAATGAGTGTTGTTTGATGCCACTAGGTTTTGGGTAGATTGGCAGCAACACATACCTAGAAGAGTGGCATATGGAAAATATACCAACTTGGAGCCAGTTATAGGTCAGTTCAAATGCCAACTCCTACTTGGCTGGATCTGTGACCTTGGATAGGGTCTGATATAACTTTAAGATGGGAGAAAATAATCCTGGCCAGTGGCTCAGTAGATAGAGCATTGGCCTGTCATGTGGATGTCCTGGGTTTAATTTCTAATCAAGGCACACAGAAAAAGTGACCATCTGCTTCTCCGTACTGCCTTCTCTCTTTCTTTCCCTCTTGCAGCCAGTGGCTCAATTGGTTTGAGCATGGCCCTGGGCACTGAGGATAGTTCCGTTGGAGTGCATCAGCCTCAGGTAGTAAAAATAGCTTGGTACTGGAGCATCAGCCCTAGATGGGGTTGCTGGGTGATTCCCGGTCAGGACACATGTGGGAGTCTGCCCCACTATCTCACTTTCTCTCACCTAGAAAAAAAAAAAAAAAGATGATGGAAAATATCACCTGTATTTCAGGTTGATGTGAGGGTTAAATGAGGTAACATCACATATTTCTCCATGTATAAGATGCACCCTTTTTAAAAAAATTTGGGGTCTAAAAACTGGGTGCGTCTTATACATGGTTGTAGATTTTTTAACTTGTATTTCCTGCTTTTTCGCGCTTGTTGTCTTTGCGCTCATTGTTTCGCACTTGTTACTGGTATATTATGGTAGGTTACGTTTTGCCCCGTTTTGCCCAGAAATGGCTCAGAAAAGACTTTTGTACAGTATTGAATTCAAGTTAAAAGCGATCCAGTTTGCAAAAGTGAATGGAAATTGTGCTGCTGAACGTAAGTTTGGTTCTCCTCCAACTGAGAAATCAATCCAAGACTAGCTACGGGAAGAAGAAACCCTACTGAAAACAGCATGGCAGAAGAAGGCCAGGAGAGGCGAGTCAGCAAAATGGCCTGATTTAGAGAGGGAATTGAAGATATGGATTGAAGAGCAAAGGGCAATTGGAATTCTTGTGTCCACAAAGATGGTTCAGCATGAGGCAAGAAGAATTGCTGATGAAAAAGAAGTTACTGATTTCAAAGGAGGACACAATTGGTGCTTCAGATTCATGAAAAGAAATGGACTAAGCATGTGTACATGCACCAGACTTGCCCAAAAGATGCATGAAAGCTATGAGCAGAAGGGCCTTGAACTTCATCATTTTGTCATTCAATGTCAGAAGACACATCAGTTTGAGTTGGGACAGATTGCAAATATGGATGAAGTCCCCCTTCAATTTGATGTCCCAAGTAACAGAACTGTTGATAAGAAGGGGGTGGTAACTGTGAAGACAAGTGGACATGAAAAGAGCCATTATACAGTTGTTCTAGCTTCTTGTGCAGATTTTCAACTGATTTTTCAATGCTGATTTTCAAACACAAAACAATGCCAGAAGAAGACATTCCTTGAGGAGTGATTGTCCACATTCATGACAAGGGTTGGATGGACCAGGATGGAATGAAGATCTGGTTTGAGAAAGTTTGGAGAAGGAGACCAGGTGGGCTCTTACACAAACCTATTGGTGCTTGATCAGTTCAGGGCACACGTAACAAAAAACACAAAAAAGATTGCCGCAGAGCAAAAAACAAAACTTGCCGTCATACCTGAGTCTTAACATCCCAGCTCCAACCACTTGATGTCAGCATTAACAAACCCTTCAAAGCTGCCATGAGAGTCAAATGAAACCAATGGATGAAGTCTTCTGGGGACAATTTGACACCAGCAGGAAGAGTGAAGAAATCAACTATAGGAGAAGCTTGTACCTGAATGAACAGATTCTGAGATAATATCAAGATTGAGATCACTGTCGAGTCATTTAAGAAGTGTGGCATTTCAAATGCCATAGGTGGAACTGAGGATTAAGCAATATATAAGACGGTGATTCATCATCAGACACAGATGAGGACAAGCTAACGGATGGGAGTATTGACAGTGATGAGGAGTTTTTTAAATTTTATGATGAATAAAACTTGAGTTCAAAAACTTTATGTAATATATCTTTTTTTCAAGTTTTGGGCCCCAAAATTAAGATGTGTCTTATACATGGGGAAAATATGGTTTTACCTCATGTATAAACAAGGACTATAATGTATTAGATATTTGCAAAAATATTTTAGTTTTCCTTTTCTTTCTTTCCCCTTCATCTTGGGGAGAAGAAAAATAATAGCCTGACTATGTCTGTGCTGGAAATGTGAGTATAGTTGCAAATTTGACCCCAGAGTGAGTCATTCTGAATTAGAGCAGTCTCATCACTTGTCCCTGACTGCCTGCCCTTCCCCAGCTCCTTAGACAGGGCCTGCTCTCTACAAACTTAGAGCTTAGCCCAGGGATTTGCTCAAAATAGTTGCTCAGTAAGTGTTGTCAAATAAATGTGTTGAGATGTCTATAAGCAGAGACCTGAACTTGTATTTATGGCTTCATAGTAGGTTAGGGATTATGGAAATAATATCTGTAAGAACTAAGCTTGATTTTTAAATGTCAACTATTAACAAAACCCGAACTTTGGCACTCAACTTCCAGAGGTCAATCTTGGCTCTATTCTTTGTTGGCTGTGTGACCTTAGGCAAGTTACATAACCTCTCCATGCCTACGTTTCTCCATTCACCAAAAGGGACAAAAAAAAATGGTACTTACCTAAAAGGTATGTTGTGATGAGTAAACACTATGCATAAAGCACCTGTAACAGGTCCTGGCTGGTTGGCTCAGTGGTAGAGCATTGGCCTGGCGTGCAAGAGTCCCGGGTTCGATTCCCGGCCAGGGCACACAGGAGAAGTGCCCATCTGCTTCTCCACCCCTCCCCCTCTCTTTCCTCTGTCTCTCTCTTCCCCTCCCGCAGCCAAATCTCCATTGGAGCAAAGTTGGCCTGGGCGCAGAGGATGGCTCTATGGCCTCTGCCTCAGGCACTAGAATGGCTCTGGATGCAACAGAGCAGCACCCCAGATGGGCAGAGCGTCGCCCCCTGGTGGGCATGCCGGGTGGATCCCGGTCGGGTGCATGCGGGAGTCTGTCTGACTGCCTCCCCGTTTCCAACTTCAGAAAAATACAAAAAAAAAAAAAAAAAAAAAAAAAGCACCTGGAACAGTGCCTGGCTCCTGGTAACCCCGTATTGTTGCTCCTCAAAGCATGGTCCTTGGGACCAAGACCATCTGTGAGTTTATTAGAAATGTAGGTGTCTCAGGCCCAAACCAGAAAGATCAAATCAAAATTTACATTTTAACAAGATCCACAGGTGATTCCTATGCTAACTAAAACTTGAGAAGTGCTGCTCTAATAAGCCTTAGCTATTATTACAGTGTAGAATTGGCATACATTTGGGAAAACATCTTCCTAAAAATTTCCTGCAGCTCCAACCTGCAGGGTTTTACAAAATGGGATGACGTTGGGGATTAGGCCAAAAGAAAGACAATGCTAGGGATTACCATATGCTCCCGCAGCAGCTTTCTCTTCTTCCCTCCCACCACCATTCATCCTTCAGTGTCTCCCCTTCTCTCACTGCAGGCTATTGCACACCTTGCCAGGTGGCTTCTGGTTTATGCCCAGGCCTGGTCACTCTTTGTGCTCAAGTTTGGTCTATTGTCCAGTGCACACTCCAGGAAAAGGGAAACAGCATCATCTGCAGGACCCCATCCACGCAAATTTGCTTCACATTTGTCAGAGAGATCTTCTTTGGTTACACCTATAAGTACACCTGTAATTTCATCTCAAACTAAAAGCCCATTAAAAATGCATTCCTTTGTATAAAGCCTCAGACAGCTTCACAGTTAACACCTTGGCTGCTCTTATGCAAAAATAACCATCATAGCCTATTTGTGAATTGGTTCTTTCAGTAATATACACCTCCCTAACTACATGTGTATCACTGGGGAGATAGTTACTCAAATGGTTTTTGGAATGAAGGTAATCCTTACTTGTAAAATTACTGCAAGCTGACTTCTCATTAAAATTTCATTAATGCCTTTCATTGAGGGTGTTAAATTGGACAGCTTTAAAAGCATATTACTCTATTTGTGTGTGTGTGTATGTGTGTGTGCGTGACAGAGACAGAGAGACAGAGAGAGGGACAGACAGGGACAGACAGACAGGAAGGGAGAGAGATGAGAAGCATCAATTAATTCTTCATTGCAGCACCTTAGTTGTTCATTGATTGCTTTCTCATATGTGCCTTGATGCGGGGGTGAGGGGGGACTACAGCAGACCAAGTGACCCATTTGACCCATTGCTCAAGCCAATGACTTTGGGCTTCAAGCCAGAGACCTTTGAGCTCAAGCCAGCGACCATGGGGTCATGTCTACAATCCCACACTCAAGCTGGTCAGCCCGTGCTCAAGCCGCATAAGCCCATGCTTGTGCTGGCGACCTCGGGGTTTCAAACCCGTGTCCTTTACGACCAGTCCGACGCTCTATCCATTGCGCCACCACATGGTCAGGCCATATTATTCTATTACATATCCATTAATATTGTCCACTAATTTAATAGTCCTGAACTGTCTTAATACCTTTTTATTTAATACTTCTGCACTTTGTATTTTAATACCTTTGTGCAAGAAAAAGCACTGTGGAGTGACTGAAGTAGAGTAAGCACCCTGACACAGTCCTTTGCACATCCATCCTTCCCCACAGCTCTCTAACTCCATAGAACTCGGCAGTAAAGCAGGAGCGCCTGAGAACAATTCTGGGAAAATACCAGTTAGGGGATCAGCAGATTTTGCATCGGGGTCCTGAGGCCCCTGTGTTGTCATTTGAATGAAAGGGCTCTCCAAAGCTGGAAATGCAGTTTCTTCCATGGCATGGTGGTAGCAACTGGGTCTTCCCTGGGGGCAGCAGGCAGGCTATGGCCAGCGCACAGCATTTTGGACCTGTGACCAAGCTGAAAGTCAAGGAGGCATCGTCCACTCCTGCGTGGAGGCACTCTAAACCTTCTCTGTCCCATGGACCCTGCCATGCCTCCTCTACCTCACACAGGCATAGGTCCCCAAGATACTGCAGACACCAGAGGTGAAATGGTTTGGAACAAAAGGGGAGGAAGGAGTGACCACCTTACCATGGCACCTGTGTTCATGCTGCCTCCTTCTTCTGTTGTGGTTTAATGATTCAGTTAAGTCAAAGAAAGCTGGATGTCTTTATGTCTCCAAAGGGAGTCATTCATATTTGCAAAGCCTCTACCCCAGCCCACAGGAGTCTAAAGGTTTTCTGGACCAAATGATCTCTTTCAGTACAGATATTACTATTTTAATATAATGAAAACAAATGCAATAACATAAAGGGCTGACAGTTGCCTTCATCATTCATCCTTTCAAGCCATGCAAGTACATTTAGTAAATAAATGGAGTAATCAGGGAGCACAGGGCAGGCTGCTCCATTATTCAGGTTTTAGGAAATCAGAATGGCAATATTTACCTTCTTATTTTAGTTTTCCAATTAGTGGGAGGGCAATGACAATAGCCAAGCGTGGGGTCTCTTGGGAGATGTCTGAAATTTTACATGTAGTTTAAAGGGATAGAAGCAGTTATCAGGGCTGTGACTTGTGCTAGTCTTCCCTTTTCACCAAGGGATTAGGGGGAGAGTTGTGGATTTGCACCTTTAATTGGGGAGGCTGCTGGAACTTTCATCACAACCACTGAATAACGCCCATGCTCCTTTCATTTCTGATGGAGCAGGTCACTGGGCCCTTTGTGCAAAGAATCGAGCATTATCGAGGCTTTCTGGAATTGGCAGCTGAGTGGTCAGCTGCTTCCTGCTCTGAGTCCTCCATTCCTGGCTCTGTGATACCCTGTCCCTCGGCCACGTGTATGATTGAGGACACCACACTTAGTTGGACACCTCCTGTGCTCCAGCCAGCCTGGTTGCTCCCAGCCCTCCATCTGTGCCCAATAACTTCCCTGGAATGTTCTCCTTACCCCCCTCGTTGGCCACCACACTGGGCTGTCTCTTCTACCTCTGGGGACAGAATTCGACATGTATCTTCTTTCTCTCAGGCCTAGTAGTCTGTAAGCAGGCCCTTTTCTTCTTCTTCTTCTTCTTCTTCTCTTTCTCCTTCTTCTTCTTTTTTTCCCTCCTCCTCCTCCTCTTCCTCCTTCTTTTCTTCTCTTTTTTTTTTTTTTTGGTGAGAGAAGGGGAGATAGTGAGGCAGACTCCCACATACATCCTGACCAGGATCCACTTGGGAATCGTATCTTGGGCTGATGCTCGAGTACTGAGCTATTTTTAGCACCTGAGGCTGACACACTGGGACCAACCCTAGCTATCCTCAGCACCCAAGGCCATGCTCAAACCAATCAAGCCACTGGTTGCAGGAGGGGAAGAGAGAGAATTGGAAGCAGATGGTCATTTCTCTTGTGTGCCCTGACCAGGGAGCAAACCCAGGACACTCACATGCTGGGTTGACTATCTACTGAGCCAATTTCTTCTTAAAAAACTATGCTAAGATGTGATTATAAGAACAATTTATTTTAGAAAATGGTGGTAATACAGAATATAATATAAACTACATATAACCCCACTGCTTTGGAAGGTATTCATTTTCAGCCTTTTAGCTACGGTTTTCAGATCTGCATATTCAGTTAATATTGTCGCTTGACAATGCCATTAGCTTTTTCTCAGGTCATTAACAATTTTTCTATGGCATCATTTTAAATGGCAGAGTAGTATTTTATTGTTTGAGTTTCATGTTATTGTTTTAAAACCAATTCCTTATTTTGGGCCATTTAAGTGGTTTTTAAGATTTCTCTCACATAAACTGCCCAGTAATGAATGTGTTTGTACATATGTGTTAGTATTGCCTTAAGAGAAATTCCTAACAGTAGATTTACTGAGTTAAAATGCATGCCTATTGTAACGCTGGTGGCCGAGGCCAGGCAGGTTCACATTGGATTTGGGCAGACAGTAGAGAAACTGTGGAGCCAGAAAGTGTCGGGCAATACCCGTTTATTGGAGGCTTGCAAAGACAGGTGAGCAAATAAACAACAAAAGTGAAAGAGCTAATAAACAAAGGAAAATCTGCTATTCGCAGTAAGGGCCAGGGAGCAAGGAAAACTGCACCTCATGGTGTCAGGAGATCGATCTGGGAGAATCACCGCCCAGAGGAAGCATCCATAGCCTTATATGGGCTATGCCCAGGTGCCTCTGTCACGTGCTCATACACTAATCAAGTAAAGGGCTTGCAGCTGGTAAACCTGTGAGCAAGCCTAACACAGCTGCCCCACACAGGAT
This sequence comes from Saccopteryx bilineata, assembly GCF_036850765.1. NCBI lineage: Eukaryota > Metazoa > Chordata > Mammalia > Chiroptera > Emballonuridae > Saccopteryx > Saccopteryx bilineata. Next base: position 105,122,788 of record NC_089495.1, read on the forward strand.
AATGAAGAAAAGGGAGGATTTTAACTTTTTCATAAATATCATAATGGAAATAATCATATTCTTTTTTCATTTGTTTATGAAAAACATATCTCCTTCCATTGTAATATAAGACCCTTGACAAGAGAGATTCTGACTTGTCTTGGTCAGGGCTGTTTTCTAACATTATGGGAGCAATGTCTGGCATGCGGTAGACATTGACACAGAATATGCAGACCCACCCAGCCAAGCAACTGATTTCAACTCAACAAATAGTTAATGATTTTCTATTGTTTGCCAGATCCTGTGTTGGGCCCTGGGGACGCTATGGGGAATAGACACAGATCCAAGAAGACAAAAATAAAAGAAGGCACTACAGGCTGTTACAGAGCAACAGGAAGCAAGGAGCTCGGAGAGAAGAGGTTAAAGGAGCATGAGCCTCTGTTAAACCAGAGGTGTCAGGAAAGTCCTCCCTGAGGCATACGGAGGAGTGGGAGTTATCCAGGTAAACGGAGCTGGGGGGGCCAGAGGGAGAGCATTTGGGGCAGAAGCAACAGCACGAAGGCCCTGGAGAGAGAGGGTGTGGCACAAACCCTGGGGTCTAAGAGTTGCAGGAGGACAGAGTGTGAGGGAAGATGGGTGAAATAAGGGTGATGGTTGCAACAAAGCGACGCCCCAGATGGGCAGAGCATCGCCCCCTGGTGGGCGTGCCAGGTGGATCCCGGTCGGGCGCATGCGGGTGTCTGTCTGACTGCCTCCCCGTTTCCAACTTCAGAAAAATACAAAAAAAAAAAAAAAAAAAAAGAAAAGAAAAAGAAATAAGGGTGGTGGAGAGAGCAGGATAGAAGTAGCCCGGTGGACAGAGCTGACAGAGGCTCAAGGGACAGTGCGCTGGGGACTTGCACTGAGAAGGCTTCAGACCAGGGTTAGGTGATTCCAGAGGCCCACAAAGGGGCAAATGGCAGTGCTGCATGCTGGGCCCTGATGTGCTTCTTTGTCATCATTGGTTAGACCTGACAGGTGGGTGGGGGGAGCGTTTCTCCCATAGGTGTGCCTGACCCAGAGCACACCACTGAATGAGTAGTGTGGATCCCAATCTTAGCCAGATGAAGATTGGCAGCAAAGTCGCCCTGACCCCAACAGTTTACCTGGGAGGGACTTCCAGGGCGGACCTGGTGGTAGTGGTGGGGCTGTTCTGGAGCGGAGCTTTGGCAGTCACATGGCATTATAGTATGGTCTTTTATTACTCATTGTTTTATTGATGTATGCTTTCAATCTCAATTAAAATATCAGAAGAGACATGTCTGAGGCCTGTCCTGGGGGAATTCTAAGCCCTTAATTCCTTCCATTAATAAGTCTATTGAGACTTCCCTCCCTTAGTCTCACCCAACTGATCTTTCTCCAGAAATAGTAACTGATTTTTCTCTAGAAATAGTTTAATTTCTAGCAGGATTTGCTATTTCAACTCAATCCAATAGCATTTTTAAAATTACAAATGACATAAAATATTATATTAATTTCAGATCTACAACAATATACAACATAGTGATTAGACATTTATATAGCTTATGAAGTGATCACCCCCATAAGTCGAGAGCACCTCGGATTCCATCAATAAACATTTCTTGAGCACATGCTATGTCAAAGTGCTAGGTACTGAGGGGGACAGTCTTGGCTCAGGGGACACACGCATTAGGGGAGAGGTATATGAACCACTAAATGATATAAGGAGGGGTGAACTAGCTGCTCTAATAAGGCTTTGGGAAAAGTGGGATCTGGGGGCAGGAAAGGCTTTTGCTGAAGGATGACCCATGTACTGAAGCTGAGAGCCCTGATAGGAGGAAAAGGGAATTCAAGTGGAGGGGAACAGCATAAGCAAAAGTCTAGAGGAGTAAACACACTCCAGTTACTGAAGCATAGTGTGTGTGGTGGAATACGTGGAGGATGCATTTGAAAGGGGTCAGGAGGAACATATTGCGATGGTTTTACATACCACACTCAAGAGTTAGAATTGCCTTGTAAGCTGGTGGGGAGCCATTGAAACCTTGAAAAGAGGAGAGTGCCGTGACACGGTCTGATATGTGCTGCAGAGTGATCGTCTTTCTTGCAGTACAAAGAGAGGATTGGAAATGTAAGAAATTGGAGACATAGGGAATGGGGTAAGGGATGGATGATAATTTTAGTATCTAGGTAAGAATTTGAACAGAAGCAGTAGGAATGGAAAGGAAGGTTAAATATAAAGTCTGAGAGAGAGCACCCCACCTGAAATGAAGTTCATGAATAATATAACCAACTTCCTCTCATAATTTCAGAAATTATAATACACTAAGTGTAATAATATAAAGGAGAAACATCAAGAATGTCATTTACAATCAAATAACATGCATTTCAATATGACGTAGTCAAATATTCTTTTTTTAGCCTGTACTGAAATCACCATGAAGGTGACAACAGGAAATGCAGCATAATATAGTGGGGGGCATTTCATGTGGTAATTTGAATACCTTGAGTGATATTGTGGTGTGATTTTTTGAAATCTGGAAAAAATCTTGGAGAATGAGTGATATAGGGGAAGAATCAAGAGGATGCCAAGACTGCCTGGACAAGTCAGGGAGGAAGAGGGAGGGGTTTCAGGTGCCTCTGGGGTCCCTAGTTTGGGTGACAGAGAGTGGAGTGCTGCCTTAGCACAGGCAGGGGACTCACGAAGAACAGAAGGCTTGATGAGGATGCCCCTGTGCAGGTAGAGGCTGCAGGTCAATGTTGGCTTTGGGTAAACTGAGTTTGAGGTGCTTAGTGGACCTCTGTATATAGTGTTTAGGAATCTTCTTGAAGTCCATGACCACATGTAGCAACAAATGTAGCAGAGAGATCGAGTACAGCCAAGACTGAGAAGAGACCACTGAATTTGGCTATCTGTGACTTGATAGGGCCGAGGTAGTAGAGTTGTGAAGAATGAAGTGAAACACAGAAAAGGAAGACATTAGAAGTTAATGAACCTTGGCCAGACAGCTGGGTTGGTTGGAGCATTATCTGGAAGTGCAGAGATTGCCGGTTTGATCCCTGGTCAGGGCACATACAGGAATAGTTCAATGTTCCTGTCTTTCTCTCCCTGTCTCTCTCGCTCTCAAATTAATTAAATAAGTAAATAGAAGTTAATGAAGTAGGAGCAGCAGATTTTAAACATATAGATTGTTATAAGGAGTGGGAAATGAGTGTGGATACAGAAAAGATGTGTGTGTGTGTATGGGTGTGTACATTGATGTAGATGGGGAAACAGAGGTAGGTATAGTGAATTACAATTAATTTGGCATGGTTCTATTTTATAACTTAGAGAACTATACCCTAGCCAACATTTTACCAAATTTGTTGAATTAATAAAAACAATAGCAGGATTTTTTTTCTTGAGGAATTTATTTATTTATTTATTTATTTGACAGAGACAGAGAGAGTCAGAGAGAGGGAAAGAAAGGGAGAGAGAAACAGGAAGAGAGAGAGAGATGAGAAGCATCATTTCTTTGTTGTGGTCACCTTAATTGTTCATTGATTGCTTTCTCATACGTGCCTTGACGGGGGGGGGGGGGCTACAGCAGGTGGTGTGACCCCTTGCCCAGCGACCTTGGGCTCAAGCCAGAGACCCTGGGCTTCAAGCCAGCAACCTTTGGGCTCAAGCCAGTGACCATGGGGTCATGTCTATGATCCCACACTCAAGCTGGTGAGCCCGTGCACAAGCTGGATGAGCCCATCCTCAAGCCTGCAACCTTGGGGTTTCGAACCTGTGTCCTCTACATTTAGTCCGATGTTCTATTCACTATGCCACTGCCTGGCCAGGCTCTTGAGGAATTGAAAAAGCATCTAACCCAGTGTTTCTGGCACACATCTTTACCGCTTTATTATTATCAGTTAAATCTAGGTATCTGTTGGCCTTCCAGTAAAACAAAGATAAGCTAGTTAAAGGGTGTGTTGGTAATTTAATTATTGTTTTCCAATGATGAAACCAAAAGATCAGAGTCCAAGGCAGCTGCTGTTGGGCTAAGACTCCTTGAGGCAGCAGTGGGCAAACTGCAGATGTCATCTCTTCCTTTGGACATGGACAAAGAAAAATGTGATTTTTTAAAAAGGTCACCTGTGTGGCACCAGGACGGAAGTGCGTGTAGGGTTGAATCATGAGATTAAAATACTTAGAGGGTGATCTTCTGAGCTCACACCAAAGCACCCTAGACCCTGAGCCCGCTGTAGAAAAATTTAATTCCATTTTACATCTCTGACCTGCTGGGCTTATTGCCTTGATTTTCTCCCATTCACCCAATTGTTTAACACAACTGAATCAAGCTGACATTTTGATAATAAACTCCAGGATGGGGCGAGTTTTCAAATTTGGTATCTTTTCCCCTAATCTTGTTTCACAGACTCCGAGCGTTGTTGGAACAGCGGTGGCTCTGTTACCGTTCCAGGCGGGGACTGCGAACACGCTGAGTGCAGAGATAGCTCAGATTTCTCAGCTTCCTCTCCCGCAGCAGCTCGGGGAAGCAGGAAGCGGGAAGCGTAAGTGGGTTGGGGGATGGGGCGCGTGTCGAATGGAAACATTTTTAATCTCAAAGCAACCAAACAAAACGGATCCTTCAGAATAGTTTAATTTTCTGTGGTGACATTGTCATGGGCACACTATCTCCTCCTGTTCCTAACCTAAGGCTATACAGCCTTTTGCCTTACCTCATCAGTAGCAGAAAATAGGATTTCTCACCTACAGATGGTGAAGAGAGAAAAGGCTAGCTTGAACATTAGGTAGAAATTACTTGTCAGGTTTGATCAATTCAGAGAAAATCCAAATCCCTTTTGAAAAGGCACAGTTGATATTTGAAGATTAGCAGGGATATCCTTATGGATCTGTTGTTTGGCTAAATTGTCTGCATATGCAGCATGTGTGCTAAGTGAATGATGCATTTGCATCTAAATGGTCCATAAATAATTTGATTCTGCTGAAGACAGAGTAATAAACAAGCACCTTCCCTACAGTTGGACTCGTGAGATGTGTGTGAGTGTGGACTTCTTTCTTATTGCTTTGACTGTGCTATTATTTGACAAGGTGTTGGGGAAGAAGTACACGAATCTATTAATGAGAACCAATCTCCATTATAAACTGGGATTCGAGTGAGTTGTCAGAGAAATCTTTCATAATGCGAAATCCTTTGGCCTCCAAAATAAAATCCTTTCTGGGCAAAAATTTTAAAAATAGAAATTAGAAATCAGAGTTGCTGCCACCCTAGAAACACTGCTTTGTATATTGGGGACAGCGTGAGGCCTTAACTACCATCTGCTTGCTGCTTTTGATGAGAGCATCAAGTACCTCCACCTCCCATCCAGCCCCTTGGTGAGTATTTCTAGCATACATGTGGACGTGGGGCCGTGATCTACACCAAGTTCTTACTCTGAGGACTTTAGCTACTAAGTGGACATATCCTGGTGTTAGGATCACACAGACCTTTCCCTCCATGTCCAAGCTGATGGGTTCCAGCTCTTAATTTGGAAGGCAGGGGGTTTGAGGATGGCACTGACAATTGCCCTTTTCCATTTGCAGTTATGTCATGCCTGTTACGTAAAAACTGTGACTCTTTATGGTCCCCTTTCAGGAGATTTGTGATGTTCCATTCTTTTAAAGGCTCCAAGGGGATGGTATACCTTGATTTAAGAAAGCTCAATCTATTAAATCCAGCTTTATGTGAAAGAAATATATAAGGACAATTATTCACTTTGCAAAAGGATTCACAGTAGGATTGTAAAATAATAAATGCTATATGTGTCACTTAGCATGTGATTTAGTTTATTTTTTCAGGAATGGATCTATTGGCAAAATGCAGTCTACCTACAGGGTTTCGGTGCTTCTTCAGAATGTTCCCAACCTTGTTTCCCAGCCCACACCAGCATGGGGACAGTCCAGAACTCAGATGATGACTCCAGTGGTGCTTACTTCTAATCCTCTATTTTGTGCCTGGAACTCTGACCCTCTCATCCTTTACTGTGACAGCATAACTTGCTTTCTAAGCTCTGACTCCGATCTCCCTCCAGTTTGCCTTCCCGAGCAAAGAGCCTGGAAGCTAAGACCAACATTCCTATTTTCCTGGGCATTTAAGACTCTTTGTATGATCTAGGGATTTGATCTTCTGGCAAATATGGTGCCAGCAAGGAAAAACATTGGTCTTTCTACCCCTCTGAGTTCTTAGCTGAGACCCTTGTAATAAAACACATATTAACAAGAGAAAAACAAACAGAAGCTTATTAATGTGTATACCTTATGCACACATGGGAGATTTCCAGGAAAAATGAGTAACTCTCCATGGGGACTTAGAATTCAATGGAAATAGGCCTCTTAGGAGAGAGCAAATGATTTTAAGGAAAGATTATGACAAAATTTGTCTGAATGTGACATTGACTTACAACCTCCTCTCCTGTGACGAATCTGTTTTTCCTGGTTGATGGAATTGCTGGAAAGGAGGTCTATGACAGTTGAGTACCTTCTGGAGGCTCTGTCATTACACAGATGAGGGGAGTTTGGAGAAACCCTCTCCTCGCATTTGCTGATTTTTAAGTGCCACAGCTCAACATAATCAGTAGACCAAAGTGGCATATTTTGGGGCTGTGTGCCCTGCTACCCATTCCTCTTCTGTGGCAACTGAGGCGGCGTTGCTGACCCTGGCATCTGGTCCCTAGTGAAGGAAATGAGCAGTCAAAGCGTGTCCGCTGGAAGAGTTCTGAGCTGGGTGTCCTCTCTGGGCTCTGTCCCTGGCTCTGTGACTCTCTGGCCAGCCTGTGAACTTCCTAATTTATTTTCTACTTAAACTAACTAAAGTAGACTTTATTGTCCACAAGTAAAAATCTTGACAGATATACTCCCCCTTCCCTGTGTGTCCCAGGCGGGTCGCACTCAGGGCTCCTGTGTCCGGCCATGCAGACTGTGCACTGGACCGCTACACAGGGCGCTGCTCACATGGAACAACTGAACAACTGTTGCTTACAGATTACTTTCTTCTTGAAAGGCTGTTTTCTGTCCCCGAGCTTGGCTGTTTCCACTGCTTTAGTTTGGGCCTAACTCCACAGCTTATTCAGTAGCTACTGAATAAAGTGTAAAGAAAGAATTTTCCACAAAGATTGCATCTCTTTCAGATCACACGACCCTTTCCAACAGGCTAAAACACATTAGGCTATACCTTCTTCCATCTCGACACTTAGAAAAAAATTTCCAGGGGGCTAGCTGTTTTAATCATGTGTTCTATTTCCTATATTTTATGATGTTCTGACATCTTGGGGTCCTGAAGAACTGTGAAGGGGCTGCCCCTTCCAAGATTAGCTAGCTAATTTCTAGAGACAGCAAACAGCTTGCTGTGAGCATGACTGATATGCAAACCAACCAATCCTGGATTCACACCTCGACCCTCCTCCTCTTAGGCTTCTCAAATTCAGAACATCATCCCTTGCCCCAGATCACCCCAGGGCCAGGTGTGGTACAGATTAGAGGCCATCCTTGTGGCCTACAGCCCACTGAACCAATTCAAATAGTATTAACCTGCTCAGCCACTTAGCCTACCTCACCCATCTTTCCCATGAAGAGACCACAATAAAACTTGCCACTGATGCATCCCCCTTACTCCTCCTGCTGCTGATCAGCTCTGCTTCTTATGTGACTCTGTGGCATGGCCTACCTTCTTCCTCTTGGGACTTGTAATAATAAACTTTGCTTTGTTTTATTATTTTATTTTATTTTTAGTGAGCGAGAGAGAGAGAGACAGGAAGGGAAAAAGATGAGAAGCATCAACTCATAGTTGGGCACCTTAGTTGTTCATTGATTGCTTTCTCATACATGCCTTGATTGGGGAGCTCCAGCTGAGCCAGTGACTCCTTGCTAAAGCCAGGAACCATGGGGCCATGTCAATAATCACATGCTCAAGCCGACGACCTTGCACTCAAGCTGGTAAGCCTGCACTCAAGCCAGCGACCTCAGGGTTTCAAACCTGGATCCTTAGTGTCCCAGGCTGATGCTCTATCCACTGTGCCACTGCCTGATCAGGCAAACTTTGTTTGCAAAGGCAGTGGCAATTGTTTTTATGTCTCTTCTTACCACACTCAATTAAATCAAATCCTGAGTACATCTCGAATCACTGGGAAAGAAGCTATCAGAGCAGCACCACATAGTGTCATAGTCCAAAGTTGTCTTCTACTATGATGAACTGGGTTTCCCAGGACAGACTCCTTTTATTTGACTGTCTTCTGCTTCAGGGAAGTTACAGTCTTCTCCATCAATGCACCCCCCCTCGTTGTTATTATGAAGCCTTAATTCTGATGTTATGGACAGGTCACTGACTTTCAGACGCCAAGTCCCCTCCATCACTTGGTTCAGAGAACATAGGATCTGTCACAGGTAAGGCTCTCCATGGCCTTCTGGAATCCCTGGCTCTTCTAGAATCTTGGAGGTGAATAGATAGACTAAAATTCTAACAGTACTCTAACTTGAGTCTTCTATTTGGGAGAAAACTCAAAATACCTGTATAGTTTATTGTTATTCTACCACGTCCCTAAACAATAATGAATTTCAGAGTGATAAAGGATTCCAGGAATTATGTAATTTAAATATTTCTTCTTTCATTCTTTTCATTATTCACGGCTTCATCCCACTTTCTTCCTCTTGAATGAATCCCTTCTACTATTTCCAACATTTCGTTACCCATTTCTTCTGTGTGAATGTCCATTGTTGTGTGTTCTAGTGTAAGAGTTGACAAACTATAGCCTGTGGGACAAATCCAGTCTGCTGCTTGATTTTGTAAGTAAAGTTTTATTGAAACACAGTCACATTCATTTAGGTATTGTCTATGGCTGTTTCCCTAATACAATGGCAGGAATTGAATAGTTGCAATAGAGGGCACAGGTTCTTCAAAACCTAAAATATTCATTATTTACTAATTAATATTTATTTATAGAAAGAATTTGGCAACCCTATTCTAGCAGATAAAATGGGCTGGTAGTCTTGTATTTACAAATTCTTCAGGGACAATCTGACATTCTTCCTCTATGAAGCATTCTCTAACTGCATCAGCTGCTATCAAGCTCCTCATCAAACCATGTCAGTTAATCATTTCATTAGCTCTGTTACATAAGCCTGAACCCTGTTATTATGGACATCAAGATTGCTGTTGGTAGACAGCTGTCCACGAGTCTCTCATGTAATAGGGACAAACAATCAATTTGCTTTAGAACTATCTTTTCAGGAATATTAATAGAGGCATGGAGTGACTCTTTTTAGAATAAATTTATTTATATTCCTGGATAGGGACGATTGAGGTATTCCCTTTGCAGAAAGATTGGCTTACATTCCAGGGTAAAAAAAAAAAAAAAAATCTCTCTCCCAGACGGGAGGAAAAGCAGATTTGCTAGCAACCCTATATAGGACCAGAGTCTCCTAATCTCAGGGTTCTTCTCCTGCAGTGCACCCCCACTCTGTGTGCAAGTGATGCCTGGCCCTCACTACACCATCTTATTGGAATTGGGGTCAGGGAACCTGCACCAGAATGTTCTTATTGCTGTAAACAATAGCCTAAATACATTTGGGCCCATTGCCTTCTAACTGGCTAAGTCCAACCTCAGCTGCTGGGCTGCTGCTTGGAAAGAGCCAGGTACGTGACCATTGTTGCTGGATGTGTGTATAAGTAACTACACTTGTTTTGTTCCCTCGAGTACACCGAGAAGTTCCTAGGGGACAGGATCAGATCTCTCCCCTTTGCATTCTTCAGCAACCCCAACATACAGTTGGCATTCAGTAATATTTTGTTACTCAAGATAAAGGCACCCCTATACCTTTCCTGAAGTATTCTCCTAGTGGCTCACAGAGACTTGGGACAATTTCTAAATTGCCATGACTTCCTTTTCTGCTCAAGTGTCCCCAAGACTCTGGCATCTAAAGGGATTCTGGTCTTGTTTTATAGCAGAGGCAAGTTCCAGCCCACCAATGTCCACCCAGAGAACAGGCCCAGCACGAATGTAGCCACGGGGACTAAGGAAAATGGCCCCATCAGCCCTGTTGCCAGAGAAAATTGGACACACCCTCAGTTCCCCAGACTGGGGGCAGAATTAGCACAGGGAACCCTCCTTCCTGAATGATTGTGGAGGGTAGAACCTTCATCCACAATAAAATGAATGCACTTTATGGACTCTTTCCTCCTAGGTTTGCCAGATTTAGCAAATAATATACAGGACACCCAGTTCAATTTGAGTTTCAGGTAAACAAACAATACTTTTGTTGTATAACTATGTCCGAAAGTTTTCAAAGATATACTAAAAATTCAGATTGAACTGTGTGCCCTGGGTTCTATTAAGTAGGCTTGTTCTCTGCCTTCTCCCTTCCAGAGCCCACGCCCCACCTCATGCCTCCACCCGCAACTGAGCCTCAGCACAGGGGCGTGGCCACTGCTTTACGCCAGCCTCAGGGGCGTGGCCACTGCTTGACCCCAGCCTCAGCAGTCTGTTTTCCTGATTCTTCCTTTCTGCACAGTGCCTCTCTTGGGGTGGCCAGTGCAAAGCTGGATGTTTAGGAAAGGGACCTAGACTTTCAAGAGACTTCTCTTGCGTTTTGCAGCATGGCCTAACCTTCTGTGAGGGTTTGCAGGAAGCGGGACCACGAGCTTGGTGGTGAGCTTGTTTTCTGAGTGACCTGAAAGCATTTTGATAAGTTGAGGTGCTTAATGTCCTTTTAAATTGTGTTTTATTTTCAAATCCATAATTCCCAGAATTGCCTGTCAAGTCAGACCTAAAAATCAAGAAATGTCTATCTCTTGTGTGCTTATGAAAATTTAATTGGAACCCAGGAACAGGCAGAGAGAATAGAAAATGCAATCTTCTGCTAGCTGGGTGGGAATTCATGCCCCAACTTTGATCCTTAACAGAGCTTTTCCCACTGGCCCCCCTGCAGAGGGTGGGCAGAGTATATCTTGTCTACCTCTAGGCTGATAAGAAATGAGTTTAGTGATTTCCTTTTCTCTTACCCCATAGGCGAGGCTTGTGTGGGGCTTAGCTCTGAGCGGCTGGGGGGAGTGGCCTGATGATTCACAGTCCCCACGGAGAGCCCCGAAACATGACCCCTGCTTGGGATTCCGGGAGATCTGCAGGAGAAATAAATGCCTCCCTGGGGATTTGGTAGGTAACTCACTGTCAGGGCTGGGGGTAGAGATGTAAATATGAATTATCATTCCAGCCTGGCAGGGATTTGCAGCAGGAGCCTCTTCTGTGCTCATAGGGAAGATTGACGCAGTCCCTTCAGTGGCACCAGGCTGCGGGAGTGTCACTGTGTGAAGCTCAGCACTGGGAACCATCCACACTGGCCCCTATCAACCAGCCCTGGTCACGGGTCGTGGCTGATGAGCTCTGCATTCTGCCCTTACAGCCACTCATCTCGCTCTACTGCCCTCAACTGCCATCCCCAAATGACTGAAGAATGTAGAGCGCATTACTAGCAGCTGTGGCTGATGCAATGCTGTGAGAATACTCCAGCTCCCAGAACCTCCTGGGCACACCCAGGAAGGGAGCTTGCCCGCTATAAGGAAGTGACTTAGTGCCAACCACACAGCTCCCTGATCTTTTCAGCCATTGGCTTTGAGGATCACACTGTAACATCCTATTGGCTGAACCCATGTATCTAAGCTAGCTTACTTCCTGAATAAGTGGATCTGCGTCACTGAACCTGGTCCCGGAGTCGGGTCTATGCGTCTCCGTCGTCCTCACCCCCGGCAGGACTTGTCCACAACTGGCGCCCAATGTCAGGCAGGGACCTAACCGGCATCCAAGGGACAAGTGAGTGACCCTCTGCAATGAGAAACCTTCTCCCCCACTCTCGAGCCCTGCAGGCTCGAGCCCTGCACGCCCTATTGCAGAGTAGGTGAGTTAAAGTTAGTGAGAAGGATCTCTGTACTTACTGGGAGATCCTCTCTCATCTCAATCCCTGGATTGAGGACGCGCCGCTCTGGGACCCGGATACTTGGGCCCGAGCTCTTTGACGTGTTCATTCGGCCGAGGTGCATGAGGGATGGGCCTTCCCTCTCGGCCTCATTGGGAATACACGCCTGCTTGACCGGTGCTCCTGCTGGGGACCCTACGCAGGTCCCTAAGGTCCTACAGGCTACTCCTCTTTCAGAGGAACCCTACCTCCCTATTCGCCTCCCTCTGTAGAGGAAGAAAAGGGTTGGGCCACCGAGTTTGATGGACTTGTGGCCGGGGCATACAGAAACAAAACTAGATACATTAGAAACTGCGCCATCAGCTCTGCCACCCGAAAAAGCAAAGCGGAAGTCGCTAGTTCCGCACTCCCTGCCGGGGCTCAGTGCCCCACCCCAGCCTCTCAGACTCCATTTTCTCCAACACATGTTCCTGCTGCAGACCCATGGGCCAGACTATACGCCCCCATGTGTCTTTTTTCTGTCTGTCTTGTATCTCTCGCTCTCTCTCCCCCCCCCCCTGAAATGATGCTGAAAGGGCCCAGCCATGGCACAGTGGCGGGGATCATACCCTCTTCTAACGCAAGGGAGAGGTTATGCTTGTGTTTTTCAGCCAATTTGGATCCCAGGAACCCCCCAACCTGCTTGACAGGGTTTCTTGGGCATCAACTAAGTGGTTCAGTCTTCACCCAACCAAAGCCACAGCCCTGGCCTTCTCCACACTGACTACGCCTGAGGGGAGGAGGTCCTCAGCGCTCCAGAAGAAGACCTCGCGGCCCGCGTGCACCCCATCACCTGGGGGGATGTGGAGGCTTTGGCGGGGCGCCCCAGAGAATTGCCCCTGATGGGCCCCCAGGCCCTGGTGCTCTGTTCTTGCTTATGTGTGCTATAGTAACTGCTGACTCCCAGATGCAGGTGGCGGCAGCCCAGCCCGGGGCTCAAGCCCGGCAGTGCGAGCTGGTGTTTTCAGTTCATCTTTGGAGGATGAGGAGAATTGGGCCAGAGTGACGACCCACAGTCTCCAGAGGTGAGAGCCCAGCAGGAAGAAATACTTACTATGCTCCTGGCATGTCTGCGATTTTGGGACATAGGGGTGACTGCCATCATGCTCTCCGGAGCAGAGATGGAAATGCTGACTGCCATTGCCACATGCTCCTCCTTGGGACAGTGTAAGACCTGCCAGGATGGCAGGGATGAGAGGGTGGCTGAAATCCCATGTGCTTGGACTGATTCCTGGACTATGACCAGAGTAGGCACTGGATGGACTTATGGATTTTGGACAATGTGAAATAACTTGATGTGGGTGGGATGCAGCTTTGCTGGAGGCCCTTCCCCTACCCTGGGAAGTCTCTCAAATGGCAAGGAAGAAGGCTGAGGACATTTTGCTCTTTTAGCAAAGTGCTCAGAGACTGGTGAAGTGTACCTCTGTAATTGTTGAAATTGTACGATTTGTCATGTTGTTGTAATTTGTGTAATGTGTCTTGCAACCATATGCAGTACGCAGCCCATGGCAAGCCATCCATTCTGTGTTTGGACACTGGGACCTTTGTGGGAAGGGGGCATGCAGGGATTTATGTCCATTTTTTAAAATCAAAATGGAACTGTGTTTTTTTTTTTTTTTTTCTTTCTGAAGCTGGAAACGGGGAGAGACAGTCAGACAGACTCCCGCATGTGCCTGACCAGGATCCACCCGGAACGCCCACCAGGGGCGATGCTCTGCCCACCAGGGGGCGATGCTCTGCCCCTCCGGGGCATCGCTCTGCCGCGACCAGAGCCACTCTAGCACCTGGGGCAGAGCCAAGGAGCCATCCCCAGCGCCCAGGCCATCTTTGCTCCAATGGAGCCTCGGCTGCAGGAGGGGAAGAGAGAGACAGAGAGGAAGGAGGGGGTGGGGGTGGAGAAGCAAATGGGCGCTTCTCCTATGTGCCCTGGCTGGAATCAAACCCGGGTCCCCCGCACGCCAGGCCGACGCTCTACCACTGAGCCAACCGGCCAGGGCCTGGAACTGTGTTTTATGGCACCTAGAAGGTCTCTAACACTGGTGAAGTGTACCTCTGTAATGGGAGGGAAATGATTCCTCCCAAACCCTAGGAGGAATCCCCTGTTTAAGACCCCCGATCTATTTCCTAACTAGTCAAACATTACAGAAGCTTGCCTCATTGTTTAATTATAGTTGTTTTAGTTCTACTAGGGTTCCGTTGCATAATGCGTAGCATTCAGAAGCTACAATAGCAGCAAGCTGTCATTCATCAAGTCCAATTGGCCTTAATTAAAAGAGAAGGGGGAGATGTGGGTGGAGCTCAGAGTGCAGTCCTAGCAGCCATGGCTGATGCAATGCTGTGAGACTACTCCAGCTCCCAGAAGCCTCCTGGGCATACCCAGGAAGGAAGCTCACCTGCTATAAGGAAGTGACTTAGTGCCAACTACACAGCTCCCTGATCTTTTCAGCCATTGGCTATGAAGGAACACGCTGTAACACGTTATAGGCTGAACCCATGTATATAAGCTAGCTTACTTCCTGAATAAAGTGGATCTGCATCACTGAACCTGGTCCCTGGAGTCGGGTCTTTGCGTCTCCATCGTCTTCACCCCTGGCAGGACTTGTCCACAACTGAAGAAGAGAGTTCTCTCTGGGGAGCTCCTGCTCAGCTCCCCTCTGCTATCCTTTTTGGCCTCCACCTCCTGATTCTCCATCAGAACTTAACTGTGGCCACTCCCCTCACCTGCGTTCCTGCCTCCCTCCCTCTTGCAGAAGGACTAGCTCTCTTGTTCAGGTGACTTTAATCTGCTCCTTTGTTTTCTGTGGTCCCTTTTCTCACCAGCACGCTCAGCAGAATCCTGCGGGGAGAGTGTTAAAGATCAGAATCCTCATTCTACTCTGGACCTCCTGAATCAGAATCTCTGGTTCTGAGACCCAGAAGTAAAGTTCTCTGGATAATTCTCAAGTACACTAATGTTTGGGAACTAAAACTCTAGATTTCAGAGTGGAGCCGGACTGGGCCTCCTTTGCCTGCTGAATTGCAGGGGGTCGGTTTCTCCTTCCTTTCAGTGAGTCCTCACTCACACTGGCAACCTTACTGCACATTTTTTGAGGGTATTTTGAAGGGAAGGGCAAGTATCTGGGGTGTAGAATTGTCCCAAGAGAAGACATGGCCTGAAAACAAGCCTGGCTCATGCCTATTCATGCTGGCCATTTGGTCCGTTTTGATCGCTCAGATCAATTCAAGGCATTCACTATAAGCCTTTGTGAGAGCAGGAAACAAGTGCTGGGAATAAGAAGGTAAGGGAGAAGATAGAGGTTAAAATGAATTGACAGGCAATAGGATTAGAACTCTCGTTCTATCCTGATCTTGCGAGTAAGTAACAGTAGCCTGAAATTAAAGAATTAAACCATGAAGGCTCCCTTGACAACTGATCTGATAGGCACAGAGTAAATTTCAGGGATACTGTTGTCAGGCAGAGGCTCGGGACAGCTGAGATAAGGGCACTAGCAGGAAGGGGCTGGGGAGTGATGCCTGTTTCTGTCTCTGCAATCTGGTGAGAGGCTCGGTCCTTCTCAGGGCAACACCGTAAACTGAAATAGCATCAGGAGCAAATTAGTGGCTAAGGCTTTTAGTCACCTCCAGTGGCACTTCCTTCCTTACATCCAATTATAACTTTAAAGGGAGGCAGAAACGAAAAGGGGAGGACGATAATGAAACATAAGTCAAATGTGGCAGCTGGCACATTTCTGATAATTGTACTTCCCTTGTAACCTTTCATTTCTATTCCCTCATGTGGCATGGTAGCCTGTGGGGAGAAAAAAAATCCAACAAAAACATAGAACAACTCTGAAGGGTTCAAGGAAACAATAGCAAGTGCAATTTAATGACACTTTCCCTGGGAGGCAGGGTAGCAATAAAGCAGTGTTCTCAGTTTGCTGCTTGTCTTTAACTTCATAAGGTCTAGAGAATTGTATATACATCAGTTTAGGTTAAGTAAAGTGATTCTCGATTACCTTTTTCTTATCTCAATACCTTAAAAAAAGGTTAATAAAAGAGTATTTATAGTATAGCACTCAAGGTAAAATATTTTCATACAATATTGGAAAAGACAAACTCTAACCCATGTTAGAGTTACCTGTGTGATAACCTGATTAGGGGGGAAATGAATGCTCTTGAAGAAACTTAGAAACCTAAGAGTCTCTTCTCCAGAACAGTTTGTATTTTTCTCAATAATTTGTTGTTTTGCTAGCTTGGCTGTCAACTGTGTCCCTTTCAGTGTGGCCACTAGGGTTTTGCTAAAGTCTCCATCTAAAGTCCCCACCTCATTGTGTGTATTGGAGATGTCTAAGCAGTGGTGTGCTGGTTACTGTTTAACAACTAGCTCTCAGAAAAAATAAGCCCAGTTTATAGCATTTGCCAATTTCTATGGGGTAAATACTACCATCACGGTCACTTCAAGCTATGTCACTAAACATGGAGTTAAGAGATATGTACTATAGGATATTATTATATACTATGTTCACTATACAGATATGATAGATGGAAATAAACTCTAGAGCACAGAAAGTAAAAAAGTAGTGAAATAATTAGTGATGAGTTTCAAATATATCTTTGTTTTTATAACTTATTTAATTGTAAATTTATACAATTTAATTTTTAATAATGACTGCGCTTAACATTTGGTTGTTGCAGAAATGCAGGTCAGGTCATACAAAAGAAATCGTCTTTAACAATCGGTCTCTGCATGATCTTGCATCTGAGATGGATCCCATCACTATCTGCAGGGGCAGAAATAGCCTTCTCTTCACAACTCCTGAAAAAATTGTCCTCAAAGATGCCTGAAGTTTCAAATACTGGTAACTTACTTCTTGCTGTTAAGTGAAGCTGTTCCAGGCCTTCTTTTAAAATGCAAATGCTCCTAACCGGGTGAGTCATTAAGTCAGCACCTGGCCTGGTCCTCGGCAACCAGTCCCAGGGCTCTCTGCACAGGACTCCTCCAGGAGCCCGGGAGGGGGCTGAGGACCCTGAAGACTCCACTTGCCGGTTCTCACAACCCTCCTCTCCTCTAGCTTCCAGGGTGACCAGTTCTTCAAGCTGAGATGCTTCTAAAAGTGAATCTCTCTCCCTGCTCCCTCAAGTTTCCCATGACCAAGGCCCAGTTGGCCCTCAGGCCACTGACAAGGTGGGAATACTGCTTAATGTTTGAGTCAGTCTTTCTATTGCAAGGACACCAAGTTTGTAATTGATTTACTTGGTTCTAGTCATGGTTTCAACCACTTGATGTGCAACTTTGGGAAGGTCATTTCATGTGTCTGAACTTTTACATATTTATTTATTTTGGCATATTGAGAATTAACCTGAGACTCAAATGAGGGAGCCCTTTGTGCCTATAAAGCTCAACACAACCTGCTTTGTTGGTACCAGTCTCTGTCCCTGTTCACTGTGTTCAGCTGGCTCCTTGTTCTTCCATTCCTCACACGTGGATTTGAAGAGAAGGGCATTCTTGGTAGCACCACAGATGGACAAAAATAACACATTTCTACCCTTTATTCTAAAGGATTCTAGGAACCAAAAGTATCAGTTCCCATTTAGGATCACTTATTCATAACACAGTCTTGTGAGTAATAACTAGTTATTCCAGATTTGGGTCAGGTAACTCAGCACAAGAAGGCAGAGGTAATGCCTGCTGAAGCCACCAAGGCTCTGTGAATACTAATTATATTCTTATTGAGGTTTCCTTTGTTTATTTCTCCGGGCACCTGTGATGCTACACAAGCGCTATGAAAACGGTTGAGTACCAGACACCCAGTGAGTAGCTGTGGCTTCAGAGAGAACAGACCAAGGAGGTCTTAGCTTCCAGGCGTGGGCCTGGGGGTAAAGCAAGAAGCCAGGTGAGCCAGTCTCTCCCTGGGCTGGCCCAGTGGCTCCAGCTAGCTCCCAACCATCTGTTCAGTTTGAGGGGGGCAGCTGGTGCCCTGGTAAATGTTCTGCCATCCTAAGAGAAAGGTTGCAACCTGATGTATACCTCAGTTGGTGACACAATATTTATTGACCCCTTAGGGCTCTAACAGAAGGAAACCTCAGCCCCAGAGTGGAGTCCCAGCAATCACTGTATGACTAAGGGGCACTTTGTCATTAAATCTTCCTCTGGGAGCTTGGGGTGTGCGCTGGCAGCACAGGTGGCTGGAGGATGACCTGGTCATTAAGGGGAGGTTGTTGTGTTTCAGGGTTGATTATTTTTGGTGGGGAAATGATTGCTGATGGCCAGCCAGGGCAAGCTGCCGGAAACTAAGTACTCCTTCGGCAGCCCGGCAGGGCCCAGGCAAGGTGGCCACGGCGAGGGAGTGGGGCAGACAGCAGTGCTGGGGGGCGCTGGCCCGCTTGGTTCTAGTGAGCACCATGCGAGGCTGGCCGTGCTTCTGCCCGCCTGGGGGCCGGGTGGGGGGGGGGGCAACAGAAGCGACAGAGAGGAGGGAGCAGAGGGTCCACTGGGAAGGCTTGCATAGTCAGCCTTGAACAGAAGAGACAAAGTTGACTAAACGTGCTGTTTTCTTCAAATACATGAGAGATTGCCACAAGATGTTGACAGTCTGCCCTGACAACCACAGGAGAGAAAGCCATCTAGGAGGAGGCAGTATAACTTTTCTTTCACGCTGCAGCGGGGTGCCGAATACCTACCTGAGGAGGATGACACTTGTGTGCTGAATGGGCCCTCAGAGCACCTTAGAAAGTGAGGAAAGGAAAGCGGGCCTGCCCCACCAGCCTAAGGTCTGGCCCAGTTCGGGTCTGTATGGCCCAAGGGCAGGGTGGGTGCCCTGCATGTTACAAACGTGTCCCACATCAGTGAGAGGGCTGCTGGCTTTACACCTTGATAATAAAACTCTCTTGAGGAGAGAGTCCCTTCCCGGAAGTGGGCGGCTGATTTTGTCCTTTGTGTTTTCAGCAGCTTCTCTTTCCCCACATCTCACCCATCACTTTTTGCTCCTTGCTCAAAGGAGGGCAAAGAAGTTTTCAGAAAAGCACCAAAAATGTGAGGACTTGATTCCAGAGCAGGGAAAGATGGCACCGGCAGAGAGCACACCCACGGCAGCCTGCCAAAGGAGGTTTCAACATCCCCCACTCCCGTGGGCCTGGCCTCCACTCAGGGGCCTTGCTGTGTGCTGGCGCCTCCAGCTCGGAGCCCCGCCTTCCAGGGAGACACCGTCTCCTCACACCCAGAGGCAGAGCTGACCCTGAGGTGCTTGGGAGGGAGCCGAGTTGTGTCTGTTCGGTCTGAAATATCTCTGAGTGGCCAGATCCCCTTCCCAACCTGCCACACTCACACCCTGCAGCGCTAGCTTGCGTGGAAACAGACTGGAAAGAGAAGGAAGAAGCGGTTTAAATGCCAAGTCTCTTTTCAACCCCAGCAGTCTGCTTCACGGTCTCAATGGCTTTTGTTTATTTTGGAAGCCATAGAGAAGGGAATTGGGGGGGGGGGGGTGATAACCATGATGAATGAATCTGCTTAAAAATGTTCTATAAAACTATTCCATCTAATTAGGACAAACATCACAAGAAGAGCTTGAATCACAGGATGTTTACATAATATAATGCCCAAGGCAGACAGATACTAGATACCGCTAAGCACCTGAGACAAAGGAAGGAAGGAAGGAAGGAAGGAAGGAAGGAAGGAAGGAAGGAAGGAAGGAAGGAAGGGAGGGAGGGAGGGAGGGAGGGAGGGAGGGAGGGAGGGAAGGGAGAGAGGAAGGAAGGAAGGAAGGAGAAGGATAAAAAGGAGTCTGAAGTCCTGGAATTTGGAGGTCCGAGAAGCTCAGGCAGCATCTCTCGGTGGGGGTGGCCTCTCCCTTCACATCTCAGCTTCGGAGGAGCAGACCTCCGTCGCAGTGATAGCGATTCCAATGGCAAGGCTGCCGTTGTCAGAGAAGAGCTGGGCCAGCGAGGTGTTGAGGACAAGGCAGTCCCCGTCCGTGATCACGGAGTCCACACACTCCAGGACAGACCGGGGGGTGGCCTCCCATTTGAGACGCCGATGGTTTCTGCTGAGCTCCAGGCGGTAGGTGAAGCAGTCGGCCTGGGTGGGGGTCCCGATCAGCATCATGGTAGCAAAGAACTGGGGGTGCCCCTCATGCCTCTCCTGTTTCCTCAGCACGAGCAGGAAGTGGTGGCCGAGGCACGAGTGCATGATGATCCAGTCTGCTGGGGCAGGGAGGTGCATGTCCGTGGCCAGGAAGACGATCTCGGCTCCCTGCAGGATGTCAACCCTGTGCATCTGCCGCAGGTGGGGCACCACCACCTCCAGGTGGCCTTCCCACTGGCAGGAGAACAAGGGGCACACGCAGGGCGTCACCTGGGTGGCGTGCAGCTCTGCCTCCTGGCGGTGGAGGTGGTGAGGGTGGGCGTGGTGGCGGAGGTGGTGCTGGGCGCGGTGGTGGCAGTGGTGGTGGGTGAGGTGGTGGTGGGGGCAGCTGCCTTGCTCAGGTGCACTCTGAGTGACTGCGCGGCGGCTGGACACATACTGCAGGACAAAGAGAAGCAGCGTTAGTGGGGGTGAGGTCGGTCTCCCAGCCTGGCCGAGACTCCCCTGGCGTTCAGAGTGTTCAAAGCAGCCCTCCAGTGCACGTAGAGGAAACTTTATTTCTTAAAAAATGAGAACTGCCGGACTGTTTCCAAAGTGGCAGCCCCCTCAACAGCTCCATCAGTCAGGGAAGGGGCTTCCAACTTCTCTGCATCCTCATCAAATTTGTTTTTCTCTCTTTTGACAAATATTTTTTAAGACAAAATTGTTTTACTAAATTTAGATGCTGAAAATTGTGAGTTCTTTCTATGTCATTTCATTGCAGTATAGAACCTAAATTTACCTAATTAAAAATAGAAGCTCCTTCCAAAGATTCCTCCTACAGGAAGAGATTTTCTAAATCTAATGGAATATTTTTTTAAAGTCTAAAAAGGAAAGTGAGGGTCACAGCGGATGCTTTGGGTAGTTGAGATTCAGAAAACTCAGTCCGGGAAGATGAAATATTTATGCCTTTCTGATTCTTTAATAAGGTACTCCTACAAATAGGCAATTTCCTCCCTGGACCTGCAATATGATGGTCATTAGTTGTAAAGAACAACAACAAAATTTTTTTTGTTTTTGTTTTCTTGACTCTGTCAATACTATGTACAGGTCAATGGATTATTTCTGCCTATTTCATCATTGCTATTATTTTTAAAACAAAATTTCAGTCAGTGTCCATCTGTCCTTCCAGTGCTGTCAGGGGCTGTGCTGCTGTGGGTGCTCTTCCCGTGGATTCGAAGGCAGCTGGTGGGATGTGCAGCTGGTTGATGCCATGGGACAAGTCCCCAGAGAGGAAGCCTCCCTCGGGACTCCTGGGACTTCGGCCTGCCAGGTACACTTCTGCTCTGTTCCTGTTCATTCCCTGAAGCAGTTCCCCAGGGTCTCACCGTCAGGCAGCCTTCACCCTGAGACTCTCCTGACCTTTCATTTCCCATAATAGTGCCCCCACAAATGCCCTCAGAAACCCCAGGAGCCGAGACGGTACCTTCTATCGGGTATCAGTAAACATTCACTGAGCACCTGCGGCAGCCAGACTAAGAGTACAGCCACAAGCAAAAGAAATACCACATTTCTTGGTGTGGGTAGTGCAGACATTCGTGTGCATATAATTAATTTGGTTTTCACGAGGGTCCTCCCCAAGACATGAGGACTGTGATTCATATTTTTCAGATGAAGAAACAGGCTTCCCGTAGTAATGTGGCTGAGGTTAAAACACTGGTCCTTGAAAGACGGGGGTTCATTCTCACACCTGCTCACGCTGAGTGCAGCAGCGTCCCCCCACACCTCTGTATCCCCCCTCCAGCTCGCTCCTCCATTTCTTCGGTTCCTTTTTCCCTTTCATTAGCCTGCAGGATCCGGGCTGCACTCCAGGCAGGTGGCCATCACAGGGCAGTCTTTCTTTGTGGACTTCAGGTGTCTTCGGGCACTTCCCTCCTCATCTGGCTGAGGGGACAAGGGCTTAGGTCTCTCTTCACACTCACCATCATGGCTGTTGGAGTTTCCATCTCCCCGGGCTAAGGGTGTGGCTAAAGCTAAGGCCTGGCTAGCTTCCCTTTCATTAGGGCATAGGGCATGGAGTGTGTGCGCAGTGTGCTTGATGGTCACCCTGGTGGTGGAGGTGACCTGCAGGCAAGAGGGGCCAGACTAACTGGTCTTGAGTTCTTTGCTCCAACTCCCAGCTTCTGCATCTCCCACTGGTAATGCAGACCGAAGGGTGAGCTGCAGTAGCTCCTGTCCCTGGATGGCAGCTACAGGGCAGTTGACCATCACACAACCTTCACACACACAGGCCCATGAAGGAGCAGGCTGTGTCCCAGATCCTGTGCACACTTACCTGTTAGTGTTAAGTACAGGGAAAGGAACCAGTATGTAGCTACTAAGTGTCAGGCACTGTGGAAAGTATTTTTTGCATAATAATTTCATTTAATTTTTCATAGGAATAGATCGATTTCCTCTTTAAGAAAAATAAAATTAAATCTGGCTTAGTTCCGCCAGACAGAGAAAGACAAATAAAGTATGATATCACCTACACATGAAATCTAAAAACGAAATAAACAAAACTGAGACATAGATGCAGAGAACAAACGAATGGATGCCACAGGGGAGGTGTATTGGGGGCAGAGTAAAATATGGTGATGGGATTAAGAAGTACTAAATGGTCACAAAACAGGCTTCGGGAAGTAAGGTAAGGCATAGGGAATACAGTTAACAATATTGTGGTAACTATCTATGGAGCCAGGCCGGCACTTGAATTACAGAGGGAACACTTTGTAACCTATATCAACCTGTTTCATCTCACGGCACACATAAACTAATTACTAAAATTCTGCGGCATACCAAAAAATACATATTTTTTTGTCAATCTGACAAAAAAAAAATAGGTATACTTATGATTCATTCACACCAGATAGTTATTGTTTTGTTGGCTGTTGTCATTATTGTATTTGACCATCTAAGGGAAAGAAGTCACTGCCCCTGACTAAATAGTCAGGTGTTGCATGTTTTAAATGTTTTCGTGCCACACCAGAGTACCACTTGTGGCACACCAGCTGAAAATTGCTGGACCTGTATGAATGTCTAGCCTCTGTGCTAGACACCTGAAACTAATACAAAATAGTATTGAGTGCAAGCTATAATTGAAAAATAAAATAATACACATAAATAAAAATCTGGCTTAGTTCCCATCTGCCTGCTGGTGGCATGTATCATTTAGTCAGTAGGTGAGGGTGGGGATGGGGGGCTCCCCTACTGGTTGGGCTTGTAGAAGCCCAGGGCTCACACACTCCATCAGCAAAGTGTGAGGCCCCCTCCCTGGTCCTTCTACCAGTCTGAGGACCTGCAGAAGGTCGGCCTCTTCTGCTGAACTCAAGAACATCCGGTCTTGCCTTCACATGGAAAGCCCCAAACGTTGTCCCCTCTCCCAGCCTCTGAGAAGCCCCCCTTTCTCACTAAGTCTTTACAACAATCACGAGAGAAACACTGTGTTTGTCTTATCAACGAAGAAACTGATACACAGAGAGGTTGAGTCACTTGACCAAGGTCACACAGGTTACAAGGGTGCGGCTGGGAGTGGAGCCCAGATCGGTTAAAGCCTAGGTGTCAGCCGGCTCTGGTTTGTTTCTCAGGTTACTTGACCAACAGTGTTGATTAAGTTAGATTTCCCATTAACAAAATATTTATCTCAAAATATCCCCTAATATTTATTAGGGAATCAGGTGAGATAATGCCAAACAGCTCTAAGACTACATCAAGTAGTACATTAAGATGGCATTTCCGTTTAGATGTGCTTTGGGGTAAAGATGTGGCAGCCTTCTGCCTCAGTCCTTGCCTTCTGTGTCTGTCCTGGTCAGCTGACCTCTGCACCTGGGCAGTATCCTGGGCTCAGCACAGGCCAACGTGAGGGTCTGGAGAACCTGACATTGCACTGGACTTGGGGCCTCCTGTGCCGGAGCTGATCCATGATGACAAACATTCTGAAAGTCTCATCTCAGAAACGATCTCTGGGTAAGTTATTTTCAACATGCCCTTTTCCAGATCCCTTTTCCCTCTTCTTGATGCCATTCTGTGTAGCTGACATCAGAGGTGTGAAATCAAAGCAGAGGGGGTGGCAAAGAAATACTTTGATCTCCCTGCCTTTTTTCCCTGCCTCCAAACTCTTGCCAGGGTCTCCCATCGGCTGAACCCAATCGGTGCTCAGAGATTGCACTCAGCAAGGGACGGCTCCCTTTGGAAGTGGTGCTGAATGAGGCACACAGGTGAAGAGGAAATGCCCACCTGTATGCAATGTCTCTATTCCCTCTTCTGTGATGTTTGCTATCTGACCAGGCTGGCATTCCTAGGCTGAGATTTGATTTGATGAGGATGATGGAGAGGTGGAAAAGGTAGATCTAAGCCTACAGTTCATTAAGCCATTCAACAAACATGCTATGTACAGGGGGCTGAGAATGCTGAGCAGAATAAGATCGTTTCTGCCTTAGTAGCTTACTATAATTATGTGTAACATATGCAAAATGTAAAAATACAGGATGCACTAGGGGCTCTGACAGTACAAATGGGAGAGGTAGCTACTCTAGTAGTGCAAACTGATATTTACACGGGGCAAAGTGTGAAAGGAGAATGCTCTAACGAATAGGCAAAAGGTGGGCCATGGTGCTGGGAACAGCTGGAACATATTGCCCAAGACTTGTAAGTGGAGCTGTGGCACACCAAGGTGGCACTCGGTCCTCAGTAGAAGTCAGTGGCGGAGGTGCCCAAGACATACAACATCATGCGTTAGGGAGCTCCTGCAGGCAGCACCAGCAGAGCTTGTCCTAAGCTGGCACTCAGGATGGGGCCGGCCGCCCAGCCCCACTGCAGTCCAACTGTTGGACCCTAGCAATGGTCACTGCACCTAGACTCTCTCATTGCTTCCTTTCGGCTTCGTCTTCTACTAGCTTTTTCATTGTTTAATTGCTGCATGGTAACAAAGAAGCTGGGGTATATGCTGAAATGACAGAAGTAAATGACCATGCAAATAGAGTGAGACATTATAGATCACGGAGAACCGTGAGCTTGTTGTGCCCCAAGAAGGAGCTAAGAATTAAAACAGCCTTCTTGTTCTTTTCTTCCTGCTCCATCTTCTGATGTAAAATATGTTTCATTAAATGATCTCTGCGTGAGTGAGGTCACAGGGCTGCTGGCAGGGAGGAGGAATTCTTTTAATTGGCAAAATGCTAATCGTTTCGGAAAATGAGTTCTAATCTTTCCATCTAATACAGTGGATGTGTGAGTAATTACTTTCCTTCACTAAACTGTTAGTGCAACATTAGTGATTACGCTAATTAAAACTAATGAACTCTTACAGACAGATAAACCCCAGTCAGACCACAGATGCCTGCCTTCTATTGGCTGTACTTAACTTCCCATTTGGAAGAAAGATCTTGAATTAACCTTTAGAATGTTGTGCAAAATTGGGTTTAAAATTGTTAGGCTTTATGGGCTGCATATAATTCTTTCCCCAAGCATTAGTGAGACCATTTTCACTGAGGGTGTAATTGAATTTAAAAATGCTTCCTTAATTTGATCAGCCACACTGCCGTGGTTGGTAATGGCTCTCTCTCCAAATTCTGGCGTCCAAAGGCGAAACCGCCCCCTGGAAAATCACGTGAGCCTTTCTCCAGCGTCTGCTCCTTATACTTGGAGGAAGGTTTTGCCATTCCACTTGTTTCCAGGAATAGGGCCATGCTAATGCTTTTCAGCTGAAGGAGGATTTTAACCCCCAATTTCAAATCAAAAACATTTGCTCTGAGTTTGCTCGGGCCCCGTTTGTGAGAGTTGATTCACGTGCTGTCCAGTGCTGGTGCGGGGGAGAGGGTAGTGACACTATGGGTGCATTTTACACACAGAGAGGAAGGCCAGGTGGGTGGGGTGACATGCCAGGGCAGAGGAGTAGGATAAAGTCAAGCCCTGGGAATCATGTTGGCTAAGAAGAGAGAATGATTGTAACTCCCAGGTCCTACTCTGTAGTGTTAGGAAAATTCTCCATGTTTCTGGGAAGGAAAGTTAAGGCTGAAGGCTGAGTGTTGCTCACTCCATTTTCCTGCGGTGCCCTGGCTCCCCACTTCACTTTCACAGAAACTAGTGTGATGGTACATGTGCCAGCAAAATCCGGGAGGACTCTAAAACAGTGGTTCCCAACCTTTTTTGGGCCACGGACCAGTTTAATGCCAGAAAATATTTTCACGGACCGGCCTTTAGGGTGGGATGGATAAGTGTATCATGTGACCAAGACAAGCGTCAAGAGTGAGTCTTAGGTGGATGTAACAGAGGGAATCTGGTCATTTTTTAAAAATAAAACATCGTTCAGACTTAAATGTAAATAAAACGGAAATAATGTAAGTTATTTATTCTTTCTCTACGGACAGGTACCAAATGGCCCACGGACCGGTACTGGTCCGCAGCCCGGGGATTGGGGACCACTGCTCTAGAAGGCTTCCAAACAGTTAGAAATACGTTTAGCTGAGATAGAAAACAAAAAGGGGGCTTTGATCACCTGGGATAGACCATCCTCATTAGAAAGTGTATCTCACCCTCCTTTCCCCACAGACTTAGTATATATACTTGGTTCACAGATGGATGAGGTCTTCATGTGGACAGCATGCTAATGTCTATACTTTTCTTTAAACTACCTTAGTGGAGAGAATGTGATATAAATGTGTACATTTTTAACCTACGCCCTAGGGACTGTCAAATCTCTGATCAGGAATTCACACTTTGAGGTGATCATCTAACATTTCATTGGAAAGGCCACACTCCAGAGATAATGATGACAATTGCCTCAATTAACATCTATGTTTCTGATCCACACCAGATGCTGCTAATTAACATTTCTACAGAGGTTTTCATTGGTCAAATCAGTAGTTTGTTTATGAGCATAATATATGGATGCTAGAAATTTCTCCTTGATGAAATTCATGGTTTTCAAGCTATGAAGATCGGTTAAAATATTTCAGAGAGACTTTTTACTTTAAGGATGGGTCCAGATGCTTTCCCGCTACCACCCCTGTATCTGACCACTCAGTCAAGGGCTTGTGGAGGTCTGATGCTATCACGAAGGATATCAAAATTTGCCTCTGATATATCACTGCATACACAGTTTCTTTTTTTTTTTCTTTTTTAGCCAGAGAGACAGAGAGAGGGACAGATAGTGACAGACAGACAGGAAGGGAGAAAGATCAGAAGCGTCAGCTCATAGTTGCAGTACTTAGATGTTCATTGATTGCTTTCTCATATGTGCCTTGAGTGGGGCACTACAGTTGAGCCAGTGACCCCTTGCTCAAGCCAGCAACCATGGGCTCAAGCCAGTGACCTTTGGGTTCAAGCCAGTGACCATGTGGTCATGTCTATGATCCCAAGCTCAAGCCAGCAACCCCACACTCAAGCTGGTGAGCCCATGCTCAAGCTGGGTGAGTGTGTACTCAGGCCGATGAGCCCGCGCTCAAGCCAGTGATCTCGGGATTTTGAACCTGGGTTCTCTGCATCCCAGGCCAATGCTCTATCCACTGCATGGTCAGGCACATACACAGTTTCTTTACTGGTGATCAAAATTATGTGAATTGAGCAAGGGGATATTGGTTAGAAAACACACAGAAGCCTTGAGTCTTGGGCCATATATGTATTAACTAGTCAGAAAAGAGGGAAATGGGTATTACAGATAAAAGAGAAAAATAAAAACTTTGGTGGACAAAACTTTTTAAAAACAAGGTTTGTGGGTAAAAAACTGTAAAAAAGGGTCCATGCAGATGTCTGCATAGACACAGGTCCTATGGTCTCGAAAGGCTCCTGATCAAGCTGGTCATCTTATAAATACAGCCCTGCCTATGTAAGGGGCTGGGAAGGAGTATGTGAATTATACTGTGAAAACAAAAACTATGACTTAGTCCTTGAGTTACCAGGACCCTTTTTTAGTTCCTAAATGCTGGTCCTTGGCTGCCCAGCATTGGCTGGCTTACACATGAGTAGTTTCCTTCCTGATGAGTACCATCAGGATAGGGACTTATTGTTCACATGTCCTCACTGCTAGCACAGTGCTCAACACACAATAGATGCACGATACATATCTGTAGCACTCGCCGATTCATCAGTGACAGCTTCACATAGGATTATGCTAGCTCGATTCAGGTGGACCAGCTGCAGTTCCGACTGGTGGTGTCTGCTTGAGACCATCAGCGCCTGTAAGACAGGGGTGCTGCCTGCTTCCCTCCTTGCCCTGTGAATCAAGCAGCAGTTAAGATCTGTCTGTACAATTCACTATTTATTTCAACATATTAAAAATCAGCAGTTCACGGCTTTCTTTCTTCAACTAGGATGCAAATCATGTAGGTCATGACTGAATGATTTATAGATGGAGCCTGGTCTGGACCATATCCATGGAAAGGTTGTTTTTAGTTGGAGGCTCTTTCCTTCTTAGCTGCTAGAGAAATGTGTGTGTGTGTGTGTGTGTGTGCGCGCGCGCAAGCGCACGCACATGTGTCCCTGTCAGTCCACAGCTGAGGGCTAATCAGGAAGGTTTCCTGGCAGCTCCTCATCGAGAACCCAACAGTGATGAGACACTGGATATGCACTAGCTTTGAGCAGTAGGAGGCACAGGTGAATGCTCAGTTGCCATCATAGAAAGTCAGATAAGAGCTTTGAAGAAGAAACTTTTCATGCCAGAGAGGTACTTTCTTTGCTTTTACTTGTTACAGAGATTACTCTAAATCTAAGATACTTTCTTTATCAATAGCAGATTGCCTCTTACAAGTTGTTTGGGAAGCTCAGTCTGTTCGATCAACCCAGAAAATCTGTTCATTTCCTAGACTGATCTAGACCTACTCTCCCTGCCCACATGTGGCAGGACCACTGACCCAACAAAAGGCTGGATGCACCCGTACTTCCTTATTCATTTTTGTTAACAATCACCAAGAAGTAACTTTCACCAATGATCACTGGCCCTCCTCCAGTACCTCTCTCCTTGAGATGAGGTGCTAATGGGTTATGCCCACCCAGAGCTCCTAAACTGGCCCTTCTAGACCTTATTCCCGATATCTGTGGTCCTGGAATTTCCTACACAATGACTCTGAGTCAGTTTCTTCTAGCTTGTGCTGTTGCTGAGCTCCAATATCCAGAACGTGGACCATTAGATGTGAGGTATGGTCAATGGGTGACTACTTTGGGGGGCTATGAGCAGAGCTTGGGTGGATGGCCTGCAGTGCCCGTTTACTTTTGTGAGGTTCATTACAGTGTAGGATTATGCCTCATTTGGAAGAAAGTGAAACATGTCACTGGCTGGGGGCTGTGACCATCCAGATCATTATGAAAGGATAATTATTAAGGTAGGAAGGTAGAATGGATTTTAGATTTTTGCTTGTATGTATTTAGACATATGGTATCTGGACCTCCATTTGCACTTTTGCCTTGAGCCCTGCAAATGTTAGGGGCGGCCTGCAGTGAAGCCACAATCAGAGGAATGCCTGCTGTCTTCATTTACCCTTTGGCTCTGCCTTTCATCTGCGAGGTTGTGAGCATGCTAATGAGTTTTATGAATCTTGTAGATGAAATTTTTTTTCTTAAAAGCAACTTTTTGCATAGTCGGATTTTATATGCGCAACTGGCAAGTGAAACCCAGTGACTGTGTGAGCAATTTGAAGGTTAAAATTTAATAAATTGAAGACCCATTAACTATAATCATCTCCACAGGATGACTTCAGGACCACGGGGTGACTTGAGGGAGGTGTGCCCAGCAAGCTGAGAGCACAACTTCAGCCAGTCCCGACAACCTCAGCTTGTGGGCAGCGGAGTTGCTCAAGTAACAAGGGTTTCTATGGCAGGAGTCGATGCTGTAACCTTAGAGAGGGCTTGGTTTGCTAAAAATGGTTACATATGCAAACAAAAACTTCAGAAGCAGATGTGTTAGCAGATGATTCACGGGCAGAGGTGTGGCCTGGATGGTCTGAGACAGTCTGACCAGGCTTTCCATGGCCACGTGCCATCCTTCTTTGTCTGATATTTTAAGGACATCATGACCAGGAACTCCACGAATTCTGCTCCCTCTGACAGAACTCTCTGTCCTCCCTATCCCCGAACACCCTTTGGCGTGGCTGAGTTGTATTCCTCCTAGGGTGTTTCTCATGCTTACATGGTCAGGTATGCCTATTATATGTTTCCTGTACACTATGCAACACTCTTATCCAAGGTCTAGTTTTCCTGCTGGACTCTGATTTGAGCTCCAGGTGGGTGAACATTATATCTGTTTCTTCCCCACTTTATGCCCAGTATCAGCAGTGCTTAGAACATGGTAGGGACCCAAGAAATATTGTGGACAGGCTGAATAAATGAGTCCTTCCTATTGACCTATCACCCCAATACAATCTAACTACTTCTCATCATCTGACTGCCACCACCAGGCACAAGTCATTCTCATTACTTTTCTTAACTACTATAACAGCCCTCTTGATTATCCAGATAGGCCCTAAATCAAATGACAAATGTTCTAAAAGAGACAGAAGAACAAAAAACACAGACACAGCATAAAAGGCCATGTGAAGACAGTGATAGAGATTGGAGTTATGTGGCCACAAGCCAAGGAATACCAGGAGCCACCAGAAAAAGAAGAGGCAAGGAAGGATCCTCCCGTAGAGCTTTCAGAGGGGACATGAACATACCAACACCTTGAGTTTGGAATTCTGACCTCTAGAACTGTATGAGGATGAATTTCTGATGTTTTGAGGCATCAAGTTTGTGGTAATTTGAATGGTAGCCTTAAGAAACTAACACATGAATTTTCCTATGTCCATTCTTGCCTTTTCTCACTAAATATTTTAATGGTTTTCTATCACATTCAGAATGAAACCCAAATGTCCTATCATGGCCATTAAGAATCTATATGCTCCGCCTGACCAGGTAGTGGCTCAGTGGATAGTGTTAGACTGGGATGCGGAGGACCAAGGTTCGAGACATCGAGGTTGCCAGCTTGAGCGTGGGCTCATCTTGTTTGAGCAAAGCTCACCAGCTTGGACCCAAGGTCGCTGGCTCGAGCAAGGGGTTACTCAGTCTGCTGTTGCCCCACGGTCAAGGCACATATGAGAAAGCAATCAATGAACAACTAAGGTGCCACAACGAAAAACTAATGATTGATGCTTCTCATCTCTCTCCGTTCCTGTCTGTCTGTCCTTATCTATCCCTCTCTCTGACTCTCTCTCTGTCTCTGTAAAAAAAAAAAAAGAATCTATATATTCTGGCCCCCAGCTAATTGGCTTTGCCTTTTTTTACCCACATTCCCTTGCTTGCTCTGCTCAAACACATTGACCACTTGCTATTCATTGAACAAGTTGTGTACACCTGCCATAAGGCCTTCACACTGCCTATTTCCTCTGTTTAGAACACTACCAGGTACCCACGTAGTTCATTCTCACACTTTGTTCACATCCCTGCTCCATACTTGTCTTCAGTCTGAGGCTGTCCTTCACTTACCTATTAAAAAAGCAAAACCCCTCATCCTGCTTTATTTCACTTTATAGCATCTATCAGTACTAAAGCAGTTCCCCTTTATCTTCCCGGGATATGTTCCAAGACCCCCACTGGATGCCTGAAACCATGGATAGTACCAAACCCTATATATACTGTTTTTCCTATACATACATACCAATGATAAAGTTTAATTTAAATATTAGGCACAGTAAGAGGTTAACAACCATAAATAATAATAAAATAGAACCATTCTAACAACACATTACAATAAAAGTTATGTGAATGTAGTCTCTCTCTCTCTCAAAATATTTGGAATTTTCCATTTAATATTTTCAGACCATAGTTGTCCACAGGTAACTGAAACCACAGAGAGCAAAACCATGAATAAGGCGGGGACTACTGAATATAATTTATAATATATATATACAGTGTAGATCATCTATTTAACTGTGTACTATCTTTCCTACAGCAATGTAAGTTTCTTAGGAAATAGGAACTTACTTATGTTCACTGCTGTGTCTCTAGAACATTATCTGGTACCAAAAAAAGCTCAATAATTTTTTTAATGTGAAATGAATGGATAAATTCCTCTGGGTTTTAAATGTTTCCATCTTAGAGGACCTGAGCAAAGTCTACATGCACTGCAATGTTGATGTGACTATTCTCACTATTCTCACCTCCCTCCATTCTCTCCATCAGAGTTCTGGGCAATTCTGACCTGGTGGACTTCTCACAGTCTCTGGCTGCCAATACCATGGGACTGCTCATGTCACTAGGGAGCTACGTTGGCAGTGGAGAGTGCTATTTATTCATGTATGGCCCTGATCCAGGTGTGTCTGGTTTCCCACCTGAGGATTTGCCTTTGCCCTAGATGACTGAGAGTAGGAATGGCCTCACTGTCAGGAAACAGTGCATCTACACAAAGGCATGGCTGTGGCCAGGGTCCTTTCAAGGATGGCTATCAACTCCTGCCCACATGATCAACCTGAGATGTGCAAGTCAAGAGCAGAGCCCCAGCTCATTTCACACAACAGACTATGTTCCAATAGCAGGCTGAATATCCAATAATCCCTTTTAGCAAATTAAGACCTTCCTATAAGCCTATTCTTAAAACAAGAAAGGTGCTATTTGACCAAGAGGAGATGGAAAGATGGTGCTACAATATAGGAAGAAAACATACTTGAAGTCAGACAAACTGGGATATGAATTCTGGTATTGTTATTATTATAAAAGCTGTGAAACTGTTAAGCTCTCTATGCTTCAGTTTCCTCATCCATAAAATGGGAATTATAATGTCTCATAGGGATGAAGTGAAGGTTGAATGAGATACAAAGTACATTGTATAATATCTAGCCCAGAATAAGATTATCATCACTATTATATTATTTTTGTTATTTAATAGCTAGCTAATCGAGATGTCAGCTAAGGAGATTTAAACTATGTAATTTCTAGGCTCATGTCTGAATTGGATGAAATCACAGAAACACCAAAGCCCTTCCAAGTTTCCCTTAAAACTCCCTGACAACTCTTACCCAGGACTATTGTTTTCACTGGCAAAAAGCCTTTTACTGAGTATTTTCATTTTGTCACCAGATATTAGATGCTGACTGCAATGTACAGTGTGATTTAATATATCTAAAGAGACTACCTCAGTACCTAGAATATAGTTGGTACTAAAGAAATGATTGCTATCACCATCATGATTATCATCATTGTCATTATCATTTTTAGCATTTTGGTCAGTGTAGTGTTGCTAGAAAGTTTAGGCAATTCTATGAGCAGGTCTGGCCATTGGCCCTCCCAGCTTCCTGACCAGGAAGCTTTCTTTCTCCTCCAATGAGCATCTATCCATCAGGCCTCTCACCAATGGAGGCAGGGCTTGGATGGCATTGAACAGCTAACACCTTCCCTTAAGACGAGCTTTCTTTGTTTAGAAACCACTTTGTACTTTCTATATCCTTAAAATGTGTTTCCTGAGAGAAGTTTTGCTTAGCATGTCTATTAATATATAGTTGACAACCAAAAATCTGGTATTGGTAATGATATTTGTATTGATCTGAACCATAATTATAACATCTAAGTAGTCTTGTATGTGGAGAAATCCCTGAAAAAAACAAAGGCATGGTCATACCAGAAT
Organism: Saccopteryx bilineata; assembly: GCF_036850765.1. Classification (NCBI taxonomy): domain Eukaryota; kingdom Metazoa; phylum Chordata; class Mammalia; order Chiroptera; family Emballonuridae; genus Saccopteryx; species Saccopteryx bilineata. The sequence goes on from NC_089495.1 coordinate 105,156,397, forward strand.
AGCAAAAATGAAACATCAACAATACCAAGTGTTGACAAGAATGTGGAGCAATTGAAACCTCATACTTTGCTAACGGGAATATAAATTGGTACAATCACTTTGTGAAACTTTTCTGGTAGTATTGACTGAAACTAAATACATGCCAATCCCTTTAACTTGGCAATTCCACTCCTGGGAATACACCTGTTGGGAAACAAGTCTCCATTCGGCTCTTGCATTTCTGTCCCTCTTGCAAGCAAGGCATTGAATGTCTTTTGTTCCAGACTATCTTTTCAAAGATGTTTGCATAGAGAACAGCCTTGAAATATAATGTCTCCCTCTGGAGCAAAAGGTGGATTTTCTTATAGCATTGGGACACAGAGATCTTATCTCCCTTCAGAGCTAAGGGTGGGTGTGCTTGCTGTCCATTATAAAAGATTTGGACTCCCTAAGCTTTTGTAATGCAACCTACTGTGTGTGCAGGCATTAGTTAGCCCTACCTGTATTATGCTGTGTGAATTGGGTCCTAAGGAATGAGTGCAAAAATGAAAATACTGGCCCTGGATGGTGGCTCAGTGGATAAAGCATTGACCCAGCATATGGATACCCCAGGTTCGATTCCTGTTCAGGGAACACAGGAGAAGCAACCATCTACTTCTCTTCCCTTCCCTCTCCCCATTCTCCCCCTCTTCCTCTCCTGCAGCTACTGGCTTCATTGGCAGCCAGTGGCTTGATTGGTTTGAGCATGGCCTCAGGCACTGAGGATAACTTGGTTGGTCCCAATGTGTTAGGCTCAGGTGCTAAAAATAGCTCAGTACTTGAGCATCAGCCTCAGATAGTGTTGCCAGGTGGATCCCAGTCAGGTGCATGCTGAAATCTGTCTATCTCCCTTCCTCCCACTTAAAAAAATGCAGATAGTTTGGCTGCTTGCGGTGGGAAACAACCTGACCTTCGTCTCTGACCCAGGATTCTCCCATCTTCCACTAGCATCCCTGAAAGTGGAGCACACCTGCTAATAGAGTAAAATCTCAGATTCTTTATAGTTACATTCAACACCTGACAGAACAGACAGTATGAAATATATATACATGAATATTTATAGAAGGATTAAAAATCATTATAGCCAAAAATCTAAAAACCACCTGAATTTTCTTTAGATAGATACTTTGTGGTATAGTCTCACAATGAAATGCTACACAGCAATAACAAGAGACTGAACTATTACTATACACAGCAAAATGGATGCATTTAAAAAACATGTCAAAGAAAAATTAGGCACAGAAGAGTACATACTTATAATTTTATTTGTATGAAATTCAAAAACATGAAATGTAGATACAGGCTACACAATGGGTATCTTCGTGTGGAAGCATATTGACTAGGAAGGGGCAGGAGGGACCCTCTGGGCCAGAAATATTGTAAGTCTATTTGCAGGCTCACTCCAGTTTCATGGATTTAGGTTGTGGTTATATGGATATACTTAAAGATATAGATATGTATATACATATAGATAGATATGTATATTCATGGACTAGTACACTGAAGATTGGTGCTCTTCGTTGCATGCTATACCTAAAAAGAGAAAGAAAAAGAGTGGGAGGAAGTGTGTGTGGCCATTGTCTCCAGATCACTAGCAAATGGGCATATTGCACGAGATTTGAAGAAGAACCCTAGGAAGCCTTTTCTTCCATTTCCACATGTACTCATTTGACATCTATTGATCTGGTTGCCTGTCATGCTAATAACTAGGGGGACTGGAGGTTGGGAATGAGAGTCACAACAGGAACAGATCCTGGATATCCTAGGAGATTAAGAGCCACGTGAACTTAGAAAGGGTTGTGGCTGTCACACTGAGAGAGACACAGGGTTTCCAAACCAGATGAAAGGCAGAGAAAGTATTCATAGCCATGTCTGGAATGGTGCAGGCCAAGCCGTTCAGTTCGAGGGGCAGAAGGCTCCTCTCTAAGACTAGATTAGATGCTAAGGATTGAAATTAGCACCACAGCATGCCATAGAGTTAGAGGAGGCTAAACCTTGGCTTTGGTGTATGTCTGGTTTAATAAATGGCCCCTTCTTTCTCTATAGCACTGCCATGAAAAGCTGCTGACAGCTCTGAGTACATTCCTATAAGTGAGGTGGGGGCAGGTGTTTTATTGGTTCTAGAGCTTTCCTAGTTGCTGGGTACATATTTAATAAAGATCTTAGGCTTGGAGGAGGGAAGATATAGGAAAGAAGGAGGAGAATTACTATCTCGTGGGCATGGGAAGTTAGCAGCCTGGCCAGTCCCTAATAACTCATTCAACCCGTATTCATCTTTAAGTTATTACAGTCACTGTATGTCTCTAAGGAACATGTTTATTACTGTCTGCTAAGATAATTAGCCCAATGTACTTCAAGGCAACTGAAATTGTGTCCATAAGTATACGTTTTCCCAGAATTCACCATTGCTACATTTTAACATTGGTCCTGTTTTGTTCACATTTCCCCCACTGAGGGTGTTCACTTTCTACAAGCATCTCGAACTAGCCTACAGGGAAGTAGATTAACTTTCCAGGCTCAGCCATCTGCCGGCGAGGATGGTTGCAGCCCACACAATGCCTGCTGCTTGGGTCACTCATGGGATCACACCAGGGGCTGGCCTTGCTTCCTCTCTCTGCTGTTTCCTGCTTTAGGGCGTGTTGTGGTAGAGACGGCACAGGGCACAGGCCAAGCTGGACTGACCTAAAGCCGGATTTTATACCCTGCACTTGTATAAATATCCTATTGTGACCCTTGGAATTTCACAAACAGCAAAACTCTTTTTTCACTTCTCCACTCAGGGAGGGCTGAACCTGCAAGGCTCAGACATAGCAGTGTGCATGAATAAGCTGGGCATCTTGTGAAAGAGCAGGCTGATCCAGCAGGTCTGGGCTGGGCTGAGATTCTGCATCTTCAGCCAGCTCCTGGGATGCCCAAGCTGCTAGGTCACAGACCACATTGTGCGTATTGAGGGACTCTTTCCCACCACTTACATCATCCTGAGGGGCTCCAGAGGTATCCCTCTGGAATCAGATATATGGTTCTTAATGGTCTCAGACGTTCTTCTTATTTTCCTGTCTGATTCTTTTACGACCTCCTATCCTTGCAGGTTTCAAAGTATTTTCATAGAAGAGGGCTGGCCCATTCTGTAAGACATGAACTTGACTTGTCAGTTGTGTGAAGTCCTTGTGCCCTGGCAGTGTGAACCTCACAGGAGGAACAGGGGAAGCACAACTCTGAGGGAGTTTCCAAGTACAGAATGGCAAGTTGGTTTATCTTCTTTTTTTTTTTTTTTACAGTATTTAAATCATTTGTCTTAAGAATAAGCTTAGCTTTAATTACTAAATTCCCCATTTTTAGTGGTTATAATCTCTTATTATTGAGTTTAATTGGGGTTTTCATGTTCAGAATTTAGAAGTAGCTTCTCTTAGTTTTAAGAAGTAAAAATATATACATAAACAAACAAATATCATCCTCTTCAGTAGCGTCCCTTGACTCCCATACCATTCTGCCATTACAGAGTGAATTTGTTCATTCATTCAGCAAATATGTATTGAGCAGTTACTATGTGAGGTATGGTTGCTCCGGTCACAGACCTGACTTTCCCAGTAGAAGGAGAAAACGCTTTCAGGGGTCAGGACGGGATTTTCAGGAGAAAGAGCAGGGTGATGTCCTGTCCAGTGTCCTGCAGGCCTGAGCACAAACTTCCCCATCTTTTCTGTTCTCTTGATGTCAAACCCAACAGGAGGGGAGGGAGGAAAAGGCCTCGGCTAGGAGATGAGGAAGGAACCAGAAGCCACTCTCAGGGTCTGATTTCTGTAAAGATTGCCTGTAAAGGAAAAGGGAGATTGGAAGGACTTTATCCTTCTCCTCATACCATCCCCCACTCCATGGCTGCCAAAATTGCTTCCATGAATCTAATATCAGAGAATATTCTGGAAGGAAGACTTCTTCCATAAGACACAGAAATGACAGGTCCTCAATTCCAGCTCTGCTAATGCACCAGCTTCATGATAGGGACTCAAAATGAACTACAGTCTCTTCCATTTCCCCCCAGACGAGAACTTGGCATTTCCATTGCATTCGGCCTTGGCCCCGCACTTCACAGTAACTCCTTGGCTAACCTTCACAAGTCTTCATGGCTAGACCTCAGGTTGAAGCTTAAATTTTTTTGTGCTAAGAAAGGAAATCAAGGCACAGGTTACCGAGCCTGACCGTGTGGGTGAGTGGGGGTTGGGGCACGTGACAATGAAGACTCCCAAAGAACTGAGATGCGGTCACGCTTCTTCTACGCCTTTTTTTACTTCTTTTCAGGCCTCAGTTTTCATGCCTGCAAAATGAGAATGATGACACCTGCGCCACTCCTAGAGGATATGAGGAAGAGGTGAAGAGGCGTTTTAAATTGTTTGAAAGAAAGTGTTATATGAATACAAATCATGGAAGGGCATGCCCAAAATATAATTGTACTGCCTGGCACCAGTCGAGGACCGAGGCTGAGCACATGACACGCACGGTCTCATTTAATCTTCCTCGGGGCTCCGGGAGGTGGGGACGAGCATCACCAGCATTTTGCATACAGGGAAACAAGGTGCAGGAAGAATAAGCGTCTTTTCCAAGACCTCGGGGTTAGTGGTGGTGGAGCTATATTTTGATCCTTAGGAGTCTGGTTGAGATAGAAGGAACGGAGCCCCCAAAGCGTCGCGCGTCCTCTCTCTGGGTGCTGCCAGAGCTCAATTACCTGCCTGCGGATTATCTGCAGCTTGTGTTTCATTTCTCTCCAAGCTGACTTTTCCCTGCCATCCGGTTCAGCTCATTAGCTGGCAGAGGAGTTCAGGGACTTAGAACTAATCCTGATATTAAGTCTAGAGCAAAGCATAATTAGGAAGATAAATCTTCTAAGGGGAAAATGTATGTAGCACATTCCAAAGTCAAGCATGGGTGATTTTGCTCATCTTTTAGGTGATCCGTTTTCTTTTTCTAGCACAGATAACTATGAGCTGATGAGTAAATTAAAAAATAAATAAATAAATAAAAAACAAACATTTCTTTTCTGATGAGAAAGAAATGTATTCCCATCACAAAACTTTTACAAAATTCTGCACAGTATAAAGAAGCAAGTAGAAAACTCAGAATGCCACTATATTCTGACACTACTTTTTCCAGTGCCTTTTGAACATAAATACCAAATATTATATGGATAGCCTTGTGAGCTGGGTCCCCCTCCCTTTAATGGCTTACAGAACAATACATGTGAAAAAAAGTGTATATTATCACCATTGTTTTTCTTGGTCCCATCAGCCTTGGAGAACTCATTTGGACGTGGTGTAACTGGTGTCATTCAGATCTGGCTAAGAGAGATACAGTTGCTGTGTGTGTTCAGTCATTCGTTAGTAAATTTATTTGGCAAAACTGCCAGATAGGGAGGGTAAAAGAAAAGCAAAACTCAATTCAGATCCTCAGAGTTCGCTGTCTTATCTCAGAATCTCTGCATCAATTTCTTTTGTGGCCCAATCTCATTGTCCTCAGTTGCCGCCTCCTCCCTGTGCACACCATCCAAGAAGTCACTGTGTTGCTGGAAGCAGCAGGATTTGTTCACTGACCTTCCCCCACTTTTAATCCCTTCCCCCCTTTTTTGCCTCTGGGTTTAACAGTAGCATAAAACTAATTTATAGCTATTGCCAGGAAGAGGACAAATTTTTATCTCAGCCCGTCATGCAGAAAGCACTAGTACAAATGAATAATTGTTGACCCATGCTACCTATTAGGGATTATGCGGGGGTCACCTCATTTGTTGTTTTAACACAAGAAATTAACAGTTCCGGAAGGGTTTTCACATGGACTGAACTGGTAATGAGATAGAGCATCACCTTTTTTTCTTTTTCTTTTTTTGGTGACAGAGACAGAGAGAGGGACAGATAGGGACAGACAGGAAGGGAGAGAGATGAGAAGCATCAATTCTTCGTTGCGGCACCTTAGTTGTTCATTGATTGCTTTCTCATATGTGCCTTGACCAGGGGTCTACAGCAGAATGAGTAACCTCTTGCTCAAGCCAGCGACCTTGAGTTCAAGCTGGTGAGCTGTGCTCAAACCAGATGAAGCCGGCAATCTCAGAGTTTTGAACCTGGGTCCTCTGTGTCCCAGTCCAACACTCTATCCACTGTGCCACTGCCTGGTCAGGCTATCATTTTGATAGGTGAACTTTCCTGGTGCCCTTCCCTGTCCATAGTGGGGAGGAAGATGGGACCTCATTTCCATTAACTATCCCATAAGAAGGACAGATTTCTTTCATATATATATATATATGTTATATAGATAGATTGTTTTGAGAGAGAGAGAGAAAGAGAGAGAGAGAGACTGGATATTCCACTTATTTATGCATCTATTCATTGATTCTTTTTTTTAATGTTTTTTTAAATTTTTTTATTTATTCATTTTAGAGAGGAGAGGGAGAGAGAGACAGAGAGAGAGAGAGAGAGAGGAGAGACAGAGAGAGAGAAGGGGGGAAGGAGCTGGAAGCATCTACTCCCATATGTGCCTTGACTAGGCAAGCCCAGGGTTTTGAACCGGCGACCTCAGCATTTCCAGGTCGATGCTTTATCCACTGCGCCACCACAGGTCAGGCTATTCATTGATTCTTATATGTGTCTTGACCAGGAATTGAACTCTCAACGTTGGTATATCAGGACGATGCCCTAATCAGCTGAGCTACTTGGCTAGGGCTGCATTCACTTTTGATTATAGGCTCAGGGCCATTTCCCTCCAGGATCCTAATCAATCGGCATACGCCTGTAGGGCAACTAGAATATGCTGGACACTGTGTGACCTGGTGAGGGAGACATAGCCATCGATATTGTTATTTTGTCCACCAGAAAGCTCCCAGCACGGGCCCTAGGCGAAGCCGTGTGTTTCTGAAGTATAAGAGTGCATGGAGTGAAGCAGGCTACCTTCCCTTCAATGCCAAGTAGCTTGAGTTGTAGGAAAAGGCTTGTACAGGGGGAAACCTTGAAATGGGCCAGAAACCTTGAAATGGGCCAGAAACGGTGGATGAGACCTGAGTAGTGGAGAGCACTACTGGAGGGGGGGGACAGTTAAGCATGGCAAGGAAGTAGTCTTTCCATGAACTGGTAAGGCCTTAGCAGAATAAGGAGAAATAGGCTGGGTTGGAACACTGTAACCATATTACCAAGGACTTTAAAAGCAAGACCAGGATGGGGGTGAGAAGAGATTTGATCGGTTCAGTATCCTGAATATATGACCATGATATGTAAGCTCCATTGAATATGATATGCCTCCTAATAAAAATTACTAAAATTTACAATGGAAATATGTGTGTACAGAGCCCTTCACAGGGGCTCAACAGATAATTAATAACACATTACATTATTCATTCTCATGCTGTCTCTCTGGTCATAAACTATTACTCTGAACCATCACTAGCATTTTAAAAAGTGTTATTTCTAGCATCTTGTGTAGTTTTGAATATAGGTAAGGCCGGAACATTTGTCTCCCAGTTGTTAGCATTTGCTGACTCATATTTCCCATATTCCCGGCATTGGTCTAAGCTAATGGATGAAGACACAAAAGGGACAGCAAGACTGACTTTTTTTTTTTTTTTGCATTTCTCCAAAGCTGGAAACAGGGAGGCAGTCAGACAGACTCCCGCATGCGCCCGACCGGGATCCACCTGGCACGCCCACCAGGGGGCAATGCTCTGCCCCTCTGGGGCGTCGCTCTGTTGCATCCAGAGCCATCCTAGCACCTGAGGCAGAGGCCATGGAGCCATCCTCAGCGCCCGGGCCATCTTTGCTCCAATGGAGCCTTGGCTGTGGGAGGGGAAGAGAGAGACAGAGAGGAAGGAGAGGGGGAGGGGTGGAGAAGCAGATGGGCGCTTCTCCTGTGTGCCCTGGCCGGGAATCGAACCTGGGACTCCTGCATGCCAGGCCGACGCTCTACCACTGAGCCAACCGGCCAGGGCCAAGACTGACTTTTTTTTTTTTTTTTTTTTTTTTTTCATTTTTCTGAAGCTGGAAACAGGGAGAGACAGTCAGACAGACTCCCGCATGCGCCCGACCGGGATCCACCCGGCACGCCCACCAGGGGCGACGCTCTGCCCACCAGGGGCGATGCTCTGCCCATCCTGGGTGTCGCCATGTTGCGACCAGAGCCACTCTAGCGCCTGGGGCAGAGGCCACAGAGCCATCCCCAGCGCCCGGGCCATCTTTGCTCCAATGGAGCCTTGGCTGCGGGAGGGGAAGAGAGAGACAGAGAGGAAAGCGCGGCAGAGGAGTGGAGAAGCAAATGGGCACTTCTCCTGTGTGCCCTGGCCGGAATCGAACCCGGGTCCTCCACACGCTAGGCCGACGCTCTACCGCTGAGCCAACCGGCCAGGGCAAGACTGACTTTTGATGTAGATTCTGTTTGTCTGAGCTGGCTCTAGAAGATGCAGGTAGCAGAGGGAAAATGCTTTTCAAAAAGACTGAGATATTCCTTAAGACAATCAACTAGAAAATCAGTACAAAGAATAAGAAAATTCAATTAAGTTGCAAGGTAACAGGAGTCCAGTCACAATAGGACTGGTGAGTTCACAGAGTGAGGTGGGGGGAAGCAGGGAAGCAACTACTGAGTGACTGCTTCTTTTGAACCTTGGAGTACAGTCCTGGAGCATAAAGGATAATGGGGAAGGTTCTGGGTTATTAAGCTAATTCTCAACAAAAGTATTTAAACACTAGATGGGAGAGATATGTTCGTGCCGTGTGACCAGCAATGGAAATGCTCCAGGATAATGCAGTTTTGAAACATGAAGCCTTGATGAGCCTCTTGGAAATGCCCAGCTAGCTCCAGTTCTGCATTCAGTATGCCATCATGCCAAATTTATATGCATTAGGCAAGCTAAAGAAGGCGGAACAAGAGCTCTGGCTTGAAGCAGCTATGGACCATAACACCTGCTCAGTAGAAAGTAGGCAGAAGTGATTTCATCTCCAAAAAATTTGAAAGTGTGGGTTGCACTTGATATAACTCTGCCCTATTCAGTTCACTGATGGGTATGCAGCAGGTGATCAGGTAGTATCTGTTGGTATGTCTAAAGTTGGAGTGTATGCCTACTTTCTCTAGAAGATATGAATTGACAAAAGTAAGCTCAGAAGAGAAAATTTTAAACATATCAACTGCTAGGATGTAATAGAGAAAATTGTTGCTCCTCTCCCATAGTCCTCCCAAGAGGCAACCACCAGGCCCAGATGGTTTCACAGAAGAATTCTTGTGGGTTTGTTGTTGTTATTGTTGTTATTGTTGCTGTTGTTTTAGGTGAGAGGCGGGGAGATAGAGAGGCAGACTCCCACATGTGCCCTGACCAGGATCCACCCAGAAACCCCCATCTAGGGCTGATGTTCAAGTACTGAGCTATTTTTAGTGCCTGCTCGGACCACCCTAACTATCTTCAGCACTCGGGGCCATACTCAAACAAATTGGGCCACTGGCTATGTGAGGAGGAAAGGGAGAGAAGGGGGAGAGGAAGAGGAAGAGAAGCAGATGGTCGCTTCTCTTGTGTGCCCTGACCAGGAATCGAATCTGGCATGTTCGTGTGTCAGGCTGATGCTCTATACACAAGAGCCAGGGCCACAGAGAAATTCTTTGCCACGTTTGTTAACAGATATTTACTAAACAGATGATCCATATTCTACTTTACTTAAATTGCTCAGCTGACCAAAAAGAAGTCTTATTTTTAGAAAACTATTATAATATTAATAATAAAATTTAATAAAAATAATGCAAAAACTATAGACTAATATCACTTACAAATATCAATGTAAAATTCTAAATAAAATAGTAGCAAATAAAATATAGCAGCAGCATAATGAAGGAATGATATCCTTTGGACAGAAAGTGATCATATCAGGAATGCAAAGATGATTTAATATTTAGAAAGCTATTAATATGATTTACCATATAACTAGATAAAAAAGAACTACAGAATTTTTTTTGATGTTGAAAAGATGTTTGGTGAAGTGAAAAATGAAAGAAAATACCCACAAACTGTATATCCAATAAGCAATCTCTATCCAGAATATATAAAGAACTGTTATAACTCAACAATAAAAAGACAACCCAATTAAAAAATGGTAAAATATTTGAATAGGTATTTCTCAAAAGAATATACCTAAATGGGGAGTGGACAAATGATGTGTTTGCCTCTTCCCATAGCCACATCTAAATGACAAATAAATGACACAGCACTCGTCATTGGGAACTGCCTGAAGACCAGCTGAACAGAAGTCCTATAGCTAAGGATATAAAGAAGAAGAACTGCGAGACTGTTAAGAGAAGTGGAGATGTGGAATGGGCGGGTCCCATAGCCAATGTGTGTTGGTTAGTAAATGAGAGGCTATCTTGGCTGCAGAGATCCCCTTGAGGATCCATATCAAAATAATACCAATGTGGTATTTTTCACAGAACTAGAACAAATGATCCTAAAATTTACATGAAACCACAAAAGACCCTGAATAGCCAAGCCTTTCTGAGAAAGAAGAACAAAGTGGGAGATACCATGGTATCTGATGTCAAACTATACTAAAAGGCTCCAATAATCAAAACAGCATGGTGATGACATAAAAACAGACACACAGATCAATGAAACAGAACAGAGAGCCCAGAAATAAGTCCTCACCTATATGTTCAATTAATTTATGAGAAAGGAGGCAAAAATATACAATGGGGCAAAGACAGTCTCTTCAGTGACTGGTGTTGGAAAAACTAGACAGACACGTGCAAAACAATAAAAGTGGGTCACTTTCTTACATTGTACACAAGGGTAAACTCAAAATGAATTTAAGACTTAAACGCAAGACCCAAAATCAAAAACTACCAGAAGAAAACGTAGGCAGTAAACCCTGACCTTGCTCTTAGTAATATGTTTTTGGATACTTAATCAGGCAAGGGAAACAAAAGAAAAAAAATAAACAAATAGAATCACATCAAACTAAAGCACTTTTGTGGTGAAGGTAACCATCAACAAAATGGAAAGACAACTTACTCAGTGGAAGAAGATATCTACCAATGGTACAACTGATAAGGGGTTAACATAAAACATATAAGCAACTCATACAACTTAACATACACACAAAAAGTCTGATTAAAAATGGGGAGAGCACCTGCATACACATTCTCCAACAAGGACATTCAGATGGCCAATAGACATGTGAAGAGATATTCAACATCCCTAATGATCAGGGAGATGCAAATTGAAACCACAGTAAGATATCTTATACCTGTCAATATCGCTATCATCAATAAACCAAACAGCAAGTGTTGATGAGGATGTAGAAAAAATAGAATACTTGTACGCTATTGGTGAGATTATAAATTGGTGCAGCCACTATAGAAATAGTATAAAGATTTCTAAAAAAATTAAAATAGAGGCCCTGGCCAGATGGCTCAGCGGTAGAGCATCGGCCTGGCGTGCGGGGGACCTGGGTTCGATTCCCGGCCAGGGCACATGGGAGAAGTGCCCATTTGCTTCTCCACCCCCCCTTCTTCCTCTCTATCTCTCTCTTCCCCTCCCGCAGCCAGGGCTCCATTGGAGCGAGGATGGCCCAGGCGCTGGGGGTGGCTCCTTGGCCTCTGCCCCAGGCGCTAGAGTGGCTCTGGTCGTGGCGGAGCACGCCCTGGAGGGGCAGAGCATTGCCCCCTGGTGGGCAGAGCGTTGCCCCTGGTGGGCGTGCCAGGTGGATCCCGGTCGGGCGCATGTGGGAGTCTGTCTGAGTCTCTCCCCGTTTCCAGCTTCAGAAAAATACAAAAAAAAAAAAAAATTAAAATAGAATTACTTTATGTTCCAGCAATTTGACTTCTGGGAAGTTATCTGAAGAAACCCTAGACACTAATTCTAACAGACATATGTACCACTATGTTCACTGATGCTTTATTTTAAAATAATCAAGATATGAAAGTGACCTAACTGGCCATTGATAGATGAATGGATAAAGAAGGTATGGTAATATTACTCAACCATTAAAAAGAATGAAATCTTTCCATTTGCAACAACATGGTTTAAAATTAACCATGGTGGAAATATTTACACCATGGGAACTGGCAAATGCTGATAATCAGAGCTAGAGTTCCTATTTTATTTATTTATTGTAGAGAGTAGACTGAAGAAAGAGATGAAGATATGTTACAAAGACAAATTAAATTTAAAAGTGTGTCGCTGACCAGGCGGTGGCGCAGTGGATAGAGCGTCGGACTGGGATGCAGAAGGACCCAGGTTCGCCAGCTTGAGTGCGGGCTCATTTGGTTTGAGCAAAGCTCACCAGCTTGGACCCAAGGTTGCTGGCTTGAGCAAGGGGTTACTCAGTCTGCTGAAGGCCCACGATCAAGGCACATATGAGAAAGCAATTGATGAACAACTAAGGTGTCGCAACAAAAAATGATGATTGATGCTTCTCATCTCTCTCCCTTCCTGTCTGTCTGTCCCTATCTATTCCTCTCTCTTACTCTCTCTCTCTGTAAAAAAAATAAAAATAAATAAATAAATAAATAAAATTTAAAAGAGTGTCATGTAGGTACCTGTTACTTTGTGTTAAATAGACCTAAAAATTGAAAAAAATATTATTTTAGCCTGATCAGGCAGTGGCGCAGTGGATAGAACGTCGGCCTGGGACACAGAGGACCCAGGTTCCAAACCCTGAGGTTGCTGGCTTGAGCACGGGATCACCAGCTTGAGCAAGGGGTTGCTGGCTTGAGCATGGGATCATAGACATGGTCACTAGCTTGAGCCCAAAGGTCACTGGAAACCCATGGTCGCTGGCTTGAGCCCAAGGTCTCTGGCTTGAGCAAGGAGTCACTCACTCTGCTATAGCGCCCCATCCTTGTCAAGGCATGTATGAGAAAGCAATCAATGAACAACTAAGGTGCCGCATCAAAGAATTGATGCTCCTCATCTCCCTTCCTGTCTGTCCCTATCTGCCCTCTCTCTGTCTCTCTTTCTTGCAAAACAAATTATATATATGTATATATATATATATATTATTTTAGTATTCTACAATTATCTGATTTGGCCAAGAAGTCAGTTATATCATTATAAGTGATATTCTGTTATTTACTTCTACTATTTTACTTTTGTCTAGTTAACATAAAAGAAAATATCAGCTGACATTCACATGGAAATCACACACATTCATCAATGATGTGGTGACATCTCATTGTAATCTGATTTTGTCAAATGATGGCTGAATTTTTAAAATTTATTTATTTATTTATTTATTTATTTATTTATTGTATTTTTCTGAAGCTGGAAATGGGGAGAGACAGTCAGACAGACTCCCGCATGCGCCCCACCGGGATCCACCCGGCACGCCCTCCGGGGCGTCGCTCTGTCGCAACCAGAGCCACTCTAGTGCCTGGGGCTGTGGCCAAGGAGCCATCCCCAGCGCCTGGGCCATCTTTGCTCCAATGGAGCCTCGCCGCGGGAGGGGAAGAGAGAGACAGAGAGGAAGGAGAGGGGGAGGGGTGGAGAAGCAGATGGGCACTTCTCCTGTGTGCCCTGGCCGGGAATCAAACCCGGGATTCCTGCACTCCAGGCCGACGCTCTACCACTGAGCCAACCAGCCAGGGCCAATGCATACTTTCTAAAAGCAGCAATTTAAGAGAGCTGATTGTTAAATATCTACCAGGACATTTCTTCACAGGTACCTCAAAACTTGGATACAACTCTGGGTAAAGCTAGAGAATCTTCCACTTGGCTAAGATTAAGGTTCCACTCTTGATGGAATGGAAACCTTAAATCTATATTAATTCGGTTATGGAAGAAAAAAATGTTGCATTTATTTCACACCTCAAATTATGAATATATTAAGAATTGTACCCATTTCTCAACCTAAAGAGCGTAGTTGAGTCAAAAGCCTCTGTAGCTAGAGTTCCTGAGTTTGTGCCTTCAGTGGCACGTCTCACATGGCGAATAAGTGCACTTCCAACACTGTTGTAACAATATTGATGGTCCTTTCCTGGTCCTGACTCATAAAAGAAGTCGATGAGGGTCATAAGTCTTGAAGTGGACATAAATCCTGAGGCTGTCCTGCATAACCTTTGACCTTTTAGTGGCTGCTGCCTTCAGGCAATGGCTGAGCTGCTGGGAGTTAGGGTGGATGGAATGAGGATGCTGGAGGCTCCATAGAACTGAACCCTTTAAATGGACTCCATAATTTCCATCCCACACTGGAAATTTATTGACTGTGGTTTGAATATCATTACAAGTACTTGACACTTTTTTTTTTTTTTGGTGCCTGCAAATCTGCAGAATGAGAATCTCTGGACATTGTAACCAATGCCCAAGATAAATTGTATATGCCCACTGAAGACTGAGAGCTGTACCTCATGGAGAAATTGCCAGGCATCATCATGTCCACTCATGCACAGAACTGGCTGCTTCAAGACAGCCGGGAAGTTTCAGACAGGAGTATTATCATAGTAATTGGGACCATTTCCCTCTAGCATGGCCATGACTAAATCACGGGATACTGGGCTCAAAAGTGCCCTGAGTACTTACCCAAGAAGGTTCTATCTTCATACTGACCTAACAAAATGTTTACAATATAGTAATTAAAAAAAATAAGACAAGTTAAGCCTATGTATGCATAATGGTATTCAATGCTCTTCTTACTAAAAAATACAATTAACCATACTGCATTAAAAAATTGCTGGAAACATAAACACCAGAATATTAATTGTTATCTTTGGGTGGGATTATAGGCAATGTTTTCTTAGTGATTTTCTGTATTTAACAAGCATCCTTATAGAGCATATACTAGTTTTATAATTTAAAAATATTAATTAAAAATATAATGCTATTTTTAAAATAATGTGTGTGGGGGGGGGAGAGACAAAGAGAGAGACAGAGCAAAGCAAAGGCAGAACAAAAACCACTTTCATTTAGAATTTCTCCTATCAGCAGCCCAAGTCTGGGGTTGTCACCCAGCCCTAGGCTCCTTATTTGTGCTAGTCCTAACCTACAGCACCCAAAGTTCTTAAACCAGTGCAGAGTCCTGGGGCAACACGCTGAAGGCACAATTCAGCAAGAATAACTGAGAAGCCTTCAGCTTAGATCACAATGGCCCATAGCCGAGGTTCTGCGCCTCCTAGGAGACTAAGGTCTTTGTCCTCCCCCAGGAGAAAGCAGGGTCCTCTTTTGCTCATCCCTTCCTTCATCTTCCATGGAGGTGAAATGAGCAGGCCCAGCCCTACCCTGCATGAGTCAGGGTGTTCCACAATGGCTAGAGTGGATGGATGACTGTCTGCTCCTCCCGGGAGTCGGCTTTCGCAGAGTGCTCACATGAGGAATGGTCTGCAGCAGGAGCTCATACATATCCTGACTTCGGTGAATGTTGTCCAGCTGATGTAGTGCTGCTGCAAACCACACTGGATACTTAAAATCCAGGAGGCATGTTTCAAGCCCTGCTACCAGCAGCTGGTGTTCAGTGGCTTAGACATGGGGTATTGATGTGTTCTGGAATCAAAGCAAATCACCCACTGGAGATAGAAAAATGCTGCAACAGAAACCAAGGTACCACTGAGATGTTAGCCCAGCATTTGCCTGGAGCTTGTTGATTTTTTCTACTCCCAGGTTTGGAGTCAGAGACAAACCCTTAGAGAAACAATATGCTGCTATACTCAGGTGATTGATGAGAGCCCAGAATTGATTATCAGCTCCACAAGAACGGTCACCTTGAATAAATTCTGCTTGTAAGATTTGGCTGTGCATTGTCACTGCCAATTCAATCACAGGCAGCTGTGGAGAGATGAAGCACAAACCTCCCCTGTGCCCTGTGGCTTGTCCTCTCCATGGATCCTTAGTTAGAGTTGGGTCTGCACGTGCAGTGCCTGGAAGGGCCTGGGACAGAATTTCCAGAAATCAGGCACAGAGTCACAAAGAAAGGATGCACAGCTTGCATGCTCATATCCCTCTAGTTGTTTTCGATGGAAATATGGTTGAGGAGTTATTCTGTTACACCCAAGAGAGGCAAAATTAGGAAGAAGTTAAGAGCATGAGGCTTGGAGACTTGGGGTCGAGCTCTGGTTCAGCTCCTCATTTGCTGTGTGACCTGGGAAAGTTACTTAACCTCTCTGAGCTTCAGCTATAAAATTAGCACAGTAAGAGAACTTCTGTCATAGGGTGATTTCAAGAATTAAGAGACATTTCGCACATTGCCTGGGACAGAGTAGATGCTCATCAGTGGTGAAGGTTGATGACAATGATGATAATGATCTGAGCTTAGTGAGGCAGGATTAGTTGGAGGGGATGAGGAGTGCCTATACTTGGTACTTTGGCCATGATGGAGGCAATAAACATTTCCTAAGAGAAACGAATGTTTGCGGCCTAATTAGATTTGGAAAGCTCTATAATCAGGCTTTGTTGATGGGACAAATAGACAACCTGGAAAGGCTGCCCCCTAAATGAAACTTTATTGGTGACATTTTCTTTGCATCTCCAGAAACCAGGATCTGTGGCTCTGAAGTTATGTGTGGGACGGGAGCTTTCCTCGCCACCTGCTCCTGTGTCTCTCTCCACGGGGCCCGGGCTGTCCTGTCCCGGAGTTTGCTGCTTTCGGGTGTAACCTCTGCTCCTCAGGTGTATCAGTCTCTACTGACTTGGGGCTCACAGGTCATTTGGGATAATAAATTTTGTAAAGGGAGTGTGATTCTGTATCTGGGGAAGCAGAGGACCATTAACCTGGCTCTGCAGTTAGAAGGGTCCTGGGGTGAGCTGGACCCCCGTGGGGAGGCTTCAGAGATGCCTCAGCTACCGACAGGGAGGGGCATGTCACCTGGGCATGGAGCAGAGGACACATGTAGGGAGTGGGAATGAGGCTTTCCTCATGGACTCAGCCCAAAGCCACTCATCCAAAGGACACCTGTTGGTTCCAGCGGAGATGGAGAAGAAGCAAGTGTCACATTTGAGCAGATGCAGGGACTTCTGAGGAGGAGCTCCCAGGGGACCCCAGCTGTTGGGAGGCTCACAACACAGGGCCATACGTGTGGACATGTCCCAAGCCCGCTAGTTTTCACTGGGCATTCACTTACATGATCTCTTTTTGGCCTTGCCCATCCCCAGGAGAGCAGATGGACAAGCACTCTGTGCCCATTGTATGGACAAGGAAATAGAGTCAGAGAAGTTACATGACTGGCCTAAAGTCGCATGGCTAGGGCATGGCAGGGCAGTGGCCAGGGTGCAATCCCATTCCCATCTATGCCTTGTGTTTTCACCTGAAAGAGGCTGAGAACCACCTCCTGAAGTTTCCCTGGGACTTGGCACTTAGCAGCATTCATTAGTCCTTGGAGTCATTCTGGAGCAGTGGGTGGCTGGGATTATAATGATTATACTGATCATTATCATGACATAGAATCCTAGGGGCTTGGGGTACCGCCTCCTCAATGACATACTTTTTGTGACACATGTGGATACACACACACACCCCAAAGAGCAACCAGGTAAGGCAGCTTTCGCTGGATGCTCAGCGCAAGACCTGAGGTCCCAGCGCCAGCAAGCAGGACTTTCCTGGGGTTTCCTGATGCTTTGGTGGCACAGAGGCCTTTGCAGAGGACATCCACAGGGAGTTGACACAATCAGAGAAAGTTTTGGACGTCTTCACTGGCTCAAGGGCAAGCAGCAAATAAACATGTTGAACCCCACGTGGGCTGGAAACGTGAGGCCACCATCAGTCCTATGGAGCGGAAGAAAGCAGGCCTGCTGGGCTCCATGCGGGCTGCTGGGAAGTGACGGGCCCCCGGCCCTTGCTGTCTGCACTGTCCACACTCAGCAGCAAACTGGCCTGGTCCAGTAGGAGCGTGGTGAACCTGCCCCAGGACCGGCCTGGCACAGCCGGCTGGACTCTGCTCTGGAATGGTCTCACGCACCTGAGAGCATGAGCAGGGGAGAGGCCTGGGAGGATGGGGGCTGTCTGGTTCCACAGCTGGGGAGCCCTGGGCTTGGTGCCCGGGAACCTGGGTGCCACGGTCTGAACGCTTATGTCCCCCGACAAATTCATGTTGAAATCTCAATGCCCAATGTGATGATATTAGCAGGTGGGGCTTAGGGGGGTGCTTAACTCCTCAGGTTGGAACCGTCAAGTATGGGATTAGTGCCTTATAAAGGAGGCTCCTGAAATCTCCCTTGTCCCTTGTGCCATGTGAAGATACATGACCCAGCAAAGGGCCCTCAGCCAACCACGTTGGCTTCAGCCTCCGGACTAAGCAATAAACTACTCTTCGGTACTTTGTATTAGCAGCAGAACAGACTAAGACACTGAAGAGGAGTGACCCTGGGGGCTGGCCTCTGAGGTCTCTCCAGCCAGCTTTGTGATGACAAGCCCTTCTGCCTAGCCTCACAGAGTCATTCATTTTTCCATTCCCTCATCTGTCTTTGTCACTTCAAGCTGCTATAACAGAATACCATCGCCTGGATGGCTTAAATAACAGTATTTCTCACAGCTTTGGAGGATGCCAAGATGAGGCGAGAGCCCTCTTCCTGGTTTGCAGATGGCCGTCTTCTCGCTGAATCCTCCCGTGGCAGAGGGAGCCCCAGTTCCTTTCTCTTCTTATCAAGGCCCTGATCCCATCATGGGGCTCTACTCATCATCTTACCTAAACATAATGACCTTCCAGGGGCTCCACCTCTTAATAGCATCCCATTGGAAGTTAGGGTTTCAATATATATATTTGGGGAGGACAAAAACATGCAGTCCATGACACCCATCCATTCATTTAAGAAGTGTTTTTGGAGCATAATACCCAAGATGCTGAGAATTCAGTGGGAGAAACTGACAAGTTGTTAAACAATTACACTGCATGTAAGAAGTATCCTGACACGGAGGAGGCACTGGGTGTCGGAGGACATTTAACAGAAAAAACAGCACCTTCTTGGGGAATCAGGGAAGGCATCCCGGAAGAAGTGACCTCTCAGAAAATGGGCAAACAGAGAGAAACAGGACAGCAGGCTCGCTGACATGTTGCAATCTATTAATTTCATTCTTTCTCTCTAACCCAGAACTTGGCTCCTCCCTATGCCCCCTTGCTGCTCATATACTTCTAGGCTGTTGGGAGAACCTATGAGTTTATTTGCCTATAAAGATCCAGGGGAAAAAAATCCATCAGTGTGGGTACTTGCTAGAGAGGGGGCTGTACTGATGCATTTTATATTCCTGGATGTGATTGTTAGTTTTATGGGTCAGTTTAGTTAGGCTAAAGTCCTCAGATATTTGGTCAAACACCAATCCAGATGTTTCCGTGAAGGCATTTTTTGGATGAGAGTAACATTTACATCACTAGACTCTGAGTAGAGCAGTTTGCCCTCCATGATGCAGGTGGGCCTCATACGATCAGTTGAAGGACTTAAAGAAAACAGTCTGACTTCCCCTGAGGAAGAGGGAATTCTGCCTGCATACCGTATTCAGACTCAAGCTGCAATATCTACATTTCCCTGGGTCCCCAACCTGCCAGCCTACCCTGCAGATTTTGGACTTATCACTCCCACAATCACGTGAGCCAAGTCCTTAAAATAAATCTCTCTTTTCTTTCTATAAATAAAGTTCTCTGCCTTTTATATAGATAGATAGGTAGGTAGGTAGATTCTGTTCTCCAGAGAACCCTGACTGGGATAAATCCCAGCATCTTTAGGTTGTCTGATTCATTTGAAAGCATTACTTCTTATCTACCAGGAGAGACCAGGCTTTCTGGCTTTTTCTGATTACAGGTGTTCACACTAAGATCTCAGAGGCTTTGGTAGAAAAAAAAGCAAACAAACAAACAAAAACCCTGAATTCCGTTCTTGCCCCAACTATATTGAGACGCTAGAGTCTTGACAAGTCAATGAACTTCCTGGGAACTGGTTTTTTCATCTGTCACACAATCAGCAGAGGCCATTAAGGTGACATGGGAGTGTAGGGTATCCTTATAAAAAAATGACAATGGAGACTTTTTATATCACCTTTTCTGGGAGCCAGGCCTCCCATGAAGCACATCACAGGCATCATCTCATTTAATGCTCACAGTGAAGTCATGTGTTATGGGTCATCATCAACTCTGTTCTAGGGATGAGGAAACTGAGGCACAGGAACACTGAGCTGACTGCCCAGGTCCACACAGGTGGTTGGAGGCAGGGCTGAAGGCCAGGTGGGGCCCTTTCATGTCACCTCTCTGCCAGACCTGGCCCAAGTCTGGCTGGAGCCAAAGGTGAGGCTGCCTCTAACCTGTGTTTCTGGTCTGTGCCACCACATTGCACACCCAGGGCCCCTCCCTCCTTTCACAAAGACTATAGGCATGGTGCCCTTCAGTCAGGCGACCTGGGGGCCTGTTTCTGCTGGCCTCTTCAGCTTAGGATCCTGGTGATTAGACTGGAATAAAAACAATAAGGTGCGGTTTATCCTGTGAGAACTTTTAATGTCCCAGCAAAAGAAGAGAGGTGTTTACAGCCACTTATTTCCACTAGCATGTGGACTAGAAAATGATGGGCATGCATCTATTTCTAGAAATCTTGTTATAAATCGAACAGTTGAGTTACAAAACCTTGAGGAATGGCATTCACCCAAATGTGAATGTCAACACAGCCCTCTCGACAGAAGCACTTTCTGCCACGCCGTTAATAACACTTGCTCCACACTGCTCACCTTCACCTCTGAGTATGGGGAAGGCTCACAGGGCTGCTTTCTGATACCACATACATTCAGCAAGGGGTTCCCTTCACTTCGGGTGGCAGGTAGCTGCTCTCCACCTGCTCTGGGACAGCCAATCCCAGCATGGCTGGGGAAGATGCTCAGAGAACACGGACCAAAGGGAAAAAGTGTTTGCTGGGTACTGCATGTGCCTACAGGCAGCAGTCATGAACAATAACACATGGAGCACTTACCACTAGCTGCATAATTATGCCATCAAATCAGGTAATATTATCTTACTGCAAAGAGGCAGTACTACATATTTACCACAGTGCTACAGAATTATTAGCTAGGGCCTTAATTTCCTAATAGGCATAATTAGTAATAATAATATCACAGGCCTTTTACTATTATTGAGGATTAAGTGCATTATTTACATAATGCACTTAAAATAGTGTTTTGATCACTGTAAGCACTTTAATATGCATAATATATATTAATATCTAATATATACAGCATTTTATGTTTATATGTTTATTTCCCTCCTCCCAACTACCCCATAAGTCAGGCCGCATTGCTATTTCCACTTAGAGATGAGACTATGATCTGAGATGTGTTGGAGTCCCGAACTCATACTCCTGACCTCTCGCACTGTTGACCTGTCCCGCGTGTGGAAGGCTGCGTGCTTGTCTCTCACACTGCAGCAGGTGCTGTAGGTGCCGACCCCTTGCCCTAACCAGCCAACGCTTCCCTCTGCAAGCGCCTGTGGCTCTGCTCCAAGGCAGCTTTGACAAAGGGTGAAAAGAAATTGGGGAAAAACTACCCAAATTTTTCCTTCCCCTCAAGGGGACAGCTCTGAGTAGTGTTCCACACTGCTGCTAACGGGGACCCAGGGCGACTGTGCCCCGGTCACCCACAGTGGTAACTGCTCATGCATGCACCTTGTACGGCCGTCTTCCCAAGGAATAGGCAGTTCTGAAGTGCATCTGGGCAGCAACATTGCCCTACTTCTACCACTCCCCTCCTCTTCTCTGCCAACACACTAAATACCCTCCTGCAGAGGACAGACTGTCTGCCTGGGCTAGTTCTTCCCTGGTGTCAGTTTCCCCAGGGTGGCTCTCCCCGCCACCCCAGATTCTGGCGTCTTTGGAGTGACCTCACCAAGGAACAGCTCAGCTTGTGGGGCTTGTTTCAGTCATGCAGCTGCTGGCCTGGTTTTTCTAGAAGGCTGATTCTGGCCTGCTGGGCCTTTGCACATGACTTTCTGTCTCCCTCTCCCCCTGGCCAACCCAGACTCCCACCAGGACCTGCGCCGTGTGTGTGTGTGTGTGTGTGTGTGTGTGTGTGTGTGTGTGTGTATCGTATGGCTAGAGTTATGTTCCCGAAAAAGGTATTGACGTCCTAACCCCTAATGCCTGGGAATGTGATCTAACTTGGAAATAGGGTCTTTGTAGTTGATCAAGTTAAAAAGGGATCATTACGGTGGGCCATAATCTAATATCATCAGTGGTCTTATCAAAAGGGTAATTTTGAACACAGAAACAAATACAAATAGAGAAAAGAGGATGGGAAGACACAGAGAGAATGCCACTGACAAGCCTAGGAACTCCTGAGGCCACAGAAGCTGGGAGAGAGGACAGAGACTCTCCCTGACAGCTGGCACCTTGATTTGGGACTTGCAGTCTCCAGAACTGTGAGACAATGATGTCTGTTGTTGAACCCTCTAGCCTGCAATACTTTGTTACTATGGTCTTAGGATGTGAATACAGGTACCAACAGCCCAATCACAATGTGTTAGATTTATTTGATTTCTTGTGTCCCCAACTAAACCATCAGCTCCTTGGACCATACTGCCTCAGGATCTAGTACAGGGCCTGACCCACAGTAGGCAGTCAAAACATGTTGGTTCCATTAGAATAATTAGACTTTAAAGTGGAAACATCACAACAGCTCAGATAAGGGCCTAATATCCAAAATTTACAAAGAACTCATAAAACTCAACAACAAACAAACAAACAATCCAATAAAAAAATGGGAAGAGGACATGAACAGACACTTCTCCCAGGAAGAAATACAAATGGCCAACAGATATATGAAAAGATGCTCAGCTTCATTAGTTATTAGAGAAATGCAAATCAAAACTACAATGAGATACCACCTCACCCCTGTTAGATTAGCTATTATCAACAAGACGGGTAATAGCAAATGTTGGAGAGGCTGTGGAGAAAAAGGAACCCTCATACACTGTTGGTGGGAATGTAAAGTAGTACAACCATTATGGAGGAAAGTATGGTGGTTCCTCAAAAAACTGCAAATAGAACTACCTTATGACCCAGCAATCCCTCTACTGGGTATATACCCCAAAACCTCAGAAACATTGATACGTGAAGACACATGTAGCCCCATGTTCATTGCAGCACTGTTCACAGTGGCCAAGACATGGAAACAACCAAAAAACCCTTCAATAGAAGACTGGATAAAGAAGATGTGGCACATATACACTATGGAATACTACTCAGCCATAAGAAATGATGACATCAGATCATTTACAGCAAAATGGTGGGATCTTGATAACATTATACGGAGTGAAATAAGTAAATCAGAAAAAAACAAGAACTACATGATTCCATACATTGGTGGAACATAAAAACGAGACTAAGAGACATGGACAAGAGAGTGGTGGTTACCAGGGGTGGGGTGAGGGAGGACGCAGGAGGGAGGGAGGGAGAGAGTTAGGGGGAGGGGGAGGGGCACAGAGAAAACTAGACAGAGGGTGACGGAGGACAATCTGACTCTGGGTGAGGGGTATGCAACATAATTTAATGACAAGATAACCTAGACATGTTTTCTTTGAATATATGTACCCTGAATTATTAATGTCATCCCATCAACATTAATAAAAATTTATAAAAAATAAAATAAAAATAATAAAGTGGAAACATCACTGGATTGAATTTTAACTGTTGTTCTAATTAACTATAACAAAGATGCAAATTATGAGCAAGCATTGTTTCAATGGCCCTCTTAATTATGTCATCACCTGGCTAATAATCCCAGGAAATACCTGTTCATTATTGGGTTGATGATCAATAAAGTAGGGCAGAAAGGCAGTGAAACCAGGTAGGGAGAAAAAATAACAAATGTTTACTGCAAAATATCTGGAGGTTCTTTTTCCCAGGCCAAACTGATTCCAGGTTCTTATCTGTCAGCACCACCCTCCATGAGCCGCGCAGGGCCCCGGGAGGAGCCCGCAGTAATTTACGAGGGCCGTCAGCAACCGCCATGGGGAATGCATCATACCTGTGTGCTCCCAGCTCTGACTGCATGCCTCTGCTCTGGGGGCACGTGGCCCTGGCTGCAAGGCACTCAGGGCACCTCAGAGAAGTCTGGCCCCTGGAGACACAGATCCAAGCTGCCTAGTGTTGGCCCTGAGACATGCCCGGCTTCTGTGACAGGGCACTTTCTGAAAACATTGGGGTCTCAACTCGGATTTATATAGTCTCCTGCTCTCATAATTTGGGAACAGTGAGCAGAAAATGTGCAGTCTTTCTGAAATTTGATTTAGAGACTTGTTTCTTATATTTCAACCCAGGTTTCTTGTTTCTTATTTCCTCAGTAATCGTTCATTATGTTTTCTAGGCAGCATATTGGTTCATGTGGAAACACTGAGCTAAAAGGACTTACCTAGTAAATAAACTGCTTTTGAATTGAAATCTTTTCTCCTCTAAGCTTCAGCGCTGAATTACACTCAAGTAATCAATGGCATAAAAAACATGAGCTGAAGTTTTTTATTACCATATACAGTATATATATATATATATATATATATATATGGCTAGGAAGAAAGGCAAAAATAATATTAATATTAATAAAATAATTATTGCCTCTGGGCCATGAGATTATGGGGGCTTTAAATTTTTTATATTTTTGATTTCTTAGTTTTGAAAATGAGTATATATTTTTTATACAATCAGAAAAAAAGTTCCTTTTTAAAGACTCAGTCTTCTCAGTTCAGATGACAAATACATATTGTGTAGAAGCCGGGTGTGTAGCAGATTTGGGAGATAGAAACTCCTTCTTGTTCTGAGCCAGGAATACCTAATTTTAAAGCTGCCCCCGTGGCCTCCCGCCCCAGCCTTAAATATTACCTGCGAGTGGTTCTCTTTATTTCCTTTGTTAAGGGACAAAGGCCAGAAGTCACATGGACTTCCATGGATGTCTATGTTTTTGGGTCACCCCAGAGAGAAGCAAACACTAGGGCCCATTTTAATGCCCCTGTGGATGGACAGCTCTTCCTTAGGTTTAACTGGTTTCTTCTGCTACGTATTAAAGCTGTTAGTTCTTACTTGAACCTTAACAGAGGTGGGCACCCAATTCTATAATAGCCCTGGGTCTACTTGCATAGTAACATAATTACAACTCCTATTTGCATGATGCTAAAGAATGACAGTCTCTCAGCTTTACCCCTGTAATTGAAATTGCCTGGTGAGCTTTCAGTGCTCAGCCCCAGCCCCCCACATGCTGACTTAATCTGTGCATGGTGCCCCCCTTCCCCCCTGCCGCTACTCCTGAGTCTCAGCCGGCACTGAGAACCTCTGCTTCCCCCATGAGTTTTTAAAGCACTTGGCCACTATTTCTGTTAATCCGCAGAACAGCTACAGGCAAGGTGAGCCTGCCCCAGTTTCCAGTCAAACCTTTTTATAGCCACTACTTTAGAAACCTTAAGTCTCACTCTACCCCTGGAGTGTTTCCAATTTCCTTTTCTTGTATGAAACCTACAACTGATATGCCTTCCAGCTTTAAAATTCTCCAATTATCTGAATGTGTACTCTGGGCCTGAGAGAGCTTGGTCTATTCCACCATTCCCCAAGCACTGGGAACATTTTGGTGTCAAACTTTCACTGTCTAGGAAGCCTTCCCAGATTTCCCCACCAAGCGTTACCCTCCCCTCCCTTTAAGGCAGACACCGAAAGATTCAAACGGCCATAGGGCAAGCAGGTGAAAATTTATGTCTGGTGGTTTAGTTCTGAAGGCCCCACAATATAGGGAGTAGTGTTGATTTGTATCAAAAGAAGGGTATCTGTCCCACAAAGGCCTGGGCTTTGACCCATGACTCTGGCAAATTGCTTGCCAGATCCGGTTTCCGCTCTGTGGTATCAATGATACGATGTTTTCGTGACTTACATAGTAACCTGACAAAGTTCAAAGATACACCCTTTCTTTTTTTTTTTTCTTTTCCTGTATTTTTCCGAAGCTGGAAACGGGGAGGAAGTCAGACAGACTCCCGCATGCGCCCGACCGGGATCCACCCGGTATGCCCACCAGGGGGCTATGCTGTGCCCATCTGGGGCATTGCTCTGTTGCAACCAGAGCCATTCTAGCGCCTGAGGCAGAAGCCACAGAGCCATCCTCAGAGCCCAGGCCAACTTTGCTCCAATGGAGCCTTGGCTGCAGGAGGGCAAGAGAGAGACAGAGAGGAAGGAGAGGGACACCCTTTCTTTGATCTTCACGCGAACTCAGGGCAAATTTTTATATCCCATTTTACAAACTAGTCAAATTTGACTTTAAAAAGCTTTAAGTGACTTGTTCAAAGTTAAACAAATAGAAACTGACAGAACTTGGTTTTGAAGTAGATGCCTATTACCTCCCAACCCTTTATTTGTTTCTCTCTTCCATATTAAGTTCCCTAAATGTTCAATACTGTTCTTCATTTCAAAGGGTTGTTTGTAGGATTGAATGTGATAAGTCCCAGCAGCAGGCTGGGCAGCTGCCAATAAAGCATTGCTATTAAAGCAAATAATAACAGAGTAACCATCACATCCTTGCCCTTTTCTTCCTTCTCTCTCCCGTTTCTATCAGCTGAAAGGTTTGGGCCTGACCTGATCTAATCAAAGCACAATCTCTGGGTCTGAGACCAAGGTTTCAGCACTTATTTATTTTTTTTAAGCTTCCTAGATGAGTCTAGCATGCAGGCAGACCAGGGAAGCATTGGTAGAAACATGCCACGCGCTAAATTTCTCCGGACTGCCAGACCACATCACATAGAAGCAGCACATAAAGACAGTGATGTGATGTCCTTGGGAAAGTGCACTGGAACTGGAAAAATCCAGTTTTCAATCGGCTCTACCACTTACTGGAGAAAGGGTCTTATTCTCTCTGTGCCTTGTGTTCCCTCATTTATTAAAAAACAAAAGCAGAACAACAGGCCATCTTCTACTGTCTCCACGGCTGGGCTGAGAAGCAATTAAGAGAACTAACTTGCCGGAATGGATTCACATTAATGAATGCAGAACGTTATACAAAAAGTAAGGTAATAGAACAGTTTTAGAGGTGCTTAATAAATACTTATTGATTTTCATGAGATCTTACTGACCCATCTTTTCTTCACTCTTAAATATGAAGCCAGGGGAAATAAATAAGAAATATAATTGCACCTCACACTTCAGGACTCCCCAGACATCCCACATTAATAGGTCTCTTCAGCTGTCCTCTAAGTGCTAATAATTCCTGGGTGTTTGGACGGTAGCACTTTCTCCCAGAGATAACTGACCCCAGCTAAGAGCCCAGCTCCTTCCCAAATCTCATTACAATCAGCCTGATGGCAGACAGGCTTCAGAATGTAACAAAATTGGAGCTTTTAAATCATTATCTCGACTCTGGGAGACTCACATTAATAAATGGGAATGAAGAAGAGAAAGAAAAGGCAGGAAGGGGTGTGCGGCCTCCGAGCCTGAGCTTCCACCACACTCCTCCCGGTAACACACTTTAAGGGAAAGTGATTTTTCCAAAGCCAGGAGGAGCCCAGCTTCTGACTAGGTAGGAGGATGTGCTTAGCATCACCTCAAGGTGGAGGGTGTTGTGTGTGTGTGTGTGTGTGTGTGTATGTGTTTTTCTGAAATTGGAAACGGGGAGCCAGTCAGACAGACTCCCGCATGCGCCCAACCAGGATCCACCCGGCATGCCCACCAGGGGGTGATGTTCTGCCCATCTGGGCCGTTGCTCTGTTGCAACCAGAGCCATTCTAGCGCCTGAGGTAGAGGCTATAGAGCCATCCTCAGTGCCTGGGCCAACTTTGCTCCAATGGAACCTTGGCTGTGGGAGGGGAAGAAAGAGACAGAGAGGAAGGAGAGGGGGAGGGGTGGAGAAGCAGATGAGCACTTCTCCTGTGTGCCCTGGCTGGGAATCGAACCCGGGACTCCTGCACTCCAGGCCAAAGCTCTACCGCTCTAACACTGAGCCAACTGGCCAGGGCTGAGGGTGTTATATTGAATTGACCCTTTCACCTTTGCCAATTAGTGCTCCAATGACCCACATCTCCTAGCTCACCTTCCTGCCAAAGTAAAGGCAGGGAAAAATTAAAAAGTCAGTGTTTTTATGAGTCACGTTGGTGAGCTGCGGAGTGACTGTGGAGGTAGCAGTTTCTGTTGCTGAACTATATTCCTTCTTGTTGTTTTCCTGAGGGCTTACTCCTCACCTGTTCATTCATTCTACAAACATTAGTACACACCTGTCGTAGGTAAGGCACCAGGTGGGCCTGCAGAGAATCCAAAGATGAAAGCCTAGTCATGCTTCTACTTCCTACTTATCTCCCAGATCAATTCTGTTCCCTATCACTCAGCCCCCTCTGCAGTGTGGGTCCTTGCCATTTCTGGTTATTCCGATGCCTCTAATGGGTCTCCTGTTTGCCCGCAGTCCCCCCACCCCAGTGGTCCTCACTGTTAATGCACTGGAGACACCACTCCTCATTCACTGCTCCACCAAGGAGTTCCCAAGGGTCTAGGGCAGGGACCCTCCTCAAAGACCCTTTGTGTCTGCGCAGACCCTCCCCTTTCCCCATGTCACAACTGCTCCAGCCCTGGGCCTTTGTCATTATCCTGCTTTGTCTATAGGACGCCTCTCCTTCTGCTCCTTTCTTGCTACTTGGACTCAACCTCTAATACCCAGGTTTCCTCCAGAGGTTCCCACACACATAGGCAAAGCCCAGAGCCCTCAGCACTCGGAGACCCTGGCCTTCTTCCCTTCAGTCCTCAACGCCGTGGACCTGTGACTATGCTTCTTGGTTTCTCCCTGGCCTCTGACTGGAGGTGTGTTTCCCTGAGCCTTGCAGGGCTGGTGAGCTCATGTACCATTCATTTAGAGACTTTCCTGGATGAACCAGACCACAGAAGCTCGTTTGAATTCTCTTAAAGCATTACCATAACCTGA
The DNA here is from genome assembly GCF_036850765.1 of Saccopteryx bilineata. NCBI lineage: Eukaryota > Metazoa > Chordata > Mammalia > Chiroptera > Emballonuridae > Saccopteryx > Saccopteryx bilineata. Next base: position 105,185,232 of record NC_089495.1, read on the forward strand.
TGTATTTATTTAGTTTTTTCTTCCTCCCTAGATTAGATTATAAGGCTCATGGGATCAGAGACTAATTTATCTCATTCACTAATATACCACCAGAGCCTAGGACAGTGCTTGGCATATAGTAAGTGAGTGGATGGATGGATGAATGGATGAATACCCTTGTCTGAAAGTTAAGCTCTTTGAGAGCCGAGATGCTCTTTACTTTCTCTCTCAGTGCCTGGAATGGTTACTTGTTCTTGGCAGGCAGTGAGTAAAGGTTTGAATGTACAAATGCTCCTCTTAAATCTTCTAGGACTCGTTGGTGAAGCCCACTTCTTCTTTTGAAGTTGAATTAAGAGAACAGTAATTTAACAGAGTATAGTAAGGAAGTCATATTCAGTATTTCTGTGAGACTCAAAAACTGCTATCCTAGCTCTCCTAATATAAGACCTATCAAGCCCTGACCAAATTGCTCAATTGGTCAGAGCATCATCCTGAAGTGCAGAGGTTGCCAGTTGGATTCCTGGTCAGGGCACATACAAGAACAAATCAATGTTCCTTTCTCTCTCTCGCTTGCTAAAATCAATCAATTAAAAAAAATTTAGTATAAGAACAGTCAAAATCTCTTCTTCAACCCCTGCTGAGCTTTCGTGTGGACTGAGATTAGACCCAGGACACTACCCTAAGGATTTAAATGCAGCCGGGACAAGGCAAGCTTCTTTTGGTAAAGCCCACCGTGAGAACATAAAGGTCTTTTTCAATAAGCTAATTTCAACAGTGTGCTCTATTTCCCTTAGGACTGGATCCAGTTGAATTGTAATTCCTGATGGTGAAGGGGAAAACTGCTTACCATACAGAAAAGTCAACACCTGAACCAAGTGTGGTTTAAAAGAAATCTGTTGGTGAATACAAGTGGTATTGACAGAATAGTTAAAAGGAAGGAGAGTTTTCAACAGAACTAATTCATTTTATTGCATTTAGAAAGCCTGTACCTTAAAAAAAGATCCATTCATTTCGAAGTTTTGTAAATAATAATATAAACAGAAACATTGTTTGGAATTAACATCACTATGTTACTTGCACCAATGAAAATGCCTTCTTTTTATTGATGTAATCATCTCCACTCCCTTTCTCATAAATATCCTTTGGCTTTTTCTCCTAATCAGAACATCATTGGGGGTTTTGCCTGAATTAATGATTCTAGAATAGCTATTCTTATTGATCTCAAATAAATGCTTATTTGCCTCTCGCTTTGAAATTTTCTTTTATTTCAAGTATTGTAATAAACAACAGCTTACATAGCTAATTTAATAGTCGTGAATGTAGCTAATATGGTAGAGAACCCCCACTGACTGAGCACAAACTCTTTTCATGTCTCCCACCGCCCTGTGAGGTGGAAGTGTTGGTCTCACCCACTGTGCGTTAAGTCAGATGAGGTTTATGAGGCTAAGAGACTTGCTCAAGAACATAGAGCTGGCAAGCCCATGCTGACTGACTCCAAAGACTACTTGTGTATAAAGTGCATTCATCTCAAGTGTTTAGCTCGGTGAATTTTAACATGTGCATGACCCAGTAGCCACACTCAGACCAAGGTATAGAACGCTTCCAGTACCCCGGAAGCTTCCCGCACGCCCCTCCCAGGTAGTTCTTCCACACACCCCTCCCAGGTAACCCCTCTTCTGACATCTGTCTCCATCAATTACTTTGAGGCAAAATCGTCTTGCTTGTTTCCTTTCTAGCATTTAATTTTTGCTCAGAGAAGATGAAAGGGTACTTCTCTTTCTGAGATCTGCTAATAAATATACACATATGTATACCTTAGTTTGAGTAGCAATTTCCTTGTGTTTTTAAAATTTTGTGTTCACAACACAAGAACCATTTCCCATGATCCCCCTCTTAGAGAACTTCTTTCCTGCCTGGCTGAGGCACAGGCCACTCCTGCACATTAGGGAGACCCAGAGCAGAGGTTAAATAGAGGCCCCATGACCATTTCTCTAGAGTTCCGGAACATGGTAGTGGAGACAGTCAGCCATGGCTGCAGGCTGAGCAGCCCCGCTCCTTTCTCCCCATTTTTGGCCCCATTTCATACCTGATATATGTATGTGGCCACCCAGCCTGTACATCTAAGTTCTGTCCACAGTCTCCACAGAAATGGAGCCTTGAGTACCTGGTAGGCCGAGGGAGATGCATGCTGGTGGCATAGCGAACCCTTGAGACAGACAGATCTGCAGGAGACAAGCTCTACACACCCACACAGAGGCCTGGAAAGGGAAGAGCAAGCTCGGGGCTGCAGATTCTTCATGCCTCAGGGTGGGCACACCTTGAAGAGGACTGGATGAGACCTGTGGGGCTTGGGGCTTAGGATGTGTTCTTTTCTGGTCTCAGGGTGATTCACAGAATTGAGATAATCTGTCTCAATCAAGAAACAGTTCTCTTCATTCTCACATTCATTTCATTCAGCATTTATTTATTTAATAAGGGCCTATTACAGGCAATGGTACAAAAATAGAGATCAGACACTGTCTCTGTTTTCACAGTTATGTTTCCTGGGGGACTCAGACATCATTCAAATATCCCAACACCAGAGGATGTACTTTGAAGAGAGGAGCATGGGGTTTTGAAAGCATATAACCAAGGGACCAGACCTCTTCTGGGTAGTCTGAAAAGGCTTACTTTAGGAATGTGGAGGAGCATTCTAACGGCCCAGTGGTGGGAGGCAGCAAGGCGAACAGTAAAGCTAAACCAGCCCCGAGTGGCTGAGAGTGAGAGAGAGAGCGGAGTGGAGTGATGCCATGTGGGTAAGGTCCTGCTATGCCCAGCTTCATTCAGAGACTTTGCCCCTTTTTTTAAGTGAAGTGTTTTTTAATATTTTTAAGTGTAACACCCAGTGGCATTACTTACATTCAGAATGTTGTGCAACCACCACCACTATTTCCAGAACTGTTTTTATCACTCCACATGGAAGCTCCCATTTTTCCTTCCCTTTAGCCCCTGTCTGATCTAGTTTTTGTCTCTATGAACTTGCCTATTTGAGATATTTTCTGTAAGTGGGATCATGCATATTGTCCTTTTGTGTTTGGCTTATTTCATTTAGCATCGTATTTTTGAGGCTCATCCATGTTGTCGCATGTATCAGATTTTCATTCCTTTTTATGGCTGAAAAACATTCCATTTCATGTACAGATCACATCTTGCTTATCCATTCATCTGTTGATTGACAACTTGGGTTGTTTCCACCTTTTGGCTATTATAAATAATGCTTCAGGGAATCCTGGTCAGCATCTAGATCACCACTGTCAGCTAGAAAGTCAGAGCAGAAGATGAAGGAAACTGGAAAAACATTGGGAAACTGGTGAAGAATTTGGGACCTCTTCCATGAGGTACTTGTTAAGTAGGTATCTTGAAGATTTTTTAAATCTCTCCTTTATACTGGCACCCTCCATAGCAGGCCCTCGATAAATAACCATTCACTAGTAGTAGAAGCTCGACAAACAGACACATGAATGAATGGGTTGCTCCATCTTTCCTTCCCTCTTGCCCCATATCCATTTCATGATCAGCGCTGTGAAGACCTGGCAAGGGTTCTACTCCCTCCGGGGCTCTTAGGCTCCTGTCCAGTAAACCCAGCAAACAATCCCGGCTCTCTTTTGGTCCTGAACCACTGCCTGCCGTTATTCTAAAGGGTGTTCGTAAGCTCTGCAAGAAATTAAAAAAAAAAAAAGGTATGTTGCCTTGAATCCTTTTTGGAATAAGGCAGAGCTAGGCAAACAAAAGGCTGAGAAAAGGAGTAATTTATCCAAACAATACTCTCCATCCACATTGTGCTTTAAAGATCACAGAACGCTTTGCCAGATATTTTCTCATTTGATCCTTGCAATAAGCTGTTGAGGTTGGTAGGGTAAGTACTTGTACTCCATTTAGGTTGTGCAGGAGGGGACAGATTTAGAGAGGTGAGACGCCCCGCTGAAGGTCAGAGCTGCAGTGTCAGGGGGGAGTGAGCCCAGCTCCGGTTCCTCCTCCCAGGGCCCAGGGCGTCATGACGTGATGACGTCACGACGTGATAACGCACCTGGCCTTGCTGCCCCCAACCTGCTCAGGTTCCTCTGGGAAGGCTCAGCCAGACTTTTAATAATCAAACTTCCTTGAGGCGTCCTCACAGACTTTTGGCTAGACTTCCCAAAAGCTGTTCTTGCAAAATGCTTTCTTACTTTTTGCCCAATCAGTACTAAGGCAAAAAAATAAATAATAAAAATTTTTTTTTTCAAAAGTCCTTCTATTCTTTCTTTCTGTACCAGCCAGCCTGCCTGGTAAAGCCCATTTAGTTCCTGAAATTCAAATTGGAAACTGCCTTCTGTTCTCATTAGTTGGAGTTGTAGCAGTCATTATATTCTAAACAATTAATCCCTGAATGCCAATTTCTTACTAGAATTATCCTGGACTCCACAACTGGTTTTCTTAGCAGCAAGGCAGAAGCAATTATTTCTGGCTTTTGTAACTAAACATGCTGTGCTTGGCACTGTACAATGTTTTCATTATCATTGAGATATCAACATTTATCTCTATGGGGGAGAGAAAAGGCTGTCTGATTGTAAAGGCTAGGCAGTCACACAGACCTGTTTACAGACATCAACAGGCTCCCTGGGGCTTCTTCCTTTTGCTGGGAGAAAAGGAACAAAACCCCCAGGTCATAACCGCTCTGTGTTCTGGGACTGGCACTCTCTGAGAAGTGATGGAAAACCCCGGCAACGAGACAGAGGGCTCTCAAATTACACGAGCTGGGGGCCCATTGCTGAGCCAGTATCCTTGTTCCATCGTTAGGGGGGCTCCCCTCTAGGGTTCGCAGCTCAGTGTCTGAGTGGAACAAAACCTTTCCTCCTACCCAGAGTCAGCCTTAGGACTTCGGTGGGGCCTGTGGGATCCCCCGTCTCACCAGCAGGGAAGGCAGGGCTGCTTGGGTTGGGAGGCTCCAGAACAGGTGGGCAGCTCAAGCCATCCTGGGCTGGAGAGGCCCCGCTTACCTTCCTATGCATTAACCCAAACTTCGGGTTCCTGGACAGGTGGTTTAGAGAAGTCAGAGGAGGGACTCTGGCCAGGCTCCTGAGTTCACCCACGATCCTGGCTCTATCACTCGCTGCCATGTGGCCGAGAGCACATCGCGTACTCTCTCTGTGCCTCTCATTCCTCATCTGTCAAGTCGTGGTAATAAATGCTATGTTTCACAGGGGTCATTTTGGCAACTAAAAAAATTAATACTTGTAATTAGAACAGTGTATCTGACACACAGTAAGTGCTGAGATCAATGTAAAAGAGAGCAGGGAGTGCTGCCTTGAGCCGACAACACAGCTTCAGAATGATCTGATGGTCCAGGCAAAGATTTCACTCCTTGGACAACAGAAGAGCAGAAGTTTGGGAAACAAGCTTTGAAAACATACCCAGTAAATACACCTGAAAGATGGGGAAAATAGCAGCAGCAGTGCCTGGCAGGACAAGGAAGATTGCAGGAAACGATATCAGGGACTTGCCAGGATGGTAAAGCAAAGAAATATGCTCAAGAGCGAGTACTCAGCACAAATGCAGCCAGAAAATGACTCATGACAATCTTTGTTGTGTGTGCATTTTTACAATAAAACTAAAAATTCTATAAAAAGTAGAAAGTAAGCAGAAACTTTCCTTTAACTGCTAAAGGGTCTTTTTTTTTTTTTTTACAGAGACAGAGTCAGAGAGAGAGATAGATAGGGACAGACAGGAAGGGAGAGAGATGAAAAACATCAATCATTAGTTTTTTTGTTGCGCATTGCGACACCTTAGTTGTTCATTGATTGCTTTCTCATATGTGCCTTGACTGTGGGCCTTCAGCAGACCAAGTAACCCCTTGCTCGAGCCAGCGAGCTTGGGTCCAAGTTGGTGAGCTTTATTGCTCAAACCAGATGAGCCTGCGCTCAAGCTGGCGACCTTGGGGTCTCAAACCTGGGTCCTCTGCATCCCAGTCCGACACTCTATCCACTGTGCCACCACCTGGTAAGGCTAAAAGGACTTTTTAATGTTCTTTTGTCCCCGTTAGGTCTTGGAGTCCACAAAATAGATGATAAAGAAGAAAAAGAAAGATACCTCATCCCCTAAACCACAGAGTCCCCTGATTCATTTAAATGCACCAGCAAACCAAGTCCAAACCCATGTTTCTTTAAAAGTCAACCTTTGGCATCATGGTTGGGAGTGACTGTTCCCGCGGTACTCAAAAAGTAGAATTTAAAACATTTCTCAACAGCAAGTAGGGAACTAATCTTCAGGATTCGGAATTAGGAACTAATTCCTAAGCAGTTAAAGTGAGAGCAGCTCTAATGCGGTAGATAAAAGCCAAGACGCTAGCTCCCTCTTTCTCCTTTCACTGCATCACTGTTAGGACCTAAGGACTAAGTGTGCCTCACACCTGGTAAATATAATAACAGCAGCAGCACAAATAATAATAACAACAGTTATCATCCAGGTAGCATTTACCCTGTGTAAACCACTGTCCCAAGCAATGTACTATATTAACTCATTTAGCCCTTACAACAATCCTAGGAGATGGATACTATTATTATCCCTCTTTAACAGATGGGACAACTGAAGCATAAAAAAAGCTAAGTTGCAAGTCGAAAGTCACGGGACTGACAGAGGTAATAGCTGCACCCACGTAGTGGGGCTCCTCAGTCTAATACTTATTATCACATTATACTTTCTTGTATCATTGACCCCAACCATGAACCTAGACCCAGTCCAGGCTCAGAAACTCAATGCTGTCTTCAGGCAGGAGGTATATGGGGGGTTTGGAATCAAGTCTCACTGCTTGTCCAGCTCTGGCTTTGTAACTTGACTGTCATCTTCACAGAGAGTTTCTGGCTAAGAACAGGCATCAGGAGACAGACTTCGTCTCTCTCCACATTCTTGAGCTTCTATCTTGACAACCTACTTGGTTCAACCACTTATTTGCCTTGTTCTCACGGTCCTGAGCCTTCCGTTTATTGATTAGATCCACATTTACTAAGCACCTACTATAATATATGCCAGTCATGTATACCAGGGCTGTGGACACAGAGCTCTTGGGAGATTGGCATCTGATAGAGACACGGATGTCCATACAAATAACTGCATAGAGAGAAAGAGTGTGAACACTGTGATTAAATCTTTGAGGATCAGTGAGACAGAATGAAGAGGGCCTGGTTCTCACCCAGAAGAGGGGTTTATTAGACAGACTTCACAGAGGAGGCACTGTGGGCTGCTTCCTGCTGTTGCCTTTCCCTTAAGCCAACCAGGTGACTGTAATTATTTGCTGGTGGTAACTTTGCAAAAATCTCATCCTGCCTGCTTGGACATACCCATGTGACCTCAGAGAGTAAGAGGGAATGGCTGTTGTCATATTTTTTATATTTTTAAATTTTTTGTGAAATTGAGGTGACATTGATTAATAAGATTATATATGTAGTAGGTTTCAAGTGTACAAGTCTATAATACATCCTCTGTATATTGCACTGTGTGTTTACCATTCAAAGTCAAGTCTCTTTCCATCACCATTTATTCCTACTTTACCTGCATCTACCTCTTTCCACACCTGTTTCCCTCTTGTAATCACCATACTGTTGTTTGTGTCTATGATGTGGGGTGTTTTTTCTTTGCTTAATCCCCTCACCTTTTTCATCCAGTTCCCAACCACTACCCCTCTGACAGCTGTTAGTCTGTTTTCTGTATCTATGAGTCTGTTTCTCTTTTGTTAGTTCATTTTGTTCATTGATTCTACATATAAGTGAAATCATATGGTAATGGTCTTTCTCTGACTGGCTTATTTCACTTAGCGTAATACTCTCTAGGACCCTCCATGCTGCCACAAAAGGTAAGATTTTCTCTTTTTTAATGGCCGAATGGTGTTCCATTGTGTAAATGCACCTCTGCTTTTTTATCCACTCATCCACTGACAAGTACTTGGGCTGCTTTCAAATCTTGGCTATTGTAAATAATGCTGCAATGAACATAGAATAGGAGTGCATATGGTCTTTTTTGAGTCAGTGTTTTGGGTTTCTTCAGATATATTCCCAGAAGTAAAATTGCTGGGTCATAGGGCAGTTCCATTTTTAACTTTTTGAGGTAACTCCCTACTGCTTTCCACAGTGGCTGCACCAATCTGCATTCTCACCAGCAGTGCAGGAGAGTTCCCTTTTCTCCACATCCTCCCCCACACTGTTGTTTGTTTATTTACTGATGATAGCCATTCTGACAGGTGTGAGGTGATATTTCATTAGGGTTTTAATTTGCAATTCTCTGATGATTAGTGACTTTGAGCATCTTTTCATATGTCTATTGGTCATCTCTATGACTTTTGGAGAAGCATTTATGCAGATCTTTTGCCCATTTTTAATGGGATCGTCTGTGTTTTTGGTGTTGAGTTGTATAAGTTCTTTATAAATTTTGATTTTTAACCCCTTATCAGATGTGTCATTGACGAATATGTTCTCCCATTCAATGGGTTGTCTTTTCATTTTGTTGAGTGCTTCCCTTGCTGTGTAAAAGTTTTTTAGTTATTGTGGCCCCATTTGTTTATTTACTTATTTTTTTGTTTACCTTACCCAAGGAGATATATCAGGAAAAAATATTGCTATGAGAAATATCTGAGATTTTACTGCCTAAGTTTTCTTCTAGGATTTTTATAGTTTTAAGTCTTACATATACGTTTTTAATCCATTTTGAGTTTATTTTTGTGTATAGTATAAGAAGGTGGTCTAGTTTTATTTATTTATTTTTGCTCATATCTGTTCAATTTTCCCAACACCATTTATTGAATAGACTCTTTACACCACTATATGTTCCTATCTGCATTGTCAAATGTTAATTAACCATAAAGGTGTGGGTTTATTTCTGGGGTTAGCACTCCCCTTGACAAGAATAGAAGAGGCTCTTGGGTCTAACAACATATATATATATATATATATATATATATATATATATATATATAGTTAAAGCATTGCCACTTACATTTTTTTTTTCCAATTCAAAGAAGAGATGAAATTATTTATCAAGGCTGAACTTAATTCCATATTCCAGGAAGCAAAGGAGTTTGGTCAAAAACTCTAAAACTTAGCAGAGCACAGTGATCCTTAGGTGAGAGATAATGTTGTATGATTAATACCCAAATTCTGTTTTTGTTTTTGTTTTTGTTTGTTTGTTTTCTTTTACAGAGACAGAGAGAGAGTCAGAGAGAGGGATAGACAAGGACAGGCAGACAGGAATGAAGAGAGATGAGAAACATCAATCATTAGTTTTTCATTGCGCATTGCAACACCTTAGTTGTTCATTGATTGCTTTCTCATATGTGCCTTGACCGTGGGCCTTCAGCAGACCGAGTAGCCCCTTGTTGGAGCCAGCGACCTTGGGTCCAAGCTGGTGGGCTTTTGCTCAAACCAGATGAGCCCGTGCTCAAGCTGGCGACCTCGCGGTCTCGAACCTGGGTCCTCTGCATCCCAGTCTGACGCTCTTTCCACTGCGCCACCGCCTGGTCAGGCAATACCCAAATTCTGAATAGCTGAATGTTCTCACAAGATCTTGAGCAAATTTTGGTGTTATAATATGAAACTAATGCATATTATAACTCCAGTTTTTATATTGTCTATATTGACCAATGGAGCCAATTTTATGGATGGATACCAAACGACCTTGAAAGTTTGAATATTTGTTGATTTGTATTTTGCTATATAAATTGAGATATTTTCAATGTTTTTGTAACATAACCTAAAAGTGAAACTGTTTATCCTAAGTTATACTTCTGTGCTTTATATTGGCATGAATGTATTCATTTGAGACTTCGTTTACATAAGAAAGTTGCATGCTAAAACTGGTGGAAAAAAAAGACTTCTGTTCAACTACTTTTTGGTTGGTTATTAAGGTTGATTGTTTATATTTCAGTTATAATTCCATTTCGGTTCTGGGAGGGGTTGAATGTACCTTACACCTACTCTGCTTCCATCTTGAATCCCTGTCATATTCATTTTTAATGGCTAGAGAAAAATGTGCAGACATCTGCTGTCCCAGAATGGCAGGTTTTAGTGCCTCCTGGATCACCCAGCCATACTGTTGTTTGAAGCATCACATCTGTCCGGCGTTGTGCCCTGGACCTCAGCAGCCCCGTCCTCCCTGCGTTCCCCTTTCTCCTTCTATGTCCCTGTGGGAGATCTGAGGTATATGAAGAAATCCATCTTATTAACTCTACACCCGGATAACAAAAATAAGATGTAGAGAATTTAAAAGACTCATCTGTTGGCTTTGGATAAGTTAATTGAGTCATGTACCATCTGGAAAATTTGTCCCTTCTCTGCATGACAGGGCTCTCTTTCTTTTATAATTTCAAACTCCCAGAGATTCCCCTCTAATTCACTAATCAAATAATGTCAGAGATGTTTCATGGAGACTTTCTTTTTTAACATGGAAAACAAATGAAAAGGACAAGAAAGGAAAAAAAGAAGGGAGAAGAGAAGGGAAGGAGGGAGGAAAAAGAAATCAGGGTTTACAAGGGCTCTACTCTGCTCCTGGCACTGGCCTCGGTGCTTTTGCATATATTTGTCACATGTACTCCTCCTTAACTTCACATTGTACATCTCACTACAGATGAGGAAAATGAAACTCAGAATGGTCAAGTAACTTGTCAAGGATCACACAGTTATATATATTGGAACTAAATTTGAAGCCACATCTGAGTCCAAACGCCATGATCTTTCCAGGACTTTGAGAGGTGTTTAAAGTACGCTCATGGAATTTTACTTTTCAGCTAAATTTATGTCACCCATGATTAATGGGTGAAGTCCATACAATTAATCTGCTTGAGTTCTTGATTTTACTTCCATTTTATTTTCCTTGTCACGCCATTGTTGACCTCCAACCCCCTTTGAAAAGAGGTGGCATGTAGATAAGGCCAGCAGTAAAGAGCCATCCCTGCACACCATGGTCACGCCAGAGGGAGGCACAGTGCAGTGTTGTGTCACTCTCTCCCCTGACAGAGGGAGAAGCCAAGGTGAAATGACTGTTCCAGACCCCACAGGACTGGGCCAGACTGCAGAGAAAAGCTTAGCCTCTTGGTTCTGAGGAAACTTCCTCTGCCAAGTGTTTTCAAGGTGTGGGTGGTAAGTGCCTGGGAGCTCTCCTTTCTGCCTCTAATTTCAGATTCTTGGAGAGCCTCCTGTATCTGGCACTCGCTACAGTTAAGCACACTGAGATGGGTCCAATTGGCATGTATTTAATTACCATAAACAGATGTATCACTTTGGCTTCAATGAGGCAGCTTCTTAATGTGCTCATCAGTGCTCCTGTGTGTGGGGATGCCGGGCAGGGCACAGGCACGGCAGAGGCCCCTACGGGGCCAGCGCCTGCACCATCGCCTCCATGCCAACCCCCAGGCACACTGGTGAGCAGATGTCATGGGGGACTGGGAATGGTGGCGATGGCACATCACTCATGTCTGAGGCCCTTTCCTCACCGAGTTCCTATGATCCCTTCCACTTCAGTGTCCCTGTGAGCCCGCTGCAGCTCTGTGTGACTTTCTCCAGTGTCAGGACTGGTGGGTGAGCCTCAGCTCCGGGCTTTACTTTGGTGACTACCCCCGCAGCTCCTGGCAGAGTGTTTAGATGCTCTCTGATGTCAATATAAACCACATCCGAATTTCCCCAGCTTGCACACTGAAAACAAACCTGATAAACATCCACTTTCCTCCAATACGCTCCTTCCCATAGCAGTTTTGGAAAAAGAAAATATTCGAAAGACATTAGAGGAAGGGTTTACTAGAAACCAAGGTAGTAGAAGCTGAGTTAAATAGGGTAGAAAATGGTCATTAATTTTTTTTCCTCTTTGCTTAAAAAAATAAATTTACTAATAGAGTATGGCAACTAATGAGAAAGAAAATTTCAAAGGCCTGTGGATTTCTCAGAGAACAGCTGTGACATGGTGAGAACCACATTCTCTTAAAGGACATATTTGCTTTGGTATAAAAAGGTGACTTTTTTTTTCTCTTTTCACAGAGAAAAGGCTACCTGATTAATGCTATCCCAATGCATAGAGAGCATTTGCATTTCTGATGCTGTCAACTAGCTCCCATTGTCATTTAGAAGCCAGTCAACCACAGGTCCCAGATTTGGGGATCACTGCTAATTTCAGAGGGGTTGGCCACTTGTCAAAGAATTAACCCATTAAAAAAATAGTCATGGAGCACAAATTTCTTTTTCTGCAGGATAATTTTGAGTCAGTCATTTAGGTAAAGATGTTGCAAAGATTCCCCTCAAGTATTTTATACAAATCATAATTTTTAAGCCTGAATTTGGACAGTTTGGCTCTTTGTAGAAGCTTCCAGACAGCCAATCCTGTGATCAAGAGGGAGAGACAGCATAATAGAGAGGTTAAAAGCACCAGCTAAACTCCACCACTCACTGAGTGTCTCCTTGCCTGAGTTACTTAACTTCTCTGTGCCTCAGCTCCCTCCTGAGTAAGGTGGGGCCAGATGGATGGCATCGTGCTTTGGATGTTTTAAAAGGCAATTCATTCAGGTAAATTACTTAGCACAGCACTTGGCACTTAGTGAGTGTTCAATTAACATTAGCTAATAAAAAACATACACCTACATGGCCTTCATCTGGGTTCCTGAAAAGTCGAGCCTGAGACACGGACTTCAGTGCAGGAGTTTATTTGGGAGATGATTCCAGGATGCAGGCGGGAGGAACAAAGTGGTATAAACTGCAGGGCTAGGTTCCATGGGCAGCTCAGAGAGGCCTGCATGCCTCCCGGGGGGGTCCCCCAGCAGCTGGAGCATCTAGTGTGCGCGCGATGTATATACACACAAGGGTGGATAAAACAGAGTCCCAGATCAATATTTTTAAGTGAAATATAATACACTCAATATTAGTCCTTATGGCCAAGCAAGTTGGCTCACTTGTCTATTGTGAAAACAAACACTAAGGGATGGCATATCAGTAAGTGCTTCGAAGCACGGGGTTTTAATTTAAAAAGATTCCGCCACAAAGAGCTGTGAGACATTGAGCAAGCTCCTTCTTTTTCTGCTTTTATATTCTGTATAATAGAGAATGATAATAATATACCACTTCCTAATGGGAGTCAAACGCATAGCATTTAACACAGTTCCTGCACATAGCATGCCTTCAGTAAAAGGTAGTCATTTTGCAGTCGTTCTTATCATCATCATTATTGTGTGCATAACTGAGACAGTAGAAAACTATTGTCAGAGGGTATCAGGATGTATAGCCAGCTTACCTTAATAAAAGTAACAATATACCCCTATTTCTAAGAAGGGAACCTGAGGTTCTGAGGGGTTGCGGGCCTCAGATTTCCCAGCACATCCTTGGTGAGGTTGTGGTGAGCTGAGGGGCCATGGTGTCTGGCTGCAAAGCTGGGCAGATGGCTAGACTTGCTGGCCAGCCTTTTGGAAAATCTGCTATTGATCTGGATTTGCTTCCATCTCTGTGGGAGCTTTCTGATGCCAAGCTAACCCTGTCTTCTCTCTCCAAGCACCGTCTGCAATGGCCTTTCTCCTCCATAGAGGACACTGTCCGGTTTTGTCCCGGGCGGTCCAGCCCTATCTGGTCCAAAGGCCACTCTCTCCTGGCTGAAGTTCCTAGTGTGGCAGCTGGAGACAGCCCTGCAGCACACAGCTCTCCCTACTGATTATGGATTTGTGATAAAAAATACATTAAAGGGCCAAGAAATGATTGAGATACAGCACCTTGCAAGGAAAACTGACATTTCCAGTTAGACCACAATTTTCAGCTAAAAAAAGTGCTAGACTGGTTTTAAATCTGTTTTCTGATTTCTCTTTCATCCTGGGCCCATGGTCAAGATGAAAATGTAACATTTTACAGCAGAGCTTTATCCATTCTGTTATTTGGAAGTCTGGGGTTATGGCTTTATGGTCTTGGTGACTTCACTAGGAACTTCATCTTTGTCTTTGCTATGTATGTGTGCCAGCACTAGAGACACAAGGATATTTGCCCTTTTAATGCCCACTGTTGCCCCACTGAATTACACCCTGCCAAGTCACTGAGCATCAGAGCCTCCTGCGAAGATGTCCAGCACTGCCACGCACTGGCCATTACAATAGCAGCATCTTTAACAAACGCCCCTCTCCCCCAGCAGTGTGGTGATACAGATAGAGCAGTGGATTCCGCCCCTCATCAGCTGTGACCTTGGACAAGTCGCTTCATCCCTTTGGGCCTCATCTGTTAGACCACAACCTAGAACAGGAGCATCATTCTGGTTATCTGAGCTTGAACCTCATTTAGTTCAAAATCATGGTCACACATTGACAGGTCCTTTCACTGCTGACTGTTCCCTCTCTTACCTTCAATATCCAGTTGGAATTGGAAAACTTTGGTCTAAAGAACCTTAGTCATATCTTGTGCATCTGGTAATAGCTCTAGGGAACTCCCCTAAATAGCCACAGTGGCTACCATTTATGGAATATTTATTACATGCTAGGTGCTATACTAAGCACTTTATGCATACATATTATTTATCTTCACAACAATCACTTTGCAGGTGAAGAAATATAGGCCCAGGGAGGTCAAAGACATTACTCAAGGAACACGATAGCATTGGATTCAAACCCAGATCTGTCTGATTCCAAAACCCATACTCTAGACCAGTGGTAGTCAACCTGGTCCCTACCACACACTAGTGAGCATTCCAGCTTTCATGGTGAGCGATAGCAGAGCAACCAAAGTATAGATAAAAAGATAGATTTAACTATAGTAAGTGGTTTTATAAAGATTTATTCTGCCAAACTTAGCAAAAATCCGATATAAAGTACTTGGTAAGTAATTATTATTATATGCTTTAACTTGCTGTAACTCTGCTTTATAAATTTTATAAAGTAAAGTTACTTCCCTACTTTATAAATCACCATTACTGTGGAACCGGTGGGCGGTTAGAAAACTTTACTACTAACAGAGATACAAAAGTGGGCGGTAGGTATAGAAAGGTTGACTACCCCTGCTCTAGAACCTCATCTAGACTATTACTCCCAGGCTATGTTCCCCCTCAACTGCATCCTGATTGGAGCAGTCACAAACTTGGGAGGAAGATCTGTTCCTGTCTAGTCTTTCTTCCTTAGTGCCGGCGACTGGCCTTCCCAATCCTCTGCGCTTTGGATCTTGTACTGCTATCCAGAGATCACTAAGGGTCCAAGGAGGTTGGCATCTCAGAATCACCATCAACTGTGTGTGTGCATGTGCATGTATAGAAACAATTCAGACTGGACTGTGGGGGACCTAGGCCCATGGCCTAGCCTTGTATTTAAAAAAATTCTCTAATGACAGTTGGGATCCAGGACCCTCCAGATCAGATGCCCCTCACAGGGCCACTAACCTGTGTGCACACTCAGCTGCTGCTAGTGAACAGAAGTCATGCATAAGTCATGAGGGGCTAGTTGCAGGCTGGTGGAGAAGGGGGCTGATCTACTTGGTTGGCCCCTGTCTCAGTGACTGACAGGGGGTCCTACTCTTCAGCCCTTGTCCCAACACTGTTCTCCCGAGACCCAGCCTTCCTCCCATTGGACCGCTGGGCTCAGAACCCAATCAGGATTCAGCGTTTTCTTTGAAATTTGGCATTAAGGACAAATCTGACTTTTATATAAGGCAAGAGACTGTTCTATTCAAAATTCTCTTCAAGGCCAAGAGCAATTTACATACTAAGGAACAGCAAGGGCTGGGCTTGTAGGGAGGGGGGAGAAAGGCAGAGAGATGGGCAGGTGCGAGCGTGGGGAACGGGCGCCAGCTTTCGAGGAGCTGCTTTCCCTGTAATGACCCTGTTGACAATAACTGCTATTCATTGACTCTCCTCTGTGGCAGACATTTTCTTTATGTGAGCTTGTTTAATCCTCACAGCTGCCGTAAAATGTGGGCATTATTTTCTCCCTTTTATCAATGAGAAAATGGAGCCTCCGAAAGGCCGAGTCATTTGTTCAAAGTGGCACATCAGGAAGTGGCACAGTCTGAATCTGAATTCAGGACTGTCTCTCCCAGTGCCCTGGTCTCCCCCATACCCACTGCTTCTCTCTGTGTTGATCTGGTGGGTTTACAAAATATGCACCAAGGCAGCTAAAAGTAACACAAAATAATATGGAATATAAGCTGTAATTGAAAAATAAATTTAAAAATAAATAAAATAAAATAAAATATGCACCAAGGGCAAAATATAAAGCACCACGCTTTCGACTGTGTATCTCATTATTAATTGATTTTTTAAATATGATGTGCATGCATCCATGGGAATTGTATTATTTTTAAAAGTTTGAAAAAGGAAAAGAAAGAAAATTTATGGAGGGGTAGGGGGATGGAGGAGTAATAAGGTACAGGCCCTAATTTGTTAAGAAAATGTGGGTCTGGTGAAGGAGAAATGGTAGGAGTGTGAGGTACAGCCCTGGGGTCGTACTGCTGGTCCAGGGCAGACTGATGGGCACCAGGAGGGAGCCCTGGGATTTCCTGCTCCCACAGAATATGCTCACTAAAGACCATTTAGTTTGGGCTGATTTGAAGGCAGCCCAGGGCAGTGCAGGGAATGTAGGTTAGTCATTAGGAGACCTAAATTTTGGTTCCAATTCTGTCAGGAAGTAAGTTGACTTTGCAAAAGTCCTGTAGTGGGTTGATGGTGGCTCTCCAAAACATATGGTCACATCTCTCTTTTTTTCTGTTTTTTCCCCCAATCTGGTCACATCTTAATACCTGGAACATGTGAGTATTACCTCCTATGGCAAGAATGACATTAGGCTCTTGAGAGGGGCAGTTTACCTTGAATCTTTCAGGTAGGCCCTGAATGCAGCAATATCATGCATTCTTGTAAGACAGACACATAAAGCAGAGGACACACAGAAGAGGAGAAGGCAATGTGACCACAGAGCAGACACTGGCATGATGTAGCCACAAGCCAGAGAACAGAGGGAGCCACGAGAAGCTGGATGAAGCAGGAAACAGATTCTTCCGGTGGCCATGCTGACGCTTCGATTTTGGACTCCTAGCCTCCTGAACTGTGAGGGAATACAGGCTTCTAGTTTTAAGTGTGTGGTGATTTGTTTTAGCAGACACAGAAAACTAACACAAGTCACTTCCCCTTTCTGGTCTCAGTTGCCTTGGCTGTAAGATAAGATTTACCCTCTGACATTCTCCCCATGGGAGGGCAGGTCTCCATTCTTTAGGTTGACCCCTTCTGTGTGACATTAATGTCTAAACAGGTCAACTTTTCCCTTTGGGGGAACAGAACTGGTCAAATCAAGATGACTTTGCTAAGGGTAAAACACCTTCACAGACAGTTAAATTTTTTTTTCTTACTGTTAATTGCTAGAAAAATATTCAGTCTCACCCCAGGGAAGCCATCCTAATAACTCTGGCCTCTCTGTGCATTTCAAAGAAAGCTTTCCGTATCTGCTTTCTAATTTCCTCCAAACAGCCCCTGCAGCTTGAGGGAGCATGGTTAAAGGAGTTCCACAAAATTTGCTTTGGGGCTGCTGGGTAAATGTGGTTCACAGGTAATCGACTCACCTTGTCACAGGGCCAGCGTCAGCCTCCTCTGCGACTCCATCACTAGCAGTTCACCGAATGAGTGCTTGGGGCGCAAGGCATCCAGTTATGTGACTCGAGAGTCTCATTTGCAATTACCACTAACCAGAAAAGCCCCATGACTGCTCTGTGCCCACAGGGTGGAGTATCATACAATATTCACAGAAACCAAAGGGTTGGAAGAGGCCGTAGGGGAAAGCCGTTGGAATTAAGCTCCGAGAGTGAGCACCACCGGCTTTGGCCCCTCCCTTATCCTTTCTGCCCGCAAAGGTGCTAATGAGCTGGGAAGAGCCTGGAGCCTGGGCAGCAGGAAGAAGAGGGTATTTCCAGAGGATGGGAATGGGACCCTGGGAGAGGGCTGTGTCAATAAGAACTGAGTAACCTCCACAATTCAATAATCTTGTCGGAGCCTGTTACTGCTTTAATAAGGTACTCAGGCTGAGCACTCCAAAGGCCATGTCTACATCTCTAAAAACCATGCCCAGGTCTTTAGCTCACGTTTGGCTGCCTGCTGCGACTGTGTCAAGCAGAGTTAGTAGAAGCCCATGGCCCATGAGATTTCCGAAGATTTATTCCATAAACAGTAGAGGAAATGTTTGGCTTTGCCACACGTTCCTCCTCAGCTCAGTCCTTTGATGGTTTCCCTCTTCCTCCATGTACCACACCCCCATCCATCCCCAGCAGAGGCACTCAGCACACTTCAACCACAAAGTATAGTTTTAGAATGAAGGGCACGCGGATGCTTCATGAATGCGGTGAATGAAGAAGCAGAGGGCAGCAGTCAAGAACACTGGCTCCTTGCTTCAGGTACTAGTACTGAAATGTCCTAATTTTAGATTTAGTATGTCAGGCACTTAAAGCCACTATTGTCACATATGCTCCTCCCACCGCCATGTGTGAATATGTGCGTGCGTGCGCGCATGCGCAGATGTGTACAAACACAAGGTTAACAGGTTACAATAGAGAAAGCTCTGGGAAGGCTGGACGGAGGTATGAATAACCTCCCAGGAGAGGTGGAGAGGTTACACCTTCAGGCCTAGATGCTGGGGAGGGCACTGTGGGTCTCAGCAACAATGCTGATACAAGCAAGGGCCTTTCGGAAGCTTGTCAGAAAGATTTTTCTAGCCCTCTTTCAAAAACTGGTTTATCAGGACTGTGGTTCAGAGGAGGAAGTTGCCTAGATGGCCTCAGCTCAGCTACTACTACCTGCCTGGGAAGGGCTGAGGACTTACCTCAGAGGGGCTGTGGCTGTCACCACAGACCGTTCCCTGCGGATGCCTGAGAGCAGGAACTGGACAGCCCACCCCTCAGAGGGCACTCAGGAGATTGGGTAGAAGAGGGGAGGACTGCCCAGGGCAGGGCATTATACAAGCAGCTAGTGTAGATGGGAGAGGTGCTGGGGGAGAAAGGCTTTTGGGTGTGGAAATAAGCAAAAGACACAAGGGAGAAAGGAGTGCTGAACCCAGACAAGGAGCTGGAGCCAGAGCTGGAGACCCAACTGGTGCCAGCCAGAGGCCCACGGGCTGCACCTGAGTAACTGCAGTGAATGAAGAAGCAGAGGGCAGCAGTCAAGAACACTGGCTCCTTGGCAATGGTCACTTTCATGGCGTAAGGAGCATAAGTGGGAGGCATCGTCTGTGCAAGGAGCCCTCCCTACAGGCAGAGACAGACAGACAGATGCAAGGCAGCACAGAGTGTCCTTTGTAGTTCACAGTGACAGCTCTGCTATATATAGATCCATCCCCTAACTGGGACTTGCTTAAAGCAGAGGTCCCTCATATTCTAGGCTGGCTACACTAAACATCCCTTTTAATTAGGGTGGGATTTAGGGGTGGAATGACTTTAACCAGGGTGTCTATATTCCTAGGAAGTCTCCTGCCTTCCATTAGAAGGAAAAGCATCAGCTTTGAAGGAATCCTAGGTTACTGACTAATCGCCCTAATAAGATTGAGAACGAAGGTGACCTATACAAACATGATAAATACAGGATTTTCTCTGCTCAGTAAATGAATTTTGATTATAACTCAGCACTTGCCCCAGTTCCTAAAATGCTGTCAGCATTCTCAGCAAAGCCCGGGAAAGGACAGAATGCAGAAATGCTTCCACAAAACAAAACAAACCAAACCCAACACAGGCTTCCCAGCCCCCTTATGTAGCTACATGCCACCTAGAACATTGAAAGCAAGGTTGCAGCTTCCCTGTCTTTAGTCACCATTTCATGTACCAGCTTGTCATACAAAGTGCGAGGACCACCACAGATCAATAGCTATTCTGTGTTAACATTGCTGCAGCTTTCTTTTTTTCCTTTAAGAGAATATTTTTTCCCATGTGGATCACAGCTCATTATAACCCAGGCATATTTCTGTGGTCTGTCTCTGGAAATTATACTTAGAAGGAGCACTTTCCTTTTGAGGTTTTATGTGCTTTATAATATAAGTGATGGGACCAGCAGTGCTCCTATGGAACTGTTTGTTTAAAAGCTCTGCAAACGACCATTAGCACTCAGGTTTGAGAAGCGGGTAAGTTTTACCTGATGCAGCACCTGGACCTTGGATGAGCACAAGGTGCTTATCGAAATCTCCACCGAGGCAGTCTGGGCTGCAGAGGTATCTGCCTGGCACAGCCTTTGGGAAGCTTGTTTGTTCTGTGGCACCCCTGGTTGCATTAGCAGCACTCAACTTGCTTTGCTTACCTGCGGTGATGCTCATCTGAGCATAATCTCTTAAGCGGTTTTTTATGGGAAGTGAAAAGCCAAATGAGAATGTATTTGAAAAAGTAAGCCATGAGAAATAGCCTCTCAAAGCATATATCACTTATTATTTTTTTTAGTGCTTATATAGTTTCAAAATTGGCTAATGGCTTTAAGTGACAACTTTTGAAGTTTCTAATGAATCCCTACATATTAAGTACAATAACGTGTGTGTGTGTGTGTGTGTGTGTGTGTGTGGAGAGTGGTACAAAGCATATCTTTTTTCAGCCTTTCAGAACTGCAGAGGAGACAGGATAGGTATTTATATGTTCATTTTGATAGTGAGGAAAGGCTCAGAGAGGTTAAATCTTTTGAGGTCACACAGCTGGTCAGAGCTGACCCCTGGCCTTCAACCTGACTTCAGACTCCTGGGTTCGGCAGCAGGACTACTTGTCAATATCCAGGCACATCACTGAAAAGTACGCACAGCGCACTGAGCCCCACACCCAGGGCTGAGCACCTCTCCCCTCCTGCATCATAAGTTGTAGTCAATGAATCATATAAATTCAAACTTCAGAAATGCTAAATCTCATAAACAATTTTTATATGTATTAAAATGCAAAACAGGAGTAAACAAAATTTCTTGCCACAGGGAACTAACTAATGTAAAGTGACAAAATAATG
The DNA here is from genome assembly GCF_036850765.1 of Saccopteryx bilineata. NCBI lineage: Eukaryota > Metazoa > Chordata > Mammalia > Chiroptera > Emballonuridae > Saccopteryx > Saccopteryx bilineata. The sequence continues at coordinate 105,206,151 of NC_089495.1, forward strand.
GGAGTTTCAATGCATTCTCAAAAGTGACCATGAAATGGAATTCAGAGTCATATTTCACTATGTACCTCATACAATTGCTTTGCCAAGGATGACTGCTGGTGAATTCTCATTTACAAAACTAAGCCACAAAGAAAAAAAGAAATAGTGAAATGAGGGGAAAGAGAGAGAGAGTGAGCGCGAGAGCGAGCACAGGGAAGAGAGAGGGAGAGAGGTTGCATGAGCTGGTGTTAGTCATAGCTTGGCATTGCAGAGAGCCAGCTCATGAGAGCAGTTCTAGACCAGTCCATCACCCCTTCAACCTAGCACTGGCCTTGGCATGGCCCCAGGGGCTCCTGGCAGCTGTCCCTCCTAGGGACTTGCAGAAATTGGGGTGTGGGAGGCACCCAGCGAGCGGCATTGCCCTGCAATGATCTGAGTAGAGTCTAACTTCTTACAGGAGTTTATAAAGTGATGAGCAACAAACACCCCTTCCTCCCCAAGATCAGAGGTCAGCATCATAGATCTATCTTCATAGAGATTATTCTAGCACTCTCTCTCTCTCTAGACATGCCCTTCCCTCTGTTACTCAGCCCTGGGTATAGCGAGGCCAGGAAAGCAACTCCAAAGGAGTCCATTCTTTATTTTTGTACAGAGTTATGGTGGCCTCAGTTTCACATTTGGGGAGTTCAGCTGTGCCCCCGCCCCTCCACTAATGCACAGCCTTCCCGTCCGTCCTCCCTACCACCCGTAGCTAGTGGTTCTTCATTCATTTCCCCATCAGTCTTGGCCAGGATGTGGTGCAGTCCTCCAGGATCCCATATTTGGGCTGTTTTTTTTTTTTTTTTTTTTTTAAAGCATTGACCTGAAGGCACAAATGCAGAGGCAGCGGCGCCAGACGCGCAGCCGGGAGGCCACAGGCAGCACAGCACCAGCAGCCGCCTGTGGTGAGTCAGACAGGAGCTCGGAGCCGGTTTCATTATTAGACTACTGACGCAAATCTGCCTGCTCTGGTCCCCAGAGCGCCGAGCCTGGGGAGAAGGGGTGCGGTGGGGGGAATCTAGCTCGCAGGAAGCAAAGAATACCAACTCCTGATTCTCTCTCTCTCTCTCTCTCTCACACACACACACACACACACTCACACTCACGCCGAGTCTGAGCACAAGGAAAAACACTTTGTAGACAGCCCCCTAGCCAGCTCCCAGATCCCTGTCTGGGGATCTGGCTGTTCCTGCCTTCGTTACTTCAGCGATAGCAGGAGGGGGCTTTCAAAATCCACATGCTTGCATGCTTTTGCAAACACATGGGGCAGACTACAATTTAGTTAACTTTTTAAATCCTGTCTACTGAACGCTTACCCACAAATATTCGAGTAGGTGTGGGGGGGACGCCCCTACTCCATCCACCACTCCTCTTCTGACCCCCACCACACTCTTGGGCTGACAGCTTGGAGGAAAGAAACTAGACTGTCATGACAGTTGCTCTGGCCAGTCAGGGAAAAAGCACACTGTCACAGACAGTACCAAGCCACCGAGAGAGCGAGAGCGAGAATGAGCCCAGGCAGCCACTTTGAGTCCCAAACACGGTCCCAGCACCAGCCAACCCGCCTTTGCCAGGAGCTCCGTGCACACACTGCAGGGTCACTGATGCCCGGGGAGAAAGGGTTTGAATTCCAGCGACGTGAATATAAAACCACAGAGAACAGCTCACCTTTAGGTTGTGCGTGGGGTTTACCACACAGACAAGTTGCCCAGCGGCGGAGAAAACCCGTTTAGCCTTGTAGTGCTGAAAGCGGAGGTGAATGAGATCTAACACAGCTCCAAAGCACTGGGTGAAGAAAAGCATCACAACTTTTGGGGGGTCGTTGGCACAGGAAGGCAGCAGGGGCAACTGTAAGTCCGCGGGCTCTGGAAGGAGTGCAGTCTCCGAGACACTCGCTCCAGACCGGCTTACCGTGCCTTCATATTCATCATCAAAATAAGACGGTTGGAATCTTGCAGCAGTGAGGCGGCCAATCAAAAGGACAGAAGTGTTATCCTTGAGGTGCAGAGACAGCCAATAACAAATGCCTCCCCTACTGAAACTCCCTGATGAATTGAGCCTGGCGGAGAATGTATTATTGAACATTACCATAGATCAGCACATTGCATTTATCTTGTGATTACAGCCAACCGTACATAATGCCGGGGAGATAGGCTGACAAAATTGATTGCTTAATGTGTCTCCATTTATTAATTGACTTAATTTAACACGAGAGCTTTCTTAATGCGTTGGCAAAAAACGTAAAGCGTTTAAACCTCCAAATAGTAAAAGAGCCTATTCCAAAGTAGGCAGATGGATAATGCAGATCGTGGCTCAGTTCACCAGAGCTGCTTGGGAGAAAATCAAATATTACAAGACTCCTCTGATTCCAGATAAGGACTTGGCAGGGGTAGAAACGTGCATCTTTTAATCTTGCACTCTGCAATTTGGGTTTCAGCCTCTTGGAAAAATCTTACTCTCCACTCTTAAAAAAAGAAAAGAAAAGAATCCTGGACAAGGAAAACAAACAAACACAATATATATACCTGTATATATCTCCATATATACATATATATCTCCATAATACTGTAATTACTGAAGCCTGAAAATATTAAAGCATAAAAATTCACTGAGTATACTTCTAAAAATAATGAAATCCCTGATGCATGAATGCACACACACAGAAAAACCTACACAGAGAGGAAAGTGGCTTGTAAATCAGCAAAATAATTACAATGTGTAGAGTCTTTGCTTGTCATTTGCATATTGGTGGGCAGCAAATTGCTAATTAACCACTAGATTGTTTGATACAGTAAAATAGAGAATAAGAGCACACATACCACATCATCTGTTTGTGTCTGCGAATGCCAGCAGCTGGAGCAGGCACAGGGCATCCCAGACCTCAGACTGTACACCCTCCCTCTCCAGAATGGGGCTAGGGTGGGGGTGGGGGTAAGCACCACCATGGATTCTGGAAGAAAGGCTACAGAGCAGCACTTGGGGAATCAAAATTTCTGGGGACAGGCCCTGGCCGGTTGGCTCAGCGGTAGATCGTCGGCCTGGCGTGAGGGGGACCTGGGTTCGATTCCCGGCCTAGGGCACATAGGAGAGGTGCCCATTTGCTTCTCCACCCCACCCCCTTCTTCCTCTCTGTCTCTCTCTTCCCCTCCCTCAGCCAAGGCTCCATTGGAGCAGGGATGGCCCGGGTGCTGGGGATGGCTCCTTGGCCTCTGCCCCAGGCGCTAGAGTGGCTCTGGTCGCAGCAGAGCGACGCCTGGAGGGGCAGAGCATCACCCCCTGGTGGGCAGAGCATCGCCCCTGGTGGGCATGCCGGGTGGATCCCGGTCGGGCGCATGCGGGAGTCTGTCTGACTGTCTCTCCCCGTTTCCAGCTTCAAAAAAAAAAAAAAAAATTTCTGGGGACAGTCAGCCTTTGTGACTCAAGCAAGAGAGCTGAGCGTGCTCCGTCTCCCCATTTCTTTGGTTGTTTATCTATTCAGAAATCAGACCAGACCCAGGGAGCCTGGGTGAGGGTGGTCTTTGTGTGTGACTTCACTCAGAGCTGTGAGCCCATTGCTCCTTCCGGAATGGCTCTCTCTCTGCCCTGGCTACAGGTGGTTTGCTGTACTTGTGTGCCAGGGCAAATTTAGTTTTGTAAATGGGTTGTAATGTATGAAAGTGTACATGCATCTGGGATACCTGCTCTGTGACCTGGTCAGGCAATTAAACCAACAATAGATTAAAATAAAGGAAAACAACAAACAAGTGGACTGAAACCAGGCCAAAGCCCAGGTGTTAGTTTTAATTTGAATTTTAAACCAAACCAAATGTTTTAAGAGACAAATAAGCCAAGCACCAATTAAAATGGAAACTTAGTACTTTCTAAAATAATTGCACTGGCACAAACCTAGACGATGACAGTGTTTGAACTGACTAGCGCCTCATCAATATGGTACTTTTACAGGATATGAGCTCCTGCAGCCAGTCTCCAAATGGTTTGTAAATGAGGTTGCTGACCCACAATACCAGCATTTGCTCTCTAAAGTTTATTTTCTAGAACAATCAGCTGGAAAACACTCAATATTCTTTTACTGTCTTACATCTTTAAGAAATAAAAGTGAGATTGTAATCCTATATATATAATTTCTTAAAAACACATCTCATAATTCATAAAAGTCCAAACTTCTCTTTTCTCAAATCCTTTGTTAGAATGGAAATGTTGTATTTTTGTTTCTCTTTGTGCAACCTCAGACAGGTTTCTTAACCTTGTGGAAGCTCAGTTCCCACACCTGTCACAAGGGGATAATAGAAATTTATTTCTTTCAAGGGTGTCGTGAAGACTAAGGTGATGTGTCTGGAAGTAACCAGCATAGTGCCTGATTCAAAACAGCCTCTCAATACTTGAGCCTAATGATCATCTTGGTGGAAGGGTGATTATTTGGCAGCATGCTTTTTCTTTCTGCTCCACAAAATATTTACCTCACTGATAGTCATTCTATCATCCAGGGCCATGCAAGCAGAGGGCATGATAGACTGAATTTGGCTCCTGCTATGTTCTTATAGTTTAGTGTTCCTATTATTATCTAGAAACTGGTCTGCGAGTGAGGGTTTGAAGGGCTAAAGGGTACATATCAGCTCTAGCTGGTTGGCTAAGCGGTAGCATGTTGGCTGGGCATGTGGAAGGCCCCAGTTCAATTTCTGGTGAGGGCACACCAGAGAAGCAACCATCTGCTTCTCCACCGCTTCCCATTCTCTGTTTCTCTCTCTCTCTCTCTCTCTCTCTCTCTCTCTCTCTCTCTCTTCCCTACCTGCAGCCATGGCTCAAATGGTTTGGGCAAGTTGGCTCTGGGTGCAAAGGATGGTTCCATGGCCTTGCCTCAGGCACTAAAATAGCTTGGTTGCCGAGCAACGGAGCAATAGCCCCAGATGGACAGAGTATTGCCCAGTAGGGGGTTTGTTGGGTGGATCCCACCTGGAGTGTCTGTCTGCCTCTCCTCCTCTCACTTAATTAAGAAAAAAAAAAGAGTGCATATTGACATCAGCAGTGAGAACAGTGCCACAGACCTGCTATTATGGTTTCATATCCTTGGTCTCAGTTGACCCCTTGCTCTAACTCTGTATTCCAAAACTGATCTACGTCACTCTCTTTAAAAAATACTAAGCATATCCATCTGTTCTCAGAATTAGTCATCAAAATAATCATTCATTAGAAATCTTTTGGACCTCGCCTTAATAACAGATACTCATGCTTAATGCCCCCAAAATAGGGTGGCACAAACTAGCCTTCAGGTAGAGATTTAGAGCTGTGCCCACCTCTTACCACTAAACTGACTCACTACAATAGCCACATCAAGCTCCTCATGCTACATGTGATGCCTAGGGTCCCCCTTCAGCTCTGTGACAACCAGGCTGACATTTTATCTGGACTAGAAAGTCTCTAGGATTGGTAACCAGATGAATTTGTATTCAAACCCTAATTGCTACTTACTGTTATTCTGGGCAAATTAATTTCACTGACGCTTAGTTTGTTGTCTATAAAATGAAACTAATAACTCCTTTGAACAGTAGTTTAAGGATTAAATACTTAATATAGGTAAAATGACCAGACCAATGCCTAACTTTCATAATAACATTAATGAGAAGCTATTATCATCACTATTATCATATTCATATAAAAAAATTTTTGTCCCACTCAACCCACAGTGGAAAAACCTGGACTTGTCCTAGGATTTTTATCCTAACATAATACTAGTATGGTTTCATAGCAACTATATTCACTATTTATTAAAAAATGGAAACAACCATAGTATCTCTCAATAATAAAATGTATGAATTATATTATTTTTTCCTCCTTTCTTTAAATACTACATAACAATGAAGAAGAATGAGCTATTGTTTCATGTAACAATGCAATAGCATGAGTGGATCTCACAGATACAATCTTGAGGTGGAGAAGCCAGACAGAAAGTACATGTTGTGTGATTCCATTTGTATTCTGTTTTCTTTATCTGTGTGCCAGTTTCAAGACTGTTGGGGGTTGAATTGTTTCCTTAAAAACAGATATTTTGAAGCCCTAAACTTCAGTACTTCAGAATGTGATCTTATTTAAAAATACAGTACAAAGATAATCAAGTTAAAATGAGCTCATTAGTGTGGGCTCTAATTCAACATGACTAATGTTTTTATAAAAGGGGGGATTTGAATACAGAGATACACTCACAGGGAAAATGCAATTTGCACCTGAGGGCAGAGATTGGGACAATACATCTTCAAGCCAGGAACACCAAAGATAACCAGCAAACCACCAGGAGCTAGAGGAAAAACACGGAACAGATTCTCCCTCCCAGCTCCAGAAGGAACCAACCCTGTTGACACTGATTTCAGACTTCTAGTCTTCAGAACTAAGAGATAGATTTCTGTTATGTAACCACCCATTGTGTGGTACAGTTTTTATGGCAGTCCTAGAAAACTAACACAATGAATATATCCATTTTGTGGTCATTCTTCAGGCTGTGAACTTACTTATATTTCTATATGTAAGTCCAGTGTACAGTTCTCTATGTAAGACATATGCACCAAATAATACTTTTTTTCCCCCGAAGCCAGAAACAGGGAGGCAGTCAGACAGACTCCCACATGCGCCCGACGGGGATCCACCCGGCATGCCCACCAGGGGGTGATGCTCTGCCCTCTTGGGGCGTCTCTCTGCCGCAATCAGAGCCATTCTAGAGCCTGAGGCAGAGGCTATAGAGCCATCCTCAGTACCCAGGCAAACTTTGCTCCAATGGAGCCTCGGCTGCGGGAGGGGAGGAGAGAGACAGAGAGTAAGGAGAGGGGGGAAGGGTGGAGAAGCAGATGGGCACTTCTCCTGTATGCCCTGGCGGGGAATCAAACCCGAGATTCCCGCACGCCACGCCGACACTCTACCACTGAGCCAACCGGCCAGGGCCACCAAATAATACTTTTAAATGTGGATGAGCACATAATTGAATTTTGGAATGGTGAATTTTGAAATTTTGAAAACCTTCATAAAGGTTTTAAAAGCTTATTGAAGTAATTACAAAAGGAAATACTTGATTAGATAATGTTGAACTCCGTATGTCAAAATAATGTTTAGCCCTGGCCGGTTGGCTCAGCGGTGGAGCATCGGCCTGGCGTGCAGGGGACCCGGGTTCGATTCCCGGCCAGGGCACACAGGAGAAGCGCCCATTTGCTTCTCCACCCCCCCCCCCTCCTTCCTCTCTGTCTCTCTTCCCCTCCCGCAGCCAAGGCTCCATTGGAGCAAAGATGGCCTGGGCGCTGGGGATGGCTCCTTGGCCTCTGCCCCAGGCGCTGGAGTGGCTCTGGTCGCGGCAGAGTGACACCCCAAAGGGGCAGAGCATCGCCCCCTGGTGGGCAAAGTGGCGCCCCTGGTGGGCGTGCCGGGTGGATCCCAGTCGGGCGCATGCGGGAGTCTGTCTGACTGTCTCTCCCCGTTTCCAGCTTCAGAAAAATGCAAAAAAAAAAAAATAATAATAATAATGTTTAACAGCTAAAATGGAAAAAATCTAAAATATCAGGAGATATATTTGCAGCAATTATAACAATAAAAGTTTTGTATTCCTACTAAAGAACTTGTATATATATTTTAAAGAACTAAAATTATATAGAACAGACAAAGTATATATACAGAGTACACAAAAGAAATTAAAAGATTAGTGAATAAATGAAAATGTTCAATGAGAGTATAAGAGATAGAAATCAAAGAAATTCAAATCAAAACAGGATATCATCTTTTAATTGTCAAATTGGTACTTTTTATTTTTAAACAATAATATCCAGTGCTGATGAATCTTCAATGAGACTGACATTCTCATCTGCTGGTGATGAGAATAACAACAACAGACATTTAATGCTGTGGTATTGTGCATCAGGCACTGTGCTAAATAAATACTTACCCTATCTATGTACTCAAGTACATTTGTAGTCAAATGTCTTATTTTTTGCTTTACAACAACCCCATGACATAAGTATTATTTGTTCATTTCTAGACAAAGAAAATTAACTTGCTCAGGGTCATACAACTAGTAAATGGTAGAGGTAGAAATTGAACCAATATTTCTCCAGTGCCAGATACTGAGATTTTCTGCCTCTGACAGTGTAACTTGTCCTTTTTTCTTGAAAACAGTTTGATGATATGCATCAGTGCCTAAAAAGTTGCAGAAACTTTGACTTAATAACTTTATTTTTTTTTATGTAGTGCAGCACTTAATTTTTTTAATTTTTTATTAATTTTACTAGGGTGACATCAATAAATCAGGGTACATATGTTCAAAGAAAACATGTCCAGGCTATCTTGTCAATCAATTATGTTGCAAACCCATCACCCAAAGTCAGATTGTCCTCCGTCAACTTCTATCTAGTTTTCTTTGTGCCCCTCCCCCTCCTCCTTTTCCTTTCCCTCCCCCCCCCCCCAACCACCACACTCTTATCAATGTCTCTTAGTCTCATTTTTATGTCCCACCTATGTATGGAATAATACAGTTCTTGGTTTTTTCTGATTTGCTTATTTCACTTCATATAATGTTATCAAGATCCCACCATTTTGTTGTAAATGATCCAATGTCATCATTTCCTATGGCTGAGTAGTATTCCATAGAGTATATGTGCCACATATTCTTTATCCAGTCTTCTATTGAAGGGCTTTTTGGTTGTTTCCATGTCTTGGCCACTGTGAACAATGCTGCAATGAACATGGGGCTGCATGTGTCTTTATGTATCAATGTTTCTGAGTTTTGGGGGTATATACCCAGTAGAGGGATTGCTGGGTCATAAGGTAGTTCTATTTGCAGTTTTTTGAGGAACCACCATACTTTCTTCCATAATGGTTGTACTACTTTACATTCCCACCAACAGTGAATGAGGGTTCCTTTATCTCCACAGCCTCTCCAACATTTGCTATTACCTGTCTTGTTAATAATAGCGAATCTAACAGGTGTGAGGTGGTATCTCATTGCAGTTTTGATTTGCATTTCTCTAGTAACTAATGAAGATAAGCATCTTTTCATATATCTGTTGGCCATTTGTATTTCTTCCTGAGAAAAGTGTCTGTTCATGTCCTCTTCTCATTTTTTTTTATTGGATTGTTTGTTTGTTTGTTGTTGAGTTTTATGAGTTCTTTGTATATTTTGGATATTAGGCCCTTATCTGAGCTGTTGTTTGAAAATATCATTTCCCATTTAGTTGGCTGTCTGTTTATTTTGTTGTCAGTTTCTCTTGCTGAGCAAAAACTTCTTAGTCTGATGTAGTCCCATTCATTAATTTTTGCCTTCACTTCCCTTGCCTTTGGAGTCAAATTCATAAAATGCTCTTTAAAACCAAGGTCCATGAGTTTAGAACCTATGTCTTCTTCTAAGTACTTTATTGTTTCAGGTCTTATATTTAGGTCTTTGATCCATTTTGAATTAATTTTAGTACAAGGGGACAAACTGTAGTCGAGTTTCATTCTTTTGCATGTGGCTTTCCAGTTTTCCCAGCACTATTTGTTGAAGAGGCTTTCTTTTCTCCATTGTGTGTTGTTGGCCCCTTTAACGAAAATTATTTGACCATATATATGTGGTTTTATTTCTGGACTTTCTGTTCTGTTCCATTGGTCTGAGTGTCTATTTTTCTGCCAAAACCATGCTGTTTTGATTGTCGCGGCTCTATAATATAGTTTGAAGTCAGGTATTGAATTGCCCCCAACTTCGATCTTTTTCTTTAGGATTGCTTTGGCTATTCAGGGTTTTTTATAGTTCCATATAAATCTGATAATTTTTTGTTCCATTTCTTTAAAAAATGTCATTGGAATTTTGATGGGAATTGCATTAAATTTGTATATTGCCTTGGGTAATATGGTCATCTTGATTATATTTATTCTTCTTATCCAAAAACAAGAAATATTCTTCCATCTCATTGTATCTTTTTTGATTTCCCTTAACAATGGTTTGTAGTTTTCATTATATGTCTTTTACATTCTTTGTTATGTTTATTCCTAGGTATTTTATTTTTTTTGTTGCAATCGTGAAGAGGATTATTTTTTTGAGTTTGTTTTCTAATGTTTCATTGTTGGCATATAGAAAGGCTATGGACTTTTGTATGTTAATTTGTATCCTGCGACCTTACTGTATTGGCTTATTGTTTCTAGTAGTTTTTTTATAGATTCTTTGGGGTTTCGATGTATAGGATCTTATCATATGCAAAAACTGATACTTTTACTTCTTCTTTTCCAATATGGATGCCTTTTATTTCTTTGTCTTGTCTGATTACTCTGGCTAGAACCTCTAGCACAACATTAAATAAGAGTGCAGAGTTGACAACCCCGTCTTGTTCCTGATTTAAGGGGGAAAGCCTTCAGTTTTGCACCATTTAATATGATATTAGCTAATGGTTTATCATATATGGCCTTTATCATGTTGAGATATTTTCCTTCTATACCCATTTTGTTGACAGTCTTAAACATAAAATTGTGTTGCATTTTATCAAATGCCTTTTCTGCATCTATTGATAAGATCATGTGGTTTTTGTTCTTTGTTTTGTTGATATGGTGTATTATGTTAACTGTTTTAGGTATGTTGAAACATCCTTGAGATTCTGGGATGAATCCCACTTGATTGTGATGTATTATTTTTCTAATATGTTGTTGTATTCAATTTGCTAGTATTTTGTTTAGTATTTTAGCATCTATATTCATTAGAGATATTGGTTTGTAGTTTTCTTTTTTTGTGCTGTCCTTGCCTGGTTTCGGTATGAGGGTTATGCAGGCCTCATAAAATGTGTTTGGAAGTATTGCTTCTTCTTCAATTTTTTGGAAGATTTTGAGTAGAATCGAAACCAAGTCTTCTTTGAATGTTTGATAGAATTCACTAGTATAACCAACCGTCTGGGCCTGGACTTTTATTTTGGGGGAGGTTTTAAATAGTTTTTTCTATTTCTTCCCTACTAATTGGTCTGTTTAAGCTTTCTGCTTCTTCTTGACTCAGTCTAGGAAGGTTGTATTGTTCTAGGAATTTATCCATTTCTTCTAGGTTGTTGAATTTAGTGGCATGAAGTTTTTCATAGTATTTTACAATAATTCTTTGTATAACTATGATGTCCGTGGTGATTTCTCCTCTTTCATCTTGTATTTTGTTTATATGAGTTCTTTCTCTTTTTTTTCTTGATAAGTCTTGCCAAGGGTTTGTCAATTTTGTTGATCTTTTCAAAGAGCCAGCTCCTTGTTCTATTAATTTTTTCTATAGTTTTTCTGTTCTCTATTTCATTTATTTCTGCTCTGATTTTTATTATCTCCTTTCCTCAGCTGCTTAGGGTTGTCTTTGTTCTTCTTATTCCAGTTCCGTAAGGTGTGAAGTTAAGTGGTTCACTTTGGCTCTCTCTTGTTTGTTCATATAGGCCTGAAGTGATATAAACTTCCCTCTTATCACTGCTTTTGCTGCATCTCATAGATTCTGATATGTCATATTGTCATTTTCATTTGTCTGTATATATCTTTTGATCTCTGTGCTTATTTCTTCTTTGACCCATTCATTTTTTAAAAGTATGTTGTTTAGTTTCCACATTTTTGTGGGATTTCTTTTCTCTTTTTTGCAGTTGAATTCTAGTTTCAAGGCTTTATGATCAGAAAGTATGCTTGGTACAACTTTGATTTTTTTGAATTTGCTGAGGTTGTTTTTGTGGCTCAACATATGGTCAATTCTTGAGAATGATCCATGTACACTGAAGAAAAATGTATACTCTGTCACTTTGGGATGAAATGTCCTGTAGATGTCTATCATATCCAGGTGCTCTAGTGTTTCGTTTAAGGCCAATATATCTTTACTGATTCTCTGTTTGGATGACCAATCTAGAGCCATCAGCGGTGTATTGATGTCTCCAAGTATGATTGTATTTTTGACAGTTTTTGTTTTAAGGTCAATAAGTAGCTGTCTTATATATTTTGGTGCTCCTTGGTTTGGTGCATATATATTAAGAATTGTTATGTCTTCTTGATTCAGCGTCCCCTTAATCATTATAAAATGATCATTTTTGTCTCTGAGTACTTTTGCTGTCTTGTAGTCAGCATTATCAGATATGAGTATTGCTACGCCTGCTTTTTTTTGGATGTTATTTGCTTGGAGTATTGTTTTCCAGCCTTTCACTTTGAATTTGTTTTTATCCTTGTTGCTTAGATGAGTTTCTTGTAGGCAGCATACAGTTGGATTTTCTTTTTTAATCCATTCTGCTACTCTGTGCCTTTTTATTGGTGAGTTTAATCCATTTACATTTAGTGTAATTATTGACACTTGTTAGTTCTCTATTGCCATTTTATACATTACTTTCTGTTAGTTTTGTGTCTTCTTTAATTCTTCTCTTTCATTTTTCTATCTTTTGTTTTTGTTTGGTTGTATTCCATACTTCTTTCTTCTGTTGTTATCTTTTTTAAATCATGTGCTTCTGTGGTGGTTTTTTCAATGGTGGTTACCATTAAGTAATGAAAAGGGTTCCTACCCTGTTCATTGTAGTGCACTATCTTGTGAGTACTTTTGCACTCCATTGTCCTTTGCTACTGTTAATCTCCGTCGTCTCCTCCCCTATTTTTTGTTGTTGTCACAGTTTAAATTTGGTTTTATTGTGTTCTTGGTGGAGCTTTTACTTGTGGTTTTGTTTTGTTCTTCGTATCTGGTTGGAAAACCCCCTTAGTAATTCCTAGAGTGGGGATTTTCTAATGATAAATTCTCTCATTCTTTTCTGTATCTGTGAATGCTTTTATTTCTCCTTCATATTTGAAGGATAGCTTTGATGTGTATAGTATTTGTGGCTGAAAGTTCCTCTCTTTCAGGACTTTAAATATTGGGGTCCACTCTCTTCTAGCTTGCAGAGTTTCTGTTGAGAAATCTGATGATAATCTAATGGGCCTTTTTTTATATGTTGTATTCTTCTTTTCCCTGGCTGCCTTGAGAATTTTTTCTTTGTCGTTGGTTTGTGCCAATTTCATTATGATGTGCCTTGGAGTAGGTTTGTTTGGGTTATGAAAACCTGGAGTTCTGTTTGCTTCTTGAATTTGAGGCTTTAGTTCTTTCCACAGGCTTGGGAAGTTCTCATCTATAATTTGTTTGAATATGTTCTCCATTCCATTTTCTCTCTCTTCTCCCTCTGATATACCTATTATTCTTATGTTATTCTTTTTGATGGAGTCAGACAATTCCTGTAGGGCTTTCTCATTTTTTTAAATTTTTGAGTCTCTTTCTTCTTCTCTCTGTTGTGCCTCAAGTTGCTTGTCTTCTATTTCACTAATCCTACTTTCTATCTGGCTTGTTCTATTAGCTAAGCTTGTTACCTCGTTTTTCAGGTTGTGAATTGAGTTTTTCATCTCTGTTTGATTTGTTTTTATAGTTTCAATTTTTTGGTAATATATTCTTTGTGTACATTGAGTTGTTTTCTGAGCTCCCTAAATTGCCTTTCTGTGTTTTCTTGTATATCTCTGAGTATTTTTAGGATTTCTATTTTAAATTCCCTGTCATTTAGCTCCAAGGTTTCCAATATATTAAATTTTTTCTCCATAGATTTTTCCTTATTCAATTTTTTTTCCTTAATGGCATCTGAGGTGGTTTTGTTGATAGTATTAATGAGAATTAATAAAGAATAAAAAGTTAAAAAATAAAAATAAAAAAGAATAAATAAAAAATTTATTATTCCCCTCCTTTTTTTTTTCCTCTCCTCTCCTCTTCCCTCCTTCTTGAGAAAATCTTGTTGTGAACTGTGAATTATATTGTGCTAAATAAAACAAAAACTATCTATAATGGAGGGCCTGAGTTGGGGAGAAGTGATAAAGAGGTAAAAAAAGCGGGTATGGACACACAAAATGTAAAAAAGGAAAAAATTTGGGTCAAGAATAAAATGACTTGCTTTCAGGTGATGGTTGACTAAGAGATATGATGAGAGGAATAAGAAAGAAACAGAAAAAAGGGGGGAAATTTTTAAAAATTACTATGTATTTAGTGGAGCAAGAACTAGATAAAATGGAGAGCCAGGGTTGAGAGCACTGCTAGTGAGTTAAAAAAAAAGTGACGTAAAAAAACCCCAAAGCACCACAAAGAAAAATTTGAGTCCCAGATAAAATAATTTGTTCGTGACTGAGGATTGAATGAGAGGAAAAGTAAAGGTGAAAAGAAGAAACTAATATAGAGGGAGAAAAAAAAAGAAAAAGGAAAACACAAAAAGAAGAAAAAAGAATAAAAGGAGAGAGAGAGAGAGAGAGAGAGTTAAGTGTTTTTGAGTGCAACCCTCATAGAGAGAAAGGAAGAAGAAAGAAAAGATAATGGGAGATGTGACACTTATGGGTAGTGCAGTTCAAGGAGAAGAGAGGTAAAACTGGCAGAGAATTAAATGACCAAATTGGAAGAGGAAGAAAATAATCAAGACAAGAAGATAGGAGAAACAAATGAACAAATATGATAAAATGGGATAGGTTCTAAAGTCTGTGGATTGCTTGACGTCACGGAAATGGCGCCGTGAGCAGCGCGTCCGACAGCTCTCCCCTAAATCACAACAAATTTATCAACTAGAAACAGAAAAATTTATCCTCGGAGCATTCCGGAGTTCCACACAAACTGATAGCGAAAGGACTGTTATCACTTGAATCTGAGAGACGAGGGTGTGGAGGAATCTACCACAGGGACGTTCTTTCAAACCGCAAGGAAGTGCGCCTGTGGTGAGTCAGCCCATATACTTGGGAACCGCGAGCCGCCGTGAGCGGCCGACGCGAGCCGCCACCGCGAGCCGCCGCGAGCCCCCAGGAGCCGCCGCTGCAAGCCCCCACAAGCGGCCGCCACGAGCCGCCGCCGCGAGCCGCCCTGAGCAGCCACGCGCGCACCCAGTCCGGTTGAGCACCGCTGACGTTCCCAGCGGCCCGCACACTGCGAGTGGGGGTCGCCGGCCACCGGTGCCCGGAGCGCCCCATTCGCGCGTGCCTTGGGCATTCCACGCGCCCAGGGCGCCCTGCTGGCCCGCACACCCAGGGGGCTCCATTATCCTGCGCCTGGTGCGGTCCAGCCGCCAGCGGCGGGGCGAGCGGGAGAGGCTTGGGAGATTCTCTCCGTGGGCGGGGCACCTCACCCAGCCATTCAAGCTAACAATCAAGCGTTGGGGGAGGGGCGCGCGCAGGCAGCCTAAAATACCTTCGGAAGCACAGCTGCGACCCAATCACTGAAATTAGCTTAACCCATGAAATCTGCGCACCCTCGGTTCTAATTGATAAGATCTCTCTCAGTTCAGCGATCCAAGACAAGAGGCGTGATATTTTTTAGTGCCTCTCGCTAAAGGGGCGGGGGCAACTTCTGATTGATAGAGCCTCCATATTCAGGGATAAACGCTAACAAGAAGGACTTGGCAGATAATAAGGTCTATACTACACTAGTCGTAAGCAGAGACTAGTGCCTCTTCTACCCTGCAAAAACAGGCTACAAAGTGTGGAAAGCCTGGGTTGAGAGGTCCAACTAAATGATAGGCACTGAACAGTCACCTTGACAACAATTGACTCCCACCCCCGCCTGACTACACTGGAGGCCCTGACTCTCAGAGCCTTTCCCAAAGCCTTGCACTGAGTGGGGATAGAGTGGGGATTTCCCAGCTCTTTGAGCCTCTTACTCCCCAGGCAGAAGCAGTTGCAGCCTTATAGCTGGATCACCAGGCTGCTAATTCAGAAAGGGGGGACTAGGAGAGAGAATCCAGGAAAAGCAAACTCTCTCATCGTTGGACCCTGCAAACGCCAACAAGCCTTTACTTCCAGCAAGACTAAAGCCAAATATATGACATTGCCATAGAATCCCATCAACTGCAAATCCCTACCTAAGAGTGACACAGGGGCAGAGCCTGGGGTACAGAGTCACCGACCAGGAAGAGGGAGAGAAAAGAAAAAGGAAGAAGTTAACCTCTCAAAATCAAGAAAAACCCACAGACTTTACAACTTGATCCACTAATTTTTTTTTGTTGTTGTTTGTTTCTTCTATCTTTTTGCCTTTATTTCCTCCACCTCGGTCCTTCTATTCTCTGCCCATCTTATGCTTCCCCTTTCTTGAACTACACTACCCATGAGTGTTGCATTTTATTTTTCTTCTTCATCCTCACCCTCCTTTAAGGTTATACTCCAAAACACTTAACTCTCACTCTCTCCTCTTTTGTTTTTGTTTTTTTTTGTCTTGCTTTATTTTGTTTTCTTCTCTTCCTATTTTATTTCTTCCTTCGTTTTTCTTTTTCTTATTTTTTCCTTTCTATTCATTTTTTCTTTTCTCATTTTACTTTCCTCCCATATAATCCTCAATCACGAACAAATTAGTTAATTTGGGACTCAAGGCTTTTTTTTGGCTTTATTTCTCTTTTTTGCTTTTGTTTTTATTTTTTTTTCTTGTTTGTTTATTTTTGTGGCATTTTGGGTCCTCCCAACCCAAGGTCTCCATTGTATTTAGTCTTCGCTCCACTTAATACAACAGATTTTTACTTATTATTTTTATTTTTTCTTCTTTATTATTCTTTTTTGGTCCTTTTTTCTGGTTCCCTCTTATCCCTCTCATTATATCTCTTAGTTGACCATCACTTACAAGCAAATCATCTTATGCTTGTCTAAGATTTTCTTCCTTTTTTTTTTTTTTTTTTTGCATTTAGTAGGTCCCTACTCCCTTTTTTTTGCCCCTTGAACTCTTCACCCCAAATCAGGCCCTCCATTATAGGCACGATATTTCCCTGAGGAGGGGAGAGGAGGGAAAGAGAAGAGAGAAAAAAAGGGGGAAATAATAAATTATTACCGTTTTTTTTTGTGGGGTATTTTACCCTTTTTTTTTTTTTTTTTACTTTTTACTCTTTATTAATTCTACTTAGTGCTATCAATAAGACCACCCTCAGATGCCGATAAGAAAGAGGAAATCGAATATTATGGATACAAAAGAAAGAGAGGTAACACAAATAGATGTGGAAAAATCTATGGAGAAAAGACTTAACATATTGGAAGCCTTGGAGCTAAATGACAGAGAATTTAAAATAGAAATCTTAAAAATACTCAGAGATATACAAGAAAACAGAGAAAGGCAATATAGGGAGATCAGAAAACAACTCAATGAACACAAAGAATATATTACCAAGGAAATTGAAACTATAAAAACAAATCAAACAGAAATGAAAAACTCAATTCACGAGCTGAAAAACGAGGTAACAAGCTTAGCTAACAGAACAGCGCAGATTGAAGATAGGATTAGTGAAATAGAAGAAAAACAACTTGAGGCACAACAGAGAGAAGAAGAAAGAGACTCAAAAATAATAAAAAACGAGAAAGCCTTATAGGAATTGTCTGACTCCATCAGAAAGAATAACATAAGAATAATAGGTATATCAGAGGGAGAAGAGAAAGAAAATGGAATGGAGAATATACTCAAACAAATAATAGATGAGAACTTCCCAAGCCTGTGGAAGGAACTAAAGCCTCAAATTCAAGAAGCAAACAGAACACCAAGTTTTCTTAACCCCAACAAACCCACTCCAAGGCACATCATAATAAAGATGACACAAACCAATGACAAAGAAAAAATTCTCAAGGCAGCCAGGGAAAAGAAGAGTACAACATATAAAGGAAGGCCTATTAGATTATCATCAGATTTCTCAGCAGAAACTCTACAAGCTAGAAGAGAGTGGACCCCAATATTTAAAGCCCTGAAAGAGAGGAACTTTCAGCCAAGAATACTATACCCATCAAAGCTATCCTTCAAGTATGAAGGAGATATAAAAACATTCACAAATACAGAAAAGATGAGAGAATTTATCAACAGAAAGCCCCCACTCCAGGAAATACTAAAGGGGGTTTTCCAACCAGATTCAAAGAACAAAAGAAAACAACACCACAAGTAACAGCTCCACCAAGAACACAATAAAACCAAACTTAAACTGTGACAACAAAGGAAAAAAAGGGGGGAGAGGATGGAGATTAACAGTAGCAAAAAATGATGAAGTGCAGAAATACTTATAAGATAGGGTACTACAATGAATATGGTAGGTACCCTTTTCATTACTTAATGGTAACCACCCTTAAAAAAACCACCACAAAAACACTTGACTTAAAAAAGGTAGCAACAGAGGAAAGAAGTATGGAACACAAACAAACAAAAACAAATGATAGAAAAACAAAAGAGAAGAATCAAACTAGATACAAAACTAACAGAAAGCAATTTATAAAATGGCAGTAGGGAACCCACAAGTGTCAATAATTACACTAAATGTAAATGGATTAAACGTACCAATAAAAAGACACAGAGTAGCAGAATGGATTAAAAAAGAAAATCCAACTATATGCTGCCTACAAGAAACACATCTAAGCAACAAGGATAAAAACAAATTCAAAGTGAAAGGCTGGAAAACAATACTCCAAGCAAACAACACCCAAAAAAAAGCAGGCGTAGCAATACTCATATCTAATAATGCTGACTACAAGACAGAAAAAGTACTCAGAGACAAAAATGGTCATTTCATAATGATTAAGGGGAAGTTGAATCAAGAAGACATAACAATTCTTAATATATATGCACCAAACCAAGGAGCACCAAAATATATAAGACAGCTACTTATTGACCTTAAAACAAAAACTAACAAAAATACAATCATACTTGGAGACCTCAATACACCGCTGACGGCTCTAGATCGGTCATCCAAACAGAGAATCAATAAAGATATAGTGGCCTTAAACGAAATACTAGAACACCTGGATATGATAGACATCTATAGGACACTTCATCCCAAAGCAACAGAGTATACATTTTTCTCTAGTGTACATGGAACATTCTCAAGAATTGACCATATGTTGGGCCACAAAGACAATATCAGCAAATTTAAAAAAATTGAAATTGTACCAAGCATATTTTCTGATCATAAAGCCTTGAAACTAGAATTCAACTGCAAAAAAGAGGAAAAAAATCCCACAAAAATGTGGAAACTAAACAACATACTTTTAAAAAATGAATGGGTCAAAGAAGAAATAAGCGCAGAAATCAAAAGATATATACAGACAAATGAAAATGAAAATACGACATATCAGAATCTCTGGGATGCAGCAAAAGCAGTAATAAGAGGAAAGTTCATATCACTTCAGGCCTATATGAACAAACAAGAGAGAGCCGAAGTAAACCACTTAACTTCACACCTTAAGGAACTAGAAAAAGAAGAACAAAGACAACCCAAAACCAGCCAAAGAAAGGAGATAATTAAAATCAGAGCAGAAATAAATGAAATAGAGAACAGAAAAACTATAGAAAAAATCAATAAAACAAGGAGCTGGTTCTTTGAAAAGATCAACAAAATTGACAAACCCTTGGCAAGACTCACCAAGGAAAAAAGACACAGGACTCAAATAAATAAAATCCAAAATGAAAGAGGAGAGATCACCACAGACATCATAGAAATACAAAGAATTATTGTAGAATACTATGAAAAATTATATGCCACCAAATACAACAATCTAGAAGAAATGGATAAATTCCTAGAACAATACAACCTTCCTAGACTGAGTCATGAAGAAGCAGAAAGCCTAAACAGACCAATCAGCAGGGAGGAAATAGAAAAAACTATTAAAAATCTCCCCAAAAATAAAAGTCCAGGCCCAGACGGTTATACTAGTGAATTCTATCCAACATTCAAAGAAGACTTGGTTCCTATTCTACTCAAAGTCTTCCAAAAAATTGAAGAAGAAGCAATACTTCCAAACACATTTTATGAGGCCAACATAACCCTCATACCAAAACCTGGCAAGGATGGCACAAAGAAGGAAAACTACAGACCAATATCTCTAATGAATACAGATGCTAAAATACTAAACAAAATACTGGCAAACCGAATACAACAACATATTAAAAAAATAATACATCATGATCAAGTGGGATTCATCCCAGAATCTCAAGGATGGTTCAACATACGCAAAACGGTTAACGTAATACACCATATCAACAAAACAAAGAACAAAAACCACATGATCTTATCAATAGATGCAGAAAAGTCTTTTGATAAAATACAACACAATTTTATGTTTAAGACTCTCAACAAAATGAGTATAGAAGGAAAATATCTCAACATGATAAAGGCCATATATGATAAACCATCAGCCAACATCCTATTAAACGGCATAAAACTGAGGACTTTCTACCTTAAATCAGGAACAAGACAGGGTTGTCCACTCTCTCCACTCTTATTCAACATGGTACTAGAAGTTCTGGCCAGAGCAATCAGACAAGACAAAGAAATAATAGGCATCCATATCGGAAAAGAAGAAGTAAAGCTATCACTTTTTGCTGATGATATGATCCTATACATCGAAAACCCGAAGGACTCCACAAAAAGATTATTAGAAACAATAAACCAATACAGTAAGGTCGCAGGATACAAAATTAACATACAAAAGTCCATAGCCTTTCTATATGCCAACAATGAAATATTAGAAAATGAACTCAAAAAAATAATCCCCTTCACTATTGCAACAAAAAAAATAAAATACCTAGGAATAAACATAACAAAGAACGTAAAGGACCTATATAATGAAAATTACAAAGCATTGTTAAGGGAAATCGAGAAAGATACAATGAGATGGAAAACTATTCCTTGTTCTTGGATAGGAAGAATAAATATAATCAAAATGGCCATATTACCCAAAGCAATATACAAATTTAATGCAATTCCCATCAAAATCCCTATGAGATTTTTTAAAGAAATGGAACAAAAAATCATCAGATTTATATGGAACTATAAAAAACCCCGAATAGCCAAAACAATCCTAAGGAAAAAGAATGAAGCTGGGGGCATTACAATACCTGACTTTAAACTATATTATAGGGCCACGATAATCAAAACAGCATGGTATTGGCAGAAAAATAGACACTCAGACCAATGGAACAGAATAGAAAGCCCAGAAATAAAACCACATATATATGGTCAAATAATCTTTGATAAAGGGGCCAACAACACACAATGGAGAAAAGAAAGCCTCTTCAACAAATGGTGTTGGGAAAACTGGAAAGCCACATGCAAAAGAATGAAACTCGACTACAGCCTGTCCCCGTGTACTAAAATTAATTCAAAATGGATCAAAGACCTAAATATAAGACCTGAAACAATAAAGTACATAGAAGAAGACATAGGTACTAAAATCATGGACCTGGGTTTTAAAGAACATTTTATGAACTTGACTCCAATGGCAAGAGAAGTGAAGGCAAAGATAAATGAATGGGACTACATCAGAATTAAAAGTTTTTGCTCAGCAAGAGAAACTGATATCAAAATAAACAGACAGCCAACTATATGGGAACTGATATTTTCAAACGACAGCTCAGATAAGGGCCTAATATCCAAAATTTACAAAGAACTCATAAAACTCAACAACAAACAAACAAACAATCCAATAAAAAAATGGGAAGAGGACATGAACAGACACTTCTCCCAGGAAGAGATACAAATGGCCAACAGATATATGAAAAGATGCTCAGCTTCATTAGTTATTAGAGAAATGCAAATCAAAACTACAATGAGATACCACCTCACTCCTGTTAGATTAGCTATTATCAACAAGACGGGTAATAGCAAATGTTGGAGAGGCTGTGGAGAAAAAGGAACCCTCATTCACTGTTGGTGGGACTGTAAAGTAGTACAACCATTATGGAGGAAAGTATGGTGGTTCCTCAAAAACTGCAAATAGAATTACCTTATGACCCAGCAATCCCTCTACTGGGTATATACCCCAAAACCTCAGAAACATTGATACGTGAAGACACATGTAGCCCCATGTTCATTGCAGCACTGTTCACAGTGGCCAAGACATGGAAACAACCAAAAAGCCCTTCAATAGAAGACTGGATAAAGAAGATGTGGCACATATACACTATGGAATACTACTCAGCCATAAGAAATGATGACATCAGATCATTTACAGCAAAATGGTGGGATCTTGATAACATTATAAGGAGTGAAATAAGTAAATCAGAAAAAAACAAGAACTACATGATTCCATACATTGGTGGAACATAAAAATGAGACTAAGAGACATGGACAAGAGTGTGGTGGTTACCAAGGGTGG
Organism: Saccopteryx bilineata; assembly: GCF_036850765.1. Taxonomy (NCBI): domain Eukaryota; kingdom Metazoa; phylum Chordata; class Mammalia; order Chiroptera; family Emballonuridae; genus Saccopteryx; species Saccopteryx bilineata. The sequence goes on from NC_089495.1 coordinate 105,228,237, forward strand.
GGGGGGGAGGGAGGACATGGGAGGGAGGGAGGGAGAGAGTTAGGGGGAGGGGGAGGGGCACAGAGAACTAGATAGAGGGTGACGGAGGACAATCTGACTTTGGGCGAGGGGTTTGCAACATAATTTGATGACAAAATAACCTAGACATGTTTTCTTTGAATATATGTACCCTGATTTATTAATGTCATCCCATTACCATTAATAAAAATTTATTTAAAAAAATAAATAAATAAAGTCTGTGGATTATTCTTGATTTTGAGAGGTTATCTTCTTGCGTTTTCTTTTCTCTCCCTCTTTCTGGTTGGTGACTCTGTACCCCAGGTTCTGCCCCTGTGGCACGCTTAGGTAGAGGTTTGCAGTTGATAAGTCTCTATGGTGATGTCATATATTGGGCTTCAGTCTCGTTGGCAGTCGAGGTTCATTAGCATTTGTAGGCTTCGCCAATGAGAGAGTCTGTGTTCCCAGAGCCTCTCTCCTAGTCTTTCCTTCATGAATTAGTAGCCTGATGATCCCGCTATGGGGTTGCTGCTGCCTCTGCATGGAGAGTAAGAGGCTCAAAGAGCTGGCAAATCCCCACTCTATTTCCACTCAGCGCAGGGCTCTGGGTAAGGCTCAATCAGTCAGAGCCGCTAGTATAATCAGGCGGGGCTTCAGCCCACACAAAGACCTCTGACTCTGCCCCTTTGTCCGGGTATGTGGGCGCCCACTCCTGGGGGAATCTCTCGCCCACTATCTGTGCTCGCCGACCAGGATATCCGGCCAGCCGCCTCTCACTCCCGGTGAGGTGCCCCGCCCACATGGAAAAGTTCCACCGTAGGATATTTTGCTACTACTCCCTCCCCCCACTGCTTTTTGGGGCGCAGGAACTACCTCAAGACTCTGGTTTCAGCCCACAGAAAGGCCTCTGACTCTGCCTCTCTGTCCAGGAACACAGGCACCCACTCCCGGGGTGCTCGGAGGAATCTTTTGCCCACTCTCCACGCTCGCTGACCAGGATATCAGGCCGGCTGCCTCATTCCGAGTGAGGCGCCCCGCCCACACAGAAAAGTTCAAGCATAGGGAATTTTGCTCCCACTCACTCCCCACGTGCTGCTTTTTGGGGTGCAAGAGCGACCCCGAGACTTCGGTTTAGGCCCACAGAAAGGCCTCTGACTCTGCCCCTCTGTCCGGGAACACAGGCACCCACTACCAGGGCTCTTGGAGGAATCTCTCGCCCACTATCTGCGTGCGCTGACCAGGAGATCTGGGCGGGTGGCTGTCCCAAGTGCCTTTCTTTGTTTGGGTTTAGCACGAGCGTTAGCGTATTTTGACTGGGTTGCCACAGCACAGTTTTTTCCTTGGCTTGGATGTCCGTGCCACAGCCTGGTTCGGACATTTGTGCCACAGCCTGGTACTATTTACACCCTATACCTACCTTAGTTCCTATACTCTCAGTTCCCAGTGAAAGCATTTCTTATTTAGGTTAGTGAGGAAGGCGGATTGTTTCTTCCTTCTTATTTCCTTCGGGGTTGATTATATATTTAGTCAATTTTTCGCTCGATCATACCTTCGCGTTTAGTGTGGAACTTCTGGAGGCTCCAAGGATAGATTTTTCTGTCTCTGGTTGAAGATCTTGTTGAATTTTGGGGGAGATTTATCGGTATCACTCTGTATGGCGCCATTTCTCTCATGTCCTAATAACTTTCTAAGAATCTGTTCTTATGATACAACCAGAAATATTAACACAGATTTAAGTACAAGGATGTTCATTGCTATAGCACTTATACTATTGGAAAAAATAGAAATAACCTGCAAGTCTACAATAGAAATAGACTTAAATAATGTAGGGTACATCTATCCACAACATGGAATAAATTATAGCTATAAAAACATATTTCTGGAAAAAATTAGAAAGATGTATGCATAAAGATGTTCATTATAGCACAAATTGTAAAGACTAGAAACCTTCTCTATACATTAGTGACTGCTAGCCACAAAAAGAAATCATAATTATTTTCAAATACTGCTATAGAATGATTTCAAGTTATATTGGTAGATTATAAAAGATTATGAAGAATTGTACGTATAACATGCAAATATTTATCTTAGAATGAGAGGTATATATTTGATGTAAATTTATTTGATATTTGTGTTCTTAAAATGGGAGAATAAATGAGAAACTAAAAACAAAGTTCACTATAGGGGAGAAAATGGAGAGCACGGAGGGGGCAGAAATGAGACCAAACTTCTCTGAATATACCTTGTTCTATCAGTTGACTTCAAAAACTTGAAACTCTTTATAAAATTGTGAAATAGAAATCCCCAAAAGTCAAAAGCAAAATAAAACAAACTGTTTTTCAAGTTGGTGGCATATGCACATAGAAAGGACAATTTTAAGTGACCTTGAAACATGATAATATGACTAAACTCTCTAAGGACAAAAGAGTTAAAAAAATTTAACTACTTTTAGCAGTTATATTGTTGGGAGTAGTGTTTTGAAAACATATCATCACCTTCAAAAAGTGGAGGGAGCCTACTCACCCTTCCTTGAATATAAGCCAGATTTAGTGATTTGCTTCTAATGAAAAGAGTGGAGATGACAATGTATGCCTTCTGAAGCCAGATCATCAAAGGAATGGCAGTTTCCCCATTGTTCTCTTGGATCACTTGCTCTGGGGCAGCCCTCATGCCATGAGGACATCTGTCAGCCCTCTAGAGGGCCCATATAGGGGGAACTGACGTCTCCTCCCAATTTGCCATGTCAATGAGACACCTTGAAAGCAGATCCCTCAGCCTTTGTCAAACCTTCAGATAACTGCCTCCCTGGCTAAATTCTTTACTGCAACATTATGAGAAACTCCCCACCAGAACTAACCAGCTGAGCTGCTCTCAAATTTTTAACCTACAGCAACTGTAATATAATAAATACTTCTGTTGCCTTAAGCCAGCAAGTTTAAGGATGATGTATTAATATTATGCAGCAATAGATAACTCATAAAGAATTTCTACAAGGAGTAGTGTGCTGCCACAATAAAACCTTAAAATTTAGGAGCAGCTTTGGCACTGGGCAGTGGACGTAAGCCGAAACTATTTAATGAAAGTCTAACGGGACATGGAAAGACAGCTAGGAGATGCCCAAGGTGAAGAAAGGCTTATTTTGAGTTTGTGAATATGGTTTTGTCTGAGTGGGCTACAACAAGAATCACAGAATTAAATTGGCAGAAATACCACAAGTGTGACTTGGACAGGGGCAGAGTCAATATAAACTGACAAGGAGCCTTTGGATCCTGAAGTTTCTATAGGTGGGAAGTGAGCTGAGAAAACTACTGAATACAGTGGAAAGAGAAAGAATGACTTAGAGGGTAGAACCAAGAGCTCAGAGGCTGAAGCTGAGAGCTTTAAAGACATTTTTAGGCCTTCATTCTAGTCAAGAAACTGTCAACATTTGCCCTGATAGATTTTTCTATGGATGGAGGCTCCTGTGTGTCTCCTGCTTTCCTCTGTTATGAATGGGGGTGGGTCCATAGTAGTTATCCTATGCTTGTCCCACCATTGTGTGTGTGTGTGTGTGTGTGTGTGTGTGTGAGTGTGTGGCACATAACTTTTCTCTTTAGATCATCGGTGTTCAGACTGTGAGGAACATCAGTGTTCAGACTGTGAAGAACTATATCGAAGGACCGGTACCGGTCCATGGGCCATTTGGTACCGGTCCGCAGAGAAAGAATAAATAACTTACATTATTTCCTTTTATTTATATTTAAGTCTGAACAATGTTTTATTTTTAAAAAATGACCAGATTCCCTCTGTTACATCCATCTAAGACTCACTCTTGACGCTTGGCTCGGTCACGTGATACATTTATCCGTCCCACCCTAAAGGCTGGTTTGTGAAAATATTTTCTGACATTAAACCAGTCTGTGGCCCAAAAAAAGTTGGGGACCACTGCTCTAGGACACCTAAGACTTCTCCTCCACACCTGAACCTGATGTAGGTAACAAGATTCTGGACTTTAAGCTGATGTTGTAAAAGAATAAGACTTTTGGGGGTCTTTGGAAGGGATGATTATACAATATTTCACACTGGCAAGATGAATAAGTTGCAACCAGAGAGTGGAAAGAAATACACCTACAAATTTTGTGACATTCTTCTTTCTATGGATGGAGGCTAATTCTCTTCCCTTTGAATATGAACCAGAGTGAACCATTTATAATAACAGAATCTGATAAACATGACAATGTGTAATTTTTGAAGGTAGATAAAAATACTGCCATTCCTACAGTGTTCTCTTGAATTACTCACTGTAGGCAAAGCCAGAAACCATGCTGTGAGGATCCCTAGAAGCCCTGTAAGAGCAGCTGAAGCCTTCTATAAACATCCAGCATGGACTTGGTAGCCATGTAAGTAGGCTTCCTTGGAAACAGGTCTTCAGCCCCAGTCATACCTTCAGATGACTGCAGCCCTGGCCAACATATTGTCTGCAATCTCATGAGAGACTCTGACCTAGAACCTTGCAGCTCAGCTGGTTCTGATTTTCTAATCCTGAGAAACTGGGATATAATTAATGTTTAGCATTGCTTTGAATCATTAATTTTGGGGGTACTTTGATGTGTATATTGTTGATGAAGCAAATGAGTAATTATGTTGGTGTCATAAGAGAAAGAAACCATGGGTATATGGTTGATGAGATTAAAGAAAAATACTGTAGTCTTGAATGCAAATGGCAATAATTTCAATGGTGGATTTTAGGAAGAGAACAAAAGTAAATTTTCTTAATTCTGTTCACTGAAAATACCTTAACAAATAAGTACCTTAAAACCCTCTTATTTAACAATGTCACCCCCATCAAATTTAATTTTTGAAAATAAAAGAACCTGGAAACTAAAAACAAACAAACTAGATCTCCTTGAAGAAATAGCCAGTTTAGATCTGAAGCAGAAAATGTTTGAGTCTGGAACATCTCATTGTGCTAGAAAGTGAGAATGCAATAAAAGAAATACTAGAAAGAAATTCTTAAGGATTCAGGAAGCAAGGTAAAGAGATTCTCACCGGCTAAAGACGGGGCAGTTGGAGCATGACTGAGAATAACAACTGTAATGGATTAAAACACATCAAATATGTTTAAGTCCGTGCATTCATAATAGTACTAGAAAAACTAATTAGTTCCTTTTGGATCATGCTTGGCACTTCATTATATTGATAACTGACAAATAAAGGGAATAATTTAGGCATTTATCCTGCCTTTCCTCATATACTGTCCCTCAGTATAATTGGTATTGTGTACCTCCTGGGAATTCTTCCACAGCATTTACAAAGCATTCTTACTGAAGTAACAAACATGAAATCAGATCAAACTTCTAGATTTAGCTAACAAATTTTAGGAAATATAGGAAAAAAGACAGAGGAACATAATAAATGACAACACAGGATACAGTTAGCAAAATCTAGGTTATAAGACATTCTACAGTAAAACTGACCACGTTCTTTTACAAATAAATACGAGAGAGAGAGAGAGAGAGAGAGAGAGAGAGAGAGATATGGGGGAGAGGAGAAAGAGAAAGAAAGACATCATGTTTCAAATAATTTTTGTAACATACAAAAATGCCCAATGTATATTAAATTGGGAAAATCAAGACATAAAATTGTATTTATAAAACAAACCTATCTTATTAAAAAAAATAGCACCAAAGAAAAAAGTGTACAAAAGTAGTAACCATGTTTATCTACGGGTAGCAAGATTATTGGTAATTTTAAAATACTATTTTCTATTTTCCAATTCTGTTTTGAGATGCAAATATTATTTTGTAATCACTACATTCTATCCCTTTTGGAATAAGAATAAACGAGTAAAAATGTGTCGTAGTCATAAAAAAAAGCAGATTTTAACACGTTGCTTTTTCAAGTGGTGTTGAGATTCTGTTTTCTACAAGAACACTGACTGATCCCATTGGATTGTAATGTGATGGTGGGTCCTGCCTCCCTAACAGCAGGTGTATATTTTACTAAGGGTTCTATGGGAAAGACCAGAAGCCAAAAGAATGACCCCACCCTTTGAACCCTGAGATGATGGGTAGAGAAGTTCTGTTAACCCTCATGTAACTGTTCAGGAAGCTCAGCATCTGAATGATCAAGTCTGACTTTTGGTGGATGAAAACAGGAAAAGGGAACAGACAGCCTCAACATAGCCCAGGTTGGGTACAGATGGTCCAAGAGCAACAAGTTTATGCTGTAATGTTGCCAAGGCAACAGCAGCTGCTTCTTGCATCACAGAGTGGAGGGGGAAGGGGAAACAGTGGTAATAAAGAGGCAAAATGATTCTGTAAATACTTCCTAGGAAAATAGGAAGAATACTAAAATATCAGCTATTTTCTGAGTGAACATACTTCCATAACACTTGAAGTATCATCAATGAAAGGAAATGGTATTTTCCATATTATAATCTACCTGGAAACAAATAGGAACCCAGTGCCTCTTGTCATATTGTCATTTTCCCTTCCATGGTTCCAAACAGCGGTGGGTAGAGCTTTCTCACAGCTTTAATCCCTTGAGTGTTAAAAGACATTGATGGTTTCTTGTGACAGTTACTGCAGCATTTATTCACATGGCTGAAAGAGGCTTATTTTATTTGTACTGAGTCTGGACTTGAGAGGAAAGATGAGAGGAAAGGAACAGGATTGGTCTTCCTCCTTCCTCCTCCTTTCCTCCCCTTGGCTCCTGTCTCCAGATCTTTTTATCTGCAAAGGAAAGTAATGAAGGAAAGAGCATGTGGCAGCACGGAGGGAAAGAAAGCAGCAGGGCTGGGGTGAGAGATCTTTTCCCCTAAGGGGCAGAGCAGCCAACAGGTACTGCCCAGAGGGCAGCTTCTGTAGGAACATAGGGGGCTGGGAAGGGCGAAGTCAGGAGCTGTTTAATCAGGGCTGGAGGCCAGCTCTGCGCGTAAAAGGACAAGACAGAGATATGGAGATAATCAGTGGGTGGTGTTAAGCATCCAAATCGTCCTCAGTACGGAGAAACTGAGAGCTCCGGTGCACTGGTGCAGGAAGACTCCCTTTCTCCGCTGATGTTCGGAAGCTGAAAGAGTTTCAGGGCAGTTTTCACGTGCTCGGTTGTAAAAAGGCTTTAGAGTCCTGCTTGTCCCTAATAAAAACTGAATATTTTTTTTCAAATGTCAAACCACTTTTACAACAAGGCTAGATGGCATAGAGGTTGAAGGCCTGAACTTGGGAGTCAGGCAAGTCAGGTGAACCTGGATCTGATGTGCCACTTAAGAGCTTCTTATATTATTTAGCTGGAGTCACGTATACAAGGCTAGAGACAGCCAGTAGTGCCAAGCCTTAGCTAAGGCCAGCCTCCTAATGTGGGGCTCTGCACCTGGCACAGCACCTAGACCATCACTGGTATTTGAACATGTCTTTGAAAAGTGGGAAGGAATGGAGCTCACCTGTGCTTGCTTCTTGGATTTGAAAGTGACACCAGAGAAGGTAGAAATGGGGTTGGGGGAGCAAAGAGGAGGGGTTTATTTTAAGGAATTGATTCACATAATTATGGAGGCTGGCAAGGTCAAACTCTGCAGGGCAGGCCAGCAGCTTGGGCGCCTCTGGAAAGAGTTGATGGCTCCGGTTCAAGTCTACAGGCAGTCTGGTGGCAGAACTCCCAATTCCTCAGGGGATATCAGCCTTTATTAAGGCCTCCAACCGATTGGATGAGGCCTACCCACACTAGACAGAGTAATTTGGGTTACTTAAAGTCTGTTAATTTAAATGTTAAGTTCATTAGAAAAAAAAAATACTTTCGTAGAACCATCTAGAATAATGTTTAACCAAATATTTGAGTACCGCGACCCAGCCAAGTTGCAAGATACAATTAATCATTACAGGGTCCTTAGAGCACTACCCCTACAGAGCCGCTCACACAACGAAAGGGAGTCCATTCACGCAGTCACAGCACTGCATCTGTGGGCGGGGCTAGGACCAGATTTCAGTTTGGTTTATTTATGCTGCACCTTCTTTAGGAGAAAGTAAAACAGAGCACAGTACCAGGCATTACATCAAAAGAGCAATTTCTACCACAGACCCCATGGTTAATATGTCTTTATTCCAAACTCTTCAATACTGTGTGAAAGAGAGAAATATTTAAAGGGCACACTGGTCGGAGAACCAGAGGCTCAACGTACCACCCTGCCATTTAGGCAAGTGTCCGAACCTGCAGAGAAACAGATAAGCATACCTGTGCTAAACAGGGGAGCAGGAAGGATGTGCTACAGTAACCTAGTTGAAAGCGCAGAGGTGTCAATCACACTAGAATCTGGAAGAGGACCAGAAGCTGAAACCTCGTTGGGCTCATTTAACTTGTTTGGAAGAGCAATGCTGCACAAACAGAAAGTGTTGCCACCTTTTAAACAGAAAAGAAGGAATGAGAAAAGCAAGCTGCCTATATCTGAGGCTGACACCTTGCTCTTTTCTCTCTTTCTTGCTCCTAAGCAAAATTTTACTGTGTCCTGACAGCCCATCCCAGTGAAGTCTCCAGTTTATGGCTGCCTGCCTGTTTTCTTTGTTTGGTGCACCCACATAGTAAGAGCTATTTCAGTTCACTGCTGTCAGGAAAGGAGTGTGTGCTGGATGGGAGTCCAAGGGCAAAGATCGTACACAGGATTGAAAAAGGTGCCTTTCACTGTACGGCCCTGGCTGGGTAGCTTAGCTGGTTAGAGCATTGTCCTGACATGTAGAGGTTAAGGGTTTGATCCCTGGTCAGGGCACATGCAAGAATCAACCAATGAATGCATAAAAAAGTGGAACAACAAATGAATGTTTTTCTTTCTCGCACACATCAACCAATACATCTTTTTTTTTTTTTTTTTGTATTTTTATGAAGCTGGAAATGGGGAAAGACAGTCAGACACACTCCCACATGTGCCCAACTGGGATCCACCCAGCACGCCCACCAGGGGCGACGCTCTGCCCACCAGGGGGCGATGCTCTGCCCATCCTGGGTGTTGCTATGTTGCGACCAGAGCCACTCTAGCGCCTGAGGCAGAGGCCACAGAGCCATCCCTAGCGCCCGGGCCATCTTTGCTCCAATGGAGCCTCGGCTGCGGGAGGGGAAGAGAGAGACAGAGAGGAAGAAGAGGGGGAGGGGTGGAGAAGCAGATGGGCGCCTCTCCTGTGTGCCCTGGCCGGGAATTGAACCTGGGACTTCTGCACGCCAGGCCGACGCTCTACCACTGAGCCAACTGGCCAGGGCCTACATTTTTTTAATTAAAAAAAAAAAGAGAGAAATCATCTCTCATGGGTTTCAGAAAAGAGTCTCTCTTTGATACTGTTGCTAAAAGTAAATCAGTACAATATCCCATAGTTTGGGAATATGTAACAAATGCCATAAAAATGTATATGTACCTAGCAATTCCACTATAAAAATTTTATCTTAAGAAAGTAATAGAAAAGTATGCAAAATGTAGATATAAAGATATTCATTAGGGTCTACCTTTAATGGTGAAGAGCTACAAGTAACCTAAATGTCCTAAAAGATATAAAGGACTGATTAAATTGTAGCTTGTCTTGAGACTAGAATATTATTTACCCATTAAAAAAGTAATGATGTACGTGTGTGTATATATAAATGTATAAATATATTAATGATATATTAAGGGACAAAATAGGTCATAGATATTAAATATAGCATTAATTCCATTAAAAAATAACCACATATATATGAAATCTCTTCCTAGTCCGTTTTGGTCTCTATAATAGAATACTATAGAGAAAATGGCTTATAAACCACAGAAATTTCTCTCTCATAGTTCTGGAGGCTGGGAAGTCCAAGATCAAGGTGTGAGTATATTTGGTGTCTGGTGAGGACCCACTTCCTGATTCATAGTAGCTGTGTTTACTGCATCCTGGAGACTCTTTTATGGCACTAAACCCATTCATGAGAGCAGGGATTAATCACCTTCCAAAGACCTCCCTCCAAATACTATCACATAAAGGTTAGGATTTCAACACATAAATCTGAGGGGAGGGCACAAATATTTAATCTATAGCAATGGCTATATACGAAATTGTTTACAGTGATTTTCTTTGGGTAGGAGAATTTTGGTTGATTGTTTTATCTCTTGTTACTTATCTGTATTTTCTATTTGTCTACATTGAGCATATGATTACCTATATAATTTTTAAAATAAGGGAAATGCCTTTATTAGTTATTATTGTTGTATAATCTGCCCAAGCTGGATTCAAAGGGTGGGTGCTGTATATTCTTGGAGCCTTTCAGGACATCTGAGGAGAAGAATTGTTCTCAGCATCATCGCTGTTACTTTATCTCTCCACTGTTTTTCAGCATCAACGTTGATGGTAACCTCTGAGATTAATTTTCTCTCTCTTGTAAAAAAAAATCCCAACCGATGTCAACACTGGATAGCTCTCTCTAGAGTCTAGATTATGAACCAGAGCAAGGTAAAGCAGACATTAAATTCCATAAGAAGCCCCGGTCTCCATATTGTCATAAAGACTGTATTTCTTGAGCTGTTTGTCAATCTAAATTCATCAAGAAGGTTCTGGGGTTAATGGTGAAAACTGGAAGTCAGGAATATAAACAAAGTTAGCAGTGAGAAACCTGACAGTTGTGTGTGTGTGTGTGTGTGTGTGTGTTTCCGTGAGAAAGGCTGATGTTTTTCTTCCTCTTGGCAGACCATGAGATCTGTTATTTTTAGTGAATGTAATGTCAGGGCTTGAGATGATGCTGTTTCCTGATAACGCCGGTACATTTCACCCTGAGTGCTCATAGTGCAGATAACCCAGAAGACAGCCAGCAATTTTTCTATCGGATATGCAGAAATGTCAGCACCTAATCATGTACCCTCTTCTCTTGGACCGCTAGCCGAGACAGTAGTCTCCTGGTCAGAGATTTAGTCTCCTGGCTGCACAAATATTAAGACCATGTGAGCTCATTTCAGACTTTTAGATCCTGAAACACAAGGCAGAAGGCCAAAGGTCACTGTTTTTTTAAACAGCCAGCAAATAGTGAATCCTAATAGCGGGTGGGGAGGCCACCACACTGCCCATATATTTACAATGTTAGGTTGGGTTTAGGAGGCTGGGCGGTTGGTATTCTGATTGGCCTTTTCCCTCTCCCCTTTCTCACACAACAGCTCTGCCACCTTGGAGCACCAGCTGGCCTTTATCTGCATCTCTCTCAGGGCACTTACCTTATCTTGCCTTGTGCTGTAGGAATATACTAATACTTCTTAGACTCTTATTAGATTGCAAGCTCCCTGAGGGCACTGACAGTTTCTCACTTGGCTTGGCATTGATAATGTACAGTAATTAGCCATGTTCAGTAAAAAAAAATCATTGAATAAATGAATGAACATCAGACACTCAAATTTTACTCACTTCCACTGACAGAACAAGAAGTTCTCTTTAAGAAAAAACAAAAGCCCATTTTTCAAGCCCCTAACGGTTCAATGAATGTGTGTGATTTCCCTTCTCAAGAAAGGAGTTGGCTCTGATATCCCTGACATCACCACTTTGATGCGTTCTTACTCTTCTCCTGCCAGCAGCAAAGGTGAACCTAGCCATGAAATCCAGCGGCTCACTATTTAAGTTGCTGCGCCCCATCTGAGACTTTGCCTAGTCAATTTCTCTTTGCATTCTGCTGTTAACAAGCTGTCTGATGGAGGAACAGCCTTAGTCTTTCTGTTACAATCTATTAAATGGATTTGTAAACTCAGCCCCATGGTATTTATTATTTAACTACTAGGTATACAACACTGAGAATCACAACACTCATATTTATACAATGTTTGGATTGAATGGAAAAGTAAAGTGGCTTTTCATAGATTACAAGGAATAGTTTAGACAGATCATTTAATCCATCCATTTTGCAGAAAAGATTGAACCAAACCATTCCAAGGCAACATCGTCACTCTCTTCCTCATCTTCCTTTTCCTCCTCCTCCTTCTCCTCTTCCTTCTCCTCCAATCATCTGTCACCAAGCACCCTGTGTACAGGACATTATGCCAAGTTAGTAAAATGAACACAGAGAACTGTTAGATCAATATATGCAAATCCATAGAACTATTTTCTCATGATTTAGTGTTACATTGTGGACTGAAACAGAGATTATATCTTCCATGTCTAATCCTATCCTAGCATTTTGTCACTACTTCGAAGGACATGCTGACTATATTAATAGAACATGCAACAATTTGCTGGCCCCGTGCCCCTTTCTCTCTCCCAGGGTCCAAAGGAGCATGGCCAGGGGCAAACCCTGGCTGTTCCTGTTAAAGATGGCAGAGGCATCTCTGATAGAGGTTCCTGAGAGAGAGAGGCTGCCCCCTTAATTAGGCAGCACCCTTCTCTTGAACTCCAGCCCAAAATGTGAACTGCATGTCATCACGTGCATGTGCACCAGCATTTGTTCCCTCTTCCCTCTAGGTCTTTCTTCCTTGAAGAAACTCCACTTTCCCTTTCTTCAGACTTAAATGAAGCCTCACACATGCCCCAACTCATTGGGCCAAATCTGCCAGGAATCATACAGAAAAAAAAAATGTTTCTGGGAGTGACTTATATACAACAGTGAATTCATACACTCTGTGTAGCTCCAGTTCCTTCCATTATGTTAATTCTTCCAACTCAATAATCTAATTCTCTGCCCCCCACCACACACATTTTTTTGCCCCCTGGGACAGAAGCTGATTGATGCTGAAGTCAGAATCCATCCAATTTTGTGATGGGCTAAGTACTCCAGGCAATTGCCCCGCAGCTGCCGGTAGCTGTCTTAAACCCACACTGAAACCACGCGTGCTCAGCAGGCTCACTTAGAGCTGCAGGCAGGTCGGTGGAGTGTGCTAGGTGTGCATTTAGGAGCCTGTTTGTTTGTGGCCCCATGTCTTGGACGAATGCCAAGGTCAGGAAATGTATGGAGTGGCCCTAATATTTCCTCTTTGCTCTGTCTCAGTCTGCCTTTGTGTCGCCGGGGGAGGTGCTACTCCCTCCAGCCTGTTGGCATTGCTCCCTCACACAGTTCAGCAAATTGTGACTCAATGCTTATTTATTATTAAATTATTAGAGTTATTGGGTATGCTCGTGGCTTCTTGCCCTCAAGGCACATTTACAAATAGGATCAGAAAGATCTACAGCAGCTTAATTTCTGTTATTATTAGAAAGTATATACTTAGTGTGAAATACTGCCTTTGTTTCATAAAGCTTTTATGGCATATTTATCTTCCCAACCCCTGATTTTCCTTTTAGGGGCTACTTAAAATGTATACATGAGTCCTCTATATAAAGTAGGTTAGTGGCAAAAGACTAGTCTAATTGCCAAGAGCCCCAGCAATTGGGAGAGGGCCCCAGAGGGAAAACCTGATCCCTGCAAGTTGGCGCTTGGCTCCTGATTGTGTCAACATTCGCTTCCAGTCCTTTCTGCCCTTTCTCAGAAGCTTGTTCTCTCTCTTCAGTGTGTGGAAAAACACATGTTTACACAAGCAGATACACACAGACACACACACATACACAGACACACACTCACACACAGCTACAATATTTAGCGTCCTACCTATACCATAAACCGAAAAGCATTAACAGTTTACTGGGGACTAAGGAGATGCATTTCATGTCATCTCAGCAGATCCTTTATCGCGGACACTTTCAGAGGCCAGAAGGTTCCTGGTTTTCTGCATTGCTGCATACCCTGATGGAAAAGGAGGGTCCTGAGCATGTGTGAACTGACTGCACGTGGGGTTGAGCTCCTGTGCACATAGATGCTAAAGGGCTCGCAGTGTGCGTAGATCAGGGGTCCCCAAACTACGGCCCGCGGGCCACATGCGGCCCCCTGAGGCCATTTATCCGGCCCCCACCACACTTCCGAAAGGGGCACCTCTTTCATTGGTGGTCAGTGAGAGGAGCTCATTGACCATCTCATTAGCCAAAGGCAGGCCCATAGTTCCCATTGAAATACTGGTCAGTTTGTTGATTTAAATTTACTTGTTCTTTATTTTACATATTGTATTTGTTCCCATTTTGTTTTTTTACTTTAAAATAAGATATGTGCAGTGTGCATAGGGATTTGTTCATAGTTTTTTTTATAGTCCGGCCCTCCAACGATCTGAGGGACAGTGAACTGGCCCCCTGTGTAAAAAATTTGGGGACCCCTGGCGTAGATGTTGCAGACACCGCCCCATCCCCACCCCACCCCGCCTTGGAAGAGGAGTGCTGGAATGGAAAGGACCTGGGAACCTAAGCTTTATTATTCTGGCTATAGTTTTTCAGAGGTTGTAAAAGAAAAAAAAACCCTACAGAGGAACATAAGAGTTCTGTCATTTATTCTTCCTCATTTTCTCTTATTCCTGCCCTTGTCCTTCAACAATCCTACCTCTATGATTAGAAAGGACTCCGGCTATTCGGCATTGCTGCAGAGATCATTTAGGTCCCAAATGAATTCTTAGCCTCCTGACAGCTCATGCCAGAGGGAGGTCTGACTGTCCACCATGGAGACAGGCAGCAGTTAGCTCTGCCCTCTCTTGGAGGTGACACATGCATGCTCTGTCTAGTTTTCTTTTCAAGGCTTGAATGAAGTGTGTTATCAAATTCTCACAAGCAGTCAGAGCCTGCCCTCCTCTGGTCACTCTCTTGGACCAGCCCGAGGCAGAGGCCATCCAAAATAGCCCATATGCGGTTTTGCTAGATGGGCTGGGGTCCCTGGAGACAGCATCTGGTAAGCCCCCACTCTGGCCTGTCTGGGAGTCACAGTTTGCTGAACTTGGTGTCTACAGGCAAACCAGAGGGCAGCAAGGAGACCCTCCACGCAGGTGCCTGGTCTCCTTAGTGCAAATGTGCCATTCACATGGGTGGGAATTGGCCTGTTCTTCCTGCATGACTCTTAACTTTAACGGTGGTGCTAACGCTGAAGCCCTGGGGAGGGACGATCTGAGTAATTTAGACACCCAAGGAGTGTTCGCCGGTTGTCTATTGATTGTTTCTGCTGCCTCTCTGTTGTCTGGCCAGCCGCCAGCCGCTCTCTCTGTGCAGTTTGCCTAGCTCCACAGAACAGCTTCTGAAGAAACCACTTTTCCATAGGGTGTTCCAGGTCCATTTTCATCTCAGCACTCCTCATTCTGTGAGTCTCACTCCCTGCTGCACCTGTGAATAGCTTCTGTTGCCTCTTTATGGATGACACCCTTCCGTTTGCCTCTTGGAAACACTGTTATTCCATCCCTGAAACAGCCCCAAACCGCTGCATCTGGCCTTCTTTTCCCTCAGCTGTTTGAATCAGATGAGGAGAGCACCTGGTTCTGCAGTCCGATCACCAGCACGCACTCACTGGTCATGCTTCCTGGAGGAAAAGCTCTGCTGTGGAAATGCAGATGGCTTATCCAAGTGCTAACTCCCTTCCAAGGCCATGAGCTGGCTCTGCTTTATCGGCTTTGCCGAATATTTCCAATAACCTCCCTGATCTAGATGAGGTGCAATATTGGTATTTATCATTAATTGAGTGAGTATGAGAGGAAAGAAAGAGAAAGCTTGTCTCCATTTTTAGGGGGAACCAACCCCATTGACTTTTGGTCTTAGCAGCACTTACAAGGTCTTTAGCTGGCCAGACCTCATTCTTAGGGAGACCACCCAAAAGGGCTTCCAGGCCCTGCCCTGCTGGTGGGGAGTCTGATTACAGACATAACAGATTACTTTGATCACTTGCATTCTCCTGCTTAGAGGGTCATTCCAAGCTGCTGGCAGAGTTTCTGACTTTGCAGCAAATTAAAATGCCAACTATTTGTCAAGATAGATTTTCTTAACCAAGTGTCTCCAAGTGTTGGAATGTCTTTGTCTAGATGAAAATGACCTCTTGGAGAGTTGCCATGGCAACTGTGGTCTACAGACAGGCAGGATCAAATCCTTAAGAGAGACTTCCAAAATGGTGTGGCCACTTTCGGCCACAGACAGATACTGGATTTTGCTTTAGGTACCTATCTGATGACTCTGGCCTAGGGGATGAAAGTCCAGGAAGAAAACTCAAAGGTATCAAGCATATATGAGGCACAGACTTGCAGGGTCTTTTTTTGTTTGTTTATCAGGCTGGGATTATTTTTCTCTGTGCTTCCTTCACCTTTTGGGCTCAAGGTCAAACACTGAAAAGCAGATTTACTTCTCATAGAAAAATGCTGACATGCAAGTTAGGGAAGAGGTAACTGGCTCAATAATGGGAAATAAAAGAAGAAAGAAACATTTCAAGGTTCAAAAAGAATCAAGAATTGGGTTTTGATAAAAGATTAAGGTAATTTTCAAGAGAGCTTAGTGATTGCATGTGTGTTTTCCTCCCTCCCTCCTTCCTTCCTTCCTTCCTTCCTTCCTTCCTTCCTTCCTTCCTTCCTTCCTTCCTTCCTTCCTTCCTTCTTCCCTCCCTCCCTTTCTTCCTTCCTTCTTTCTTGGAACAGAATACAGATGTAAACAACCACAATATTGTGAATGCACAATTTTGAAGCAGGTTAGGAAAAAAACTAGGAAAATTTCCTGGCAAGTGGAAGGAGAAAACTGAGCCAAATGGCTGAATGAATGGCCAGAAGGGCTGAGCAGTTAAGAGCCAGCTGATAAATCACAAGACTCCATCCCCCTAACCAGAGATACTTTAAATCACCATAGTCAGGGAAATAGATAACAACAACAAAATGAAAACAATTAGAGCCAGACTA
Source organism: Saccopteryx bilineata (assembly GCF_036850765.1). NCBI lineage: Eukaryota > Metazoa > Chordata > Mammalia > Chiroptera > Emballonuridae > Saccopteryx > Saccopteryx bilineata. Next base: position 105,244,894 of record NC_089495.1, read on the forward strand.
ATCCAAGAAAGTGAAACTAACCAGAAATCGACCCCTGACCCTACTATATGCTCATTTTGATGTCAGCATATTAAACACACCTGGAGAGCTAATAAATATTCTGTGGAAATCCTCCCCTCGGAAACCCCCTAAAATGCTTGCCTGTGGAAGACAGATAAGACTCTCAGGACAAAGAAATCCTGCACTCTCTCCTTTCTGGGCACACCCACACCCCTTTCCTCAGGCACATGCTTTTACTTTCTTTACCTAAGATTTAGTAAACTTACTTCTTCTTCCTCTCCCCCCTCCCCCTCCCCCTCCCCCTCCCTCTCCCCCTCCCCCTCTCTCTCCCCCTCCCCCTCCCTCTCTCCTCCTCCTCCTCCTCCTCTTCTTCTTCTTCTTCTTCTTCTTCTTCTTCTTCTTCTTCTTCTTCTTCTTCTTCTTCTCCTCCTCCTCCTCCTCCTCCTCCTCCTCCTCCTCCTCCTCCTTCTTCTTCTTCTTCTTCTTCTTCTTCTTCTTCTTCTTCTCCTCCTCCTCCACCTCCTCCTCCTCCTCCTCCAAGTGAGAAGAGGGGAGGCAGAAAGAGAGACTACCACAGGTACCCCAACCGGGATCCACCTGGCAACCCCCATCTGGGGCCAATGCTCTGTCCATCTGGAGGCATGGCTGCAGGAGGGGAAGAGAGAGAGAGAGAGAGAGAGAGAGAGAGAGAGAGAAGAAAGAGGGAAAGGGGTGAAGATGGTCGCTTCTCCTGTTTGTCCTGACTGGGAATTGAATCTGGGACATCCACATGCTGGGCTGATGCTCTACCACTGAGCCAACTGGTCAGGGCCAATAAACTTACTATTACTTCCACCTGGACTCCTGTCTTGACATTTGTCCTGCACAAGTCAAGAACCTGGAGGTTGCCTGACACGTGAATGGTCCTGGACCAGGCTGAGTCAGGGCCAGCTCTCCCCATCTCATGCAGAAGCAGTCTGGTATCAATTTTTTGTGTGGATGTTATTTTTAATTTTTTATATTTTCATTTTTAATTAAATTTATTGTTAACATTGGTTAATAAAATCATATAGGTTTCAAATGTACATTTCCATGATACTTGAACTGTATATTGCATTGTGTGCCCACTACCCAAAGTCAAATCACCTCTTGTCACCATATGATTGGCTTCCTTTACCCTTTTCTACCCCTCCCCCCCTCTTCCCCCTGGTAATTACCATAGTGTTTTCTGTGTCTGTTTCTGTTTTATATCCACATATGAGTGAAATCATACAGTTCTTAGCTTTTTCTGATTGACTTATTTTGCTCAGCATGATTTTTTTTCTTTTTCTTTTCTTTTTTTTTTAGCAAGAGAAAGAGAGACAGACATAGACAGACTGGAAGGAAGAGAAAGATGAGAAGCATCAACTCGTAGTTGTGGTACCTTATTCATTGATTGCTTTCTCATATGCGCCTTGACTGGAGGGCTCCAGCCGAGCCAATGACCCCTTGTTCAAGCCAGTGACCTTGGGCTCAAGCCAGCAACCTTGGGCTTCAAGCCAGAGACCATGGGGTCATGACTATGATCCCACACTCAAGCCAGTGACCCTGCACTCAAGCTGGTGAGCCTGCACTCAAACCAGAGACCTCAGGATTTCCAACATGGGTCCTCAGCATCCCAGGCCAATGCTTTATCCACTGCGCCACCTCCTGGTCAGGCCAGATCTACTTGTTTCAGCAAGACTTCCAGAAGATTCTCAAACATTTTTATGCCTGAGGACTGACTGGCCTGAGAGATGCTTCACTACCTCAGTCTCACTGTCCAGTCTTTCTGATGATCTGGAGAAATTAAAAATGTAAGAATTCTGAAGACTCAGATCAGTATCTCTACTTGGTGCACATTGAGATATCCTGGGAGGTTTTTTTTTTAATTACCCATGTTTGGTTTCCATCTGCGGAGTTTCAGATTTAACTGGTCTGGGGTGCAGCCAGGACAGGGAGAATTTTTGAAATTCCTCTGGTCATTCTAATTTTCAACCATAGTTTAGAACTGAACAAGAAAATAAAAGGATTTAGCTGCAAGAAAGCAAAAAAAAATTGGAGGTCTTGGTCCCTCCCTGCTGGCAGGAGGCTATACAACTCATCTCCCAGCGACTTCAGATAGGTGAGAAGAGGTGCTGGCCCGGTGGGCTTCCAGTGAGTTCACGGCACATATCTAAAGTCCAGCTGATGTCTGCACAAGAAATGTCCTTCCAAGAGAAATGCTTAATTCCTTGATCCATTTAAAAAACCACACTACCTCGAATTTATGTAACATACTCACAAAGACCATTACTATGTGCCATCCACTGACCTAAACACTTCACAAACAACTCGTCCATCCTCATAGCTGCCCTCTGAAGTCACTACTATTATTACTTTCAATTCATTGATGGGAAAACTGCGCGGCCCAGATAGACTAGTAGTTTGCCTCAGCTATTAAGTGGAGGAGCCAGGATTAAACCCCAGCAGCTGGCTCCAGATCTGTGGTTTTAAACACGCCATTGTCTTGTGATCTCTCTGCTCTGTTCTCTGCAGCATCTAGAATCTATTATGTGCTGGACACAATATCCTTGTTTTAACCAAGAGAAAAAATGAAGCTTAGAAAGTCCCATTCACTGTTGTGGGTGGTTCCTAGACCTCACAGTTTCCTGGACCCATAGTCAGTCACTGCAATACTTCAGAGATCTACATTCATATCCTGCTCTAGCCTCCATCTCTGCTGTGTGACTTGGGCAAGTTATTTTACCTCTCTGGGCCTCTACTTCCCCATCAGAAAAATGAACACAATATCCATTTCTAAGTCATAAAGTTGCAGTGAGATTTACCCATTCCAAGCTGTCACCTAACATTCTTTGACTTGTCATGATGATTTTTTAAAAGGAAAAAAAGTTTATTATTGTCTTATTATCGACTTTAACCTAAATACATTGAAATATTCTTTCATAGGGCCAAAGGTCCAGCCTGCATATGTGTTGTAAGGTGGAGTATTGGGAAGATACCCTTCAGCACACAGCTGGATTACATCAGTAGCAAAGGCTGGTCTGTGAGCACATTCTATTCAGATCTTTATGGAGTAGTCCATCTGAACTAAATGTGGTTTTCTAATATGCTGATGCTTAAAACTCCATTATAACTTCACAATCATTAGGATGGCTACAATGAAAAACACACACACAAAATAGCAAGTGTTGATGAGGATGTGGAGAAAGGGGAAGCCTCTCCATTGCTAGTGGGACTGTAACATGGTATTGCCGCTGTAGAAAACAGTATGGGGCTTTATGCTTCTGAGTAAAATAGAATTACTATATGATTCAGCAATCTTACCACTTATATACCTAAGATAATGAAAACAGGGTCCCAATGCCTGGTTGGCTCAGCAGTAGAGCGTCAACCCACTGTGTGGAAGTCCCGGGTTTGATTCCCAGTCAAGGCACATAGGAGAAGCGACCGTCTGCTTCTCTTCCCCTCCTCCCGCCCCCTCTCTCTTCTCCTCCTGCATCTATGGCTGGATTGGTTTGAGTACATTGCCCCGTGTGTGCTGAGGATGACTCTATGAAGCCTTTACCTCCAGACACTAAAATAGCTTAGTGTGAGCATGGCCCTGATAGGCAGAGCATCAGCCCCAAACTGGGATTGCTGGGTGGATCCCTGCCAGGTACATGTGGGAGTCTGTCTCTCTATCTCCCCTGCTCTCACTGGAAAAAAGTAAAAACAAAAAAGGGTCCCAAAGAGATCTTTGTATACCCATGTTCACAGCAGCATTATTCCCAACAGCCATGAAGTGGCAGCAACCCAAGTGTCCATCAACAGATAAATGGATTAACATAAGGCGATCCATTCATACACTGGAATATTAATCAGCCTTTAAAAGTAAGGAAATTCTAACACCTGATACAACATGGCAGAACCTTGAGTGTGGACAAGTCCTGCCAGGGGTGAGGATGACAGAGACAAAAAGACCCAACTCCAGGGACCAGGTTCAGTGACACAGATCCACTTTATTCAGGAAGTAAGCTAGCTTATATACATGGGTTCAGCCTATAGGGTGTTACAGCGTGTCCTTCATAGCCAATGGCTGAAAAGATCAGGGAGCTGTGTGGTTGGCGCTAAGTCACTTCCTTATAGCGGGCGAACTTCCTTCCTGGGTGTGCCCAGGAGGCTTCTGGGAGCTGGAGTATTCTTACAGCATTGCATCAGCCGTAGCTGCTAGGAATGTGCTCTGCGCTCTACTCACACTTGAGAATGGACCTTGAGGGCATTAAGCAAAATGAAACAAGTGAGGCAAAGACAAATACTATATTAGCTCACTTAATATATGAAATCTAAAGAAGCTTAAACAATAGAAACAGAGTACGGTGGTGGTTATTACCAAGACCTGGGGGTTGGGGAAATGGGGAGATGTTGGTCAAAGGGTACAAACTTCTAGTTAGTTATAAGATGAATAAGTTCTGGGGAGCTAATGCACAGCAAGGTGATCCTAGTTGATAATACTGTATTGTATACTTGGAAGTTGCTGAGAGTAGACCTTAAATGTTCTTACCACAAAAAAAGAAATGGTAATTATGTGAGGTGATGGAAGTGTTAACTAACTCTAAGGTGGCTATCATTTTGGAATGATAATTATCATTATAATGTGTGCCAAATCAACATGTTATGTGTGTATGTAAATTATATCTCAATAAAGCCCAGAGGGGAATATACCTGGAACTTCAATAAATAGCTGTGTAAAGGATAGTTCTGGCCCTGGCCGGTTGGCTCCGTGGATGGAGCATCAGCCTGATGTGCAGACATCAGGGGTTCGATCCCCAGTCAGGGCACACATGAGAAGCAACCAGCTGCTTCTTTTCCCCTCCCTCTCTCCCTTCTTTCCTTCTTAGGCACTGGGAATAGCTCAGTTTGTTTGACCATCAGCCCTAGACAGGGGTTGCCAGATGGATTCCAGTCGCGGTGCATGTGGGAGTCTGTCTCTCTATCTCCCCTCCTCTCACTTAAAAATAAGTAAGTAAATATTGATAAATAAATAATGAAAAAGAACATTTACAAAAACATGAATTAGACCACACACAAAAAGAGTTCATTTAATTAACTTAGGAAAAACTTAACCTCTCTCTCTGGCCAGAGTAATAAACTAGTAAATTGAACGTTCTCACTTCGATAGCCCATGACACATCCAGGACTAGAGGAGAAATGAGAAAGACTTTCGGGAGGAAGTAATCCTACTGAGTGTGAAGAGGCAGATTGCTGCTCTGCAGGGATGGTCAGTGAGGCTGTTCCAGGCAGCGAGGGGAGCAGAAGAGTCAAGGAACCTGGTGCAGGGCATCTGACTTTCCTTGCCCTCCACCCCAGACTGGCTTCTGTATCCTAGGAAACCAGCCACTCTAGCTGACCGCCATTTGATTCATATTCCAAGTAGGCCTTTCACCAGCTCTCAATAGATAACTTCAAAACCAGGCAGCAAGAGAAGGATTCCGGAGTCTTACCGGTTCTGGAGTGGGGGGCTGGATCAGAGATCCCTCCTCTGGAACCACTCTCCTCCTCCTTCTCTAAATTTGGCACTTTATGGAGAATGCAGCATGGATTCACCCTGGGTGCTTTGGAGGCAGAGAGGGGCACTACCCCCACTCCTACCACTACTTCCTAACGTCTTCTGAAGGGGACAACAGGTGGGCAGATGCCGCACACTGGCACCCTGTCCTCTCTGCCTGTGCCTGCCCGGACCCAGCCTCGGTTCTCTCTCCCCATACCCACGCACAGTCAGCCTTGCCCGGCAGACCCTCCGCAATCATCTGCAGCCATAGAGGCACATCACAAGCACTTAGAGGCCCCGTGCTCCCCAGGGGCCCCACAGCCTAGCCTGACACCCAGCTCAGTCCTGGAGACTAAAACCCTGCAGCACAATGCCTTCAGCATGGTGGCTGACAGGTTGCCACCAAAGACAAGTGGTCATCAACACGGGCCCAGGCACCTGTAGGGTGGGCTTCATGGGGCAGGCCTGGCCCACCTATACTATGGTCACCCTTCTGGGCTGCCAGCTACCAGGGAGCAGGCAGTGCTGGAGAAGTTCATTGGTGAGGTAGCCCGTGCTCTCCCGGAGCTGACCCTGGTGCAGGCAGTGAGGAAAGACAGCTTGGTGGCCCTGCTGGACCACAGCCTCCACGTGGCTTCCCTGGACCACCTGCTGCCGTTCTCCCACCGCCTGCCAGCCCCACCCACCCTGTTCACCAAGATTTGTGAGAATCTGGTGGAGGTGGCCTTGGGGTTGCTGTGCTCCCCCACTTCCCTGTCGGTACTATCCATCTGTGCCCACGAGCAGGTCAGAGGCTGCTGGTGGACACAGGCTGTGGGTCACCTGCACAGTGCCTTGTCTTCCAGGGCTACCACCTGCCCCATACCACCAAGAGCCTGGACCTGGGGGCACCCCACCTGACCGCCTTCCTGGCAGACACTGCTGGGCTCCGGCTTGCACCTGGGGCAGCGGTCGTGCACACTGTGGAGACTCGGGCGCCACTATTGCTGCAGGGTCCTGACTTACAGGAGGAGCAGAGCCCGGCCAAGATAGAGTGCAGGCAGAGCCTGAAGCTGCCCAAGCGACAGTTAGTCACTCTGGGCAAGGAGCTGTTCCGGTGTCCAGAGCTGCTGTTCAGCAGCCCCAAGGTCCCAGGGCTGTAGCCCATGGGTGTCCACACCATGGCCAAAGAGACTTTTCTCAAGGTGGCCCCTGGATATGGCCCAGAACCTGGGGCTCCAAAGACGCTCCTCGCTCTTGGTCGGGTTCAAGTCCACTTTGGGCCAAGCTGCTGCATAGTCTGTCCCCAGGGGAGCACATGGTGGCAATGGCCCAGCCCATCTGGAACTTCTCAGTGTGAATTGGCGCTCCATTCTGGCCTCATTTCCCACCTTCCCGTCCTGCGAGAGCAATATGAGGAGCAGGGTGCACGTCATGTACAGCAAATGCTACTGATGAGAAACGAAGGTGGAGACAGTGAAACCTCTGCTGCCTGGCTGGCTCTGTCCTGCCTGTCTCCCGGGTATTGTCTGGTCCTCTGTTGGACCCACACAGGCGTGACCCTACTGACCCTGTCACACCCATCTCCTAGGATCGGTCCCCCAGCCTGCAAGGTAATCTCAGTTTAGGATTCTACCCAAGCCCTCCCCCACCCAAACACGCCCTGATTTGGACCTCCTAATCTCACCCCCATGATCTAGTGCTTCTGATATTGTTCCCCAAGATTACCCTGGGCTCTACCCCCCCAATTCACCCCTTTGTGATGTCCCTCCAGAATCCCCAACCCATCCTCGTAACCTGTTTCTCTCCGAGGAAACCACACAGGGTGCCCCACCCCCTCTCCCAGAATCTTCCCACCAGCCTCTAGGCTCTGCCCTCATAATCTGACCCTTATTTCTAAGCCTCAAACATAGCCCCTAGATCCACCTGCTAAGACACCCCTGGTTCTGAGCACCCCAAATCCCCCTTGTTGGTTTTCTCTGTTTAATTATCCAAAGTTCTATGATACCCTATGTTCTGAGCACTCTCAGACCCCCCACAAATACCAACCCCCTTCATCTACCACAAAGTTCCACGTTCTGCTCTACACGGGCTCCCCTACAATGGGACACTAAAGTGTTCCCCAGTGTCCACAGGCCACCCCCCAAGTTCCATCTTCCCCACAGGATTTGTTCTCCTAATGGGATCTGTCCCCCCAGACTCCTTCCCCTCCAAGTCCGTCCCCATCTATAGCCCCGAAACCACCATGCTCTGAGACCCCAACTCCCAGGATGGTCTCGAGCTTTCAACCCACACCCTTGTCCTGCCTCTGCCCTGGATGTACTCTCACAGGGCCTGTCCCACAGTGCCCCTCCTGTCTCATGCCTCACACCCTCCTGAAGGCTCCGGCTCCACAACCATTCTGTGATTACCCTATTAATGTCCTAGGTCATCTGCTATATCTGACCCACAATAATAGTCTCCCAAGATCTCCCTGTGACAAACCCAGGACACTCACCCTGGGGTTTTCGGACTCCCAGGAACCTACCTCTAGAACTAGCCTCCAGGCTCTTTCCCATTAGTTGTCACCAGTGGGTAGTGATGTTCCCCAAGGCTGCCCCGCCCACTGTGACCTGAGGCAGATACCCCAGGTGGGGGCTCCACCTAGAAACTGGTTTCTTTCCCCCCTCACCATCCCTATATAGATTCCCAGAGGTCAATTATCCTGGGCTGTTTTCCAGCTCCCTCCTTTCTGCTAGTAGTTCATGCCAAGTTCACTCCATCTCCCCAGACCTTGCTCAGCCTGTTTGGGCCACACCTCTCCAGGGCTTTCTCTGGGATCTTCCCTGAGGATGCTCTATGACAGCGGTTCTCAACCTGTGGGTCACGACCCCAGCAGGGTCACCTAAAACCATCAGAAAATACATAATGCATATCAGGTATTTACATTCCGAATCATAACTGTAGCAAAATTACAGTTATGAAGTAGCCACCAAAATTATTTTTTGGTTTGGGGTCACCGCAACATGAGGAACTGTATTGCGGGGTCACAGCATTAGAAAGGTTGAGAACCACTGCTCTATGAGGCTTCTCTTGTCCCACCACATCCTTGCAGGGGCCTGGAGTGGGAGTCTAACCTCTCTTGTTGGGAGGATGCCAGTCATTCTCAGCTAACCTGATCCCCTGCTGGAGGCAGGACCCTCTGTCTTCATACCACCAGCCCGGCCCAGTGAACACCAGGACTGGGTCCGCACACTGGACACATCCTCCCAGTTTATCCACAAAATAAGCACAAACTACCACAGCTTATTCATGTTCATGTTGGGCCCTCTCCTCCCCAGTCTTTCCTTTCTTCAATTAAACAAGTCAGTATTTATTAAACATCTCCCTCTCTCTCTCTCTCTCTCTCTCTCTCTCTCTGTCTCTCTCTCATTATTTCTCTTCACACCTTCCAGCACTATTCTTACGCAGGAGTTTTCTGGAGTAGAAACATATATTTATGGAGCATTGAATCCATGCCACCTGACCTCCTCATCTGCCATCAGACAATGCGGTGGGTGAGGGCCCTGGCTGTCCCCACCCACCCTGTCCCACTTTGTCCTGGGACTGAACAGAGGGGATTGGCCCCGTACTCAGACCATGGTCTCCAGATCACAAACAGTTAAGTGTTGTATCCCTTCCCCCTTGCCTCACCTCCCTACAAGGCAGGCAACTTCAATGTGCAGAATCAGCAAGAACCCCCAGATTACAGGGGAAACTGCTCCTTCTTCCCACAAGGGGGCAATACTGCCAATCTAAAGGAGCTGACGGCAGCATAAAATTTAGAACCACAATGACTGCAGCAAACCAGTCATCTCAGACTTCAAGGGAGACTGTCAGACACACACACACACACACACACACACTCCACACACTCACGGCATGAACAAGCTGAGTACCCAATGCTACAGGAAGTGAGAGCTGCTGTGTTGACTCTATTTTAGACCCAACTAAGGTTCCCCCAGCTCCAAACCTTCGCTGGGGCATAAATTTCTCTACAACCCTGTGGACATGTGCCCTCCTTCCCCATTCTCACAATCAAAGGTATGGGAGCTCACTACCTCAAGTCTGTTAGAAATCTTACCTCCTCACGGAGGTCTTAGGTAAACCTCTGCACTTCTCACCTGGATCCTGGCACACACCCCTGAAGTCTGCTGTCTCCATGTGGATCAGGGGCTCTATTCTGACCTCACCGTTCCCTTCCTGTCCTGCTGGGCCTGTGGGAGCAGGAGGAGGAGCAGGGGCCTCGTATCATGTACCAGAAAAGAATGTTTTAAGGAGATGTGTGTATGCCAAAGTGACAGGGATAAACTTTTGATGGTTAATGTATGTGTCAATTGGCTAGGTGCCCAGATGTTTGGTCAAACATCAGTCTAGTTGTTGTTGCGAAGGTACTTTGAGTAAAATGAGTTACACCTCATAATGTAGGTGGGCCTCATCTAATCATCTGAAGGCCCTAATAAAACAAAGACTGACATCCCCCAGGGAAGGAGAAGTTCTGCCAGCACACTACCTTTGGACTCAAACTACAATTCTTCCCTGGTCTCCAGCCCGCCAGATTTTGGACTTGTCAGCCTCCCCACTTACATAGCCAATTTCTTAAAATATATCTCTTTCCCTACATATGCATCTTCTTGATTTTATTTCTCTGGAGAACTGACTTATATGTGTCAAGCCCCCCTTTTGCCTCAGGACCTTTGTATCTGCTATTTCCTCTACTTAGAATGCTCCTTCCCACCTCCTATCTTATCAACAGTTGCACCCCTTCTCAGTATGACACAAAGCTGAGATGCCATAAAAGCAATGATTAAAACAGTTGACTGCAGGCCCTGGCCGGTTGGCTCAGTGGTAGAGCGTCGGCCTGGCGTGCAAGGGGTCCCGGGTTCGATTCCCAGCCAGGGCACACAGGAGAAGCACCCATCTGCTTCTCCACCCCTCCCCTTCTCCTTCCTCTCTGTCTCTCTCTTCCCCTCCCACAGTGAGGCTCCATTGGAGCAAAGATGGCCCGGGCGCTGGGGATGGCTCCTTGGCCTCTGCCCCAGGCGGCAGAGTATCGCCCCCTGGTGGGCGTGCCGGGTGGATCCCGGTCAGGCGCATGCGGGAGTCTATCTGACTGTCTCTCTCTGTTTCCAGCTTTGGAAAAATACAAAAAAACAAACAATCAAACAAAAAAAAAACAGTTGACTGCATGTAAACATAAAAAAAAATTGGCAAGTCAAAAATCACCCTGAACAAAGTTAAGACAAGTGACAACTTCAAACTTACTCATCAAACCTTCGCTAATCTCTTTAAATCTCATACATCCTTACCTTTTCCCACTATGTTAATCAGCTTCCTATGTAGTCTTAACAGTCCAAGCCTCCTGGTATTCGCATGTTCATTTAATTAGGGCTGAGCTGTGTGACTAATAAAATACTGTGGAGGTGACTTGCAAGCCTAGGTCCTAAAAGGAATACTGCAGCCTCCACTTTGGTCCCTGGTACTGTTTGCTCTCAGGGAAGCCAGGTAGCAAGGACATTCAAGCAGCCTTATGTAGAGACCTATTTGGAGAGGAACTGAGGCCTCCCTCTAAGAGCCAGCACTGACATTCCAGCATGAGAGCAAAACCACCTTGGAAAGGGATTCTTGAGCACCAGTCAAGACTTCAGATGACTCCAACCCAGGGGTGGGATTCAGCCAGTTTGCACCAGTTTGGCAGAACCAATACCTATTTTTTTTGTTGTTGAGTTCGGAGAACTGGTTGTTAAAATGGCTCTTGTAATCAGGATTCTCTCTAAGGTGGGCACCTGGGCTGCCGCCCAATGTGGAAATCACAAATTTATATTCCTTACTCTTTTTTAATGTTCATCTGTGCAACTGTATTCTAAGCACTCATAGTAATGTTCATTCTATCCATAGGTGAAAAAAATTGCAAGTGAGGACACCAATCAAGAAGCAATATGGAAATATCTTAAATAAGTTTTGTTGTTTTTTGTCAGGTATTATTTAAGATTTTTTCATTAATATTTTAAAGCTCTTTCTTATAATCTAGTTTTGTGTACCTCTTTTATTGTTCTTATTTAAGTATTAAATACATGAAATAATAAACTACTTTTTGGTACATCATTTTTTATATGTAAAATGAGCAGAGGACCAGTTGCTAAATTATTTGAATTTCACCACTGCTGCAGCCCCAGCTGATATCCTGCTACAAACTCTCAAAAGCCCATGAGTCAGATCCTTCAAGCTAAGATGAATTCCTAAACTACTAAAACTGTGAAATACAGGATATAATTATTATTATTTTAAGTGACTAAGTTTAGGAGTAATTTTTTATGTGGCAATAGATAACAAATATACTCTCACTCTCGCCAGATTGTCCTGCATGCTTGTAAAGCCAGTAGCCACAGCCACCATCATAGCTGTCTGGCCCGTGTAGGTTCGCATTTGATTCGGACAGATGGTAATGAAACAATGGAGCCAAGAACTGGTGGGCCATTAGCTTTAATCCTAGCTTGCACCCGCGGGCAAGAAATACACACAGTGGGAAAACACTTCCCTTTCCATTCGGGGCTCCCAAAGACACTGATTTATCTGAGTTTTCCTAAAATCAAAGTTTTCTACCTCACCAGCTTTATTCACCTCTGTCCCTCATCCCCTTTTCTCTGCACAAACTGGCTTCTCCTTCAGCACTCCACCATCTTGGCTGCTTCTCCCTTCTTCCATGTGGCCTTTCTCTGCTCTCCTTTTTCTGTTCTCTCCTCTAATGCTAATCTCAGGAACCGAGAGAGAGCAAGCTCCTGGTCTGTACCATTTTATAGTGTAGAAATCAAAACCTTTAATCCAATATACAAACAAGGAAGTCTCTGATACTAAGTCACTTATCTGAGGCATAATGGGATTCCTCATAAGAGGGCACCACCCCCTATCATGCAACACTCAATGTGGGGGGAAAAGCTTAGTCTTAAAACTAAGCCTTAGGCTATAACAAACGACCCTGCCTGCTTATAGCCTGTCCCCCACACCCAATGCAAACTATAAGTGAGCAAAAATATATATCATATTTACAAACTTATTTGACCAACAATGCTACTTCTTAAAGTAATCATCATGAGAAGGATTCTACCTTCCTGTATTGCCATTATGACAATCTGCACGTGGTTTCCTACCTGTCTCTTATTACAAATCAAGATCTGTCTCCCCTTCTTGATACAACCACTCTCTGCAGCCTTTAGGATCTGCATACTATCAATGATCTCTGTCGACCCTTCCCTTCAAGCTCTCCCACTCTACTGAACTCTTCCAACACCATTTAAACCTAATGCAGTAGTTTTAACAGTGAAATAAATCTATCCTAAGACCACGGTTTTCTTTCTACTTACTGCCCACTGTCTCTCCCTCATCACAGTCAAAGTGTTTTCTCTCTCACTCTCTCTCTCATATCCTTCCTTCCTGCTCACTCAACACAGCATAATCTGGTTTCCACCAGTAGCGTTTCAAGGACAATACCCTTGGTAGAATCACTGACAATCATATTTACAGACCAAATTGTAGATTTCAGTTATACTGATAATATTCCTTATCGATTAGACCAAGAAAAATTCTCTATTGGAAAGTCTGTCTGGAAAAGCACTCTCTTACATGCTAGGGAACAACTCATATAGAAGGAAACTAGACACAATCAAGCAGAACTACCAAACTTACACTTTTTTCCCCATAAACCCCACTTCTAGAAATCTATCTCAAGGTTACACAAATACTAAAATCTATGTGTAAGGGTATTTACCATGGCCTTATTTATAATAGCAAAGAACTAGAAACAACACAAATGACCATCAATAGGGAACTGGTTGAATAAACCATGAGATTTCTACATAATGGAAAATCATGCAGCTATAAAAAATGAGATCTCTAGGTATTCATTGAGATTATTATGTCCAATAAATATAAGAAAAACTCAAGGTAAAACTAGTATATAGAATATACTATAAAACTAGTATATAGTATAGAGAATGTTTTTTTTAAGAATGGAAGGAGTTATATATGTATATATGTATACATATATATCTCCTTATATATATCTTTCTATTTATATATATATATATATATATGCAAATGTAAATGATAACCATTAAAGGCAGGAGAATACTTGAGAACTTGAGGGGATAAGAACTGAGTTTAGAGTCACTCAAATATGCTTTATTACATAGCTTTGATTTTAAAACTGTATTTAAAAAATACAACTTTGATTCTCAAAACTGAGAACAAACAACTAAATGTGCCTATAATAACTAAGTGCATATCAAATTAAAAACATGACCACAACAGAGTTTTAAAAACAATGCTTTCACATAACTTTAAAACAAAGAATATTGCTAATCCAGCCAGTTTTCTATTGATGAACATCTGAGTTGTTTCTCTTCTTTTGTTGGAAATAATGTTCCTATGAATAACCTCAAATGTATATGTTGTTTTGTTTTGGGGGAGGTTAACATTCAGAGTATATTTCCAGAAGTGGGATTACTATTAGGACCACAACAATTCTGAATATAATTTTTTTTATATAGTATATATATATGGAGAATACTATTAAATAAATAAATTAATGTTATTAGGAGCCACTATTTTTAGTATACGATATAAGAGATTAACATAAAATCGAATAACTTAAGAAAAACCACTCTAGCCTGACCAGGCGGTGGCGCAGTGGATAGAGCTTTAGACTGGGACGCGGAGAACCCAGGTTAGAAACCCTGAGGTCGCCAGCTTGAGTGCGGGCTTATCTGGTTTGAGCAAGGCTCACCAACTTGAACCCAAGGTTGCTGACTTGAACAAGGGGTCACTTGCTCTGCTGTAGCCCCCCCCACCCCCATCAAGGCACATATGAGAAAGCAATTATTGAACAACTAAGGTGCCACAATGAAAAATTGATGCTTCTCATCTCTCTCCCTTCCTGTCTGCCTGTCCCTATCTGTCCCTCTCTCTGTCTCTCTCTGACCATGTCACACAAAAAAAAAAACAACCACTCTAAAATTAAATTTAAAAATTAGAAATATTATATTAAACTCCTGATTTAAATAATATATGTTTCCAAGTTGTATCCAGTAAAAGGTCCCAGGAGCAATGATACTCCAGAGGCCCTTAGCACACCCAGTGTCTAGATCTCGGTTTCTAATACTAAAAAGAGCAAAGTACCGTTTGCACTAATAAGGGAAAAATATCCAGTATATGTTAAGTGAAAAAAATCAAGGCAAAGAAAAATGCATATAATACTACATGTTTGATGTAAATAATGAGGAAATGAGATGATATTTGCTTGCATTTATTTAAAGAAAACCTGGGTGGATAAGAATGCAAGATAAGCCAGTAAAAGGTGGCAAGGGGAAGAACAGGATGGAAGTGTTGGCGGCAGCAAGCACGAAAAATTAAAAATAGCACCAGGTGTTCGACCAGTATGCTCAAACCGGACCTGGGTTCAGCAACCTTCAGGACTTGAGTTCTGGTAGGAAAGAACTCAGAGTCAAGACTAAAAATATAAGAGAGACTTTTATTTTAGAAAGTCACAGAGGTAAAAGAAAGAGACTTTTAAAAAGAAGTTGCAGAGGCAGAAGAGGGGGACCTAAGGTGAAAGAGAAAGGTACCCAGGGAGGGGGAACAGGAAAGGGGGGAGAGAAGGGGACCAGCATGCTCCGGGGAGGGAGAGCACGCCGGGTAGAGGACCAGCTTTTAAAATTTGAAAATTTTATGAGAAGATGGAGTAATTTAATTTTTAACCTGAAAGTCTTAGCAGTTCCTTGTGTTTACAACCTGAGCACAAGAAAGCCCATTAGCAGTTCTTCCGTATAGAGGAGGCTGCTGGAACCTGTTGTTACAAGTTTCCTGGGGTCCTAATCTGATCACACAGAAATCCATGGGTCAGGAAGGACAGGTGGAACTTGAGGCTGCTTCCCACACAAACTTGAGCTCCACAGATGCTTTTCTGTAGGAAAAAAAAGGCGCAAAATTTGCTTTTCGGGCTTGACTTATTTAAGAGGCAATAAGGGCCAACCTGTTGGTTGTGGGTACATTTTTCCTGATTCCCATCCAGCCACCTGCTCTCCCAGTGGAAGAGCACAGCTTTGTTCTGTGTGTGTGTTTGCCTTGCTAAACTCATTTGGCTGGAAAGAGGTTTAAGATGACTCAAGAAACTTTAACTGTGGCTTGTCAGGGGGTTCATAAGTGACTCAGCTGAATTGTAAACGATTTCCACAGTTAATTCAGGACTTCAGAGATTTTAAGGCTCTAACAAACTGAAATGCTCAGTTTCTAGACTCCCTCTTATTCAAGTCTGTGTGGTTTCCATAACTAACAGCTCCTGCTTTAGACAAGCTAATTATTAGAGGAATTTTGCCTGGAGCTTGAGTTTTTACAAAACAGCCTCTCCCGTTTTCCCTTTCCTTGACAAAAACGAAGTCTGAACTCTGTACTTTTTTAAAGATGGATTTGAGAAAATATGAGGGCTGTTCCAAGCATCAATGACACAGGCTTTGAACCAGTAACAGCTCTAGAGCAGGGTTCCCAACCTCAGCACTACCAACATTTGGGGCCGGATCCTGGGGGCTGTCATGTGCATTTAGAAGAACACTGAGCAGCATCCTTGGCCACCAACCTCTAGATATCAGTAGATCACCCACTGCCTCCCAATTTGTGACAACCAAAAGTGTCTCCAGACGTGGCCAAAAGTGGGGGAGAAGGGAGGAGGGGAATAGAATGGCTCACAGGTACGGTGATGAAGGAGGACTACTTGCTGAGTAGGGGTCTGTGGAGTACTGAGCTGGGTGGGGAACAGCAGCTTCAGGCTGGTCTGAGGAAACAGCTGAAGCTCCGGGGAAGGAAACAGGACTCCTGGAGGGACTGAAGGAGGCAGTGCACTTCCTTGGGCTCAGATGGAGTCCTTGGCCCCAGCACCCACCTGGCTTTGGCTGGCAGATGCTGAGAAGAAAGGATTCCCGCCCTGCCCTATGCAGGACCTCCAGCTCCATCCCAGAATGCCCACCCCTCCTCTTAGCCCGCTGCCACACTTCCACCTCTGATCTCTGGTTCACGGAGCTTAGAGCAGGCTTAGGGGGTCTGGAAGCTTAAACGGTGGGAGGAGCAGTACAGCAGCTGCAGGGTACCCACACCTCAGGCTGAGATGTTTTAGTTGCTTATTTTATATAAGGTTGGGCTTTGGTCAGCAGCTGAGAAGGAAACCAGATTGAGGAGGGGAGATGTGGGTGGGACCAGGCTGGGAGCTGCTCCAGGCCTGATGGGCATGGCCTCTAAGGACTGGAGAGCTGTCTATTATCCACTTTGCCCAAATTCTGCCTTTGATTTGGTGTATTTTGATCATTTACATATAAAGTAGTTATTGGTGTGTTTAAGCTTAAGTGTGCCAATATTATTTATTTTGTTTGTTCCCTGTTTCTCATTCCTTTTTCTCCTTTTTCTCTTCCTCTCCAGCCTCATCCAAGGAGACCACATGTCAAAAACAAAGCCACCAAGTTAAAGCTGGTTAATCCCCAAGACTCATGGAGAACAACCTCTTGATTTATGCTGGGCTTCACGGGAGCCAAGCGCTTAAACTGGGCTTCACGGAGCCAAGCGCTTAAACTGGGCTTCACGGAGCCAAGCGCTTAAACTGGGCTTCATGAGAGCCAAGCGCTTAGACTGTTGCATTAAGCCACAAGCATGTGGGACGTATTTGTTGCTGCAGCACATTTTAGCCTATCCAGTAATCGGTAAACTCATTAGTCAACAGAGCCAAATATCAACATTACAATGATTGAAATTGCTTTTGAGAGCCAAATTTTTTAAACTTAAACTATATAGGTAGGTACACTGTTATTAACTTAATTAGGGTACTCCTAAGCTGGCCTTTGCACTCGCACGTGGTATTTTGTGGAAGAGCCACACTCAAGGGGCCAAAGAGCTGCATGTGGCTCACAAGCGCGGTTTGCCAACCATACTGACTAATCGTCAAACTATATCCTAAGAGTGAAACAAATATAAAGATTAAAAAAACTTTAAGGAAACAGTGAACTCTCTTCTAAGTCATATTAACTTTATCATACTAATGATGCTATTTTTCTATATCAATAAGTTTTTGTAACAAATATTTATTAAGCACTATGAAGTACTAGGTGCTGGAGATATATGGATGTTTTCCTTTTTATTCATCAGCATTTAAATATGTTCAAACATCTACTGTTTTAAAGGAAAATGTGACTTAAAATAGTAACTATTTTGATCTTACCAAGTAGAAAAGCACATACTACACACACTCTATACATATATACCACATACATACTACTACAAACCTATCAAGATGAGCACAGGGATGACGTCAGAGTAATGGCGGAGTAGGAAGCGATACCGATAAATCTCCCCCAAAACTCAACAAGATCTTCAACCAGAAACAGAAAAACCTATACTTGGAGCTTCCAGATTCTTCGCAATACACCCAAAGGTATGATTGAGTGAAAAATTGGCTAAATATATAACCAAACCCCGAAGGAAATAGGGAGTAAGAAATGCTCCACCTTCCTCACTAACCTAAACAGGGCGGCTTTCTCTGGTAACTGTGAATATAGAAACTGAGGCGGGCAAAGGGGTGAATAGATCCAGGCCGCCGCAGCAAAAACGGCCGAACCAGGCTGTGGCTCAGAGATCCAAGCCGAGGAAAATCTGATCCTGTGGCAACCCGGGCAATACAAGCTAACACTCGCGCCAAACCCAAACAAAGAAAGACAAGCGGAGCGGCCATTTTACCCGGTCTCCTGGTCGGTGCGCAGTTAGTGGAAGAGAGATTTCTTCCTAAGCCGCGGAAGTGGGTGCCCGTGTTGCCCCACGGAGAGGCAGGGTCAGAGGCCTTTCTGTGGGCTGAGGGCAGAGTCTCTGGGCAGCCTCCAGCGCCCTGGGAACGCACGCACGGGAGGAGTGAGAACTACTTCCAACGGTGAGATTTTCCGTGCTGGAGGCTGTTTCACTCAGAGGGAACGGCGGCCGGCCTCATATCCTGGTGTGCCTGTGCGCAGATAAGGAGGTGAGCGATTCCCTCGAGTGCCTCGGCAGTGCGCGCCCGTGTTATCGCACAGAGGGGCAGAGTCAGGGGCCTTTGTTGTGGGCAAAGCGGAATCTCAGGCCGCCCCAGCGCCTTGCAAAAGCCGCACACGGGGACGGAGCGAGGACTCAATTCCAACGCTTGAACTTTTTCCCTGCGGTTGGGGGTTTTCACTCAGAGCGTGAGACTGCTGGCGGATATCCTGGTTGCAGACAGTGAGTGAGAGTTTCCTCCAAGCGCCCCGGAAGTGGGCTGCCCGCTTGTGTTACGGGACAGACTGGCAGAGCCAGTGGTCTTGAGTGGGCGGAAAAGCCACCTGATTATGCTAGCAGCTCTGACTGACTGAGCCTTACCAGAGCCCTGTGCTGAGTGGAAATAGAGTGGGGAGTTGCCAGCAATTTTGAGCCTCTTACTATCCAGGCAGAGGCAGCAGCAACCCCATACCTGGACTATCAGGCTACTAACTTGAGGAAGGAAAGACTAGGAAGAAAGGCTCCAGGAACACGGACTCTCTCACTGTGGAGCCTATAAATGCTAATGAGCCTCAACTCCCACCGAGAATAAAGCACAATACATGACATTGCCATAGAGACTTATCAACTGCAAACCTCTACCTGAGCGTGCCAAAGGGGCAGAACCCGGGGTACAGAGTCACCACCCAGGAAGAGGGAGAGAAAAGAAAAAGCAAGAAGATAACCTCTCAAAATCAAGAATAATCTACAGACTTTTATAACCTATCCATTTTATTATATTTGTTCGTTTGTTTCTCTTATCTTCATTCTTGATACTTTTTTTTCTCCTCCAATTTGGACGATTAACTCTCTGCCGGTTCTTACTCTCTCCTCTCCCTGAACTACACCTACCATAAGTGTTACATCTCCCATTATCATTTCTCTTCTCTTCCTTTCTCTCTATGAGGGTTGCACTCCAAAACCCCTTAACTCTCTCTCTCTCTCCTTTCTTTTTTCTTCTTTTAGTGGTTCCCTCTTTTTTCTCTCTCTCTCTTTCTTTTCTCCCTCTATATTAGTTTCTTACTGTTCTCCTTTTACACTCTCCTCTCATTCAAACCTCAATAACAAACAAAATTATCTTATCTGGGACTCAAACCTATGTTTGTGGCATTTTTGGGGGGTTTCACTTCACCTTTTTAACTCACTAGCAGTGCCTCCCATCCCTGGCTCTCCATATATCTAGTCTTGTTCCACTAAATACAATAGTAAGTTTTTAATTTGTCCCCCAATTTTTCCATTTTCCTCTTATTCCTCTCATCATAACTCTTAGAAAACCAACACCTAAAAGCAAATCATTTTATGTCTTGACCCAAATTTTTTCCTTATTTGCTTTTTTGGGGGTCCATACGCTCTTTTTTTTTTCTTTTTTCTTTTTTTTTTTTTTTTCCTTTTTTTTTTTTTTTTTTTTTTTTTTCTTTCTCTCTTTTTTGCCCCTTTATACTTTTTCCCCCCAATTCAGGCCCTCCATCACAGGCATTGTTTGTTATAACTCACAGTCCACCACAAGATTTTCTCAAGAAAGAGGGAGAGGAGAGGAGAGGAAAAAAAGAGGGGGGAATAATTTTCTTTTTTTAAAAAATTTTTATTTTATTTTATTTTTCTTTATTTCACTATTAATTTTTTTTAAAAAACAACTCTTTTCGATTTGTTATTTTTCTTATTTTTTTTAACTTTTTATGTCTTTATTAAATCTCATTAATACTATCAACAAAACCACCCTCAGATTGCCATTAAGGAAGAGAAAATCGAATATCATGGATACAAAGAAAGAGAGGTAACACAGCTAGCTGACGGAAAAATCTACTGGAGAAAAATATTTAATATATGGAAAACCTTGGAGCTAAATAACAGAGAATTCAAGATAGAAATCCTAAAAATCCTCCGAGATATACAAGAAAACACAGAAAGGCAATATAGGGAGCTCAGAAAACAACTCCATGAACACAAAGAATATATGTCCAAGGAAATTGAAACTATAAAAACAAATCAAACAGAGATGAAAAACTCAATTCACGAGCTGAAAAACAAAGTAACAAGCTTAGCTAATAGAACAGGTCAGATAGAAGAGAGGATTAGTGAAATAGAAGACAAGCAACTTGAGGCACAACAGAGAGAAGAAGAAAGAGACTCAAAAATTAAAAAAAATGAGATAGCCCTACAAGAATTATCTGACTCCATCAAAAAGAATAACATAAGAATAATAGGTATATCAGAGGGAGAAGAGAGAGAAAATGGAATGGAGAACATACTTAAACAAATAATTGATGAGAACTTCCCAAGCCTGTGGAAAGAACTAAAGCCTCAAGTTCAAGAAGCAAACAGAACTCCAAGTTTTCTTAACCCCAACAAACCCACTCCAAGGCATATCATAATGAAATTGACACAAACCAACAGCAAAGAAAAAATTCTCAAGGCAGCCAGGGAAAAGAAGAATACAACATATAAAGGAAGGCCCATTAGATTATCATCAGATTTCTCAGCAGAAACTCTACAAGCTAGAAGAGAGTGGACCCCAATATTTAAAGTCCTGAAAGAGAGGAACTTTCAGCCACGAATACTATACCCATCAAAGCTATCCTTCAAATACGAAGGAGAAATAAAAACATTCACAGATACAGAAAAGATGAGGGAATTTATCATCAGAAAACCCCCACTCCAGGAATTACTAAAGGGGGTTCTCCAATCAGATACAAAGAACAAAAAAAAACAGAGCCACAAGTAAAAGCTCCAAGAAGAACACAATAAAACCAAATTTAAACTGTGACAACAACAAAAAGAAAGAGGGGGAGAAGACGGAGATTAACAGTAGCAAAGGACGATGGAGTGCAAAAGTACTCACAAAATAGTTCGCTACAATGAACAGGGTAGGGACCCTTTTCATTACTCAAAGGTAACCACCATTGAAAAAACCACCACAGAAGCACATGAGATAAAAAAGATAGCAACAGAGGAAAGATGTATGGAATACAACCAAATAAAAACAAAAGATAGAAAAACGAAAGAGAAGGATCAAACAAGACGCAAAACTAACATAAAGCAAGATATAAAATGGCAATAGGGAACTCACAAGTATCAATAATTACACTAAATGTAAATGGATTAAATTCACCAATAAAAAGGCACAGAGTAGCAGAATGGATTAAAAAAGAAAATCCAACTGTATGCTGCCTACAGGAAACTCATCTAAGTAACAAGGATAAAAACAAATTCAAAGTGAAAGGCTGGAAAACAATACTCCAAGCAAATAACATCCAAAAAAAAGCAGGTGTAGCAATACTCATATCGGATAATGCTGACTACAAGACAGGAAAAGTACTTAGAGACAAAAATGGCCATTTCATAATGGCTAAGGGGACACTGAATCAAGAAGACATAACAATTCTTAATATATATGCACCAAACCAAGGAGCACCAAAATATATAAGACAGCTACTTATTGATCTTAAAGCAAAAACTGACAAAAATACAATCATACTTGGATACCTCAATACACCGCTGATGGCTCTAGATCGGTCATCCAAACAGAGAATCAACAAAGACATAGTGGCCTTAAACAAAACACTAGAGCACCTGGATATGATAGACATCTACAGGACATTTCATCCCAAAGTGACTGAGTATACATTTTTCTCCAGTGTACATGGATCATTCTCAAGAATTGACCATATGTTGGGCCACAAAAACAATATCAGCAAATTCAGAAAAATTGAAGTTGTACCAAGCATATTTTCTGATCATAAAGCCTTGAAACTAGAATTCAAACTGCAAAAAGAGGAAAAAATCCCACAAAAATGTGGAAACTAAACAACATACTTTTAAAAAATGAATGGGTCAAAGAAGAAATAAGTGCAGAGATCAAAAGATATATACAGACTAATGAAAATGACAATACGACATATCAGAATCTATGGGATGCAGCAAAAGCAGTGATAAGAGGGAAGTTCATATCGCTTCAGGCATATATGAACAAACAGAGAGAGCCCAAGTGAACCACTTAACTTCCCACCTTAAGGAACTAGAAAAAGAAGAACAAAGACAACCCAAAACCAGCCGAAGAAAGGAGATAATAAAAATCAGAGCAGAAATAAATGAATTAGAGAACAGAAAAACTATAGAAAAAATTAATAGAACAAGGAGCTGGTTCTTTGAAAAGATCAACAAAATTGACAAACCCTTGGCAAGACTTACCAAGGAAAAAAGAGAAAGAACTCATATAAACAAAATCCAAAATGAAAGAGGAGAAATCACCACGGACACCGTAGATATACAAAGAATTATTGTAGAATACTATGAAAAACTTTATGCCACTAAATTTAACAACCTAGAAGAAATGGATAAATTCCTAGAAAAATACAACCTTCCTAGACTGAGTCAAGAAGAAGCAGAAAGCCTAAACAGACCTATCAGTAGAGAAGAAATAGAAAAAACCATTAAAAACCTCCCCAAAAATAAAAGTCCAGGCCCTGACGGCTATACCAGCGAATTTTATCAAACATTCAAAGAAGAAAATTATTTTTGTGGAGAGACAAGATGGCGCTGGAGTAGGCGAACGTACCAGCATCTACCTCCCAGAACCAATGTGGATTACAAACTAATTTTATGAACTATCAACTGGAAAAACCAACTTTGGACTAAACTAAAAGGACTCTTCAACCCGGAATGCTGAAGAAGCCACCCAGAGACTGGTAGGAAAAGCGGAAACGCGGAGAGGGCTGCCCAGCTTCTCGGAGCGAACGGCAGCAGGGAGAGACTCGCGTGGCGGGAAGTGAGTTTAGCAGAGGGGAAAGGGCCCTGAGCCCCAGGAACAAAGCCCCAGCCTGCAGCCCCAGAGCCCAGAAGAAGCATAAGGACAGTATTTAGCTTGAAACAAGTCAGGATACTGTTTGTGAGAGAGTCTGATTTCTCAGACCCAGGATCCTTCTTAAAGGGACCACGCAGAACATCTCTCTCACAAACACTCACCCGGGGCTCCTGGAGACGGAGGGAGAGGGGAGAGAACCACAGTATCAGGAAGAGAGTGCAATCTAGGAGGCATAGGGAGAAACATTTTTGGGAGATAGCCACTCTAACCCTGGGACGAGTCACTCCCAAAGCTGAAGTGAATATTTCCCCCGGAAACAGCAATACCAGCAAAGGGAAGCAGGAGAGCAGCCAAACAAGCCCCCCCCCCCCGCGGCATTCAGAGCAGAGTCGCATAGAAGGAGGGAGCTTTCGGGTCTACGGTAGTGAGTCTTAGGGTCCGAGCTGCAACGCCCCCACCCACACGGCTGAGGGCGCACCGGAGAGCGGGCGGCAGCGGGAGACAAAAGTGCGGTTCTGCTGGCCACCAGTGGGCTCAGGTGTGAGCTCAATCTTGCCCGGCTAGGGAGAAGGGGGCGTGCAAAAGAGGCTAAGCTCAGCTGCCGGCAGCCTGTAATCCAGCCTCCGGGAGAAGGGCGGGAAACCCAGAAAGGGTAGAAACCAGCCCCGGAGCAAGGGCAGAGGAGCACATCCCTGCCCCACCCTGCAACCCAGGCTTGCGGTCTGACTTGGTAGCAGGCTCCTCCCGCGGGGGTGGAGCCAAAAGCCCAGAAGAGGCAGAGTTCCGCTACGAAGCTGAGCTTGGGCACGCAGCCTTTCCTGGTGGTAGAGCCAAGGCTAGCAGCTGTTCCTTGAGTGGGATCATCCTGCAAAGGCAGGGTGAAAGCTCGGAAACAGGCGGAGACCCGCAGCTGAGCAAAGGTGCTCGCCAGTGCCCAGACCGAGCATAACATCACACACGGGGGCGGGGCAAAGGCCAAGGCCACCAACCCTTGTGCACCCGAGCACGTGATCAAAGCCATCTCGTGAAGAGAAAATGCGGAGGCAGAGAAATACAACACAAATAAACCAAGAGAAATCCCAGAAAAGGACCTAAGTGAATCAGATATAACCAAATTACCAGATGCAGAGTTTAAAATAACGATTGTTAGGATGCTCAAAGATATTAGAACCACCATAGATGGCCATTACGAAAACCTAAATAAAGAGATAACAAATATAAAAAAAGACATTGAAATAATAAAAAGAATCAGACAGAAATGACAAATACAATATCTGAAATAAAGAATACAATGGAAGGAATTAAAAGCAGGATGGATGAAGCAGAGAATCGAATCAGTGAGTTAGAGGACACGAAAATAAAGGCACGGAAGCAGAGCAGAAAAAAGAAAAGAGACTCAAAAAGTCTGAGGAAACTCTAAGAGAGCTCTGTGACAACATGAAGAGAAATAACATCCGCATCATAGGGGTTCCTGAAGAAGAAGAGAAAGAACAAGGGATAGAGACTTTGTTCAAACATATATAGCGGAAAACTTCCCCCAATTAAGGCAGGAAAATATTTCACATGTTCAGAAGCACAGAGAACTCCATTAAGGAGAAATCCAAAGAAACCAACACCAAGACACATCATAATTAAATTACCAAAGCTTAATGATAAAGAGAAAATATTAAAAGCTGCTAGAGAAAAAAAGACAATCACCTACAAAGGAGCCCCCATAAGGATGACTTCTGACTTCTCAACAGAAACACTTGAGGCCAGAAGGGAATGGCAAGAAATATTCAAAGTAATGCAGAACAAGAACCTACAACCAAGACTACTTTATCCAGCAAGGCTATCATTTAAAATTGAAGGAGAAATAAAAAGCTTTACAGACAAAAAAAACTAAAGGATTTCACTACAACCAAACCAAGGCTGCAAGAAATGCTAAGGGACCTGTTGTAAACAGATCAAAGGAAGAAAAGAATATAGCAAAAGAGAAAACAGTTTTAAAGAAAAAAAATGGCAATAAACAGTTACTATCAGTAATAACCTTAAATGTTAATGGATTAAATGATCCGATCAAGAGACATAGGGTAGCTGCGTGGATAAGAAAACAGGACCCATACATATGCTGTCTACAAGAGACACACCTTAAATCAAAAGATGCACACAGACTGAAGATAAAAGGATGGAAAAAAATATTTCATGCAAATGGAAATAAAAAAAAAGCTGGGGTAGCAATACTTATATCAGACAAAATGGACTTTAGAACAAAGACCATAGTTAGAGATAAAGAAGGTCACTACATAATGATAAAGGGAGCAATACAAAAGGAAGATATAACCATTATAAATATCTACGCACCTAATATAGGAGCACCTAAATATATAAAGCAGACTTTGATAGACTTAAAGGGCGAGATCAACAGCAATACTATAATAGTAGGAGATTTCAATACCCATTAACATCATTAGATAGGTCCTCAAGAAAGAAAATTAACAAGAAACAGCAGACTTAAAGGACATATTAGATGAACTCGATTTAATAGATATCTTCAGAACCTTTCACCCTAAAAGGGCAGAATATACATTCTTTTCAAGCGCTCATGGGACATTCTCTAGACCACATGTTAGGGCACAAAAGCGGGCTCAACAAATTTAAGAAGATTGAAATCATATCGAACACTTTCTCTGATCACAATGGCATTAAACTAGAAATCAACCACAATAGAAAAATTGAAAAACATTCAAACACTTGGAAACTAAATAGCACGTTATTAAACAATGAATGGGTTAACATTGAGATCAAGAAGAAATTAAAAAATTCCTAGAAACAAACGATAATGAGCATACATCAACTCAAAATTTATGGGACACAGCAAAAGCAGTCCTGAGAGGGAAGTTATAGCATTACAGGCATACCTCAAGAAGCTAGAAAAAGCTCAAATTAACAACTTAACCCTGCATCTAAAAGAACTAGAAAAAGAACAGCAAGTAAAGCCCAGAGCTAGTAGAAGGAAGGAAATAATAAAGATCAGAGCAGAAATAAGTGACATAGAGGCTAAAGAAAAAACAGAGGATCAATGAAACCAGGAGCTGGTTCTTTGAAAAGGTAACAAGATTCGATGAACCTTTAAACAAGACTCACCAAGAAAAAAAGAGAGAGAGACTCAATAAATAAAATTAGAAACGAGAGTGGAGAATAACAACTGACACAACAGAAATACAAAATATTGTAAGAAATACTATGAAGAACTGTATGCCAAAAAACTAGACAACCTAGATGAAATGGACAAATTCCTTGAATCATAATCTTCCAAAAATCAATCTGGAAGAATCAGAAAAACCTAAACAGACCAATTACAACAATGAGATTGAAACAGTTATCAAAAAACTCCCAAAAAAGAAAAGTCCTGGGCCTGATGGCTTCACAAGTGAATTCTACCAAATATTCAAAGAAGAACTAACTCCTATCCTTCTCAAGCTATTTCAAAAAATTCAAGAGGAAGGGAAGACTTCCAAAGCTCCCTTTATGAGGCGAGCATAATTCTGATTCCAAAACCAGGCAAAGACAACACAAAGAAAGAAAATTATAGGCCAATATCCCTGATGAACTTAGATGCAAAAATCCTCAATAAATATTAGCGAACCGATCCAGCAATATATGTAAAAAAATCATACACATGATCAAGTAGGATTTATTCTTGGAGGCAAGGCTGGTACAATATTCGCAAATCATCAATGTGATTCATCACATAAACAAAAGAAAGGAGAAAAACCACATGAATAATTTCAATAGATGCAGAAAAAGCATTTGATAAAGTCCAGCACCCATTCATGATCAAAACTCTCAGCAAAGTGGGAATACAGGAACATACCTCAACATGATAAAGGCCATCTATGACAAACCCATAGCCAACATAATACTCAATGTGCAAAAATTAAAAGCTATCCCCTTAAGATCAGGAACAAGGCAGGGTTGCCCCCTTTCACCACTCTTATTCAACATAGTTCTGGAAAGTCCTCGCCACAGCAATCAGACAAGAAAAAGAATAAAAGGATCCAAATTGGTAAAAGAAGAAGTAAAATTATCATTATTTGCAGATGACATGATATTGTATATAGAAAAACCCTAAAGTCTTCAGTCAAAAAACTACTAGACTGATAAAAGAATTTGGCAAGGTGGCAGGATATAAAATCAATACTCAGAAATCAGAGGCATTTTTATACACTAATAATGAACTGTCAGAAAGAGAAATCAGGGAATCAATCCCCTTTACCATTGCAACCAAAAAAATAAAGTACCTAGGAATAAATCTAACCAAGGAGATTAAAGACTTGTACTCAGAAAATTATAAAACATTGATAAAAGAAATCAGGGAAGAGTACAAATAAGTGGAGGCATATACCATGCTCATGGTTAGGAAGAATAAACATCATTAAAATGTCTATATTACCCAAAGCAATTTATAAATTCAATGCAATACCAATGAAAATTACCAATGACTTTACTTCAAAGCATAGAACACATATTCCAAAAATTTATATGGAACCAAAAAAGAACACGAATAGCCTCAGCATCCTGAAAAGGAAGAAATAGCGGAGGTATCACACTTCCAGAGATCAAGTTATATATAAGGCATTGTACTCAAAACAGCATGGTACTGGCATAAGAACAGGCATATAGATCAATGGAACAGAAACAGAGAACTCAGAAATAAACCCACAGCTCTATGGACAACTGATATTTGACAAAGGAGGTAAGAGCAATACAATGGAGTAAAGACAGGCCTCTTCAACAAATGGTGTTGGGAAAATTGGACAGCTACCTGCAAAAAAAATGAAACTAGACCACCAACTTACACCACTCACAAAAATAAACTCAAAATGGATAAAAGACTTAATGTAAGCCATGAAACCATAAGCATTTAGAAGAAAACATAGGCAGTAAGCTCTCTGATATCTCTCGCAGCAATATATGTTGCTGATTTGTCTCCACAGGCAAGTGAAATAAAAGACAGGATAAACAAATGGGACTTTATCAAACTAAAAAGCTTCTGCATAGCTAAAGACAATAAGAACAGAATAAAAGGACAAACTACACAATGGGAGAATATATTTGACATAGCGTCTGATAAGGGTTAATAACCAAAATTTATAAAGAACTTGTAAAACTTAATACCAGGAAGACAAACAATCCAATCCAAAAATGGGCAAAAGAAATGAATAGACAATTTCTCCAAAGAGGACACACAGATGGCCAATAGGCATATGAAAAAATGTTCAACATCATTAATGATTAGAGAAATGCAAATTAAAACCACAATGAGATATCACCTCACACCAGTCAGAATGGCGCTTCATTCAATACAACAACACAGAATAAGTGCTGGCGAGGATGTGGAGAAAAGGGAACCCTCCTGCACTGCTGGTGGGAATGCAGACTGGTGCAGCCACTGTGGAAAACAGTATGGAGATACCTCAAGAAATTAAAAATCGAACTGCCTTTGGACCCAGCTATACCACTGTTAGGAATATACCCCAAGAACACCATAGCACTGTTTGAAAAGAAGAAATGCACCCCCATGTTTATGGCAGCATTGTTCACAATAGCAAAGATTTGGAAACAGCCCAAAGTGTCCATCAGAGGATGAGTGGATTAAAAAGCTTTGGTATATATATACTATGGAATACTACTCAGCCATAAGAAATGATGACATAGGATCTTTTACAACAACATGGATGGCCTTGATAACATTATACTGAGTGAAAGAAGTAAATCAGAAAAAACTAAGAACTATATGTTTCCACACATAGGTGGGACATAAAGATGAGACTCAGAGACATGAAACAACAGTGTTGGGGTTACAGGGTGGGGGGAGGAGAGGGGGGGGGGTTGGGGCAGAGGAGGGGCACAAAGATCATGGCTTTTCAGCATTGGCCATATTCCCCCCCTTAATCTATAGACAGACAGCAAATATTTACGTATGGTGTTCCCACTATAAAGACTGCTGTCTTAGGACAAATGCTGACATAACTATTTCAGCAGTTCCTCCTTCTTCAAATACTTATATGTAACATAGAGCTCCATGTTTCATAGGACATACTCAAGCTCACTCCAATGCTTCCTGGTGCTTTAGCACAAGGGAATGCCCCCCCCCCCTTTTTTTTTTTTTTTTTTTTTTTTTTTTTTTTTTTGTATTTTTTTTTTTTTTTTTTTATTTTTTTGTATATTTCTGAGGATGGGATGGGAGGCAAGCAGACAGACTCCTGCATGCGCCTGACTGGGATCCACCTGGCATGCCTACCGGGGGGAATGCTCTGCCCATCTGGGATGTTGCTCTGTTACAACCGGAGTCATTCTAGCAACTGGGGCGGAGGCCATGGGGCCATCCTTAGTGCCCAGGGTGGATTTGCTCCGGTGGAGCCTTTGCTGTGGGCGTGAGGAGAGGGACCGGGAGGGGGTGAGGGAGGGGGAGGGGTGGAGAGGTAGATGGGCGCTTCTCCTTTCTGCTCTGGCTGGGAATCGAACCCGGGAATCCTGCACACCAGGCCAATGACTCCGATGGGTCTACCATATCATGCTTTTTACTTAAAAAAAAAAATTTACATTTCTTTTGAAAGCTGATGAACAGGAGACACCAAATCTACCTCTTTATTAGATTAGCTAATACACTGTTCTGTCTTTTTTCCAAATAGCTCCAGATATATGGAAAAGATTTATATAGGCGGATGAGGATCCTCAAACTCCCTCAGCGAGATCTTCTGAGAATGGCTTTTAAGATAACCTAGAGGCAGAGAAAAAGCCCAATAGAGATCAGGGGGAACTACCAGCTTTAGGATACACCCTTAAAGGCTCCAGCACCACAAAGGGGTCTCATAGGATGCCATCTGGGTCCTGCTTCAATAGTGGAAAGGAAGGTCATTGAGCTAAAGCCTGCCAGGCTTACACACCTCTACTGTGAGGAAACAGGGACACTGGAAGGTGGGCTTCCCCCTCGCTCCTCTAAGGGAGGGTTCAGTCTCTTCCAGGCCTTGCTCCAGCCACCTATGACCTACCTTGCCCAGAATGCTGGGGTTTGCCACTGAAGGCTGAAGGTGCCCAGGCCGTCGACCCCATCTACGACACTGTGGACGAGCCTAGGGTATTTCTTCCAAGAAGCAGGTAAACTGATCTCATTTGCACAAGGGCCACTTAACTATGTTTTGCCTGAATAGTCAGGTTCTTTATTCTTCCCTCAAAGATCTCTGTTGTGGGTGTTGATAGTCCTATTTTCTGCTGCTTTGCTTAATATATAGTGTTTCCTTTATTCCTCCTACCTCAATGCCCACTCATATTCAGGCTGGGACCTACTCTTAATTTAGAGCTCTCTTTCCTCCTTTTGCCAACTTGTATTATGAATTTACCTTTGCCACCCAGCTTAGTGTATCCCAAGGTTCTCTTTACCAGCCACAGTCACAGAG
Organism: Saccopteryx bilineata; assembly: GCF_036850765.1. Lineage (NCBI taxonomy): Eukaryota > Metazoa > Chordata > Mammalia > Chiroptera > Emballonuridae > Saccopteryx > Saccopteryx bilineata. The sequence continues at coordinate 105,275,732 of NC_089495.1, forward strand.
CTCCAGGGAAAAGCAACCTGGTCTCAACTCTCCAGGCAGAGGAGAACAGAAGCTCCATATCCACGCATGCTGCAAATGGCTTTTTTCCAGTCTACCTGAATCATTACCAGCTAGAAGCAGCGGGTCAGTGGGACTTGGACATGAGCTGCAAAGTATAGAATGGTGACAACAATTCCAGTGCCATACGGACTTTTCCTGTGGGGAACGTTCCTGGACTCCTGCTCCCTGTGACAGCTCCTAACAGACTGAACTGTGGTTGGGTTGCATTTTTCAGGGATTTGGCATGGTGAGGGGGCCAACTTGGACTTGGGGAACATGTTTAGGACACTACTCATTTATGGAATTCTTGCTGTATTGGCCAAGAGTTTGCTTAAAGGCTTTTAATCACTGTAAAAAAAAATAGAGGACTAGATGAAGAAGATGGGGCACATATACACCATGGTAAATTATTCAGCTAGGAGAAATGATGACTTTGGATCACTTATAGCGGAATGGTGGAGTCTTGGTAGCATTGTGCGGAGTGAAATAAGCGAATCAGAAAAAAACAGGAACTGCAGGATTCCATACATTAGTGGGACATAAAAGCGAGACTGAGAGGCATGAACAGGAGTGTGGTGGCTATGGGGGGTGGGCGGAGGGAAGGAGGGAGAGAGGGAGGGGAGGGGGAGGGGTACAGAGAGAACTGGATGGAGGGTGGCAGAGGACGATCTCTCTTTGGGTGATGGGTATGCAACATAACTAAATGACAAGATAACCTGGAAATGTTTTCTTTGAATGTATGTACCCTGGTTTATTGATGTCACCCCATTAAAATAAAAATTTATTTATATATTAAAAAAAAAAAAAAAAAAAAAAAAACATTCAAAGAAGACTTGGTTCCTATTCTACTCAAAGTCTTCCAAAAAATTGAAGAAGAAGCAATACTTCCAAACACATTTTATGAGGCCAACATAACCCTCATACCAAAACCAGGCAAGGATAGCACAAAAAAAGAAAACTACAGACCAATATCTCTAATGAATACAGATGCTAAAATACTAAACAAAATACTAGCAAATCGAATACAACAACATATTAAAAAAATAATACATCATGATCAAGTGGGATTCATCCCAGAATCTCAAGGATGGTTCAACATACGTAAAACGGTTAATGTAATACACCATATCAACAAAACAAAGAACAAAAACCACATGATCTTATCAATAGACGCAGAAAAAGGCTTTCGATAAAATACAACACAATTTTATGTTTAAGACTCTCAACAAAATGGGTATAGAAGGAAAATATCTCAACATGATAAAGGCCATATATGATAAACCATCAGCTAACATCATATTAAATGGCACTAAACTGAAGGCTTTCCCCCTTAAATCAGGAACAAGACAGGGTTGTCCACTCTCTCCACTCTTATTTAATGTGGTACTAGAGGTTCTAGCCAGAGCAATCAGACAAGACAAAGAAATAAAAGGCATCCATATCGGAAAAGAAGAAGTAAAGGTATCACTTTTTGCAGATGATATGATCCTATACATCGAAAACCCCAAAGAATCCACAAAAAGACTACTAGAAACAATAAGCCAATACAGTAAGGTCGCAGGATACAAAATTAACATACAGAAGTCAATAGCCTTTCTATATGCCAACAATGAAACAACTGAGAAGGAACTCAAAAGAATAATCCCCTTCACGATTGCAACAAAAAAAATAAAATACTTAGGAATAAACATAACAAAGAATGTAAAGGACTTATATAATGAAAACTATAAACCATTGTTAAGGGAAATCGAAAAAGATATAATGAGATGGAAGAATATACCTTGTTCTTGGCTAGGAAGAATAAATATAATCAAGATGGCTATATTACCCAAAGCAATATACAAATTTAATGCAATTCCCATCAAAATTCCAATGACATTTTTTAAAGAAATAGAGCAAAAAATCATCAGATTTATATGGAACTATAAAAAACCCCGAATAGCCAAAGCAATCCTAAAGAAAAAGAATGAAGCTGGGGGCATAACAATACCTGACTTCAAACTCTATTATAGGGCCACGACAATCAAAACAGCATGGTATTGGCAGAAAAATAGACACTCAGACCAATGGAACAGAATAGAAAGTCCAGAAATAAAACCACATATATATAGTCAAATAATTTTTGATAAAGGGGCCAACAACACACAATGGAGAAAAGAAAGCCTCTTCAATAAATGGTGCTGGGAAAACTGGAAAGCCACATGCAAAAGAATGAAACTGGACTACAGTCTCTCCCCCTGTACAAAAATTAACTCAAAATGGATCAAAGATCTAAACATAAGACCTGAAACAATTAAGTACATAGAAGAAGACATAGGTACTCAACTCATGGACCTGGGTTTTAAAGAGCATTTTATGAATTTGACTCCAATGGCAAGAGAAGTGAAGGCAAAAATTAATGAATGGGACTACATCAGACTAAGAAGTTTTTGCTCAGCAAGGGAAACTGATAACAAAATAAACAGAAAGCCAACTAAATGGGAAATGATATTTTCAAACAACAGCTCAGATAAGGGCCTAATATCCAAAATATACAAAGAACTCATAAAACTCAACAACAAACAAACAAACAATCCAATAAAAAAATGGGAAGAGGATATGAATAGACACTTCTCCCAGGAAGAAATACAAATGGCCAACAGATATATGAAAAGATGCTCATCTTCTTTAGCTATTAGAGAAATGCAAATCAAAACGGCAATGAGATACCACCTCACACCTGTTCGATTAGCTGTTATTAGCAAGTCAGGTAATAGCAAATGTTGGAGAGGCTGTGGAGAAAAAGGAACCCTCATACACTGTTGGTGGGAATGTAAAGTAGTACAACCATTATGGAAGAAAGTATGGTGGTTCCTCAAAAAACTGAAAATAGAACTACCTTATGACCCAGCAATCCCTCTACTGGGTATATATCCCCAAAACTCAGAAACATTGATACGTAAAGACACATGCAGCCCCATGTTTATTGCAGCATTGTTCACAGTGGCCAGGACATGGAAACAACCAAAAAGCCCATCAATAGATGACTGGATAAAGAAGATGTGGCACATATACACTATGGAATACTACTCAGCCATAAGAAATGATGACATCGGAACATTTACAGCAAAATGGTGGGATCTTGATAACATGATACGAAGCGAAATAAGTAAATCAGAAAAAAACAGGAACTGTATTATTCCATACGTAGGTGGGACATAATAGTGAAACTAAGAGACATTGATAAGAGTGTGGTGGTTACGGGGGGGGAGGGGGGAATGGGAGAGGGATAGGGGGTGGGAGGGGCACAAAGAAAACAAGATAGAAGGTGACAGAGGACAATCCGACTTTGGGTGGTGGGTATGCAACATAATTGAACGACAAGATAACCTGGACTTGTTATCTTTGAATATATGTATCCTGATTTATTGATGTCACCCCATTAAAAAAAAAAATTATAAAAAAAAAATAAAATAAAATAAAAAAATAAAAATAAAAAAAATAAAAATAAAAATAAAAAAGATGAGCACAAATATGGCTCTTATGAGACTCCAGATAAATCTGTTTCCCCCAGATTTATTGAGGTATAATTGACATAGAATTACATAAAACACATGTAAGTTTAAGGTGTACAACATGATGATTTAATACACATGTTGTGATAACTTCATTAAGATGAACATATCCATCACCTCAGATATGAGGGTGTTTGTGTGTGTGTGGTCAGGGCAGGGTAGACTCTGTGTACCTGAGAGGTGGCAGGGCTTCCTTTGCCTTAGGATTTATCCCTGCCCACTCTGGCAGGCTTAGCTCCCCTATGCTTTGTCCAGCCAAGGCCAGTAGAAACAACAATGCACCACATGTGATTTCAAATGTTTGAACAAACACTAAAAAACACACACACAAATAGATTGAGTGTACTTATATAATCATTTATTGAACATTCCCATTGAGCAGAATGATAAGCAAGATGGATTCGGTGTGGACATACCAGAAGAAGCAGGGGTCTCCCGGTTCCTGAATGGCAAGGGCCAATTCTTAAGAGTGGTGTGGGTACTTGGGGACAATCACCTAAGAGATATCTGTGGCTCTTCCTGGGTGGCCTGGGAGCTCAGGGAGGGAGGCAGAGTTCTGAATGCAGAGCTGAGCCAGAGCCCAGACCTTAGAGGTCCAGGCTGAATTAAGCCAGCAGAGGACACATCCCTGGCCTGGGCTTGGGCATCCGGGAGCAGTCCTGGGGAGGAAGGTGCTCAGGGAAGGAGGGCTGAAGTCTGGGATGTGATTGGCTGAGGGTCCAGCTGGGGGCTAGAGGCCTAGTGAAGCCTGCCCTTCCTCTTCTGCTCTTGGGACACACACATGTGCTCTGCTCTCTGGGGTGAAACATTCTCTTCAATATTGACTTCCCACACGATATAGGTCATCTGGGCCAGCCCCATGGAAGCAGAGAACCGAACCCTCAGGTGACCTCAGGACATGTGCAGGGACACCCAGTTGCTGAGTGTGTGCTTCAGAGCTGTCCGTGGGGCTGGGATGAGAATCTCACCTCCCAGCAGAACGGGGGGTCTGTCTGTTCTTGTTTCCAAATGATTTTTTTAGGTGAGAGATTGGATTTTAAACAAGGAATAAAGGACTTCTTACTTCTTTTTATGTTCTTTTTCATTTACTATGTACAGCATTTATTTGTATTTTAAAGTCAACAGAGAATTATCAAAGTCATGGAATTATTCAGTTTTTGCACTCATAGTCATAGTAAAATCTACCTACTCAGAATGGATACTCCTTTTTATAGAATATTACAATAAATTCCAACATAATACTTCATGTAAACTGTTATATTTATATTCTCAAATAAGATATAGGTTTCTAGAGCTTTATTTTTATTTTTCTGTTCTTACATTTCACATCAATTCAGAATTGCATATAAGGAAATACCAAAACTTTTATCATTTCAAGAGATATATGTGTTTGAAATTTGACTCATTGGAGCTTTCTCCAGGTCACACCCTTAACGCTCAGGAAAACTGTGTGTGGGAATAGCACTCAGCTCCCACATCTGCTCTCTCCATAGGTGCAGAGCCCGCCGCAGGGCAAGGAACTGCGTGCCCAGATCCAGCATGGTGTCCCCACTCTGGGCGTGAGGCCCAGAGTCCTTGCAGGACAATGGGAGGGACGTTACTGCTCTAGCTCCAGGCCCTGAGGGAGATCCAGGAGATGTCCTTCCACATTGGCGTGAGCATTTGGGTGAGGTGGCGGCAGCCACCCGTAGTTTTGGTTGAGGAGGGTGAAGGTGGCTCCCGCCACCACCAGCCACACTGGAGCTTCCCCAGGGGCGGCAGACTCCCAGTCTGCAGATGATCCTCATGGTCTTGAAACCAGGAACAGACAGACCCCTAGGTGTGCTTGGGAGATGAAGCCCTCGTCCTGACTCCACAGAAGGCTACAGCTCAACGATGAGGTTTACTATTTTTAAATATAGTATTATGTACAATAACTATGTATGGAGCCAGGTGGGTACTTGAAATATTGGAGGGACCATTCTCTAAAGTACATGATTATCTAACCACTACTCTGTACATTTGAAACTAATACAGAATATAAACTGTAATTGAAAAATAAAAATAAATAAATAATTTTAGATTATTATGGACATGTATAATATTTTTTAAAAAACTTGAATTTCTGAAGTCAAAGGAATCAAAATAAATAAATAAAATCTAAGGAATCATTCAAAGATCTGAGTCCAGGGCTTTCCTTGCAGCAGGAGCAGCTGGTGAAATGGACTCCAAGATTCCCCTTCTGGCCTCAGCTGAGTTTGTCTGAGCCTTTAGGGCAATGACTATTCTTCTTCTCCACTTGCAGACCTTGGGCTGGGACACGGGTCTGTCCCCTGCTCTGGCCTCCAAACCTTTCCCTGAAAAAGGCTCAGCGGATCCTGACAACCACCTCCACCCATCCAGAGAGTCTCATCCTTTCCCAGGAGACCTCAGGAAGCCTGAGGAATAATGGCCTCAAAGCATGAAACCCCACCCATCTGTGGTCTGACCCTGTTTCTCACGTGTGTGATGGGAGTACGTGCAAAATAAGCTTCCGGTGCATTCAACAGTGACTGCCACTCACTTACTCATCGTAAGTTAAGGAGCACCTTCTCCATTCAGCCAGGCACCAGTACCACCCTCAGGAGCTTACAGACATGCTAGAAAAGAATTTAAATTTATTTATAATATAGAGCACAGAGCTTGAGATATGCCACGTGTTCCATGCACTTTTCAAATATTAATTCTTTAATGCTTTTTATAACCTTACAGGGGATATGCTTATTATTACTGCTGACTGTAAGATGGAGAAACTGAGGCACCAATGTTGCACCAAAAACTACAAATATTTAACATCTCATAATTTTTATGGATCAGGAATCTGGGAAGAGCTTAGGTGGATGCCCTGACAGACAGGATACCTCCCAGGCTAAGGCATGAGTGTTGCCAGAATCGGTTTGAACAAAGAGCCTGAGTGTCAGGCGTTCAGACTGGGCACTCCCACAGCTCTCTGCTATGGGGCCTCTTCTGGGGAAGCTCAAAGTATTGGTGCTTGTCCTCCCAGTTCCAGATAAATGAGAGAAAGAGATAGAGAGAGAGAGTATGGAACAGAGGGATCAGAAAGAAAGGGAGGGAACTCCAGGAACTGAGTCAGAGGGACGTGACAGACTATTAAGAAATAAAACTTGATTGTGACATCTCATCACCTCAGCGGTATTCTCTCTTTCAGAAGCCAGTAGCTAACTACCTCACGGTTATTCAAAAGTGTGCATACCAGGAGGCGGGGCCACTGGGATCACTGGGAGCCGTTGTGGAGGCTGCCCACCCATAGGCCCACGTGCTGCACAAAGTCTAGGTACAACGGAGCACAGAGGGTTTTATGGCAGTGGATGACAACATCTGAATTTCCTTAATATCAAGTTCTTAAAGGTGCAGACCTTAAAACGTGGCCCTGAGAGTTCTGACTTTCCCAAGATCACATGGCTGAAATTCAGGTGTGTTTTAAATGATACTTTGTGCTCCGCCCCACCCCTTCTTGTAATTCTTCCATTTTTGAGTTTTTGCATCAGATATGTGACACAAGCCCACTGGTGTTTTAGTTTTATGTCACACACACACCTGACAATGTGCCTAGGAAGTCATTTCTAGCATTATTCAACTGCAAAGGTCAGGAGGCAGGGTAGGCCCTGAAGGGCACAATGGCTTTTCTGGGACATGGAACCAGTGGGAAAAAATAAGTCTGAACTCAGCTCCATCTCCTCAAAGTTGGGTCTCTGGTAACATTCTGAGGGAGCTGTGAGGAGGGCTGTGTTGGATGTCTGCGTATAGTTATGAAGGTGACATGAGTGAGGAGGGTGAGCTGTCACAACCCCAGAGGGGTCTTTGAGTGAGTCTGATTGAAGTTAGGGGCCCAGGTTGTGTAGACTGGAAGTGACCTCACTTTCTTTGTGACAGAACAAAACAGAAGTTACTATGGTAACCAGGCATCCCATTCTAGGGACAGCCTCCCGTCTGGCTCACTAGATTGGAGAAAGCCAAGCTAGGAGAATGCTTGCCAGGTGTCTGCGGAGTCTTACCGGCTGCAGCTGTGGCTGAGGAGAGCCAGCGGTGAGAGCACGTTCACACGCTGTGGGCAGGGCCGCCACCTCACCTTCCGTGCTGCTGGTCATCCAGCAAGGTGTACGCTCAGGTAACTCAGGGCGGCCCAGGGCAGGCCACTGCGATCCCACGTGGCGACTCCACATGCCTTGTCCCTTCTCACGTGGGGCAGAGTCGGGGAAAGTCAGGTGGTGAGGGGCACCTGCCTGGGCAGGAGCAGGTTGTTAGGTTGAAAGCCTGCTGAGTCTACCTAGTGTACATCCCAGGTCATGGCGGGCAGGATGAGAAGGTGAGCGCTGGGGACCAAGCTTACCTATCCACCTATTAATTTGGGGCTCTCAGGTGACATTTGTTCCCTCCCTGGCTGGAGATTGGTGCAGATGCCTCTCTGTACTTGGTCTGGGGGGGAGGCAGAATTTGTGGTGGGGTTTCCCCACATGGTGAAGCCCAGGCGGGCCCCGATGTCTCCTGGCCCGGGTACCAGGCACTGTCTTTGCAGAGCCAACCAGCAGACCACAGAGGAGCTAGTGGACAGGGAAGACTTCTCTGTCTCCCTAGATAGGAGCAGGTGTACCAGGCCATCAATGGCCAGAGCTGGTGAAAGCGGGTGCAGATGGGTCTGTACTCCCAAGGCCCTTGTATGACCTGGGCAGGCCCAGAACTCAAACTCAAATCTGTGGACTCCTCAGGGTCCTCGCAGGCCTTCCCACTGGAGTGTCCCACATCCCATTTCAGAGTAATCTGGACCTCCCATGTCCCCTGCCACCAGCTATGTGGGAGGGTAGAAAGTCACTCCCCACATATTTGTCCGTAGATTACAAGAAACTGTGTGTTGTTTGGCTTCACACTAGGCCATGAACATCTCTGAATTTTGCTACTGTCTTGATTGTGTGAACTACCTGCCCCAGGTTCCTGTGGAGCAGTAAGTGCCACTGTCTCTTCCCAGGCACAGGCCCGTGGTGTCCTGTCCAGCAGCTCCAAGTCCCACTGGAAGATTGAGCACCCAGCCTAGAGAGACTATTTGGATGGGGTCCTGGGCTGGAGTTTCCTTCTAGGCAGCCGCATCTGTCCTGACTTAGAAGGGTTCAGGGAAAGTCAGGCACACGCATTAACCCTTGTCTGTTCTGCTCCATGCCAGCTCCAATACCGGAGCCCGCCGACCCCTGCGCTGGGACCACCAAGAAACTGCTGAAGGAGAAGGAGCCTGACCTCTCAGCGTTCCCTCCCCAGATGGGGACAGAGCAGCTGATGCTGCTGGACGCAGGAAGCTTCTCGGGGGGTGCGGGGTGAGGTAGGGGCTTTTTCTCTGTCGTCAGCTCTCCCGGACCTGCACTTCCTGCTCCAGAACCCGTGATCTGCTGAAACCCCAGTTCCCCCACTTACTTACTGTGCAACCAGAGCACCTTTCTTAACCTCCAGGCCTCTGGTGTCCACACGTGGACAGTAGAGGTGGACACTCTGAGGACCTGCCAGGCAGAGGGCTATGCAGATCAGTGATGTGGAATAAAAAGCTGGGTGGGCCCTGGCCTGCTGGTGAGGGAGGTGAGCTCCCTGAGGCACTGCCAGGTCCTGGGGTCACCCTCCTGGTGGTCTAACCTGATTCAAGGATAGAATTTAAGGTGCTGGAGGAGTACACGAATTACATACACTCTGAATGTCCTCTCCTCGTTTTCCCAGCTCATGCTTATTGGGTGAAGTTGATGTAATCTCAACCCAAAGCAAATATGTGGTATTTCAGTTAACCCCAATAGCCTTCATGCCTTCAAGAACATTCTGGGATGCAGCAGACATCAGTTAATAAATCAATGTGGACAATTACCCAAACACAAATCCACCTAATTATACCATCATTGTGTCCACATTTCTTCATCTGATGCACAGGTAAACGAAGATAGGCTTTGCCAAATTCATGAACTGCAAGTACAATATTTTTTTTATTCTCCATCTAACATTCCTAAACAACCACCACAATTACAGTTTGAGGACAAAGGGAAAAAAAATGTTTTGCACAGTATAATACCCATTTTTCCTCAAATAACTTATGCTTAAATTAGTCCTCATAACATTTTTTAAAAATTTCATAGCAAAGTAGCTGCCACTTAATGAATGTTCACTGATTTCACTGAAGCTGTTCTGAGTTGACCTAGCATCTTAATGTGAAGATCTGTTTTACATTTGTATTAACTTTTGTTTTCTCCCAGATCAAAATATTTGTTTTGGCCATATCAAGGGATATTTCCCAGAAAAAGTTTCCTTTTTGGCTGGTCCTAAGTTAGTTCTCTTCCTGTCTCTAACTTAGTGGAGATAATTCAGAAAATATCAGCTACAATCTCCACGCTGGCTTGTTTTTCATTTCCTTGCCTTTCAAGTTCTATTCATTTTTGTGTGTTAGCCTGTCATGTGATGGGCAGATGCTTGATAAATGTTTATGGATTTGATTTGATTTAGAAAAACACCTTATCAGCTAAACAATATAGTTCAATTAGCAACATTGGCTTCAGATTGCTTTAACCTTGTCTCTGAATGTTTATCAGAAAGCACTGCATGACGCATGACCTTGTGTATAAATGAGTCACTTGATCCCCCCACCTAAAGCACAGAGATAAACATCGAAGCACCAGGAAATGAAGAATCGAATCCACCTCAAAACCACAAAATTCCCAGCGCTTTAAGCCTTCTTGTATAACTGTATTATCATCTTCCATTTTTTCCATTACTTTCAAATACATCCAAACTCATGTTATCCAATTCCAACCCTGGCCAGATATTTGACCATTAAAGGCGTAGGGATGAGTTTACTGCTAAATGTTTGAGTAAAAGCAATGAGGTTAGGAGAGGTTTCTTGGCAGTAGTCAGGGCAGAACAGTGACTTCTTTGTCTTTTCAGATTCTCTGGGGCTCAGCCCTTGCCTCTTCTTGGATAACTCATTGCTCTTCGACATGCTGGGCGTCAGCCAGGTCTGGTCTTCAAACCTCCCCACAAGTTACTCCTTTGGGGCAGCTCTAAGCCAGAGGGGAGCACAGTGACTCCCTGTCCTCGGATGGCAGACTTCCAGAAAGTAGCCTGCACATTTTGTGACTCTAACACCTGATATAAAATTTCTAATGACAGACACCAAATTCTCTCTCTTAGGAGATCTGAAATGGCAAGCCACTCTTTAAGACCTTTTATTTTCACTGAGAAGCCCTTGCCAAACATTGGCCACATTTCACTCTATCTGAGCCATGCTTTTTATCTGTTCTCATGAAGACAGACACACAATGCTTCACTTGCTGGAGGACCAGGCAACCCAGCTCCAAGTCTACCATACACACACAATCCGCCCACTGGGGTCCTGTGCTGTGAAAAGTGCTCCATGTGTATTTTTCAGGTTTTGGTGGAACCATTGTGACCTTCCTCAACAAAGGCTTTACAATCTCAAAAAGGGTTCAGATCATTTGATCTGAGCAGTATCAGTGGTTCTTAAAGTTTTTGGACACCAAGCCCACAGTATGTTAAATGCCAGATTTAGATAGGGAGTGATGGAATTATGGAGCACAAACATCATTTGCAATTTTCATTTTACAGCCTAGAAAACCAAAGATGAAAGAGGTTATATTTGCTTGAGACCACTCAGTGGCCAAAGCAGTTTTTTTTTTGTTTATTTTACTTTATTTTTAAATTATGTGAGAGCAGGGGAGGCAGAGAAACAGACTCCTACATGTGTCCTTCCTGGGATCTACCTAGCAAGCTTCCTATGGGGCCATGCTCTGCCCATCTAGCGTGTTGTTCCATTGCTCAGCAACAGAGCTATTTTTAGCACCTGAGGTGAGGCCATGGAGCCATCCTCAGCACCCAAGGCCAACTCACTAGAGCCAACTCAATCAAGCCATGGTTGCAGGAGGGGAGAGAGAGAAAAAGAGGGGGAGAGGTGGAGAAGGAGATGGTTACTTTTCTTTTGTTCCCTGACCAGGAATCAAACCTGGGATATCCACATGCTGGGCAAATGCTAGATCACTGAGCCAACTGGCCAAGGCCTGGTTTGTTTGTTTGTTTGTTTTCAGAGACAGAGAGAGAGTCAGAGAGAGGAATAGTTAGGGACAGACAGACGGGAATGAAGAGAGATGAGAAGCATCAATCATTAGTTTTTCGCTGTGACACCTTAGTTGTTCATTGATTGCTTTCTCATACTGCGGGCCTTCATCAGACCAAGTAACCCCTTGCTTGAGCCAGCAACCTTGGGTCCAAGCTGGTGAGCCTTGCTCAAACCAAATGAGCCCGCGCTCAAGCTGGCGACCTCGAGGTCTTGAACCTGGGTCCTCCGCATCCCAGTCCAATGCTCTATCCACTGTGTCACTGCCTGGTCAGGCTGTTTTGTTGATTTTAGAGAAAGAGGGAGGAAGACAACATGATTTTAGAGAAAGAGGAAGGGGAAAGTAAGGAGAGATATTAATTTTTTGTTCCTCTTATTTATGCACTCATTGTTTAAGTCTTGCTTGTGCCCTGACCAGGAATCAAACCTGCAACCTTGGTATATTTGGGATGATGCTGTAACAAACTGCACTGCCCGGCCAGGGCAGTGTCCAAAGCAGTTCTGCCTCTTTGTCCCCGTGCCCTCTGTACTACGTGCCTTCAGAGCCATACACTCTCCTAGAGGTTTGTGCCCATTGGATGCCCTCAGGATTGTCTGAATCATTGTAATCAACACTTGCTAAGCCCCTCAAGTAATCAAGGTCCTTTAATTCTCAAATGTGAAAGCAAACAACAGGCTTTATTTTGCGTCTATGTTGGAAAATGTTTCTCCTGAATCTCATTAGTCTATCAATTATCCAAATAAGCATACAGAAACTCAGGAAAATCACAGGGCAAAATTAATTTTAATTCCTTTAATTTACATCACAGCCCTTGAATGAACTGCGATTTACTGACACTATCTTTGCTACATGGCCCAGCTACAGGCTCCATCTCCCTCTCTCCCTCCGCAAGCGGGTTTCTTTGGGTCCCTCCTCCCAGAGCTTATTCCTATCTGTGGGCCATTGATCTTTCTATCACCTAAAAGAATACTGTGTCTCCCCTCAACTTACTAAGGCAAGACCACTCTCCAGTCCTGTCTTCTTGTTCTGGTTTACTATTGTATTCCTGGACATTTGTGGCACTTGTTGTCTAGTCTTTAGTCTTGTTTTCCCAACTGGATTGGACATTTATTTAGCTTACTCCTAAGCATGTCTTAACTGGTCCCAGGTAAACTCTGGGTGTGAGACGCTGGGCATGTTAAGTCCTGTTAAATGCTTTTGATAAGGCACACCCATCCCCTCCTAGGCACCACATTAAGGAGGGACCTTGGCACTCTCTTACCTTTCATGGCTTTAGTTCTGAATTTCTTCTACAAAGGAGAAGCTTGCTGGTAATGGCAATTTACAGTTTTCTTTCTTCTCCAGGAACTGTACAATGGCTGTGTGTCTGAAGTGCAATGAACCTGAAGGTGAACTCTCCATTTCCCCCAACACCTGTTTCTTCCCCAGTATCTCTCACCTAAATTGATGACACTTGCCTCCCACCATGTTACTGCCTAATCTGTCATTTAACTCCACTGTCCTTCTAAATTCAGTCAGCCAGCCAGTCCTTGTTATTTTATCTACCAAATATTATAATATAAGTTTTGAATTTTCCCAATGATTGGGGGGGAGGGGTGACAGGAAGGGAGAGAGAGAGAAGCATCAACTCATTGTTCCACTCAGTTGTTCCATTTAGTTGTGCACTCACTGATTCCCATACGAGATCTAATCCACAACCTTGGCACACTGGGAAGACACTCGATCCACTGAGCCACCCACCGGCCAAGGCTACCAAATATTTCTTAAATTGTTCACTCCTTTTCATTCCCCGCTTCTCCTGTCTTGGTTCAGACCATCGACACTGCTGCTTTCTTGGACCGTTACTGTATCTCCTTAGCTGGTCTACCTTCTCCTAACGCCCCCAGCTGCCCTCCCACCCACAAGCCATGTGGTTGTGTCACTCCTGCTATAAGTCTTTTAGTGACTCCTTATAAAACTAAATGCAATTTTATTGCTGATTTCTAGCTTGAGTTTAGTCAGAGATAATGGTTTATAAAATTTCTTTAAAATATTTTATTAAGATTTGCTTTGTAGCTAAATAGATAATCGCTATTAGATGTCCCATCAAAATAAGAATGTACATTTTCTGCTTCTAGTTTACAAAGAAAAACATCTGTGTTCACTGTTTATAGTGTCCATATCTTAATATGCTTTTACTGAATTAAGTTTGTTGATTATATTTAACATATGTTTTTTTGTTTATTTGGTAATTGGAATTGAAAAAGCTACATATCAACAGCCATATTATAATGGTGTTTTGTCAAAGTTTTCTTATATTTCTAGGGGTTTTTTAGTTGGAAGATACAATGTTTGATGCATAATTTTTTGCAGCTAAAGTGTCTTCTTTGTTAATAAAACTTTTACTATATACATACCATAAATATCCCATATTTTAATATATAGTATATAATTTCTATCATATGTGTGTGTGTGTGTGTATACCATAAATGTAACAGACACACACACAAAAAAACACATATATTTTTACCATATATACAGGGGGGAAAGTAAGTTGTTTGTATGGAAAATAATACAATAATAAATGAATAATAATACAAGAATAAATGCTGTGTTTCACGTACTTGCACCTATAAACCTACTTTTGCTCCACCCTGTGTATAGTGGTATAAATACACCTAAAATATTTTCTTCCTAAAATCCCCTGCATAACTGTAACTCAGCCTTTATTCCTGAGCTCAGCTGTTATATCTTGAACCTCTCTTAATCTAAATACTCTTTGTGAACCCATAGCACCTGTGCTCACCCATCTAATCCATGCATGAGTCTGTGTTTCTCACTGGACCATATGTAAGTCCTTGAAACATGAACTTTCATCTTCTTTTTTGACCCCACACAAGACCTGAACCATAGTAGGTTGCTCAAGTCTCTTGTGCTGTACCCACCAACTGAACTTCCAACTGCCACCCCTCTTTGAATTTTACCACATTCTACCCCCTCCTCCTGATGTCCAACATGATTGATATCTTGGGTTTCACCCACCCCCTTGCTCTTTACATGCCTTCTTTAGAACATACCAGTTTTGTTACTTCCAAATAAAGACTAATAAAGTTAATATTTATATGCTTAATATAGGCTATATTGTTCTGCTGATAGACAATTAGACATAATGGTAAGCACTCATATATGTAGCCTGTGTGACTTTTATATATGCAAATTATACTTTTACAGTTTAGATCTTCTCACTTTTTGTCCACACAACATATCATAATGGCAAAGCAGGGTGAGGGTGAGGAGATCCTGGTCAAAAAGGAGCTGATGGAGCAGAGGATGCATGGAAATAAATGTCCCTGCGTTCCTGGCAATCAGAGGGCTTGGTCCAGAGTGAGAAGAAAGAAAATAAAGTACTATGGGTGAGTAAAGGGAACGTTTTTCATGTGAAAACAGAAAGCAACAGAACAGGGATGGAGAAGGGATTTGAAAAGGAGGGGATTCTGGTCAGGTAGGTAGACCTGCCTGTGACAGAAAGGAACCATGAAAACATGTAAGCAGTTTCCTTCAGATATTTTCAGGGGTAATTTAGTTTTTTTCCTGTTCTCATTTCCCAAACATTTACAGTGCCCTTAATTTCTTCATTGGTGTGGGTCAAATAAGTTTGCAAATATGATGCATGTTTGCTCGCTTATAGTTTGTATTGTGTGAGGGGGACAGTCTGTAAGCAGGCAGGATCCTTATAGTCTAAGGCAGGGGTCTCAAACTCGCGGCCCATGGGCCGCATGCGGCCCGCCGAACAATTTTGTGCAGCCTGCAGACTAATCCATGAAGTTCAAAATATTTTGGATAAAATTAAGTAAGCCTAGGGGCCTACTTGTATTTCTCATTTCTCTAGCATCCTAGCTAGATATTAGCTTAGTTAACAGCAGTTGTGATGCGAACTACAGTTTCTGGTCGTTTTGTGACACTGAGTAAACTGCATGTACGATTGTGCTTGTTGTACTGATTTTTTTTTGTTTTCAACTGCAGTGAGAAAAGTGTTGCGTAACAGTTGCCTTTTGTAGACCTAGTGCGGCCCACCGAACGGCTGTGATCTTGCTCTGCGGCCCACATGCTGAGTTGAGTTTGAGACCCCTGGTCTAAGGCTTAGTTTTAAGACTAAGCCTTTCCCATCCTTTTTATACTAAGATCTTTTCAAAACTAAGCTTTTCCCTACACACTTGACTGTTGCATGATGGAATCTCATGAGGAATTCCATTATGCCTCAGATAAGTGACTTTGTATCAGAGAATTCCTTGTTTGTTTATTGGCTTGATTTCTACACTATAAAACAGGGCAGGCCCTGGCCGGTTGGCTCAGCGGTGGAGCGTCGGCCTGGCGTGCGGGGGACCCGGGTTCGATTCCCGGCCAGGGCACATAGGAGAGGCGCCCATTTGCTTCTCCACCCACTCCCTCCTTCCTCTCTGTCTCTCTCTTCCCCTCCCACAGCCGAGGCTCCATTGGAGCGGGGATGGCCCAGGCGCTGGGGATAGCTCCTTGGCCTCTGCCCCAGGCGCTGGAGTGGCTCTGGTCGCGGCAAGGCAACACCCCGGGGGGGCAAAGCATCGCCCCCTGGTGGGCAGAGCATCGCCCCTGGTGGGCGTGCCAGGTGGATCCCAGTCGGGCACATGCGGGAGTCTGTCTGACTGTCTCTCCCCGTTTCCAGCTTCGGAAAAATACAAAAAAAAAAAAAAAAAAAAAGGGGCAGAGGAGCCCATGCTAGAGGAGAGCAGAGAAAGGCCACGTGGAGGAAAGGAGAAGCAGCCAAGATGGCAGAGTGCTGAGGGAGAAGCCAGTTTGTGCAGAGTTTGTGCAGAGAAAAGCAGATGGGGAACAGAGGTGAATAAGGCTGGTGAGGTACAAACCTTTGATTCTAGGAAACTCAGATAAGTCAGTGGCTTTGTGAGCCCTGAATGGAAAGGGAAATGTTTCCCCACTGTGTGTATTTCTTGCCCACCGGGTGCAAGCTAGGATTAAAGCTAATGGCCCACCAATTCTTGGCTCTGTTGTTTCATTACCGTCTATCCAAATCAAATGCGAACCTGCACAGGCCAGGCGGCTGTGATGGTGGCTGTGGCTACTGGCCATACATAAGTGCTTTACATGAATTACATTGTTCAATCATCATAACACCCTGTATGAGCTATGTACTATTACTACTCCCCATTTTATGGATGTGGAAACTGAGTCACAGAGGGGTTAGGTAACTTGCCCAGGGACATAGTGATAGGGCCAAGGTTTGAGTTCTGGCATTTCTAGCCATAGAATCCACACTCTTGCCCCAGGTTGAAAGAAAATTGACTTAGAGGGAGAAGGGCTCTAAGAGTCAAAACACCCCCAAATGGATAATGTTGCCTCATCAGCCTGTCTACTTCCCAGTGCTAGAGAGAAGGTGGCATCCAATGCAGAGGTGTTCTATCTTGCTGCAAAGTTGTGTATTTGTTACTTAGGGGAACAGTAGTACTGGAGAGGTTGTTATGTTCAGTCCTATGAAACATTTTGATACCGTCTTGGTCTCATGTGTGTACAGTTTTAGGCTGTCTGAATTAGTGATCCTGTCTCAGTTATTTAAGCTCTCTGTGCCTCTGGGTCCCCATTTGAAAACTGGGTTATTTCCACTTCTCAGCTGCCTGACTCAGAGGAATGCAGAGGGCTAATGGGCTGGTACATGCAAAGTGCCTTGAGCCATAAACCAGGACTAAGTGAACACTTAGAAAACAGTATGACTTGGCAGTGGAATTTAAATTGACAGGAGTGGGAAATGTAGGTAGGCAAAAGAGTGAAAGGGATTAAGAGGTACAAACTTCCAGTTATAAAATAAATCACAGGGATGTAATATACAGCGTAGGGAATATAGTCAATTACATCGTAATAGCTTCATATGGTGACAGATGGTTAGTAGACTTATTTGGTGATCACTTCATGAAGTATATAAAGGTCAAATTACTATGTTAAACACCTGAAACTAATATCATATTGTTTCTCAGCTATACTTTAGGTTTTATAAATAAATAAACAAACACAATTGACAGAAGTGGTAGAATAGCCTTCTAGGAGCTTCTTTAGTGTTCTTGGTTCAGCTGCCTGGTCCACTGTGGCCACCTAATTTTTCCTCAAGACTTTTAAATATGCAGGCTTAATAGAGGATGGTTATCTGGTAGACCTGGAAGATACTCATATAGTCTGAGACTGTTCAAATCATGTAGAGAGATAAGAATTCCTAATTCAAAATAAGGATCATCAAGCCAGGACCTTGAAAGCCATTGCTTATCAAAAGAGATAAGAAGAACTGGACCCACTCCAAGGAAACTTTTAACCTAATAGCAAACACCATACATTAGCATTCAGTTCAAATAATGGTGATCTAGTTGACACCAGCAAGGGTAAAACCAATTGCAAAGATCTAAAAAAAATAATTTAGCAAATAGATGTGGGTAAGAAGATGCCTGAGACAAAGAGAATGAGGGCAGAAGGGGTCTCAGCTGTAGCTGTGATTAAGAACCAGCACACACAAAAAGAAGTATAAAGCCAGGTTTTGGGGGTGGGTTGTTTTTTTTTAAGAAAAATGTTCATAATTTACACTATCTAATGAAATTTTCCTCCCATTTTTTAAAGCATAGAAATAATACTTACTAAGCTATGTCTTCAAATAAAACAAAAGCAGAAGAGGGATCACTGTTTTTAGTAGATGCAGTTATCAACTCAATATTTTTTACCTTGCGTTCATGTTTTCAAAGGGACAGCCTTTCTTGGGGCATGCTTCTCCAGACCTGATAAAGGAAGCAGTCCTTGTAAGTTAATAAATAAACATGACCAGTGGGAACCAAATGAAAATTTGGGAGAAGAAATAGAGTAGATTAAAATAGTTTCCCAAAAGAGTTTGAGAGCAAGGGAAGGAAATTAAACAAATGATGAAAGAAAGGCAGTAGATGGCCAAGACAACACAGTGTTAAGGAACTACAAATCTAAAACAAGAAAAATAAGAGTTTTTCAGAGTTCTATTTCAAGTAAAAGCTATAACAAATTTCAGGAAAAAAATTAAATATAAAAGATTTAGTTTAAAGATACTAAGCCTCCATTTTGGCAGTGTTTTCTCAGACCTGCAGATTCTTCTCTTTAAGCATTGAAGGCCCTACCTGCCCTCACAACGACTCTAGTGTGAAAGTAAGGGAAGTCATAATCTTCCCAGGAATATCTGCTTCATCTTTACATGGGTTGAAAGCCGGTGGAAGAGGTACCAGCATCTTCCTGTTGTTCTGTGGTAAGGTACCAAAGAATTGCAATAATAAATATTAATATTTTAGGAGGAAAAGTCAGGCTTCTTGCCCGTCCTTTCTTTAGAGAAAGGAGGGAGAAGAATGCAGAAGCTTTCTGGCTTGCAAGGACGACTGGGTCATTTAGTTTTAACTATAGAATAAAGGTTATCTGAAGAACTTCCTTTCCCTTTCAATAACAGACAAAATTTACATGCCCTACACTGATTTTAACTCTTCCTTTCTTCCTGGAATCCTGAGAGTAACATATACCTCTGGACAAAGGAATGGGAGGTAGAAAATGTGTGAATATTTTTGATATGTAAAACGACATCACTATTGTGTTGCCTTATAGGTTTCAATATGTAGGAATGTTTTTTTTTCTTTTGTTTTTCTTTTTTTATTAATTTTAATGGGGTGACATTGATAAAGCAGGGTACATATGTTCAGAGAAAACATCTCCAGGTTATTTTGACGTTTGATTATGCTGCATTCCCATCACCCAAAGTCAAATTGTCTTCCGTCACCTTCCATCTGGTTTTCTTTGTGCATCTCCCCTCCTTCCACCCCCTCTCCTCACCTCTCCCCTCAGTAACCACCACACTCTTGTCCATGTCTCTGGGTCTCATTTTTATGTCCTACCTATGTATGGAATCATATAGTTCTTAGTTTTTTCTGATTTACTTATTTCACTCATTATAATGTTATCAAAGTCCATCCATGTTGTTGTAAATGATCCGATGTCATCATTTATTATGGCTGAGTAGTATTCCATAGTATATATGTACCAAAGTTTTTTAATCCACTCATCAACTGACAGACACTTGGGCTGTTTCCAGATCTTCGCCATTGTGAACAATGCTGCCATAAACATGGGGGTGCATTTCTCCTTTTGAAACAGTGCTATGGTGTTCTTGGGGTATATTCCTAAAAGTGGGATAGCTGGGTCAAAAGCCAGTTCCATTTTCAATTTTTTGAGATATCTCCATACTGTTTTCCACAGTGGCTGCACCAGTCTGCATTCTCACCTGCAGTACAGGAGGGTTCCCTTTTCTCCACATCCTCGCCAGCACTTATTCTGTGTTATTTTGTTGATGAGCACCATTCCTATTGGTGTGAGGTGATATTTCACTGTGGTTTTAATTTGCATTTTTCTAATGATTAGTGATGTTGAGCATTTTTTCATATGCCTATTGGCCATCTGCATGTCCTCTTTGGGGAAGTGTCTATACATTTTTTTGCCCATTTTTTGATTGGATTGTTTGTCTTCCTGGTGTTGAGTCTTACAATTTCTTTATAAATTTTGGTTATTAACCCCTTATCAGACATATTGTCAAATATGTTCTCCCATTGTGTAGTTTGTCTTTTTATTCTGTTCTTATTGCCTTTAGCTGTGCAAAACTTTTTAGTTTGATATAGTCTCATTTGTTTATCCTGTCTTTTATTTCACTTGCCCGTGAAGATAAATCAGCAAATATATTGCTGTGAGAGATGTCGGAGAGCTTACTGCCTATGTTTTCTTTTAAGATGCTTATGGTTTCACGACTTACATTTAAATCTTTTATCCATTTTGAGTTTTTGTGAATGGTGTAAGTTGGTGGTCTAGGTTCATTATTTTCCAGGTAGATGTTCAATTTTCCCAACACCATTTGTTAAAGAGGCTGTCTTTACTCCATTGTATGCTCTTACCTCCTTTGTCAAATATTAGTTGTCCATATGTGGGTTCTCTGTTCTGTCACATTGATCTATATGCCTGTTCTTATACCAGTACCAGGCTGTTTTGAGTACACTGGCCTTGTAATATAACTTGATATCAGGAAGTGTGATACCTCCCACTTTATTCTTCCTTTTCAAGATTCCTGAGGATATTCGTGTTCTTTTTTGGTTCCATATAAATTTTTGGAATATGTGTTCTATATCTTTGAAGTATGTCATTGGTATCTTAATTGGTATTGCATTGAATTTATAAATTGCTTTGGGTAATATAGACATTTTAATGATGTTTATTCTTCCTAACCATGAGCATGAAATATGCCTCCACTTGTTTGTATCTTCCCTGATTTCTTTTATCAATGTTTTATACTTTTCTGAGTACAAGTCTTTAATCTCCTTGGTTAAATTTAATCCTAGGTACTTAATTTTTTTGGTTACAGTAGTGAAGGAGATTGTTTCCTTAATTTCTCTTTCTGACAGTTCATTGTTAGTGTATAAAAATGCCTCTAATTTCTGAGTATTAATTTTATATCCTGCTACCTTGCTGAATTCATTTATTAGGTCCAGTATTTTTTTGACTGAGACTTTAGGGTTTTCTATGAAAAATATCATATCATCTGCAAATAATGATAGTTTTACTTCTTCTTTTCCAATTTGGATGCCTTTTATTTCTTCTTCTTGTCTGATTGCTGTGGCTAGGACTTCCAGAACTATGTTGAATAAGAGTGGTGAAAGGGTGCACCCCTGCCTTGTTCCTGATCTTAAGGGGATTGCTTTTAATTTTTTTCCCATTGAGTATGATGTTGGCTGTGGGTTTGTCATAGATGGCCTTTATCATGTTGAGGTATGTTTCCTATATTCCCACTTTGCTGAGAGTTTTCATCATGAACAGGTGCTGGATTTTATCAAATGCTTTTTCTGCATCTATTGAAATTATCATGTGGTTTTTGTCCTTCCTTTTGTTTATGTGATGAATCACATTTACTGATTTGCAAATATTGTACCAGCCTTGCCTCCCCAGAATTAATCACACTTGATCATGATGTATGATTTTTTTTTCATATATTGCTGGATCTGGTTTGCTAATATTTTGTTGAGGATTTTAGTATCTAAATTCATCAGGGATATTGGCCTATAATTTTCTTTCTTTGTGTTGTCTTTGCCTGGTTTTGGAATCAGAATTATGCTTGCCTCATAAAAGGAGCTTGGAAGTCTTCCTTCCTCTTGAATTTTTGGAAAGAGCTTGAGAAGGATAGAAGTTAGTTCTTCTTTGAATATTTGGTAGAATTCACTTGTGAAGCCATCAGGCCCAAGACTTTTCTTTGTTGGGAGTTTTTTGATAACTGTTTCAATTTCATTTGTTGTAATCGGTCTGTTTAGGTTTTCTCATTCTTCCAGATTAATTTTTGGAAGATTATATGTTTCAAGGAATTTGTCCATTTCCTCTAGGTTGTCTATTCTTTTGGCATACAGTTCTTCATAGTATTTTCTTACAATATTTTGTATTTCTGTTGTGTCAGTTGTTATTTCTCCTCTCTCATTTCTAATTTTATTTATTTGAGTTCTCTCTCTGTTTTTCTTGGTGAATCTGGTTAAAGGTTTATCGATATTGTTTACCTTTTCAAAGAACCAGCTCCTGGTTTCATTGATCCTCTGTATAGTTTCTTTAGCCTCTATGTCACTTATTTCCTCTCTGATCTTTATTATTTCCTTCCTTCTACTACATTTGGGCTTAACTTGCTGTTCTTTTTCTAGTTCTTTTAGATGCAGAGTCAAGTTGTTTATTTGAGCTTTTTCTAGCTTCTTAAGGTATGCCTGTAATGCTATGAACTTCCCTCTCAGGACTGCTTTTGCTGTGTCCCTTAAATATTGAGTTTATGTATGCACATTATCATTCATTTCTAGGAATTTTTAAATTTCTTCTTTGATCTCATTGTTAATCCATTCATTATTTAATAACATGCTATTTAGTTTACAAGTGTTTGAGTATTTTTCAGTTTTTCTGTTGTGGTTGATTTCTAGTTTCATGTCATGTGACCAGAGAAAATGCTTGATATGATTTCAATTTTCTTAAATTTGTTGAGACCTCTTTTGTGCCCTAACATGTGGACTATCCTAGAGAATGTACATGAGCACCTGAAAAGAATTCTGCTGCTTTAGGGTGAAAGGTTCTGAAGATATCTATTAAATCTAGTTGATCTAGTGTGTCCTTTAAGTCTGCTGTTTCTTTAATTTTCTTTCTTGAGGATCTATCTAGTGATGTTAGTGGGGTATTAAAATCCCTAGTATTATAGTATTGCTGTTGATCTCGCCCTTTATATCCATCAAAGTCTGCTTTATATATTTAGGTGCATCTCCTATATTAGGTGCATAGATATTTATAATAGTTATATCTTCCTATTGGATTGCTCCCTTTATCATTATGTAGTGACCTTCCTTATCTCTTACTATAGCCTTTGTTTTAAAGTCCCTTTTGTCTGATATAAGTATTGCTACCCATACAGCTTTCTCTTCATTTTCATTTGCGTGAAATATTTTTTTTCATCCTTTTATCTTCAGTCTATGTGCATCTTTTGTTTTAAAGTATGTCTCTTGTAGACAGCATATGTATGGGTCCTGTTGTCTTTTCCACGCAGCTACCTTATGTCTTTTGATCAGATCACTTAATCCAGTGGTCCCCAATCCCTGGGGCTGCGAACCAGTACCAGTCCATGGGCCATTTGGTACCTGTCCACAGAGAAAGAATAAATAACTTACATTATTTCCGAGATTCCCTCTGTTACATCCATCTAAGACTCATTCTTGACGCTTGTCTCGGTCACATGATACATTTTTCTGTCCCACCCTAAAGGCCAGTCCGTGAAAATATTTTCTGACATTAAACCAGTCCGTGGCCCAAAAAAGGTTGGGGACCACTGACTTAATCCATTTACATTTAAGGTTATTATTGATATGTAATTGTTTATTGCCATTTTATTCTTTAAAGGTGTATTCCTCTTTTGCTATATTCTTTTTCCCCTTAGATCTGTTTACAACAGGCCCCTTTGCATTTCTTGTAGCATTGGTTTGGTTGTAGTGAATTCCTTGAGGTTTTTTTTTTTTGTCTGGGAAGCTCTTTATTTCTCCTTCAATTTTAAGCAATAGCCTTGCTGAATAAAGTAGTCTTGGTTGTAGGCTCTTGTTCTGCATTACTTTGAATATTTCTTGCCATTCCCTTCTGGCCTAAAGTGTTTCCGTTGAGAATTCAGATGTCATCCTTATGGGGGCTCCTTTGTAGGTGATTGACTTTTTTTCTCTAGCAGCTTTTAATATTTTCTCTTTATCACTTAGCTTTGGTATTTAATTATGATGTGTCTTGGTATAGATTTCTTTGGGTTTCTCTTTAATGGAGTTCTCTGTGCTGCTTGAACTTGTGAGATGTTTTCCTGCATTAATTTAGGGAAGTTTTCAGCTATGATATGCTTGAACAAAGTCTCTATCCCTTGTTCTTTCTCTTCTTCTTCAGGAACTCCTATGATGCGGATTTTATTTATCTTCATGTTGTCACAGAGCTCTCTTAGAGTTTCCTCAGACTTTTTGAGTCTCTTTTCTTTTTTCTGCTTTCATGCCTTCATTTATCTTGTCCTCTAACTCACTGATTTGATCCTTAGCTTCATCCATCCTGCTTTTAATTCCTTCCATTGTGGTCTTTATTTATGATATTGTATTTGCCCTTTCTGACTGATTCTTTTTTATTATTTCAATGTCCTTTTTTATATTTTCTATCTCTTTATTTAGTTCTTCGTAATGACCATCTATTGTTGTTCTAAGATCTTTGAGCATCCTAACAATCATTATTTTAAACTCTGCATCCAGTAATTTGGTTATATCTGACTCATTCAGGTTCTTTTCTAGGGATTTCTCTTGATTCATTTGTGTTGCATTTCTCTGCATTCCCATTTTGTCTGTGTATAAGAAGATTTGGCCACTGGAGTCCAATGGGTGTGGCCTCTGTGTTCCCTAGGTGTGGTCTGTCTGCTGGTCTGCCACCTCCTCTGCTACTGCTGCCTAGAGCTTTTGGATATGAGCGTTGCTGGTGCCAGCCCGCTGGGGCTGTCGGTGCAGTTTCTGCCTCTCCTCCACGGGAGGAGCTATGATCATGTGCCCAGGTCTACAAAGCTCAGTGCCCTCAGCCTTCACCCCGCCCCCATGGATGGGGTTATGTGCTGTGCCTGGGCCGCAAGCCTCAGCACCACAGGCAGGGGTGAGCACCTTTGCTCAGCTGCGGGTCTCTGCTTGATTCCAGGCTTTCACACTGCCCCCGTGGGAGGAGCCCACTTGCGGGTCAGCTGCAACCTCGACTCCACCAGCTGGGGAAGGCTGTGCACCTGCGCACCCTTGCTCAGCAGCAGGTTTTCGCCCCTTCCAGGGCTCCCACACTTCCCCCACAGGCAGGATTGCAGGCGTGCCGGCAGCTGGGCCTGACCACTTTTGCACATCCCCTCCATTCCTGCCGGGCAAGTCTGAGCTCACACCCGGGCGTCAGTCATGGCTGGCTGGCTTCTGCCCTTGCCTACGAAACCACACATCTATGTTCCCCCCCCCCCCCGCTGCCTGCCCTCCAGCAAGCCCTCAGCCGTGTGGGTGGGGGCACTGCAGCTCAGACCTCAGCACTCCATACTGTAGTCCTGAAAGCTCCCTCCTTCTAAGCGACTCTGCTTTGAGTGCCACAGAAGAGCTTGTTTGGCTGGTGTCCTGCTTCCCTTTGCTGGTATTGCTGTTTCCAGGGGAAATATTCACTTAAGATTTGGGGAGTAACTCAGCCCAGGGGTTAGGGTGGCTGTCCCTCAAAGTGTTTCTCCTTTGCCTCCTAGATTACACTCTTTTCCTGCTGCTCCAGTCCTCTCCTCTCTTCCTTTCCCCCAGAACCCCAGGTGAGTGGTTGTGAGAGAGGTTTTCTGTGTGGTCCCTTTAAGAAGAATCCTGGGTCTGAGAAATCTGATCTGTCTCTTTCTCACAAACAGTATCCTGACTTGTTTCACAGCTAAATACTGTCCATATGCCTCTTCTAGGCTCTGGGGCTGCAGGCTGGGGCTTTCTTCCTGGGGCTCAGGACTCTCCCCTCTCTGCTAACCTCACTTCCCGCCATGTGAGTCTCTCCCAGTTGCTGTTCACTCTGGGGAGCTGGGCACCCCTCTCCGCATTTTCGCTTTTACTACCAGTATCAGTGTGGCTTCTTCAGTGTTCCTTGGTGGAAGAATCCTCTTAGTTTAGTCCAAAGTTGGTTTTTCCAGATGATGGTTCTGAAAATTAAGTTGTAATCCACTTTGGTTCTGGGAGGTGGAAGTTGGTATGTCCGCCTACTCCGTTGCCATCTTGCCGCTCTCTGGAATGTTTTTTATAGATCCTATAGACCAGGAGTAGTCAACCTTTTTATACCTACCACCCACTTTTGTATCTGTTAGTAGTAAAATTTTCTAACCACCCACCAGTTCCACAGTAATGGTGATTTATAAAGTAGGGAAGGAACTTTATTTTATAAAATTTATAAAGCAGAGTTATAGCAAGTTAAAACATATAATAATAATTACTTACCAAGTACTTTATGTTGGATTTTCGCTAAGTTTGGCAGAATAAATCTTTATAAAACCACTTACTATAGTTAAATCTATCTTTTTATTTATACTTTGGTTGTTCCACTACCTCCCACCATGAAAGCTGGAATGCCCACTAGTGGGTGGTAGGGACCAGGTTGACTACCACTGCTATAGACAAATGTTATAAGCTTGTTAATGAATTGATTATTGTGTCATGTTCCCCTTCCTTTTCACTTTCCCCAAACCTGTATGTGATCAAGAGTATATAACAAGCTGCAAGGCTATTTCACACACACACAATTTGGGTCAGCTATACCCTGTGTTAGTCATATGCAGACAGCTTAATCAATAAAACTCCTCAAAAATTCATTTGAACTTGGTATCTCTACGTAAACCTGGCGGAATGCTACTTTACAAAAGTTCCTTCTCCCAAGTCTCACAGAAGACACTGCTTTTGCCTCTATTTACAAACCCAACCTATCTTCACACTTTCTTTGCCCAACTGGAAGAGGTTCTTCTCATTAAAGAGAAATGGGATGTATGTAAGGAAAAGGTCATTTAGGCAAAATTGCACTAGGATATATTTTGCTCTGTCCAATCTATAATAAGATTATTAAAGGCTCAGTATTAAATAGTAAAGCATAAGGGAGACCAGTAGTCATTTCATGGTCCCATTTTATGTAGAAATGTTTATTGCATTTGCTGAGAACTCAGGCACAAAGGGCTGGTGCTCTAAGTTTCTGTGCCAAAGCTTGTTTACAGGGAGGGGAGGGATAGCTTCCGCACCCACGCTCTGCGGGCACCCCGCCCTGCACTGGACTCAATAGAAGGAAGGGTGGAGTAGGCACACCCTTTTGACACTGCTCCAGTTGTTTGCCCCCCCCCCCAAATATTTACTGAGACAGTCAGGTAATTCTTTAGAAAGGGCAATCCTAACTTATAAAAGCTGGCAGAGGGATAGGAGGAGAAAAAAGTGCCCCTCTCTTTGTAAAGGTGTGCTCAATCAATGTGCCTATAATAATTGCAAAAGCAACAATACAGAAGTACAGGGATTTTCCTACACACCCTCTTCAAACCTATCACCCCTTTGCAAACTCTGCTTCAGGGCAAGCAGCCTAAGCAGCCCCCACCCAGGCATTCCTGGGTCTGTTCCAGGCAGCTGTTTCCTCTGCAGGGAGCAGGCTCTTATTCAAATTTTACCTTTTCTTCTTAGATTCCTCTCCAGCCTCTGCATGTCCCACTTCCTGTTTTAAGCCTCTCCTCCTTGTCCCTGCCCACAGCAATCAAGTTGTGCTTTGGCTTCCCCTACCACTCACCTAGACCTCGGTTATCTCTGTGGCATTTATCTCTTTATCCATCCAGCTTCCCACCCTCACCCCCAGACTTTGCATGTAATAGTCAGCCTTTCCTACGTGCCAATAAATGATGATAAATCATTACAGTAGGGTGGCTTAGGCATGTCTGCCTCAAGTTCATGTTTGTGTAATTTTTATACTCAGATGAGAAATTTCCCATGGTTAACACTTTTGCAATGTAGTAAATCCTTACTGGGTAATCATTTCTGAACAGCAAAGATTTTATTAGGAGGCTTGGAACAGCACTTGTGCAGCTGTGGGGTGAAAGGAAGAATGATTACCTGGGGAGTAGAGGAGCGAAGAATGGGCTCAGAGGTCCATAAACCCACACAGAGTGACCAACTCATCTGGTTTACCTGGGACTTTGCCAGTTTTAATATGGAAAGACTCATGTCCTGGATAATGCCTGAGTCACCTATCAGGTAGCCAGTGAGCATTTTGGCAACAAACAAATTCAATTTTATATAATGAACTGAGCCCTCCTTCTCCTCTCTCACTTCAAATCCTAGTGCCACAAGCCTCTCTGAGGGCACTGCACTGTCACGACCAAGAAGGAGCAGATAACAAGGCCAGTTCCCAAGAAGGAACCCTGGGTTTATTCAACTGTCTTTGCTTCAGAAATCATTTGAAGGCTGGGAGGACAAACGGTGAAGGGAAAACCCTTTACACAGAGTTCGCACAAAACAGGAACTAAAAGGAACGTTTGAAACAGGAAACAGTAGTCTTCGTGGTATTTTACCCAAAGGCAAAGACGAAGGCAGAGTCTGGGAAGGCAAACGTCAGAATCCATGAGAACTCCAGCTTAGCTCCAACACTCCACACAAGGCCCACTGACTGTATTGCCAGAGCATCTTTTCTGATGATGTTCCCATGCTGTCAATTCATCTGTGACAATTCAAGTAGACAGATTCACAGAAAGACTGGAATCAATGACCATGATTACATCTGAACATTGTAGCATGCAGCAGAATGTAGTAATCCATTCTGAGCAACAAAAATCTCCTATACTACAGATAAGACACATTTTGAAAACCAAAATCATCTTAAATATTCATTACAATAATGACATCATTAATAACGGTATACACAAAAATATATTCAAGCGCTACAGTTTGTGTAATGATGGGGATTCTTTTCTGTGATAAAATGATAATGAAGTTAACAATTTTAATCAGCATAATGTATCATACTGTAATTCAGTTCAATAAAGGCATAGTTGAGAAATGGACATTTTCCTGCCTGTATCATGGTACATCAGTCAAGAGTAAGATGGAGCTGGTTTTTTGAAGTACAGATTTCTGTGACTAAAAAACACTCACGCATATCCTAATACCAGCACACGTATGGCAGCTTGGCCAGGAGCTGAAATTTAGGGGCCATATGTAGGATACGATCTTACCACCAGAGGGTATTCTTTCCTCTTCTGGACTGTAGGCAAGTTTATGTAACCACAAAACCTAAACCAGCCCCTGCTAAAAATGAGCCAGGCCAGATCATAGGGAAGTGAATTAATTTATAAATATTCAGACAAGTTCCTGCTTGTCCTTTCATATTCAAGAGTGTTCAGTTAAGAGAATTATGCTGACAGCGAGCAAGCCAATCTACCTACCCAAACTGGAGAAAACAGTTCACTCCCTTTCTGCTGCTCAAAACCAGAGAAAAGTCACGAAATTAGCTCAAGAGGCTAGTTCCAATTGTCCTAGTAGGGCAGGAGTTTCAGATCAGTGAAGCAGTGGCCAAAAGAAAGTGAAAGCGATGTCAGGGTCAGCGTGCCTCCTGCTTGAATCTGACCGAAACTGATTCACAACTGAAAAAGGCTGACGACTCGTTAGAAGCCAGAAAGCCTAGGAAAGTTACCAGAGAGATTTGAAAACTTTCAAAGTCCACCAGGGAATTTGTCCCAGTCCCATTAGTAGACCAAGTTTAGAACCCAAGGCCCTGGAGTGGTGCCCTAGGGAGTCAGTTTGAATCGGGCCCAATGCTGACTGTTGAAAAAGGAAGACTGTCCCCTCGGGCTTCCTCTCTGCCAGAAGCTCCGACAGGAAGAGTCTGTGAAGCTGAGAAATGTAGGATATTAGGTCGTCTGCCCCACTGCAAGCAAGTTCAACAAAACTTCAAGTCAAAACATAGTTTCCTTTTTTTCAAGTGGTCAAAAATAATACTTGTTCATTACTAAAACTTTAAACAATCAGAAATTAAAGTAAAAAATGTAGGACTTTCCTCTCACTGCCAGCCCACACTCACCTTCACTCACCAAAGTACTCATTGTTGATAATTTGCTCATATTTTTCAGGGCCTCTTATTTTCACGAATTATATAAAAAAAATTTTTTTAAAGACTTGATCTATCTGTCCATCTTGTGCTCTATTTATCCCATGCCTCTCCCAATCACTCATTTGATTTGATTTTTCTTTTGCAAAAAATGAGATCCTAAAATATATGTTCTTCTACTTGAGTTGTTCTGAGTCTACCTCATTCTTTTTGGTAGTGACACAGTGTTGTTCCAATATATGGATGTTTCATAACTTCAATTAGCCCATGCCTTATTGATGGACATTTGTGTTGTTTCCAATTTCTTCTTCCATTATAAAAATGCTATAATAAAATTTTTAATTAAAAGTGGTAGTAGTGGGTATGTTGTTTTAAAGATTAGGCATTGTGCTAGTCCTTCTGTAGGCTATTAAGATAAATAAAATAGATTTCTGCCTTCTTGGAGTTTATTCTCTATGGGGAGAACTATTAACATCTGACATAAGAAAAACATGACTTAAATACTAAGTAGTTGAGCAAAGAACATATATTCAAACTAATAACATAGTCCCTGCCCGGAATGCAGAGAGAAAAGATCTATTCAGTTCTAACAGCAGGGATTAGGGAAGGTTTCATGCATTGACTTCATCTAAGTTGAGATTTGCTTCAGTATGTGCAAGGTAAGAAAACTGATGTGGATGCTTTTAGAACCATTAAAGTCATTCTGTCCACCATGCTATGACATAGAGGGCTCTATAATTTCACTATCTGACTTTCCTTTAACAAATACACATTTCAGGAATGTCTGGGAATGCTTTGTTCTTCTAAGCCTTTTTTGCTTGGAAAAATCCCAATTTTTTCTGGGTAAAAATGTGACCTCCAAATCCAGTATGTCACAGAATGTTGAGTTATTCTTGATATAGCTGGTGTGACTGTCCAGAGAAAGACATTTTGTCAGTATACTAAATCCAACAGTACATTTGAAAAAAAATCCATGTGAAATAATTCTCCCATGATAACAAATCTCTTTAAGTCAGAACCTTCCCAGCAATTATGTAAACATGTTGAAAGGAGAGTTTTTATTCTTAAGCAATCTTAATTAGCAGTTCTTTTCCTTATTAACATTTTCAAAGTGCTTTGAGCTCCTCCCCACATTAAAGGTCCTGTGTGAGTACAAATTATTATGCTCACAAAATACATACACTAAATGCAGGAAAGGTGCAAATGGTTTACCTCTACAACTTGCAATGCCCTTGAGATACTTTGATCCATCAATTTAGCCATCAATTATTCCATATTCTTTACTCCCTAAGTGCATGCATTAAAGCAGTCTCATGCACACCCTTGTAAATCCAGCTGTTTATTCCAAAATGGTTTCTCTTAATTAACCCTCATTTCCTTTCTTTTTTTCTTTTTCTTTTTGTTGTTGGCAGCTGCTGACTCAGCTTTTCTTCTGTTGGAGAGAAGGTTCATACAACCTTGGCTTTGGAATAGAAAATGATTCCATTTTTTCCTACAAAGATGTTCATGACATAAAGATGTGCACTAATAAATATTCTCTGATGACCTGGGAAAATGCATATGATATAGTAAGTGAAAAAAAAGGATATGAAAATGTATAAAGGTTACTAATACTTGCTAACATGAATTGAATACAAGCATCTCAGTCACTGACCTGAATGCCTTACTTATATATATAATTTCTTTTTCCTTTTTTTTTAAGAATTAAAGAACTGAGGCTCAGAAGGTTAAGTGATTGAGTTCTGTTCATGATGGTCATGCTTTTAACAGTGGTTGTCGCTTGGCAGAGAGATTGGGGGTGGTTTTTTTAAAAAGAAACAAAACTAATATACTACATGAATTGATCAAATAAAGAGGGCTAAGTAACTTATTTATGGACATGATGACATGGGATAAACCTTGACACTATGTCATTAAGCTTGAAGTTTCCTGTGTTGGGCAAATGAGTTTGTAAAATTTGTGCCAATTGAGTTTGCTCACTTTTATTGTTAAAAATGGCACTGGGCAGTGCCAGGTATGTGATCTGTGAAATTGCTAATTACCTTCCTGCTTGGGAAGGGCCATTGCTATGCTAATGTTGCTGGAGGAGAGGTTTTCTCACCAGAAAGGTTTTAAAATGAAAGGAGAGGAAGGAGGGGAAGGAGAAAGAAGCCAAGATGGCAGGAAAAGAGAAAGAAACCAGTTTTGCAGAGTAAGAAGCCATGTTGGCAGATGGGGGACCAGAGGTGAGGGGTTTGGGGACTGGTGAGGCCTTTGATTCTAGGAAAAACCAGAGAAGATTCTCTTGGTTTTGGAACTGGATGATGTATCAGTAGCTTTGTGAGCTCTGAGTGGAAGGGAAGTGTTTTTCCCTGTGTGTTTGCTCATGGGCAGGTATGAGACTTGAATAAAGGAATGGCTCACCATTTTTTGGCTCCACTGTTTCTTTACCATCTGCCCGAATCTAATGGGAACTTGCATGTTAATGGCCGCAATGACAACCACTACTACTGGCCACACATCTGGGTTTCTGCTTCCTTATCATTAACATGAGGGGGTTGAACCAAGAGGTCTCAGAGACATTGCTCAGTTCTAACATTACTATTAGTTTCTGTTTATGTTCAGAGGTGGCACTTTTCTTCAACAATAAGCAGGTCCTAGTTCTCTAAATTTGCTCAGAGAGCTCTGCTAACTACCAACAGAAGAACCATAGAACTGAGTGCTAAATGAATCCAGTTTGTGATTCATTTTTGAATACCAGACAAAAATAAAAACTACTTTTGTGAATGGTGAATATTGAATAGAAAATAATATAAAGTTATTACATAATTATGAAATTATAATTGTGAATAAAAATGAACTTATTTTTCTGATTTAATTCCAGAGTAAAAGACAACAAGTTGTATTGAAAATCGGGGCCAGGTTCTCCTCCCACCTGGAATTAGTTTGGACATGTCTGACATGTGGGAGTGAGAAACCCTTTGAAATAACTTGGAGAGTGGGTGTTTCCAGCTGACAGGAACATTTGATCTTTTCTTGGAAAATAAGTACCTGTACTACAAAGGAAGGCTGCTCATCCTCCAGAAGGACCAGTTCCTCTGCAGGAAGCATGTAGCCCCAACCATGGAGAATGGACAGAACAAACCATCTGTAACTATAAATATTAAGATGTCTGGGCAGTGTGAAGAATTTTTATTTCTGACCACTGAAAGTTACACTTATGTATTATTTTTATTTCTGAGAGTAGAGTAGGTATCTTTTATGCCCAGTGTTGTCTTTTTCATTGTAGAGAAACGTAATGATTTAGCACATAATAGGTGCTCAATAAATATTATCTTGATGAAAGAAGCACATTAATATTTAAGCTTTAATTGGAAGTATAGTTCTTTTAAAGGTAAAGCTTAGAAACACTATCCTCTTGATTAATATCTAGAGTTGTAAGTTTTATAGAACCTAGAATTTTCATGTAAAGAAATGGTTTTCAACATTTTAACACTTGAGGATTGGTGAAAATAGAATTATTTCAAGGACCACTAAGGCAGAAATCATAAGCAAATTTGACTAAGATCACTCAGTCTATAATCTTCATACAACATCAGGGTGGTAACCTCTTTCACGGGCTAGCAGACTGGTTCTGACCAGCAGTTAAAAACCACTGATATAAACCATAAGTTTTAAAATTTTTCCATATTACATGGATCAAAGGTTCACTTATAAAGCAATTGAAATAATTTTTGAACTAGAAAAAAAATCAAAATTTTTTTGGAAGGATCAGCCCCTCCCCCAGTTTTGGCCGCCTCCAGCACTGAATGAGTCAGCTTTTCAGGTCCTCCCCTGCATCCTCTCACCCTCACCATCCGTCTCTCTCTCTCTCTCTCTCCTTTCTTTTTGGAAAACAAGCAGGCCCTTTCAACACACCTCGTTCCCTGGTCACCAAGCAAGTGGCTGTGAGCAGTATTTACTGCTCTTTTCCTTGGAGTGAGAGCCCAGCCTCACCCCACTCCTCTGTTCCTGTAAGCAGGGGAGATTCAGGCGCTCTCTACCAGGTTTGTTGTGGCTTCTTTGCTCCTTGGTTTTTGAGAGCTGTTCTTGTAGTCCAAATTTTGTTTTTCACGCTGATTGTTCATAAATTAGTTTATAATCCAGTTCTGTGGTATGAGCTGGGAGTCTGTGCATCTGCCTACTCCGCTGCCATCTTCAGGTCTGTCTTAAACCCGAGACCTCTGCAGCTGCTCCAAGGCCCATCAAAATTTTTTAACCATCTTAAAGTGGGGAAGATTTTCTATTATGACTAAAAGTTCATAAATAATTAAGGAAAAGTGATAACATTATGTAAAGTTAATAATATAATAATTAAAAACTTTAGTCAGGCAAAAATAAACCACAACAAAAAATACACATATAATAAAAAAAGATTAACAACAAACAGAAAAGAAGGTTTGCAATTCATATGAAACTAAAA
Source organism: Saccopteryx bilineata (assembly GCF_036850765.1). NCBI lineage: Eukaryota > Metazoa > Chordata > Mammalia > Chiroptera > Emballonuridae > Saccopteryx > Saccopteryx bilineata. Next base: position 105,310,075 of record NC_089495.1, read on the forward strand.
AGCTAGCCTAAAAAATAAGCTAGTCAACCAATGTAGCAATGTCTAAAGAGGTTTTAACAATCAATAAGAAAAAGATCAATGACCAATAGTATGAAGAACAAAGAAAATGACCTGAGAGTTCACAGAAAAACAAACACATACTGTGTAGCTTCACGGTTTGGATTCTTGTCCTGAATGCTTCTACAATTGTTCCCAGGGACTGAGGTCATCTGAGTGATTCCTTGTATCTAAAGGAGCTTAAGGAAAACTCCTATGAAAAGAAGCTAGGTTGTACATATCAACCTATAATTACAATTATTCATACTGTTTGATTTAGTAATTTCTCTCTGAAACCCAGTCTAAGACAATAATCCCAAAGTTAGGCGAGCCATATGCACAGAGATGGTAATGTCAATTTTAGTTAATGAGAGAAATTGGAAATGTGTTAAAATGTAAGCAAATGATAATAAAAAGTGAAGTTATCTAAATTAGATTAAATATTTATTTATTCAAAGTTATATATTTTAAGAGTTTTATATCAACATTGACATTATTATCTTATAATATCAATTGGCAAAAAGCATGAAGTACATATTCATGTGAAAAATACTCAGAAACATGGCAAAACCGTTCAGTTTCAGCAAAACATGAATAGTGATTTTTTGTGTGTGATTTCCCCCCTATATTTACATTTTTAATAAGATGTACACATGCTGTTTTTATCATGAAAAAATGGTTTAAAAATAAAAACAGAATGTAACATGGCTTTAAAAAATTATTCTAAAGTGATATTCTCTCATTAGAAAAGAGGGAGGAATAATGCGGAGAGTAGAAAACTAAAAAAGCTCAAAGACTTAAGAGATTCAGTCTCTACCATATTCTTAGAGGACTGAAGGTCCTTTCGCAGAAGGTACAGGATACTGCCTGCTGTGGCAAGGACAAAGAATGACTGGAGTGAGTAGCTGAAGACACCACCACTCTTACAGGTCTGAGCCCTTAATGTCCAAGAAGGACCAAGAAACAGAGCTTATTAGAAGAAGCTTATGCCAGATGGCAGTTCCACATGGCCCATGTGGGTCAGAAACATATGCCCAAGATACAACATTGTAATAATATTAGAAGACTAACAGATTATGGAAAACTATTTGAATATTTGTTTAGTACAAATTGTATTTACTTTTCAAACATGCTACTAAAGAGTGCTTCTCAGCTGCTGAGCAAGCATTTGTAGCTTGTATATATAATGTCAGACTAGGCCAAAAGCTTAGCATTGTGACCTATTTTAAAGATAAAGGTCTCAAACTAATGTGTAAAAAAAAAACAAAGGAAAAGAAAGAAAGAGAAAAAGAAAAAAGTGACTGGGAGAGATCAACTACTTAATTAAACACATACTTATTGAGTGTTTACTACGTGCTAAGCACATATTGTGAGCCTTAGGAATAAAAATTTCTGCCTTTGTGGTGCACACATCCTACAGTGTGGCTTGCAAGGTGGGGAGAAGGAGATATACTAAAATAATAAATAAATTAACAACATATTAGACAGCTATGGAGAAAAGTAAAAGAGTGGAAGGAGTTAAGGAGTCAGTTATCGGTTCTTAAACTTTAAATAAGGTGACTAGGAAAGGTGGCACATAGATATTTGAGCAAATATGTGAAGATGAGAAACAGAGATCAAGACAAGCAGTCCAGGAAAAGGAAACAGCAAATGCAGATGCCTTGGGGCAGGGTTGTGTCAGGCCTGTTGAAGGACAGGAAAAGAGGTCAATAAGGCTGGGAACAGAGTGAGCTCAGGTAGTGAGGGAGGAGAAGGGATGGGGGAGGGCCAGGTCACAGGTAGTGTTGAAGACCACTGTAAGGAGAACAAAGGGAACAAATGCATCCTCAGATGCTGATTAGTTGTGAAAGTTAGTAAAGACAGGCATAGAGATCAGTCACTTCAAGACCTCTAGCCCAAGTGACTTGGGAGTAGGTTATGTCACCAGCAGAAACAGGGAAGAAACACAAGAGGAAGGACAGATTTTTGCCAGAGAAGGTATGAGAGGAGAGAAAGGGGAGAAATCATGAGTTTACTTGGAAAGTGGCTCTTTTGAGGTGCCTGTGGGGCCTCAAAGGTTACAACTGGCACCTTTGAAAACAGGTCAGGGTGGAGATGTAACAGGTGAATTGCCAGCAGAGACAGGAGTGCTCAGGTTTTGGGAGTGGATGACCAATGGCAAATGCTAATAATTGGCTGTTGACTCAACCTAGTGAAATTGCTCAGGAAGTGTGTTGGTTAGGCTCTTTTCCCACACACAGGACAGATACATGACCTTGGATATTGAGGTTATTGTGAAGCTGCACAGGAAGCTAGAAGACATTCTTAAATAGCAGCAGAACTCACGGAGCCTGAACAATCACCAAGATACAATGAAATTCTTGTAATCAGGCTGAGTGTTTATCTGTCCAACACAGGCATCCTTGTGGCCATTGAGCTACTCTCTGTCCTGACTTCTACTGGTTCTGATATAGTATGTCTCAAGCTGAAATTTCAAGCAAAGCTTGTCAATATCCAGACATCACTTTATTGACTTACTCTCCAACATTATTTACTGATTGTGTATTTAGCGCCATGCATTGTCCTAGGCAACCTCATGGAGTTTACATTCACAGGAAGAAGGCCACTCATAAATAGGTAAACAAATAAATAATTTTAAAATGCCACATGAAATAAAACAGGGTAATAAACTATGAATTGATTGAAGATGGATGGGGTGGGGCACTGTTTTAAATAGGATGGACAGAGATTTGAGGTAAGAGCTGACTGAGTGAAGATGAGAAGAAACCAGCCATACAAAGATCTGGAAAAACACTTCAAGCCGCAGTAGAGCATATACAAGAGTGAGACAGAAATGCCTCTGATGTTCGAAGACAAAGAACAAGGGATAGGTGTGAGCAGAAGAAGGGCAGAGCTTGGAAAGGCAAGCAGAAGTCATATCAAGTAGGTCTTTAAAAAGTCTGGATTCTATTTAATCACAAAAGGAAATCACTGGAGGGATTTAATCAAGGAGAAAATGAAACATGGTTTAAATTTTTAAAAGATTTAAAAGTTTGGTGCTTGTGCAAAATAGAGGGAAGAATCTAAAGCAGAAGTTGAAGTAAGGGGTGATGTGGGTGAGGTGGTGTGGCATTGGAGGATGTGAAGAGTTTCAGAGAGCTGACATCACTTGCTGATTGATTAGCTGTGGAGGAGGAGGGAAAGAGAGAAGTCAAGAATTGTTCATTTTGAAAAGAGAAATAATAGCATTGCAAATAAGTACAAAAATGGCGTTATGTTTTTGAGATGCAAATAGGAATTTAAGAGAAATACCATGACAATTATACTTTAAAATACTTCAGCATGAAGAATAGGTGAGAAGCATGGTAGATGAATTTGTGGGTGTTTGTTAGACTGTTTGCTTTACTTTTCAGCATGTTTGAGTTTTGATAAAAAATAATGACTAGGTTTTCAGTCTAAGCATGAGGTGAAGCCATTTACTGAAACAGAAAGTGTTGGGTTTGAGGGTAAGGAGAATCAAGAGGTCTGTCCAAGTTTAGTTTGAAATGCCCATTTCATGAAAATGGAGGTATTATGGGCATTGAGATATCAAAGTCCACAGCTCAGGGGAAAGGTCAGGGCTATTGGAGCAGAAACTGATAAACCCTACCTGATATCCGCTCTCCTCCTCTTCCTTAGTAACAGAACCCTGCTATTTAGCTAAGTGTACTGCTATCTGAAATAAAGACTGGATTTCTTAGACTTCCTTGCAGCTGGGTGCAGCTATAGGACTAAGTTCTGGACAATGAGATTTCTTCTAGTGAAGAAACTAGAAAGGCTTTTTAAAGGGAATTGACTCAGTTGAAAAGTGAACTCTCTTTTTCTTGAGAATGGAAGCCAAGGTCTAGGGTAATAAAACAGATGAAGAAGTTCTCTGTATCTCTGGTGATTATCGAGCCACAATACACATCCTACTTTGCTTCCCTTCAAATTCTCATATTAAATAAAAGTAAACTTTTATTTTGTTTAAGCCACTATTATTTTGGTTTTTAAAAAAATATTCAACCTAAGCTAATCCTAAGGGCTATATGTAATCAGAGATATAGATTTGAGAGTCAATAACATATTAAAGGTGTTTAAAACAGTGAGATTGGTGAAATTACCAAGGAGAGAGTATAGAAAGAAGAAAGCTTGAGATCAAGCCTGGAAACCAACGTTTTGAAGTCAAACAGAAGGTGGAACCAGGGAAGAAGTCTGAAAAGGAAGAGTGAAATAAGCAGGAAACCAGGAGAGTGGTGTCAACAGGGTCTAAGAGTAGAAACTATTTCTAGAAGGAATGAGAAGCGAACTGTCAAATACTACTGGGAAGTGAAGATGAAGACAAAGAGTTGACTATTAGATTTAGCAAAATGGAAGTTATTATTGACCTTGTTAAGAGTCTATACAGTGATGAAGACAAACCCTAGTGGAGCAAATTAAAGAGAACTAGAGGTGAGAAAGGGGAGAAGGCAAATATAGCTATTTTTTTGGAGATGTTTTACTATGGAGATGTGCAAGAGGAAATCATTGGGTTAGGGAAGATTTTAGGATTAATACTGTTGGGCCTGACCAGGCGGTGGTGCAGTGGATAGAACGTCGGACTGGGATGCGGAGGACCCAGGTTCAAGACCACGAGGTTGCCAGCTTGAGCACGGGCTCATCTGGTTTGAGCAAAGCTCACCAGCTTGGATCCAAGGTCACTGGCTCCAGCAAGGGGTTTCTCGGTCTGCTGAAGACCCACGGTCAAGGCACATATGAGAAAGCAATCAATGAACAACTAAGGTGTCGCAATAAAAAACTGATGATTTGATGCTTCTCATCTCTCTCCGTTCCTGTCTGTCTGTTCCTCTCTGTCCCTCTCTCTGACTCTCTCTCTGTCTCTGTAAAAAAAAGATTAACACTGTTTGCCCTGGCCAGTTGGTTCAGTGGATAGAGTGTTGGCCCAGCATATGACATCCCAGGTTCTATTCTCAGTCAAGGCACACAGTATCATGTAGATGAGTTTTGTTGCTCAAAAAAATCCCCTGTTTTATCTATTTATCCCTCAACCCTCCCACTGGACCATTGGTAATCACTGACTTTTTTACTTTCTCCTTAGTTTTACTTTTTACAAAATGTCATCCACTTTTGACCCTAGAGTAAAACAGGTTTGAAGGGCACAGGTCCACTTATATAGGGCTTTCTCATGTAAGTGGAACTGTGCAGTCAAACCCAGGATGTTCTAGGGTCAACTATGTTTTCAATCCACAGTAGGAAATCCACAGATTGGAGGACAGATTGGAGTTATTTATAGATTTCTTACTGCTCAGGGATCAGCACCTCTAACTCCCCCCACCCCCCTTGTTCAAGAATCACCTGTAGGGCTTTGGCCGGATAGCTCAATTGGTTACAGCATCTTCCAGATACCTCAAGGTTGTGGATTCAATACTCAGTGAGGTCATATACAAGAACCAACCAATAAACATATAAGTAAATAGAACAACAATGAAATGATGTTTCCCCCTCTCTCTCCCTTTCTCTCTAAAATCAATAAATTTAAAAAAAAACAATGAACTGCAGTTGAGCCCACACAGAATGCAGTCTTTCCAGAGTGACTTATTTCACTTAGTAATATGCATTTAAGGTCTTTTCATGGTTAGGTGGCTCATTTCTTTCTTTCTATTCATAAATGACAGGTAAATGGTGTTATGCCATGTAAAATATATAGAAGCCTGCATTTTCATTGAACTATATAATGTGAAAACCTTTATCTTATTAACATTTAAAATATTAGAATATTATTCCAACACCATCCCTAAAGGCAGCTGTTTCTATATTCACATCCTTTCCTCAAAGCTTTCCATAATGTGCCCTCTTCCTTGCTTCTTTCTGAGCCTGCCTTTTTGCCATCTGGATCCTCCTGTCTCTCCACCTTTCATGCACCTCCTCACTGGAAACCTTGAGGTTCCTCCACATACTGGCAGAAATGCACAGATGGTTGGTATTTTTCCATTTTTATTAAGAAATAATGGTATGCAGCACTGTATAAGTTTAAAATATACAGTATGATAGTTGATTTATATGTAGTGAAATCATTACCACAATAGGTTCAGCTAACACCCATCTTTTCATATACATACAATAAAATTAAATTTAAAAAAAAGAAAGGAAAAAAAGGAATTGGTTCTTTTTTTTTATCCCTGGTTAAGATTCCATTGTCTGGGCTCCCATCTCACAGGGATGGAAAGAATTGCTTAAGTTAAGCTAGATCCAGAGGGTGTGTTGATTTGAAGCAGGGTTTTAATGAGCAAATGGGGTTTTGGGAATAGGTTCTAATCCTGGAGGGAGAATAAATGCAAAAACTAACAGAAAATTGACATTCCAGATGAGCAGGCTCGAGCCCAATACAAGGCTTCCAACAAAGCCAGTGGACTGGAGCCCAAGTGGGGAAATTCCAGGCACGCAGCTATGTACAGTGATGTCTGGACATTTCAGAGAGTGTATAGTACAGCTGAGGGTGGCCAAGCCATCACAGGATCTTGGCTCTACAAAACAAGGACACTGGTTGGTGGGTCTGAGCCTGTCTTACTAGGGACAAGCTCAGGGTGTGAACAGTGACTAAGGTTTCAAGTTAAACATCTCAGATTCTTCCATTGAGGGAAGCAGTAAGAAAACTCCAAGGAAGACAGATACCCCAAAAGAAGTTTAAGCTAGAGGTTGGGACTTGGAGAAGAAAGCTGAGAGGCCAATAATCAGAAGTGAGGACCTCAGGGCTACCTGATGCCTGTTCCCAGTGCTGAGCTGGAGATAGTAAAATGCCTGTGAACCCAGGACTCATCCTTCGGATTAGCACAGGGCTGAGCCTGAAGGTCAGCTCCACTATGGAGACAGGGGCAGAGCTAAGACAGCACACCTGTGGGAGACTGGCAGCTGGGACACCATGAGGAAAAAGACGTGGGCAACAGACTACAGACCAGTCAGAGTCTATCAACTACAAGACCAGCTTCTTTAAGATTCAGAGGCATTGTGCTAATGGAATAGAAATGTTCCTGAAAAGCAATATATAAACTCAATTTTTGTAAACTGATTGATACTTTAAGAAACGTAGAAGAATTTGTTGTGTAAATAAAATAATACAGTGAATTACTTTTGTAATATGAATTATTATTATTTTTTTGTAAATATTTCAATAGGTTGTATTTTCTTTTTGACAGAGACAGAGCATTAAAGAAAGGGACAAATAGGGACAGACAGGAAGGGAGAGACATGAGAAACATCAGTTCTTTGTTGCGGCACCTTAGTTGTTCACTGATTGCTTTTTCATATGTGCCTTGATTAGGGGGCTACAGCAGAGCAAGTGAATCCTTGCTTAAGCCAACGACTTTAGGCTTCAAGCCAGAGCAACCTTTGGGCTCAAGCTAGCAACCATGGGGTTACATCTATGACCCCATGCTCAAGCCAGCAACACTGCACTGAAGCTGGTGAGCCTGTGCTCAAGCCAGATTAGCCTGCACTCAAGCCGGCGACCTTGAGGTTTTGAACCTGGGTCCTCCACGTCCCAGTCCGTCACTCTATCCATTGCGCCACAGCCTGGTCAGGCTCATTTGGATTTTCTTAAATAAATCATCCTTTTAATCTGATTTTCTTTTATCAGAGAGTAATATATAAGAATAACATTTGTATATTATTAATATACATTATATTAATATATACTTATATATTATATGTTAATAATATATAAGAATCTGACATTTAAAAAAATAATAGATGCTATTATTATGTCTGGATTTTAACAAGGTTTACATTTAAAACAAATTGTTTTTAATTGATTTTAACAAGAGAGAGACAGGAACATCGAGCTGCTCCTATATGTGCCCTGACCGGGGTCAAACCGGCAACCTCTGTGCTTCAGGTTGATGCTCTAACCAACTGAGCATCCGGCCAAGGAAGCAAAGTTTACATTTTAATCCTTAAAATATATTTTTTAAACTAAAAAAATATGGTCTAAACCAGTTGTTTCCAAACCTGACTGTACACAAAATTAAATTGGGAGTTTTAAAGATCACAGGTTTTAGGGCCACACCCCTTGAGCTTCTGACTCAATGGGGAACGTTGGGAGGCACGAGGGGCTCCCCAGTAGGAGTTTTTGTTTTAGAATCCTTCGTGCAGCCCCAGAGACAGGGAGCGGATTGAGGTTAGCCTAGAGAGGATCTTATTGCTACTGTCCCAGGGCCTCCCTCCCCTAGCACCTACGGGAAAGAGATTTCCAGCTCACACTGAACAGTCATCCCACCATGGGGGGCTACTGACGGAATGAGGTGGTCATCAGAGCCAAGGGTGGACCACTGCTCTGCAGTCTCATATGGGAGCATGCTCCTCAGTCTGGAAAGTAGACCTCTAGTTATAAGGCCGGGTGTGTCCCTATGCCCAAGGCGCGGTGAACCTTATCTACAACTCTAATAGGGGAGTTTTATATCCACTCATATCTTACTACAAATTATTAGGAAAAAAATGAATTTGCTCCAGTGGTAAACAGAGTAATGTCCTTCACCCCCAAAGATGTCCCTGCCCTCCCTACTCCCTGAAACTCAGGATGTTAGGTTCTTCTAAGGCAAAAAAAAATGGTTGCTCATCAACGAACCTTGAGATGGGGAGATGATCGTAGATTGTCTGGTGGGCTCAGTGTAATTACAAGAAGCCCTGCCAACTAGAGAGAGCGGTAGAGAGAAGCCAGAGAGATGGCAGGATGAGAGGGCTCCACATTGCTGAGAAAGGGGACCTCCAGCCAAGGAACACAGGTGGCCTCCAGAAGCTGGAGAAGGCAAGAAAATGGATTGTCCCCTATCACTTCGGAACACAGCCCTAACTGACACCTTAATTTTAGCCCAGTCAGACCTGTGTCAGACTTCCAGCCTCCAAAATGATAAGATGATAAATTTGTATTGTTTTAAGTCGCTAAATTTATGATAATATTTTTACAAGAATAGGAAATACATCTTATTATCAAGTTCTTAATTTTTATTTTTCCTTTAGAATGCAAGAAAAGGAAAACTCAAATTTAAATCTGACAGCCTGTCACTTCTTTGCAAGGCCCTGAAAGTCATCTTTGATAAGGACTTGACTTTTCTTCTCTTAGAAGAGATGAAGAAGATTCTGTATCTAAGAGAACCCAGGCTCATTTACCGAGCCACGTTTTTACCAGAGGACTGTTGTAAGAGCCAGGATCTATATTTTTAAAAATCTCTCTCAGCCTCTCTAGTATGCAGCCAGGTTTGCAAACCACTGGTCTAAAATTTAAATTCTAAACCACATAATTACAAGTGGCTAGATTCCTTAAAGAATGAGTACAGTAGATTATTACTAACCTGGGAGGACATAACAAACTTAGTGTCTACAGAGACTGGGCCCAGTGATGTAACATTTCATTGGTGACCTGAATAATGGAATGGCGAGCATGCTCATTAAACGTGAATGTGGTGCCAAAATGGAAAACAGGCGGAGGAGGGCATTTTAATTATTAACAAGGATTGTTCAGAGGGAGAGCACATTGATTCAAAGCGCAGGTGATGACAGCAGGGCGAGGAAGTGCTGGAGGAGTTGCTGGGAACTGAGTGAAGTTCAGTGAAGGCAAATGTAGAATAATACCCGTGCTATAGGAAGGAAGGAAATGAGCACAATTACAGGAGGGGTGGGGGAAGACTTTGTAAAATTAGAAAAGGATCCTGAGACAAGGCTGATCACGGAGTTGGGCAGGTGCTAGGGGAATGCTGGGAGTAGGAAGACCCCTTGACCTGGGCCCCGCATTCACATAACCCCTGAAATTCTGAATCTTGACATCATTTTGGTATCTGCGAAAGTTGTTCATTTGTTAACGTATACGTGTAAAGATCTCAGAAAAGAAAGGAACTTTACTTTGTTTATTTTCCTAAAGAAAATATTAATAAGTACTTTTTTATTTTTCTTTTTTTCTCCCAGAGTTATACAAGCACAGATTCTAAAATGTTACATAGCCCTACCAGACTTTCTGCGAACACCAGAAGTCCTTTAGCTCCTCCTCACTGGTCTCTACACTTTCACCTCTTTTAGATGATTTTTTTTTCTTTTTTTAGTATGTACCTCTAAGTCTCTAAATTAACATGCTTGAAATACTATGCCTTGCTTTTTCAGTATTAGCCATTATCTGATTTGTCGCCCTGATCGAAGATAAGAATTTGGTATCTTTCCTCTGCTGCTGCCCACCACACATCCTCCTCTCTTCTGATGGGTTATCTGTAATCTTGGGTAGGCAATAGTCAGTGTTTGCATTAGTGTAACTATGAAACACTATTCACAGCTAAACTTTTCCTGAGCACCTTTTGTTGTCCCTGTAACCGATAAACGTTTGGATTTTTTTTTCTTGGCTTTATTTTCTACGTATTCATATTTGTCATTTTTCTGCTCTCAGAAGCAGAATTTTCAAATATCCTTATAATTTCACCAATTTCCCAAACATTCTCTCCCAATGCCTAACATGCAGAAATCTGGACCCGAGGCACATCCAGGACTATCTGCCTCCCTTCTTAATGGAATTGTTATCCTCTTTTTTGATTTGCTCTACTTTTTGATACATGTTCTGGGGACTTTGTGAGGCAGAGAATTAGGATATAAATATTTGAGACCTTACCTATCTGAAAATGATCTTAACTACCCTAACACTTGAAACAATACAAATAGTGTAGGCTAGATATAGAATTCTAAATAAGAATTACAGTAATTTTCCCTGAAAAATTTGAAGGCTGTTGCCATCTAGCCTTTAAGGTTGCTGTTGAGAAGTCTGAAACCATTCTTATTCACTATCCTTTTTTATTTTAATTAAAAAATTTTCAATTATAGTTGACATATATTATTATATTAGTTTCAGGTGTACAGCCAAGTGATTAGACATTACATAACTAAGTGATCATCCCGATAAAGCTCGCACCTACCTGACACCATACACAGTTATTAGAATATTACTGACTGTATTCCCTAGGCCAGTGGTCCCCAACCCCCAGGTCGTGGACCGGTACCGGTCTCTGGGCCATTTGGTACTGGTTCGCAGAGAAAGAATAAATAACTTACATTATTTCCATTTTATTTGTATTTAAGTCTGAACGATGTTTTATTTTTTAAAAATGACCAGATTCCCTCTGTTACATCCGTCTAAGACTCTCACTCTTGACGCTTGTCTTGGTCATGTGATACATTTATCCATCCCACCCTAAAGGCCGGTCCATGAAAATATTTTCTGACATTAAACCGGTCCGTGGCCCAAGAAATGTTGGGGACCATTGCCTTAGGCTGAACTTAACATCTTTATGGCTGTTCTGTAACAACTAATTTGTACTTCTTAATCCCTTCACCTTTCTCCTTCTTCCCATTTGGCAGTCATCAAAATGTTCTCTGTATCAATGAGTTCTGCTTGTTTGTTTATTTTGGTTTTTAGATTCAATTGTTAATAGATACGTTTTATTGCAATTCTATTGTTCATATTTTTAAATGTTTTCCCCCCTTCTTCTTCTTAAAGAAGATCCTTTAACATTTTATGTAATACTGCTTTGGTGGTAATGAACTCTTTTAGCTTTTTTCTTGTCTGGGAAACTCTATTTGTCCTTTGATTCTAAATGATAGCTTCACTGGGTAACCTTGGCTGTAGGTCCTTACTTTTCATCACTTTAAATTTTTTTTTCCAAACCTTTCCAGCCTGCAAAGTTTCTATTGAGAAACCAGCTGATGCTCTTATGGCAGCTCCATTGTAGGTAACTGATTGCTTTTTTCTTACAGCTTTTAAGATTCTATCTTTGTCTTTAACATTTTGCATTTTAATTATGATGTCTCTTGCTGTGGGTCTCTTTAGGTTCATCTTGTTTGGGACTCTGCACTTACTGGGCTTGTATGTGTATTTCCTTCACTGAGTTAGGGATGTTTTCTGTCATTATTTTTTCAAATCGGTTTTCAATTTTTTGCTCTCTTTCTCCTCCTTCTGGCACCCCCATGATATGAATATTGGTATGCTTGAAGTTGTCCCAGAGTCTTCTTACACTACCCTCACTTTGGAGGATTATTTTGTCTTTTTACTGTTCTAATTGGGTATTTTTTGTTTCTTTATACTTCACAATGCTGATTTGATTCTTGGCTATATCTATTGTTGATTCCCTGTAAATTTTTCTTCATTTCAGTTAGTGTATTATTTCTGACTGGTCTTTTTATTTATTTATTTTATTTATTTATTTATTTTTCCTGAAGTTAGAAGCAGGGAGACAGAGAGACTGACTCCCACATGCACTCAACCGGGATCCTCTCGGCATGCCCACCAGGGGGCGATGCTCTGCCCATCTGGGGCATTGCTCCATTGCAACTGGAACCATTCTAGAGCCTGAGGTGGAGACCATGGAGCCATCCTCAGCGCCTGGGCCAACTTTGTGCCAATGGAACCTTGGCTGCAAGAGGGGAAGAGAAAGACAGAGAGGAAGGAGAGAGGGAAAGGTAGAAAAGCAGATGGGTGCTGGGAATTGAACCCAGTACCTCCACACACCGGGCTGACGCCCTACCCTGAGCTAGCTAGCCAGGGCCTATGACCGGTCTTTTTTTATGCTTTGGATGTTCTCACTAAGTTCATTGAGCATTCTTATTACCAGTGAACTCTACATCTAGTAGATTGCTTGTCTCCATTGTGCTTAGTTCTTTTTCTGGAGTTTTGTTTGTTCTTTCATTTGGGACATGTTTCTTTGCCTCCTCAGTTTGGTACCCTCCCTGTGTTTGTTTCTATGTATTATGTTGAGCTGCTATGACTCACAGGCTTGGTAGAGTAGCTTAATATAGTGCGTGTTGTGGAGGCTCCAGTGGCATAACACCCCATCACCCAAGTTGGGCACTTGAGGTGTACTGCCCATGTGGGATATGTACACCCTTCTCTTGTAATTGAGCTTTGATTGCTATTGGCACACCAATGGGAGAGTTTACCTCCAGGCCAATCAGCTGCAAGGATTGGCTGTGACCACCAACCACTGACCTCCAATCACTGTGGAGAATCTACTGTACAGGGGCCCATCTCACAGAGCAGGATTTACTTCAGAGGGGCTCTGGTGCCCACTGAGTCTGAGCTTGAGTGTGTTACTTGTGGAGGTGGTTGGGTGTTGGTGCTTTGACATGGTCTGAAGATGTTCCCTGGATGTATTGGTTCTGGGCCCTCCTGGAATGGGCAAACCAAGGTCAGAGACAACACGTATGTTCTGTCTAGGACACCCTGGCACGAGCTACAGAGCAATCTGCAGAAGACTGCTACATGTGCTGAGCTTGGAGGTGCCCAGGAGAGGCCAAGCTGCAAACCAAGGCCAGCTGCTGCTATGGTAGGCCTAGGGCTGCTTATTGAGAGGTACAGGATTCGCTGAAGCCAGATGCTACTAATTTGAGAGATTTTAGGAAAAACTGAAGCATGAGCCAAGGCAGGCCATTCTATGGAAAAGCCACTAGAAATAGTTTGGGTGGGCCTGAAAGTTGGGTGGGGCAGGATCTCAGGGAATCTCTAGGTCAGGATGAACAGTGCGAGCCAAGTTGATGGAATCTCAGATATGGCACCTGCCTATAAGCTCTGTGTAGGGAAGGTTCATCAAAGGAAAAATGACTTCTGTCAGCACTTCTGTCATGGAGAAAAATGCCCTCCACCAGTTCTTGACTTGATTCCAGACAATTCAGTTCCTTCCTTTGTGTCTCCAGCACCCTTTAAATTGCTATACAAGAGCTGGAGCTCAGAGGGAGTGAGTTCAAATAAGTCTTCTTGGGTCCATTAAGAGGAACTGCCTGGGACTCCAGCAGCCTCCACCTCCTTCAACCTCAATCCCCACAGGTTTTTATAGCCAGAAGTTATGGGGACTTCTCTTCCTGGCACTAGAACCCTGGGCTGGGGTCCTGGAGTGGGGATGCAACCTTTTGCTCTTTACTGGGGACCTCTGCAGCTGAAAAATCCCTCTCAAATTTATTCACCATATGTAGGTGTGAGGCCAGCCTGTTCCTGGTCTCTGACTGTCTTAGCCAGTCTCAGTGTGGCTTCTTCTTTAATTCCTTAGTTATACGACTTCCCTTCAGCCAGATTTCAGGTAGTTCTGAATGATAGTTATTTTGTCGTTTAGTTGTAATTTTGATGTGTTTGTGAGAGGAGGCAAGTACTGCATTTACCTACGTCACCATCTTGACAGGAAGTCTGTCATCTTTTATATAGAACTTTTTATATAGGACCTATTTTCTTCTTCTTTATGGAAGCTTGTAGCATCTTGGTGGTGTTATTCTGGAATTTTAGCTTGGTGTACCTTGGTATGAGTCTATTTTCAACACTTGTGCAAATATTTGGTGATGCTTTCATTTCAGAATGCATTTTTGCTGTTGTGGGAAATATTTTGAATTACATCTTTGACTTCCTCTCTGGTTCTCTGTTCTCTCTTTTTAGAAACCCTTTTTTCTTTCTTTCTTTCTTTCTTTCTTTCTTTCTTTCTTTCTCTCTTTATTTCTTTTTTTTTTTTTTAGTGTGAGAGACAGAGACAGAGGGACAGAGAGGGACATATAAGGACAGACAGGCAGGAAGGGAGAGAGATGAGAAGCATCAATTCTTTGTTGCTGCACCTTAGCTATTTATTGATTGCTTTCTCATATGTGCCTTGACCAGGGGGCTCCAGCTGAGCCAGCAACCCCTTGCTCAAGCAAGTGACCTTGGGCTTCAAGCCAGCAAACTTTGGGCTCAAGCCAGCATCCATGGGGTCATGTCTATGATCCTACCACACTCAAGCCAGCGACCCCATGCTCAAGCTGGTGAGCCCGTGCTCATGCCAGCAACCTTGGGACTTCAAACCTGAGTCTGCTGCATCCCAGACTGATGCTCTATCCACTGCGCTACCACCTGGTCAGGCAGAAATCCTATTTTTATATATTAGATATCCTGTTCTGGGCTCCTCACTTTTCTTATCTTTCCTTTCACTGGCCCATTTTGCTCTAATTTCAGGATGATTCACTCACCTTTATTTTCTAATCTTTTTAATGAATATTTACTTTTATTATCATATTTTTAATTTCTAAGATGTCTTATTTATTCCCTGAATGATTCTTTTTTCTAATTTAATGGCTACATATCTTAGTTCTGAGTATATTAATTAAAGGTTATTTGACATTTTCTTGAACCTGCTCAGTCTCTCTTTTCTCCAAATTGCTTCTTTCTATTCATTTTGGTCTATTTCATGTGAGAAGCTTTTCTATTTTCATGTCTGGTAAACTTTGCTTGCCTGCTCCTATTTAAGAAAGGGGGTTGAAAAGCTGAGTACAAAGTATAAACTTTTAGAGAATCATTGACCAGAGACTCCACTACATCTTCTGGGTGGGCTATTTGATTGGAGGACCCCCACATTAGTACCTTTACATTCTTTCCTCCTGCGGAAACCAAATTCCCCAGTGAGGACTCTGCCAGGCTCATGCCTGGAGGATGAAACTTAAGCTGTGGGAATTGTGGGAGCCTAGTGAAGAAGCTCTGAGTTTCCATCCACTCATTTAATTCTCTGTTTTTGGTACAGTATCTAGTCCTCAATTCTGCCTGTGCCCTCCAACCCACAGACTTTCTGTTCTCATCTCTCTGTGCACCGGCCTGATGGTGCAGGGGAAAGAAGTGCTAGGGGTCTAATTGCCTTTTTTTCTTTTTGTATTTTTCTGAAGTGAGAAGTGGGGAGGCAAAGAGACAGATTCCCATACGTGCCTGACCAGGATCCACCCAGCAAACCCACTAGGGGGTGATGCTCTGCCCATCTGGGGCATTGCTCCGTCGCAACCAGAGCCATTCTAGGGCCTGAGGCAGAGGCCATGGAGCCATCCTCAGCGCTGCCCGGGCCAACTTTGCTCTCATGGAGCCTTGGCTGCGAGAGGAGAGGAGAGAGTTATAGAGAAAGGAGAAGGCAAAGGGTGGAAAAGCAGATGGGCGCTTCTCCTGTGTGTCCTGGCTGGGAATTGAACCTGAGATTTCCACACACTGCGCCGATGCTCTACCACTGAGCCAACCAGCCAGGGTTGCTTTCTAAACAGACTTTAAGCCATGCCTTCTGGATTAGCAGGCCTCCACTTTATTTTCAGAGATATTTCTGTGTCTTTAGGGGATTCTGGCTGGTTTCTCAAATTTCCCCACTGCTAGCTTAGATAGCTTCCCTGCGTCTGCTATGTCACTGGCGACAATTCTTTTCAGCTTTTGAAATTTTGTCACTATAAAGACTTAAAAATGATTTTTGTTGTTATTATTTCTTCCCTTTATTTATTTTTTTATTGTATTTATTTTTAATGGGGTGACATCAGTAAATCAAGATACATATATTCAAAGATAATATGTCCAGGTTATCTTAAAGTTCAATTATGTTGCATACCCATCACCCAAAGTCAGATTGTCCTGTCACCCTCTATCTAGTTCTCTTTGTGCCCCTCCCCCTCCCCCTTCCCTCTCCCTCTCCCCCCTCCCCCCGTAACCACCACACTCTTATCAATGTCTCTTGGTCTCACTTTTATGTCCCATCTACGTATGGAAAAATGCAGTTCCTGGTTTTTTCTGATTTACTTATTTCACTCTGTATAATGTTGTCAAGATCCCACCATTTTGCTATAAATGATCCGATGTCATCATTTCTTATGGCTGAGTAGTATTCCATAGTGTATATGTGCCACATCTTCTTTATCCAGTCATCTATTGATGGGCTTTTTGGTTGTTTCCATGTCCTGGCCACTGTGAACAATGCTGCAATGAACATGGGGCTGCATGTGTCTTTACAAGTCAATGTTTCTGAGTTTTTGGGGTATATACCCAGTAGAGGGATTGCTGGGTCATAAGGTAGTTCTATTTTCAGTTTTTTGAGGAACCACCATACTTTCTTCCATAATGGTTGTACTACTTTACATTCCCACCAACAGTGGATGAGGGTTCCTTTTTCTCCACAACCTCTCCAATATTTGCTATTACCTGTCTTGTTAATAATAGCTAGTCTAACAGGTGTGAGGTGGTATCTCATTGCAGTTTTGATTTGCATTTCTCTAATAACTAAAGAAGATGAGCATCTTTTCATATATCTGTTGGCCATTTGTATTTCTTCCTGGGAGAAGTGTCTGTTCATATCCTCTTCCCATTTTTTTATGGGATTGTTTGTTTGTTTGTCGTTGAGTTTTATGAGTTCTTTGTATATTTTGGATATTAGGCCCTTATCTGAGCTGTTGTTTGAAAATATCATTTCCCATTTAGTTGGCTTCCTGTTTATTTTGTTATCAGTTTCTCTTGCTGAGCAAAAACTTCTTAGTCTGATGTAGTCCCATTCATTAATTTTTGCCTTCACTTCTCTTGCCTGTGGAGTCAAATTCATAAAATGCTCTTTAAAACCCAGGTCCATGAGTTGAGTACCTATGTCTTCTTCTATGTACTTAATTGTTTCAGGTCTTATGTTTAGATCTTTGATCCATTTGAGTTAATTTTTGTACAGGGGGACAAACTGTAGTCCAGTTTCATTCTTTTGCATGTGGCTTTCCAGTTTTCCCAGCACCATTTATTGAAGAGGCTTTCTTTTCTCCATTGTGTGTTGTTGGCCCCTTTATCAAAAATTATTTGACTATATATATGTGGTTTTATTTCTGGACTTTCTATTCTGTTCCATTGGTCTGAATTCATTTACTATCATTTTAGTGAGGTTTCAGAAAAGGAAAAAAAAAAAGGAAATGTATGTGTGTTGAATTCTCCATCTTTACCTGGAAGAGTTATATCTTACTCTTTACCCTTTTGTCCTGTTTTGTAAATTAATATTTGTTTACTAATTATTGTTTTATTTTTTAAGTTAGGACAATCCAATTGTTGTTTTTTCAAAACAGCTCTAAAACTATAGCACGTAGGAACCATGAAATAATAATGAGCTTCTTAAGGCTCGAGAGCTTCCCCAATGCTGTCCTCTGTGGTGAGGCATCCATGCTGTGTCTTCACCACGGAGACAGCTGCAGCCTACCCGGGGAGAATCATATATAATATATACTCACAGATTATGACACAAGACCAGTAAATAGCAGTATACCTCTAAGAAGGAAACAAAGTAGGACAAAAGGAGTCATCATCAATAGTGTGACTTTTTTTCCAGTTGTTACCTCAGCCAGAGAAGTTTTCACTATTTTGGGCACTTGAATTATCCCACTCAGAATGAATTATATGAAGCAGTTGTCTCTAAAGTTTTTGACTGACATCCACATAAGGAAACCATTTTTAACACATCCTTAAATATGCAAATTTATTTATTTCCAAATTATATATATGTTTTACTATATCAATATTATGTATAGTATTAATATATATACAAGTAGAGATTTTTTAAGGATGCAATAGAAAATAAATAAAATGAGAAGTTCTAAAGTTTTTCTTCAGTACCCCAGCAAATCATCTTGCACATCATGGAATTCTTAACCAGGATGAGTAACAGAACAGCTGGGAAGGTTTTTTAAAATGACTAACCAGGTCTTACCTAGGCATTTAGCATTGAAACTTCTGAGGGTGGAAATTTTGAAAAAGTTTGCCTGTTGATTCCCATTTGCACCTCTAGTCAAGAAATATAGCTCTAAAGATTTTTAAACTAGAGTCCTTAAGAAACTGTAAATAGGCCTGACCTGTGGTGGCGCAGTGGATAAAGCGTCGACCTGGAAATGCTGAGGCCACCGGTTTGAAACCCTGGGCTTGCCTGGTCAAGGCACATATGGGAGTTGATGCTTCCTGCACCTCCCCCCTTCTCTCTCTCTCTCTCTCTCCTCTCTCTCTCTCTCTCTTTTCTAAAATGAATAAATAAAATAAAATTAAAAATTAAAAAAAAAAAAGAAACTGTAAATAGTAGTCAAATGGATACCCTGAGTGCAAAGAGCAGGCAATTGATAGTGGGAAATTTATAGCTTGATTAAATATCTAGATTATTATATACCTCAAAAACAACTTTGTCTCCTTCTCTCAACTCCGTATTTTTCTTCTTCTGTATCTTTCCTTTTCCTTCATTACTTAGTATAGCTTTTTTCTATTATAAAAATTGACATTCAGCATAGTAAAATATAGAAAGCAAGAAAATAAAGGAAGAAAGAAAAGAAAAACTCATCTATAACCTTATCATTCCAGATAATTAAAATTTTTATTTATAGCCTTCTAGATATTTATGCCAACAAACAGTATATTTAAAAAGGGGATCATACTGTACATGCTATGGTGCTTTTTTTAAAGTGAGAGGAGGGGAGATAGACATATTCCCACATGTTCCCCAGCTGGGATCCACCCAGCAACCCTGTTTGGGGCCGGTATTTGAGTATGGAGCTATTTCTAGCACCTGAGGCTAATGTGCTCAGACCAACTGAGCTATCCTCAGTGCCAGGGGTCATGCTCAAATCTAGCCACTAGTTGTGGGAGGAGAAGAGAAAGATAAGGGGGAGAAAAAGGGAAAGAGAAGCAGATGGTCACTTCTCTGGTGTGCCCTAACTGGGATCAAGGCCAGAGGTCTGCATGCCTGGCTGATGCTCTATCCATTGAGCCACTGGCCAGGGCCTGTACCTGCTGCTTTTAACTTTTGACTTTTTTTCACTTGGTCACAATATTTTTTTCATGACAATAAGAATGAAAATGCCAGTGAGGCACTAACCAGTGGTGAGTCAGCTGATTCACAGCACAGAATAGCTAGATGCCCCTGAGTCCAGCTGAAGGGTGGGGTTCTCTCCCCATGCCTTCTGATCCTTCCTTACTTTTATCTCCTTCTCTGTTTGCCTTTTACATATCCTTTCTCTTTCTCTTTTCTTTTACCTTCTATCTTCACCTCTCTAAACTAAAGCAATCAAGGCCTTCAGGACAAGAGTTATTATTTGACAGAATTAAACTTCCCTGTAATTTGACAAAGGATGCATAACCAGTGAGCTGGAGAGACAGCTGCACCTCCTCGGCAAAGGCAATGTTCTGAGCAAGCCCAGGCAAGAGCCCTCTGTTCTCCATGACTATTATTTCCACTTGGGAGCCCAAATTAAAGTTGCTTATTTGCCTTGGAAGCAAGAGGTGGCCAGAGAGAGCCTGGGGTGCCCCAGTTGTTGGAGAAGAGCCATTTCAGGGAAATTGCATTTCTGAAATTGAAATGGAGGGAGATAGATGGAAGTACAGTTGACACAAGGCAAAGAGTGAGAAGGAGGCAGGCATGACACTGGAGAACAAACCAGCTGCAGCACTTCCGCCTGCAGGGTAAGCAGTTTCCCCACTGGTGTTATAAAACCTGCTGCACGAAACCAGTTCCTCTGGCTTTAGGCAGCAAGAATCCTCTGAGTGCTGGGAACCCTCTCACAGTTCCTCATCCTCCTGCCAAAGAAAGTTACACCGGCAGTTTTTAATCAGTTGGTAGTGACGAAAGTCTGTAAACTCTGAAAACTTCACTGGTGGGAAAGAAAGTAAACATTTTCTACCACAGTAGAGCCAAACTGTGTTTTCTGTAGGCAGTGGGATTTATTGTTCCCAACATTTCTCCCAAATCAACAGTGTTCTTGGGCATGAGATTGTCATCGACTCCACTGACTATGAGAGGCTGCATTAACCAGCTCTCTAATAGCACTCTGCTATGGAAGGTTCTAGAACATGAGTAGAGAATGAGTCACTCTTCACTCCTACCCTTAATACTGATAGGGGAGGCCCAGCAGCAGCTTTGCAGGAATCAAGTGGAGTGTGGGGGGCAGGGGCAATGTGGCATGCTTGTGCTTATGCTGTGCTTTAGGGGGACAGCAATTAAGTGCTTCAACAGGGGTGTTAATCATAGTGGGGAGGACTCTTCCTGTCATCTTGCTGAGAAGCCAGTGATAGCTGCAGAGAGGAAGGGCCTCCCTGCCCCCACGCACAACCTCTTTCTTTTCCCAGCTACCGCCACTTAAGAAGCAGCACTTAGCATATGTACAAGGTCAGAAAGGAGGTGAAAAACTGAGAAAAATATTTTGATATAAATATTTGAAAAAATATTTTGACAAAAATATTTTAACTAAATATCTTCAGAAGGATCTCTTATAAAAAGAATATTTCTGGCCTATGACATAGTCAAAACTTTAAAAAAAAAAGTTTTTCTTTGAAAACACTGGAAAATTATTTTTTCTTCCTCCCAGAGCAACAAATCTTCAGTTGTGGTGGCACTGAAAATCTTAACCTTAGTGACTTATTCCTTTGTATGTTGTAGGCAACCTGACATTTAAGCAGCCTATATCAAAGGGCAGATGCTTTATATGAGGCCAGCCAGTGGTTCTCACTAAATCAGAATCCTTCAGATAACTTTTGAATTCAGACTCCTGGCACATACACACACATACTCCATCTCCCCAACCCCCACTCCGACCATGACCTTTAGCCAACAGGTGGTTCTCCAGTTCTCTGGTGTCTTAGTCAGCTTAGGCTGCTATAACTGATGAACAAAATGATTACTTAGCTGCTATCTCAAGAACAATGCAGGCCCAGAGGAGGAAGAAGAACTGGCTTACTTAGTAACTTGGCCCAAATCTCCCCTTGCAGCCAGTTGCTGATAGGGGACGGTTGAGTCAGGGTACAATTCTGATGAGCTGTGGCACATCAGAAACATTTGAATCCACAAACAGAGGAAACTGTCTTGCACCAGCAGATGTAGCAAAGCCAGCCACTTTTGCCCAAAGTGCCCTTTGATTATTCTATATAACCCCTGCCCTATCCCTTCCTTGGGGCTGACACCCTTTGCTGGTCTCAGTACGCTTGCACCCAGAGGCTTTTAATATAAATTTTCCTCTTTGAACACACTAGCTGCATTTTTTCAGTTTGGCCCATGGTTTCTGCCTTTCAATAACAAAATACCAAAGACCAGGCAACTTAAACAACAGACATTTATATGTCACAGTTCTGGAGAGTGGAAGTCCAAGCTCAATGTGTCAGCAGACTCAGTTCCTGGTTAAGGCACTTCCTGGCTTGTAGATAACCACCTTCTTACTGTGTCCTTGTATGGCCTTTCCTTGGCACATGCCTGTCAAAAGAGCAAGATCTCTCCGTCTTCCTCTTCTTATGAAGCCACTTATCTCATCATGAGGGTCCCACCCTAATAACCCCATCTAAACCTAATCATTTTCCAAAGGCCCTGTCTCCAAATACTGTCTCACTGGGGTTAAGACTACAACATATGAATGAAAGTGGGGGTTGGGGAGCACACACATTTATACCATGCCATCTGGTTTCATGATAGGAGCTAGAAGTAGTTGACTTTAGTTCCTGCTTTTGCAGGTTAGAAAAAGATTTCCACTGTAGATGATGGTTTGGCTACCTCAGTCAGAACTGTTAAAGATAAAAGCAATGGAATGCTAGAAATAGTTGTTTTTAAAAATGTTGACACTTTAAAGAAAGGGTATGTAGCCTGATCTGTGGTGGTGCAGTGGATAAAGCGTCGACCTGGAAATGCTGAGGTCACCGGTTCGAAACCCTGGGCTTGCCTGGTCAAGGCACATATGGGAGTTGATGCTTCCAGCTCCTCCCTACCTTCTCTCTCTCTCTCTCTCTCTCTCTCTCTCTCTCTCTCTCTCTCTCTCTCTCCTAAAAAAAAAGAATAAAAAAAAAAAAAGAAAGGGTATGTACAAGAGTGAACACTCACTTTCCTCCACTGAATCCAGGAGCCCCTCCTCTATTCTCTCTTCTCCTTTTCTCCTTACTTTCTCTACTAACACATTCCCATTCTTCTGCTCTTGAAGAGGCAAACACGTTAGGAATGTGATTGTGTTTGTGTTATACATACTCGTTTTGTACTTTATTTACATAATACAGATTTAATATTTTACTTGGATGTAATAATTTCAGCATATTGACCTTTTTTTTTTTTTACTGAATGAGTCAATAGCTATGACAGGAGAAAAAGGTTCTAGTCTGTCTCAGAGTGAAGGAACCATGCATCAGGTGCTGAGGTATGAGGGGTTACCTGAGTATGAGAGGGCTGTAAGGCTGAGTTTGGGGCTTGAAAAACAAGACAAAGGACAAGGACTCTGCTACCTCACGACTTTGCAAAAACAAGCTTTATTATGCTGAAGTCAGTCCTAGCCAACAATCCACTGTGGAAGCAGCAGCCTAAGACACCCCCCCACCCCACGCCAGGTTGCTCACTGTTTCTACCTGACCTCAGATTGCCCTTGGGTGGGGATGTACAAGGAGCCCAGAGTCTTTACATTTACATTTTACTTCAGGCTACATTCTGTAGGGTTTGGACAACACAATGTGCCTCTTCTGTTTAGCCTCCTTTACCCAATCCCAATACTTATAGGTAAAATCAAGTTGAATTTAACACCAGAGATTCCACAGAGAGTAAAGAAGCTACTACAGGGCTAGGAAGTCAGAATATGTGGACAGAAGGAGAAAGGGGGTTGTTTCAGTTTCTCTAGGTGTTTAGGAATACTTTGGGGGATCACATTACTTTTATTTTTAAGTTTTTGCTGGCCAAACCCACTGCTTCTCCCCTATGCAGGGATGACACCATGAGCTAACCAATAAGTGGCCTGTCACACCTCCCAGCTCGACTCCGCAGCTCAGTACCTCAGTTTTTGGAGAAGGTGCAATGCAGAATAAACTGCCTGGGCCACTCACCTCCTCATATCAACAAGACTGTCCGCTGGTCCTAGACCATTTATGGAGATCAGCAATTGATAAAGCCACAACTTCTGGCCACCGTCAGCTATCTGCAGTTCTTCCTTTATTTTTTTTCTTCTTTTGACCTCATTAAAAAAAAATGACTGTTGAATCTTCGACTATCTACAGATTCTGAGCCAAGATTATCTTTGGTTAAAAGGAAATTCTCCATTCTCTGAAACAGGAGCCTATCTTTTTTTTTCACTTTATAAGTAGAAACTTTACTTTTTCTGATATGAATAATTAAACATTCCTGTTTCTGTTTTCTGTAGTTATAATACAGCAAAATTAATATTAGCCAAGAAATAGACAAGGAATTTCTTGATAAAGAGAGGAAACAACCAAGTAATTTAAAGCAGAGACCCCAAAAGTAGCTTAGTTCTCCATTCAGTTCCTTCTCTCATTTGCATGACCTCCCCCATCTAGAAAAAAGGACCAATCTGAAGAACAAAATCAACAAATTGTGTAACTCAGTTTCCTAACTGTTCTAAGAAATTTTATGTTCCCTGTACCACTCTTGCTATTGCAGAATTAAAGCAAATAGAAACTAACTCCTCAAGCAGATAGCGGTATACCTCTTCTGTCACTTCCCAAACACAGAAAAACTCTCTTTTGTCTAAATGGAAGGTACTAACTATTACAGCTTTCTCTTTTATAAGTTGATGTCTCAAGGTAGTATTTCAAAATAATAGAGGAAAAAGTAGACTATCCAATACATAACACTGAGGTAACCATATCATGTGGAAAAAAAAAAACCCAAATGTAGAAAAGACTTAAATATGAAAATGAAAATAAGGAAAGTACTAGAGAAAAAAATTATTTACATTTTTAATAGCTGTTTAAAAATAGTTTTTGGAGTGAGAAAATATTTCAGAAAACCTAAAAGCCATAAAAGATTCAACTATATAGAAACATTTTTTTTAATGCATGGCAAACCACCACCAGAAACAAAGCTAAAAGACAAGTGACAAAATGGGAAAAAGTATTTTCAACTCTTATCACAAAAAGATAATTTCCTTCAGATAAAAATAAACTTCTGAATTTTAATATGTATATATGCAAACAGTTTATTAAAAGGGACATAGAAGTGGCTCATGGCCCTGACTAGTTGGCTCAGCAGTAGAGCATTGGCCTGGCATGTGGAAGTCTCATGTTTAATTCCCAGTCAGGACACAAAGGAGAAGTACCTCTGCTTCTCCACCTCTTGCCCCTCTATCTCTCTCTCTCTCTCTCTTCCTCTCCTGCAGCCATGGATCCAATGGTTAGAATAAAGTTGGCCCCATGTGCTGAGGATGGATGGCTCCATGGCTTTGCCTCAGGCATTAAAATAGCTCAGTTGCTGAGCAACAGAGCAGCAGCCCAGACAGGCAGAGCATCACCTAGTAGAGGGCTTGATGGGTGGTTTCTGATTGGGGCACATGTGGGACTCTGTCTCTGTCTCCCCACCTCTCAATAATAATTTTTAAAAAGTGGCTCACAAACATAAAAAGACTCTCTACCTTGCACATAATAAAAAGAAAGAAAATTTAAATTACATTGGTAAGCCATTTTCTTTTTGCTAACAGGTCAACAAAAAGTATATTTTGATAACATACTTTGAGGGCAGGGCTGTGAGAAAATAAGCACCTTACCCATCATTGCTAACGAGAGTGCAAATTGGTGCGATCTCAACAGAAGACAATTGAACAATGTTTTCAACTTCCAAATATATATAATCATTGACCAGCAATTCTACTGGTAGGATTGGTCCTATAGAGATAATCCATATATGCACAAAAGGAAATATGTTCAAAATCATTCACACCAGCAAATTTAGGTGTAAATGAACTACCATGCAGTTGTAAAAGGTAATGAAGTTTTGTATCTACTGGTATGGAACTATATTTAATTTTTTTTTAAATGAAGAAAAGCAAGGTCAGAGCTGTGTGTGTGTAAATATTCTAAAGATTTTTTAAAAACTTATTTAAGATTTTCAAAGGCTTCCAGTCAAAATGGTAGAATAGATAAATGTGTTCACTCCCTCCCATAACCACATCAAAGTTAAAGCTAAATTATAAAACAATCACCCTTGCGAGCCATCTGAAGACTAGCTGAACAGAATTCCTACAACTAAGGATGTAAAGAAGAAGCCATGTTGGGATTGGGAGGAGGGGTGGAGATGTGAAACAGGCTGGTCCCACATTCACATGTGACAGTTAGGAATCAGAAGGAATATTTTGTCTGTGGAGAGTCCCCCTAAGAAAAAAAAGGTTCCCAGTCTTACACCAGGATCCTAGCCTGGAGTACTAGTGCTGGGAAGAGGAGTTCCCATAACATCTGACTGAAAATCAGTGAGGATTATGTCCATGAGATGAAGGGATGCTGGAAACCAAGGCATCATTTTAAGGGGTCCATGCACAGACTCATTCACTCACAAACACTCACCCGGAGCTCTAGTAAAGGGACAGCAGCTCAAAAGGCTTCAGAAACATACAGGAAAAAATTGAATTGTGTGGATTGAGGATGAGGGCTGGAGGGACAGCCACCATCGTTTCTACATTGAGCCTTCCCGCAGAAGGTTGGCAGGTGCAGGCAGGTGCCAAATATGAATCTGCATTAGCCTGGTGAAGACTGCTTGCCCCATGCTAAACACTCACTGAGACTGCCACCTCACTCAAATTTCACATTGTCCAAGGCTTTTTCAGCTGCTATACCTTATAGGCAACCAGCCTCCACCAGTGCTGCAGACTTTCTTAATAATGCTCAAAGGTCCAAGGCTGATGCTGGTGGCAGCTGGCCTCAGTTCACAGAGTGGCCTCTCCCAATCACATCTAAAACCAACACAGGCAATTACCAATAGTGGATCATTCCTGCAGATGGCCCAGAGAAGGTAACAGGCAGCAGTTGATATGGCATGCACCACAGTCCTTCCCAAGAGGCCCCAGAACCAACTCACCCACTGGCCATTTTCAGACCTCAATAGGGTGCCACCCAATTAGCTCCACAAATGGCACATGCAAAGAGTGGTCCCAGCAAGCATCAGAGCCCCTAGGGGAAAATCCTTCTCTGTGGGGTCAGCTCCTGCACAAAAGACTGTGTGCTGTGGTTGTGTCCAATCTTCACAGCCAGTCCGCCTGAGGGTCAACTCCACCCACTGATGTTCCAACAGCAATTAAGGCTCAGCTATGACAGAAGGGCACGCACAACTACACAAGGCACACTCCTGGAGCACTGTCTTAGGTAATCAAGGAGACTGTGCCATGAGGCCCCACAAAATGCCTACT
This sequence comes from Saccopteryx bilineata, assembly GCF_036850765.1. Taxonomy (NCBI): domain Eukaryota; kingdom Metazoa; phylum Chordata; class Mammalia; order Chiroptera; family Emballonuridae; genus Saccopteryx; species Saccopteryx bilineata. Next base: position 105,337,027 of record NC_089495.1, read on the forward strand.
ATATAAGGCCACTCTGTGAAGATGGTAAGATATAGCAGATCTGCCCAATATATAAAAACAAACACAGAGAGGCATCCAAAAGAAACAGGTTCCAAATGAAAGAACAAAACTCCAGAAAAAGAACTAAACAAAATAGAGGCAAGCAATCTAACAGATACAGTGTACAAAACACTGGTTATAAGTGTGCTCAATAAACTTGGGAGAAGAATAGGTGAGTTCAGTAAGAACTATAACAAAAACATAGAAACATTAAAAAGGACACAGAAACCATAAAAAGAAACCAGTCAGAAATGAAAAAATACATTAGATAGAATCAATAGCAGATTAAATGAAGCAGAGGATCAAATCAGTGATTTGGAAGACAAGGTAGCCAAAATCACCCAATCAGAACAGCAAAATTAAAAAAAAAGATTTTAAATAATGAGAATGGTTTAAGGGATCTCTAGGATAACATCAGGAGTAACATTTGCATCATAAGGATATCAGAAGGAAAAAAATGAAAGCAAGGGATTGAAAACCTATTTGAAAGACTAATGGCTGAAAATGTGCTTAACCTAACAAAGGAAACAGGCATACAGATCCAGAAAGCACCATAAGTTTAAAGAGGTCCAAACTAAGATAATTAAAATACTAATGGTTAAAGACAAAGAGAAGATCTTAAAAGCAGCTTGAGAAAAGCAGTTAGTCACCTACAAGAAAGCTACAGAACAACAGAAATTTTGCAAGTTTGAAGGAATTGGCATGAAATATTCAAAGTAATGAAAAGCAAGAGCTACAACCAATACTACTCTACTCAGTAAAGCTATTACTGAGAATCAAAGGAAAGATAAAGAAATTCTCAAGCAAGAAAAAGCTAAAAGAGTTAATCACCATTAAGCCAATATTTATAAGAAATGTTAGAGACTTCTTCAAGAAAAGAAGAGGAAAAAAGAACATAAATATAAATAATAAAATGCCAATAATAAAATGGCAATACATACCTATCAATAATCACTTTAAATATAAGTATATTAAATGCACCAATCAAAAGACATAAGGTGGCTGAATGGATAGGAAAACAAGACCCATACATATGCTGTCTATAAGAGACTTACTTCAGATTGAAAGACATATACAGACTGAAAGTAAAGGGATCTAATAAGACATTTCATGAAAATGAAAACAAAAGCTGGGTAGTAATACTTATATCAGACAAAATAGATTTTTAACCAAAGATTATAACAAGAGACAAGTAAAACATTTCATAATGATAAAAGGATAAATCCAACAAGAGAATATAATCCTTGTAAACATTTATACACCCAATGTAGAAGCATTTAAATATATGCAGCAAGATTGACAAACATCAAGGGAGAGATTGACAATAATACAGTAATTGTAAAAAATGCTAGCTAACACTGCATTAATATAAATGGATAAATCATACATTAATTAATTGACAAAATCAATTAAGGAAACAGAGGCCTAAAGTGACACATTAGACCAGATTATTTGAATTGATATTTTTAGACTATTTTACTACAAAAAAAGAACAATATGTATATTTTTCAAGTGCACATAAAATATTTTCTAAGACAGAAACATTTTCCCATTTTCCATGTTAGGCCACACAATCTCAATAAATTTTAAAGGATTCCAATCATACCAAACACCTTCTCTGATCACATGGTATAAAACTAGAAACCAATTACAAGAAGAAAACTAAAAAACATACAAACTAATGGTGGCTAAATAACTTGCTACTAAAGAATGAATAGGTTAAAAATGAGTTAAAGGAAAAAATCATAATATACACTGAGACAAATGAATATGAAAACCTTAAATGGCCCTAAATCTTTGGGCCACAGCAAAAGCAGTTCTAAGGGGAGAATCATAGCAATACAGGCTTCCCTCAAGAAATAAAAAAAAATCTCAAGTGAACAGTCTCACCTTACACCTAAAGAAACTAGAAAAAACAAAGCCCGAAATGACTAGAAAGAAAGAACTAATAAAGATCAGATTAGAAATAAACAAAATAGAGTAAAAATATACAGAAGATCAATGAAACCAAGAGCTGGTTCTTTTAAAAGATAAACAGACGCCCTGGCCGGTTGGCTCAGCGGTAGAGCGTCGGCCTAGCGTGCGGAGGACCCGGGTTCGATTCCCGGCCAGGGCACACAGGAGAAGCGCCCATTTGCTTCTTCACCCCTCCGCTGCGCTTTCCTCTCTGTCTCTCTCTTCCCCTCCCGCAGCCAAGGCTCCATTGGAGCAGAGATGGCCCGGGCGCTGGGGATGGCTCTGTGGCCTCTGCCTCAGGCGCTAGAGTGGCTCTGGTCGCAATATGGCGACGCCCAGGATGGGCAGAGCATCGCCCCCTGGTGGGCAGAGCGTCGCCCCTGGTGGGCGTGCCGGGTGGATCCCGGTCGGGCGCATGCGGGAGTCTGTCTGACTGTCTCTCCCCGTTTCCAGCTTCAGAAAAAAAAAAAAAAAAAAAAAAAAAAAAAAAAAAGATAAACAAAACTGATAAACCTTTGACCAGACTCATCATGAAAAAAAGAAAGAGGACCTAGATAAATAAAATCAGTAGTGAAAGAGGAGAAGTGACAACTGACACCACAGACATACAAAGGATTCTAAGAAAATTCTACAAACAATTATATGCCAACAAATTGGACAATCTGGGAAAAAATGAATAAATTTCTAGTAACATACTATTTTGCAATACTGAGTCAAGAAAAAACAAAAAATCTGAACAGATTGAAAACAACTAAGAAATCAAATGAATCCGGAGTGACGTCACGGAAATGGCGCCGTGAGCAGCGCGTCCGACAGCTCTCCCCTAAATCACAACAAATTTATCAACTAGAAACAGAAAAACTTATCCTTGGAGCATTCCGGAGTTCCGCGAAAGGACTGTTATCACTTGAATCTGAGAGACGAGGGTGTGGAGGAAGCTACCGCAGGGGCATTCATTCAAGCCGCGAGGTTGTGCGCCTGTGGTGAGTCAGCCCATACTCGGGAGCCGCGAACAGCCGCGAGCTGCCACGAGCCGCTGCGAGCAGCCGCCGCCGGGAGCCGCCGCCGCGAGCAGCCACCGCGAGCCGCCGCCGAGAGCCGCTGCCGCAGGCGCGCGCCCGGTCCGGTTGCAGAGCGAGCACCGCTAACGTTCCCAGCGACCCGTGCACTGCGAGTAAGAGTCGCCAGCCACCGGTGCCCGGAGCACTCCATTCGCGCGCGTGCCCTGGGCATTCCACGCACCCAGAGCGCCCTACTGGCCCGCACACCCAGGGTGCCCCATTATCCTGCGCCTGGTGCGATCCAGCCGCCAGCGGCAGGGCGAGCGGGAGAGGCACCAGGGTGGTCTTCCCTACTTGGGAGATTCTCTCCGTGGGCGGGGCACCTCACCCAGCCATTCAAGCTAACAATCAAGCGTTGGGGGAGGGGCGCACGCAGGCAGCCTAAAATACCTTCGGAAGCACAGCTGCAACCCAATCACTGAAATTAGCTTAACCCATAAAATCTGCGCACCCTCGGTTCTAATTGATAAGATCTCTCTCAGTTTAGCGATCCAAGACAAGAGGCGTGATATTTTTTAGTGCCTCTCGCTAAAGGGGCGGGGGCAATTTCTGATTGATAGAGCCTCCATATTCAGGGATAAACGCTAACAAGAAGGACTTGGCAGATAATAAGATCTATACTACACTAGTCGCAAGCAGAGACTAGTGCCTCTTCTTCCCAGCAAAAACAGGCTACAAAGTGTGGAAAGCCTGGGTTGAGAGGTCCAACTGAATGATAGGCACTGAACAGTCACCTTGACAACAATTGACTCCCACCCCCACCTGATTACACTGGAGGCCCTGACTACCAGAGCCTTTCCCAAAGCCTTGCACTGAGTGAGGATAGAGTGGGGATTTCCCAGCTCTTTGAGCCTCTTACTCCCCAGGCAGAAGCAGTTACAGCCTTATAGCTGGATCACCAGGCTGCTAATTCAGAAAGGGGGGACTAGGAGAGAGAATCCAGGAAAGCAAACTCTCTCATCGTTGGACCCTGCAAACACCAACAAGCCTTGACTACCAGCAAGACTAAAGCCAATTATAGGACATTGCCATAGAATCCCATCAACTGCAAATCCCTACCTAAGTGTGACACAGGGGCAGAGCCTGGGGTACAGAGTCACCGACCAGGAAGAGGGAGAGAAAAGAAAAAGGAAGAAGTTAACCTCTCAAAATCAAGAAAAATCCACAGACTTTACAACTTGTTCCACTAATTTTTTTGTTGTTGTTGTTGTTTGTTTCATCTATCTTATTGCCTTTATTTCCTCCACCTCGGTCCTTCTATTCTCTGCCCATCTTATGCTTCCCTTTTCTTGAACTACACTACCCATGAGTGTTACATTTTATTTCTCTTCTTCATCCTCACCCTCCTTTAAGGTTATACTCCAAAACACTTAACTCTCACTCTCTCCTCTTTTGGTTTTTTTGTTTGTTTGTTTGTTTTGCTTTATTTTGTTTTTTTTTCTTTTCCTTTTTATTTCTTCCTTCGTTTTTCTCTTTTTCTTATTTTTTCCTTTCTATTCGTTTTTTCTTCTCTCATTGTACTTTCCTCCCATTTAATCCTCAATCACGAACAAATTAGTTAATTTGGGACTCAAGGCTTTTTTTGGCTTTATTTTTCTTATTTGCTTTTGTTTTTATTTTTTTCTTGTTTGTTTATTTTTGTGGCATTTTGGGTCCTCCCAACCCAAGGTCTCCATTGTATTTAATCTTCGCTCCACTTAATACAACAGATTTTTACTTATTATTTTTATTTTTCTCTTCTTTATTATTCTTTTTTGGTCCTTTTTTCTGGTTCCCTCTTATCCCTCTCATTATATCTCTTAGTTGACCATCACTTACAAGCAAATCATCTTATGCTTGTCTAAGATTTTCTTCCTTTTTTTTTTTTTTTTGCATTTAATAGGTCCCTACCCCCTTTTTTTTTGCCCCTTGAACTCTTCACCCCAAATCAGGCCCTCCATTATAGGCACAATATTTCCCTGAGGAGGGGAGAGGAGGGAAAGAGAAGAAAGAAAAAAGGGGGAAATAATAAATTATTACTGTTTTTTCTGTGGGGTGTTTTATCTTTTTTTTTTTTTCTTTTTACTCTTTATTAATTCTAATTAGTGCTATCAACAAGACCACCCTCAGATGCCGATAAGAAAGAGGAAATCGAATGTTATGGATACAAAAGAAAGAGAGGTAACACAAATAGATGTGGAAAAATCTATGGAGAAAAGACTTAACATATTGGAAGCCTTGGAGCTAAATGACAGAGAATTTAAAATAGAAATCTTAAAAATACTCAGAGAGATACAAGAAAACACAGAAAGGCAATATAGGGAGATCAGAAAACAACTCAATGAACACAAAGAATATATTACCAAGGAAATTGAAACTATAAAAACAAATCAAACAGAAATGAAAAACTCAATTCACGAGCTGAAAAACGAGGTAACAAGCTTAGCTAACGAAACAGCCCAGATTGAAGATAGGATTAGTGAAATAGAAGACAAACAACTTGAGGCACAACAGAGAGAAGAAGAAAGAGACTCAAAAATAATAAAAAACGAGAAAGCCCTACAGGAATTGTCTGACTCCATCAGAAAGAATAACATAAGAATAATAGGTATATCAGAGGGAGAAGAGAAAGAAAATGGAATGGAGAATATACTCAAACAAATAATAGACGAGAACTTCCAAAGCCTATGGAAGGAACTAAAGCCTCAAATTCAAGAAGCAAACAGAACACCGAGTTTTCTTAACCCCAACAAACCCACTCCAAGGCACATCATAATAAAGATGACACAAACCAATGACAAAGAAAAAATTCTCAAGGCAGCCAGGGAAAAAAAGAGTACAACATATAAAGGAAGGCCTATTAGATTATCATCAGATTTCTCAGCAGAAACTCTTCAAGCTAGAAGAGAGTGGACCCCAATATTTAAAGCCCTGAAAGAGAGGAACTTTCGGCCAAGAATACTATACCCATCAAAGCTATCCTTCAAGTATGAAGGAGATATAAAAACATTCACAAATACAGAAAAGATGAGAGAATTTATCAACAGAAAGCCCCCACTCCAGGAAATACTAAAGGGGGTTTTCCAACCAGATTCAAAGAACAAAAGAAAACAACACCACAAGTAACAGCTCCACCAAGAACACAATAAAACCAAACTTAAACTGTGACAACAAAAGAAAAAAAGGGGGGAGAGGTTGGAGATTAACAGTAGCAAAGGACGATGAAGTGCAGAAATACTTATAAGATAGGGTACTACAATGAATATGGTAGGTACCCTTTTCATTACTTAATGGTAACCACCCTTAAAAAAACCACCACAAAAACACTTGACTTAAAAAAGGTAGCAACAGAGGAAAGAAGTATGGAACACAAACAAACAAAAACAAATGATAGAAAAACAAAAGGGAAGAATCAAACTAGATACAAAACTAACAGAAAGCAATTTATAAAATGGCAGTAGGGAACCCACAAGTGTCAATAATTACACTAAATGTAAATGGATTAAACTTACCAATAAAAAGACACAGAGTAGCAGAATGTATTAAAAAAGAAAATCCAACTATATGCTGCCTACAAGAAACACATCTAAGCAACAAGGATAAAAACAAATTCAAAGTGAAAGGCTGGAAAACAATACTCCAAGCAAACAACACCAAAAAAAAAGCAGGTGTAGCAATACTCATATCTAATAATGCTGACTACAAGACAGAAAAAGTACTCAGAGACAAAAATGGCCATTTCATAATGATTAAGGGGAAGTTGAATCAAGAAGACATAACAATCCTTAATATATATGCGCCAAACCAAGGAGCACCAAAATATATAAGACAGCTACTTATTGACCTTAAAACAAAAACTAACAAAAATACAATCATACTTGGTGACCTCAATACACCACTGACGGCTCTAGATCGGTCATCCAAACAGAGAATCAATAAAGATATAGTGGCCTTAAACAAAATACTAGAACACCTGGATATGATAGACATCTACAGGACACTTCATCCCAAAGCGACAGAGTATACATTTTTCTCTAGTGTACATGGAACATTCTCAAGAATTGACCATATGTTGGGCCACAAAGACAATATCAGCAAATTTAGAAAAATTGAAATTGTACCAAGCATATTTTCTGATCATAAAGACTTGAAACTAGAATTCAACTGCAAAAAAGAGGGGGAAAAACCCACAAAAATGTGGAAACTAAACAACATACTTCTAAAAAATGAATAGGTCAAAGAAGAAATAAGCGCAGAGATCAAAAGATATATACAGACAAATGAAAATGAAAATACGACATATCAGAATCTCTGGGATGCAGCAAAAGCAGTAAAAAGAGGAAAGCTCATATCACTTCAGGCCTATATGAACAAACAAGAGAGAGCCGAAGTAAACCACTTAACTTCACACCTTAAGGAACTAGAAAAAGAAGAACAAAGACAACCCAAAACCAGCCGAAGAAAGGAGATAATAAAAATCAGAGCAGAAATAAATGAAATAGAGAACAGAAAAACTATAGAAAAAATCAATAAAACAAGGAGCTGGTTCTTTGAAAAGATCAACAAAATTGACAAACCCTTGGCAAGACTCACCAAGGAAAAAAGGCACAGGACTCAAATAAATAAAATCCAAAATGAAAGAGGAGAGATCACCACAGACATCATAGATATACAAAGAATTATTGTAGAATACTATGAAAAATTATATGCCACCAAATACAACAATCTAGAAGAAATGGATAAATTCCTAGAACAATACAACCTTCCTAGACTGAGTCATGAAGAAGCAGAAAGCCTAAACAGACCAATCAGCAGGGAGGAAATAGAAAAAACTATTAAAAACCTCCCCAAAAATAAAAGTCCAGGTGCAGATGGTTATACTAGTGAATTCTATCAAACATTCAAAGAAGACTTGGTTCCTATTCTACTCAAAGTCTTCCAAAAATTGAAGAAGAAGCAATACTTCCAAACACATTTTATGAGGCCAACATAACCCTCATACCAAAACCTGGCAAGGATGGCACAAAGAAAGAAAACTACAGACCAATATCTCTAATGAATACAGATGCTAAAATACTAAACAAAATACTGGCAAACCGAATACAACAACATATTAAAAAAATAATACATCATGATCAAGTGGGATTCATCCCAGAATCTCAAGGATGGTTCAACATACGCAAAACGGTTAATGTAATACACCATATCAACAAAACAAAGAACAAAAACCACATGATCTTATCAATAGATGCAGAAAAGGCTTTTGATAAAATACAACACAATTTTATGTTTAAGACTCTCAACAAAATGGGTAAAGAAGGAAAATATCTCAACATGATAAAGGCCATATATGATAAACCATCAGCCAACATCCTATTACACGGCATAAAACTGAGGACTTTCTATCTTAAATCAGGAACAAGACAGGGTTGTCCACTCTCTCCACTCTTATTTAACGTGGTGCTAGAAGTTCTGGCCAGAGCAATCAGACAAGACAAAGAAATAAAAGGCATCCATATCGGAAAAGAAGAAGTAAAGGTATCACTTTTTGCTGATGATATGATCCTATACATCGAAAACCCGAAGGACTCCACAAAAAGATTATTAAAAACAATAAACCAATACAGTAAGGTCGCAGGATACAAAATTAACATACAAAAGTCCATAGCCTTTCTATATGCCAACAATGAAATATTAGAAAACGAACTCAAAAAAATAATCCCCTTCACGATTGCAAAAAAAAAAAAAAAATACCTAGGAATAAACATAACAAAGAATGTAAAGGACCTATATAATGAAAATTACAAAGCATTGTTAAGGGAAATCGAAAAAGATACAATGAGATGGAAAAATATTCCTTGTTCTTGGATAGGAAGAATAAATATAATCAAAATGGCCATATTACCCAAAGCAATATACAAATTTAATGCAATTCCCATCAAAATCCCTATGAGATTTTTTAAAGAAACGGAACAAAAAATCATCAGATTTATATGGAACTATAAAAAACCCCGAATAGCCAAAACAATCCTAAGGAAAAAGAATGAAGCTGGGGGCATTACAATACCTGACTTTAAACTATATTATAGGGCCACGATAATCAAAACAGCATGGTATTGGCAGAAAAATAGACACTCAGACCAATGGAACAGAATAGAAAGCCCAGAAATAAAACCACATATATATGGTCAAATAATCTTTGATAAAGGGGCCAACAACACACAATGGAGAAAAGAAAGCCTCTTCAACAAATGGTGTTGGGAAAACTGGAAAGCCACATGCAAAAGAATGAAACTCGACTACAGCCTGTCCCCGTGTACTAAAATTAATTCAAAATGGATCAAAGACCTAAATATAAGACCTGAAACAATAAAGTACATAGAAGAAGACATAGGTACTAAAATCATGGACCTGGGTTTTAAAGAACATTTTATGAACTTGACTCCAATGGCAAGAGAAGTGAAGGCAAAGATAAATGAATGGGACTACATCAGAATAAAAAGTTTTTGCTCAGCAAGAGAAACTGATATCAAAATAAACAGACAGCCAACTAAATGGGAAATGATATTTTCAAACAACAGCTCAGATAAGGGCCTAATATCCAAAATTTACAAAGAACTCATAAAACTCAACAACAAACAAACAAACAATCCAATAAAAAAATGGGAAGAAGACTTGAACAGACACTTCTCCCAGGAAGAGATACAAATGGCCAACAGATATATGAAAAGATGCTCAGCTTCATTAGTTATTAGAGAAATGCAAATCAAAACTACAATGAGATACCACCTCACCCCTGTTAGATTAGCTATTATCAACAAGACGGGTAATAGCAAATGTTGGAGAGGCTGTGGAGAAAAAGGAACCCTCATTCACTGTTGGTGGGACTGTAAAGTAGTACAACCATTATGGAGGAAAGTATGGTGGTTCCTCAAAAAACTGCAAATAGAACTACCTTATGACCCAGCAATCCCTCTACTGGGTATATACCCCAAAACCTCAGAAACATTGATACATGAAGACACATGTAGCCCCATGTTCATTGCAGCACTGTTCACAGTGGCCAAGACATGGAAACAACCAAAAAGCCCTTCAATAGAAGACTGGATAAAGAAGATGTGGCACATATACACTATGGAATACTACTCAGCCATAAGAAATGATGACATCAGATCATTTACAGCAAAATGGTGGGATCTTGATAACATTATAAGGAGTGAAATAAGTAAATCAGAAAAAAACAAGAACTACATGATTCCATACATTGGTGGAACATAAAAATGAGACTAAGAGACATGGACAAGAGTGTGGTGGTTACCAGGGGTGGGGGGAGGGAGGACATGGGAGGGAGGGAGGGAGAGAGTTAGGGGGAGGGGGAGGGGCACAGAGAACTAGATAGAGGGTGGCGGAGGACAATCTGACTTTGGGCGAGGGGTATGCAACATAATTTAATGACAAAATAACCTATACATGTTTTCTTTGAATATATGTACCCTGATTTATTAATGTCATCCCATTACCATTAATAAAAATTTATTAAAAAAAAAAAAAATGAAATCAAATGAATCATTTAAAATTGCCAACACACAGAAGTCCTGGACCAGATGCCTTTATAGGTGAGTTTTACCAAATATTAAAAAAAAAAAATTAACACATATCCTCCTAAAACTTCCAAAAAATTAAAGAAAAAGAAAGGCTCCCAACTTTATTTTATAAGTACAGCATTACCCTGTTTCCAAAACCACACACAAACATTACAAAAAAGAAAAGGAAAAGAAAATTGTAGGCTAATATCCCTGTTGAACATAGATGCAAAAATTTTTAACAAAATATTAGCAAATTGAGTTCAGTAACACATTTAAAAGATCATATACCATGATCAAGTGGAACTTATTCCTGGAATTCAAGGTTGGTTCAATATCTACAAGTCAATTACTGTGATACATTACATAAACCAAATGAATCTGTTTATATCAATAGATGCAGAAAAGCATTTGGCAAAATCGAGCATCTATTTATGACTTGTACTCAGAAAATTATAAGATGATGAAGAAGATACAAACAAATAAATGGAAGCATATACCATACTCAAGGATAGAAAGAATTAACATCATTTAAATGTCCATGTAACCCAAAGCAATCAATCTATAAATTCTATGCGACACCTATTCAAATACCAGTGGCATTTTTCACAGAACTAGAACAAATAATCCTAAAATTTATATGGAACTACAAAAGACCTTGTATAGCCACAATAATCTTGAGATAGAATAACAAAGGGAAGTGTCACTTTTTGCAGATGATATGAACCTGTATATAGAAAACTTCAAAGACCATTGAAAAACTATTAGAAATAATAAACCAATACAGTAAAGTTGCAGGATACAAAATCAATATACAAATATCTATAGCTTTCCTATATGCCAACAATAAAACTTTAGAAAAGGAATTAAAAAACAATTCTTTTTGCAACTGCAACAACAACAAAACCATACAAAACTTTACCCAGGAATAAAGTTAATAATAAAGGATGTGAAGGACCTATATACTGAAAACTACAAAACATTATCGAAAGAAATTTAAAAAGACACAATGAAATGGCAATATATTCCATGTTCATAGATTAAAAGAATCAACATAGTTAAAATCACCATTATTACCCAAAGCAATATACAAATTTAATACAACTCCCATTAAAATTCCAATGTTATTCTTTTAAGAAATTGAACAAAAGTTTGCCATATTTGTATAGAACCATAAAAGACCTCAAATAGCCAAAGCAATCCTGAGAAAAAAGAATGAAACCAGAAGTGTCACACTACCTGACTTCAAATTATACTACAGAGCCACAATAGTCAAAACAGCATGGTATTGGCAGAAAAACAGACATACAGACTAATGGAACAGAATTGAAAGCCCAGAAATAAAACCACAAATATGTGGGCAAATAATCATTGACAAAGGAGCCAAACACACTTTGGAGAAAAGAAAGCCTCTTCAATAAATGGTGCTGGGAAAATTGGAAAGCCACATGCAAAAATATAAAACTTGACTACATCTTGTCCCCTTGCACAAAAAATCAATTCAAAATGGATCAATTGACCTAAATATATGATCTGAAACAATAAATTACATAAAAGAAAACATAGGTATTAAACTTATGGAACTTGACCATAGAGAACATTTTATGAATTTGACCACAACAGCAAGGGAAGTAAAGGCAAAAATAAATGAATGGGACTATATCAAACTAAATAACTTCTGCACAGCAAAAGAAACCTACAACAAAACAAAAAGGCAGCCAACCAAATGGGAGTTGATATTCACAAACAATAAATCTGACAAGGGGTTAATATCTAAAATATAAAGAACTCACAAAGCACAACAGCAAACAAGCAAACAATTCAATTAAAAAATAGGAAGAGGATATGAACAGACACTTCTCACATGAAGACATACAAATAGATATATGAAAAGATGCTTATCTTTGCTAACCCAAAAGAAAAATAAGAAAAGTAATAATAAGAGTAAAGGTACAAATCTTTAAAACAGAAAACAAGTATGCAGTAAAGTCCATATATTCTAGAAGGAACTTGAGATGCCTACCTTTTTTCTCAAAGTAAAGCTGTGCTTTCATTTTTCCTTTGCAATTTATTTTTTTATATCTTTTTCTTGTCTTATCGCACTAGATAGGACTTCCAGGGTATTGTTAAATAAAAGTGAGGAGAGAGGACATTGTTGTCTTTTTCCTGATCTTAAGAGGAAGTATATAGTTTCTCATAATTAAGTTGAATGTTCACATAGATTTTTTTGTAGATGCTACCGTAAATCAAGTTGAAGAAGTTCCTCTCTATTCCCAGTTTGCTGAGAGTTTTCATCATATTTAAATAGGTATTAGATTTTGTCAAATACTTTTTCTGCATCACTTGTTATGAACATATGATTTTTATTCCTTAGTCTGTTGATGAAGTGGACTACATGGTTGATTTTTCAAATGCTGAACATACTTTTATATCTGAAATTCATCCAACTTGGTTGTGGTATATAATAGTTTTATACATTGTTGAATTTGCTTTGCTAATTTTTTCTTGAGGATTTTTATATCTGTGTTCATAAGAGATATTGGTCTGTAGTATTTTTCCTTGTAATGTCTTTTTCTGGTTTGGATACTGGGGTAACACTGACTTAATAGAACAACTTAAGAAATAAAGATTGGTTTTTAAGTTCCTTTGAGACTTGGATAGTGCTGATGGTTGCACATCATTATGAATCTATTAAATAAAACTGAGCTATACACTTAAAATGGTTATGATGGTAAATTTTATGTTATGTATATATTACTGCAATTTTTAAGTACCTTTGAACTTTAGCTATACTAAGTAGTACTCTGTGTGAACTGGAGGGCGTTAGTTAAAAAACCAGGAGGATCTGGTAGAAATGGATTAGAAAACAAGGTAAAGACATTGGAGCCAAGGATTGTAGGAATTAGCTATGGCTGTTTGCTCCCCTACTAGGTTAAAAATCTACTTGGGAAGGTTATATGGACAGTTATAAATATACTCAGAAATAATATATTGGCCCAAAACATCTTGGTAACTGTAAATGATGTAGGATTTGAGAAAGGGATTTCTGTTAGTCCTTTTTCTAAACTAAGCATACTCTTTCTTTAACTCTTTGCCCACTTAAATGGCTAAAAATGGGGGCAATGGTTATGTTAAACACTGCCACAATTACATGAAAAGATTCAGCATTTTATCCTCAGGGAAAAAGTAAGCACACCACATTAAACCCTATTAATTTAAGTTCCTATAATTCAAAGGCACATTATTCTATTCAAGGTTGACAAAGCATACCTTTATAATGTGGAGACACAGACTGCTAATTAAGTTAATGTAGGAAAAATTGTGTTGGAGGTAGAAATGGAGGAAGGAATGATGTGGACTTACTAAAAAAGAACAAACCCTTCAAGCTTACTAATAGTTATGGAAGAGCCTCATTAAGTTGGACTTTACCAGTTTGGCATTTGTGTCAAAATTTAGTGCCAGGGCTGAATTGTAGTTTCACTAAATGTAATCTTTCTTAAAGATAAAGGAGTGTTTTAAAGGCTTTACTTCCCCTCTGATTTCTCAAAACATCATTAAATACAAATTAATTATGTTTGTACAGAATTTTCTTATTTTTTATAATAGTCTCTATTTTAAGACATCATCAATTATAGTTCATTATTAAAACACTATTTTTAATATACAAACTGTTTTTAAGACACATTCTAAGTTTGGAAGTAGTAAACATAAAAAATGTCTGTAAAGCCAGTAGCCACGGCCACCATCACAGTCTCCTGGCCCATTCAGGTTCGCATTAGATTCAGACAGATGGTAATGAAACAACGGAGCCAGAAACTGGCGGGCCATTACTTTTAATCCTAGCCTGCACCCGGCGGGCAAGTAAAAACACACACTGGGCTCCAAAACCCACTCATTCAATGCTCACAAAGCTACTGACTTATCCAAATTTCCTAGGATCAAAGGTTTCTAGCTCACTAGCTTTATTCACCTCTGTTGCCCATCTCCTCTCTGCACAAACTGGCTTCTCCTTCAGCATTCTGCCATCTTGGCTGTTTCTCCTCCCCTCCATATGGCCTTTATCTGCTCTCCTCTCTGTTCTCCTCCTAGAATGTAATACATCTTGTCCTGGAACAATGTGATCTTTCCTTTTAAAACCTTTTGGCGCGAAAGCCCTCCCCCAACACACATTAATATAATCAGGCCCATCCCAAGCAGGAAGGGCAACTAATAACACCTGGGCAACAGGCTTCCACATGGGCAGTGCCATCTTTAACAAAGTGAGCATAATATATTTTATCTGCCCAACAGTGTCCTATCTTAGAATTAAAGAAGTTCCATAGTTCATTATTCCTTCTGGACTTCAGACCCTCATACTCCAACTGCCTTCTGGGTACAAACCCCTCTGAACACCCCTGAAATGTGTTCATCCTATTCATCCCATCCTATTCATCCCATCACCCAAATCTATTTCTATTTCCATTATACACCTCTATTTCCATTTTCAGAACCTTGCTCAAGTCAGAAACTTTGATTCCTTCTTTCCTCTCATCCTTAAAATCCCATCAGTCACCTAGTTCTGCTCATTGTGCCTCCCAGACACGTTTGACCCCATCTACTTTCTTACGTCCCTACTGCCCATCCTTGCCCACACCCCCAGTCCCTCTCTCCTAGGAGACTGCAACAGCTTCCCAGCCAAGCTCCTCCTTTCTTCACTGTAGCTGAAGCTGTCTTTAAAAACTCTGCACTTCTTCAAATCTTTTCAATAGTTGTCCAAGGCTCTTAGAATAAAATAGCAAAATCTTTATTTTAGAGGAGAAGGGGAAAAGCAGATGGTCGCTTCTCCTGTGTGCCCTGACCAGAAATTGAGCCCAGGACATCCGCATGCCAGCCAACAATCTACCAGTGAGCCAATGGGCCAGGATCTAACTAAATTCTTATTATGGCATCTAAGGCTCTGATGGGAACCAGTGCTTTGTTCTCTGGCATCATCTCAGTTCACTTGCCCCCCTGCTCTAGAAACTCCGGTTGTATTGACTTTTTTCAGTTCCTCAAGCATTCACAGAAAGCTGTGTCCACTGTTGATCTCCTCTCTTCTCTTTGTTCAGTCTTCGTATGCATATCCTTCAGGCCTCAGCTGAAACATCCTTTCCTTAAGGAGGCCTTCTCTGACCCTCAGATTAGTCTAAGTCCTCTGCTCTATGCTCCCGCAGTCCAATGTTCCTTTACTTTCATAACACACATCACACCCGCAATCACTTGTCCAAATCCATCTTCCCCACTAGAGTGCAAACTATGTCCCTGCATTGAGCTTGATACCTAGCACACAGTAAGCTTTCCTACAATTTTGATAAATGGATTAAAGAGTAATGCTTTTAAAGAACAAACATTTATGTATATGTTGCTTAAAAGCATGGACTCTGGAACCAGTCTACTGGGTCCACATCCCAAATTTCAGAGTTATGAGCAAAGAGACAAATTGCTTAACCTTATTTTTAGTACAGTTCTCCCTCTATAAATGCATATAGCAATGCCACCTACTTCTCATAACTTGGAGGCAGTTTTGAGGACTGAATGAATTAGTGTGTATAAAGCACTTAGGATGTTGTCTGGCACAGACTACATAGTCAACAAATACAGTATTAGTTATTATTATTATCTCATCTACCTGTCCCATCAATTCTATAAGAAATTATGGTCAGTAAACTGAGTCTCTAGAATCCGAGGACGGGGTAAGGAAAAAGTCACCGTCTTGAGATGCAGGTACCCAAAGTCAACATGAAAAATCAGAACGTCAGCTCCCAACTGGACTAGCCCTTCCTATATGAATGAACTGGGTATAAACTCCTGTAGATAAGCTTGGGAGCCATACAAATGAATCAAGGTAGCAGGATGCATCTTCAGTCCCAGGCTCCAAGATGAAAAGACATAATATACATTCAGAGCACTTAGAAAATCATAAAGCATGATATAAACATTTGTGGTTGCAATTACTATTATTAGTAGTAGGCTAATCCTATTACCCAATCAATGGCATTGTAATACAGCTGTCTGAATCAATACAATTGTAATTGCAAGGACCTATTAGAAGGGCAGAGAAACTGAAGTGGGAAGGAAGAAATTGATAATGTTTATCCAACCCCATCCAATCAAGGGGGATGCTCAAATGAAACAAAAAGAGGTAAAATTCATGGAACAAAATGTTTCCTGACACATTGCAAAATACTTAAGTTCTAATTGTCCGTGTTTATCAAGCCAGTACCTTTCCTTTGATCCATTTTTTATATACCAGGAAGATAAATAACTTGGATACAAATCATTAGAAAGTGAATAAATGTGTGTTAATTCAGTCAGCCTTCAAATACTTCCTGAGCCTGTAATATATGGCGGGCACCAGACAGTGATCATGTAGGGGTAAGTAGTTCCTGTCCTCATGTTACCGTCCAGAGGGAAAACAGATAAACAGGGAATCACATAATAAAAATGTCTTGTGCTAAGTCCTATATTAGACTAGATGATTAAAAATGGCTTTTCTGACACTTTAAGTAGAGTTAGGAATTAATCAGACAGTGGGATGCAGGGAAAGTTGTCAGACAGAGGTAGTAAAGGGCTTGGGAGTGTATGAGGATCCGAAAGCCAATACAGATTGGAAGCGATCAAGGGAGAGAAGGGTCACATGAAATGAGCCTGGAAGGGCAGCAGGGACCTGACTACATCGAGGCAGTTTGGATTTAGTTTAAGTATAAATCATAAAAATAAGATTAAACATGATAACATTAGCGCTTTTAAAAAAATCTTTCTGGTTGCTACATAAAGAATGAATGGAGAGAGGCATTAAGTCAAAAATAGAAAAACCAAAAAAAAAAAAATAGAAAAACCAGATAGGAGAATTTTTTAATAGTCCAGTCAAAGGATAGTGGTAACTTGAGTAAGAGTGGTGGCTATAGACAGAAGGGAACAAATTTGTGATATGTTTAGAAAACAGGGTTACTAGGACTTGGGGATCGATCGGATATATGGGAGGCACTTGAAGGAGCAGTTCTAGAGTTGTGGCTTGAGCAATTGAGTTGAAGAGTTGCCATCCATTCACTAAAATGAGCAAGGGTGAAAAAGAAATCGATTAAATGTGGCTCTGGGTGTGAATGTAGATGTTATGAGGTGAACAAGAGCTCAGTTTGACTATGTTAAGCTCAAGAAGCATTTGAGGTCTCTCAGAAAATGTCAAGTGGCCATTTTGATGTATGGCAATGAAGTTTAGTAGATAGGCCCAGATTTTCCTGGATATTTGGAGGCCATTGGTGTATAAAAAGCATTTAAAGCCTTGATTAGAGAGGTCATCTAGTGAGAAAATGTAGAAAAGAAGCAAAGAGAACCACCAGTCTCATGAGTCAGATTCCTACAACATGTCAACTCTAGGTATGTTAATAAGATCAGGTTTCTGAACTGGAATAACTTGATGATCAGTTTTTCATCCATGGTGATTCCAGTAAGGTAGTTAGCCAAGCAAGCAGCAGACCATTCCATGTGTTAGAACTCTGTTTTAAGACACAACAGATATTATTATCCCAATTTTATAGAAGAAAAAGTGAGACTAGGAAGTTTTTAAGTTAATTCCATAAAATTGCAGACTCACTGAATGACAGACAGGACTAAGACTAAATTCAGGACAAGTGATTGCAGTGTAAGAACTCTCTCCACCCTTTGAGAATTGATCTCTACAGTCATCACAAGCTTGTGAAGAAATACAGAAGTCCGTGATCCTGGTGGGAAGACCATACAACAATAAAGCTATTAGGCAAAATTAAATTATAAACCTGTGGGAAGAAGAGATCATCATGAACTCAGAAAGTTAATAAAGGATCTATGCATGTGTGGACTGTGAAAGCAAAGGAGGAGTTAGGGTAGTTGAAAGGGAGAGGAGGCGGAAAAACTCAAACCTAAGGACAGAATGACCAAGCTGTAGAGCAGTGGACCCCAACCTTTTTTGGGCCATGGACCGGTTTAATGTCAGAAAATATTTTCACAGATCGGCCTTTAGGGTGGGATGGATAAATGTATCATGTGACCGAGACAAGCGTCAAGAGTGAGTCTTAGACGGATGTAACAGAGGGAATCTGGTCATTTTTTAAAAATAAAACATCGTTCAGACTTAAATATAAATAAAATGGAAATAATGTAAGTTATTTACTCTTTCTCTGCAGACCGGTACCAAATGGCCCACAGACCATACCGGTCCGCAGCCCGGGGGTTGGTGATCACTGCTGTAGAGCACACTAGGATGTGCAGCTAATGGCAAATGGCTTAATTTCACAAGTCAACTTGAATAGGTTGGTGGTGGCTTAATGCAAAGGGATTAGCAAAACCTGTCAAAGTCAGGAGATAAGAAAGTAGGAACTAGAGCAGGGGTCCCCAAACTACGGCCCACGGGCCACATGCGGCCCCCTGAGGCCATTTATCTGGCCTCCACCGCACTTCTGGAAGGGTACCTCTTTCATTGGTGGTCAGTGAGAAAAGCATAGTTCCCATTGAAATATTGGTCAGTTTGTTGATTTAAATTTACTTGTTCTTTATTTTAAATATTGTATTTGTTCCCATTTTGTTTTTTTACTTTAAAATAAGATATGTGCAGTGTGCATAGGAATTTGTTCATAGTTTTTTTTATAGTCCGGCCCTCCAACGGTCTGAGAGACAGTGAACTGGCCCCCTGTGTAAAAAGTTTGGGGGCCCCTGGACTAGAGGATCTGTGTGGGCAACCAACAAAAAACATATTTGGATAGTTAAAGTAAAGTCAGATTACTTCTGCCTGGAAAGTTAAATCCAAAATGTTGAATTTAGTTTAGAGTCCACAGGGACACTTTATAGATTGAAGAAAAAGGAAATACCATGAAATCTTCAGGAAAATTTATGTTGCTGGTGGTGTGCTGCATAAAAGAAAGAGGGAAAAGTCTGGAATCTTAGCAGAAAACTAGGAAACTGTTAGCTTGATGTAAGTTAGTGGCTTTCTAAACTTTTTATTAGCAGGGCATCCTTTATAAAAATTAAATCTTGTATAAAATCCCAGTGTATAAAGCAGGAAAAAAGGTGCTTTTTTCATGAGGACAATTTATTTTATAGTTTTTAATGACTAAACATATGCTTATAATAAGGTCAAACCAGAAGATAAAGTAAGTTGATCAAATAAACACAGAGGTTTTACCTCTAAGACAATGGAAGAGAGTTGCATTCTTGTATTAGCTTTAGCATTCAACCATCCATTTTATTTCTAAATTTTATTTTGGTTTTACAGTAGCAAGGAAACTCTGATACACATCGTTTCATACAGATAACTACTAGTATATAGTAATTTCTGTTTGGTAGTTGTGTATTTTGCAATTGGCCTGCAATCACAGGGTACTCTTCAATTAAACTAACCCGGAAGATAGCGTAGGAATATTTTTTTCTCAACAAAAATATGAATAGCAAGACACATCCAAAGCAAGTAAATGTGTAGCCATCTGCAGTGTAAGATTATCCTGACTGGCCACAGTCTAGTGTTTGCTACTGGACAGTCACCGAAGTAGGAGGAGAGCAAGTGCATGAAATGAGCTCTCGAGTCCGGCCGGGCAGTTAAGGAAGCACAGCGCACCCGCACTGTGGGAGTAGCTAAGTTTGCAGTTTTGTATGAGCAGATGTGCACAAATTGGAAGTGAAAAAAGAAAATTGTACTTTTTCAGCTTTCCTAATATCAAAGACATTAGGCTGTGCATTTGTGTTTGAGTCTGCTGGTGTCACAATTCTTTATTTTACTTGTATTGCCCCCAAGAAGAGAAACTGGGTGGGGAGGGGTGTTGAAGAAAGAGAAAAATAAGTGACAGGTTTGAGACTTTTTTCTAGCTATAAAAGATTTTTGTAATTTATTTAGTGATTAGCATGGAATAACAGAGATCATTTACAAACTGAGTGAACAATTCTCTTTGTAATGTAAATATATTCCTATGGAATATGGAATATATGGAATATAAACATGCCCTATAGTTAAAGGTGTTTGTATTTAACAGGGAATTTTTTAAGTGGTAGTAGTTCTCTTCCTTAGATTAAGAAGACAGGTCTGGCCTTGGCCGGTTGGCTCAGCGGTAGAGCGTCGGCCTGGAGTGCAGGAGTCCCGGATTCGATTCCCGGCCAGGGCACACAGGAGACGCGCCCATCTGCTTCTCCACCCCTCCCCCCTCCTTCCTCCCTGTCTTTCTCTTCCCCTCCCACAGCCAAGGCTCCATTGGAGCAAAGATGGCCTGGGCGCTGAGGATGGCTCTGTGGCCTCTGCCTCAGGTGCTAGAATGGCTCTGGATGCAACAGAGCGATGCCCCAGAGGGGCAGAGCATCGCCCCCTGGTGGGCATGCCGGGTGGATCCTGGTTCTGGCGCATGCGGGAGTCTGTCTGACTGCCTCCCTGTTTCCAACTTCGGAAAAAAAAAAAAGAAGACAGGTCTGGATCATTTATATTCCAGAAATTTCAGGACCATAAGGAGCAAAGAGACTTAGGGAATTAGGGGTTATCTACATTTAAACATATTTAGGGTCTATCTTTTGCTATTGCCAAGAGGTTTACTTGTTTGTTTTTAAGTTTTGGACAGGAAAGGAATCTTTAGGAGTAGAAAAAATATTTATACTTTTTAAATTTTTTAAAATAATATTTTACTTTTTAATTACAATTGACATACAATATTATATTAGTTTCAGGTATACAACATGGTGATTAGACATTTATATAAATTATGAAGTGATAATCCCAGTGAAGCTAGTACTTATATGACACCATATATAGTTATTACAATATTATTGACTATATTCTCTGTTATACTTTACATCCCCCAAAACTGCTTAGACTTCCTGAGATATCAAATTAAAATTTCATTTTAATTTTAAAGTTACAAAATTAAACATTTAGTTTTCCTTGAATTTAAATAGTAACCTTTTACTATTGTGTGGTGGCACAGTGGATAGAGCTGACCTGGGACCCTGAGGTCCCAGGTTTAAAGCCCCAATGTCCCCAGCTTGAGCACGGGCTCATCTGACTTGAGCACAGGCTCACCAGCTTGAGTGCAGGGTCACTGGCTTGAGCATGAGATCATAGACATAATCCCATAATAGTCACTAGTTTGAAGCCTAAAGCTTGAGACCAAGTCATTGGCTTAAGCAAGAAGTCACTGACTCAGCTAGACACATATGAGAAGCAATCAATGAACAACTAAGGTGCCACAACTACAAGTTGATGCTTCTCATCTCTCTCTTTTCCTCTCTCTCTCTGTGTATCTCTCTCAAAAAAATTTTTTTATTTCTATTACTTTTCTTTGATATTTAATTATCTCATGTTAAAAAACCTAATTGGTGCAAATTTGTTTTTTTTCTTTACCATTTTTATTTTCAATTACAGTTGCCATACATTATTTTATATTAGTTTCAGGTGTACACTCTAGTGATTAGCATTATATAACTTACTAAGTGATCATCCCAATAGATCTTGCACCCATCTGACACCATACATAGTTATTAGAATATTACTGACTGTATTTCCTAGGCTGTACTTAACATCCCCATGACTGTTCTGTAACAACCAATTTGTACTTCTTAATCCCTTCTCCATTTTCACCTATTCCCCCAACCCTTTTTCTACCTAGCAACCATCAAAACATTCTCTGTATTTTTGAGTGTTTCTGTTCTGATTGTAGGTTTATTCTGGGTTTTTTTAGATTCAATTATTGATAGATAGATATTTATTTCTATTTTATTGTTTGTATTTTTCTTTTTCCCCCCTTCTTCTTCTTAAAGAAGACCCTTTAACATTTCATGTAATACTGGTTTGGTGGTGACAACTCTAGCTTTTTCTTGTCTAGGAAGGTCTTTTTCTGTCCTTCAATTCTAAATGATATCTTTGCAGAGGAAAGTAATCTTGGTTGCAAGTCCTTGTTTTTTATGAATATTTCTTGCCACTCCCTTCCACCCTGCAAAGTTGCTGTTGAGAAATCAGCTGACAGTTTTATGGGAGCTCCCTTGTAGGTAACTAACTGCTTTTCTCTTGCTGCTTTTAAGATTCTCTCTTTGTCTTCAACCTTTCACATTTTAATTATGATGTGTCTTATTGTGGGCCTCTTTAGGTTCATCTTGTTTGGTACTCTCTGCACTTCCTGGACTTGTGTGTCTATTTTCTTCACTGAGTTAGGGATGTTTTCTGTCATTATTTTTTCAAATAAGTATTCAATGTCTTGCTCTTTTCTCCTTCTGGTACCCCCCATGATATGAATGTCAGTGTGCTTGAAGTTGTCCAGAAGTTCCTTACACTATCCTCATATTTTGACATTATTTTGTCTTTTTACTGTTCAGATCAGGTGTTATTTGCTTCCTTATATTCCAAAATGCTGATTTATTCTTGGCTTCATCCATTTCAGTACTGTATCCTTCAGTTTTGACTGGTCCTTTTTAATGCTGTGGATGTTCTAAGTTCACTGATCATCCTTATAACCAGTTATTTGAACTCTGCATCTAGTAGACTGCTTGTCTTCATTTTGTTTAGTTCTGTTTCTGGAGATTTGTTCTGTTTTTTTCATTTGGGACATGTCTCCTCATTTTAGCACCCTCTTTGTGTTTGTTTCTATGTATTATGTTGAGCTGCTATGTCTCACAGGCTTGGTAGCATGGCCTAATATAGTAGATGTTCTGTAGGGTCCAGTAGCACAGTCTCTCCAATCACCCAAGTTGGGTACTAGAGGTGTGTGCCCTATGTGAGCTGTATACATCCTCCTCTTATAGTTGAGGAGGATGCCCTTGATTGCTATTGGCATATCAATGGGAGGGATTTACCTCCAGGCCAATCAGTTGCAAGAATTGGCTGCGACCACCAACCACTGACCTCCAACCACTGTGGAGGATCTACTGTACTGTACAGGGGTTCACCTCACAGAACAGGATTTACTTCAGAGGGGCTCTGGCACACACTGAGTCTGTGTCACTTGTGGCGGTAGATGGGAGTTAGTGCTTCAATGTGGTCTGAAGCTGCTGTCCACTGGGTGTGTTGGCTCTGGGGCCTCTTAGGAAGTGCTGGCCAAAGTCAGCCACAGTTTGTGTTCTACCCAGGGCCACTTGCTACAAACTGAATACAAAACGATCTTCAGATACCTGCTAATTGTGCTGGGCTTAATGGTGCCCTTGCAAGGCCAAGCTGTGAACCAAGGTTGGCTGCTGCTAGTGCCAGGCCTGTGGTCACTTAGCAAACAGTACAGGGCTCACTGAGATAGATTCTGCTTGTTTGAGAGATTTTAGAAAAACCTGAACCATGAGCCAAGGCAGATCATTCTATGGAAAAGTCATTGGAAACAGCTGAGGTAAGCCCTAAAATTGGGTGGGCAGGACCTCAGGGAGTCACCAGGGTGGGGCAAACAGTGTGAGCCAAGTTGATAGAATCTCAGATATGATGCCTACTTGCCAGTTCTGTTAGGGGAGGGCTCATGAAAGGAACAAGGGCTTTTGCCAGTACTTCTGTCAGGACAAAGCTGCCCCAAGCTGTCATCTTTATGCTGGACAGTCCAGTTCCTTCTCAGATGTTGTTGTTGTCTTTCAAACTTCTGCACCAGCCCTGGACTTCAGAGGAAGTTAATCTGAGTTAGTCCATGCATGGGCTCTTTAAGAGGAACTGCTGGGACTCCAGCAGCCTCTGTCTCCCTCAACCTCAACCCCTGCTGGTTTTTACAGATAGAAGTTATGGGGACTTTTACTCCCAACACTAGAACACTGGGCTGAGGTCCTGGTGTGAAGCTGGGACCCCTTGATCATCAGGGGGACCTCTGAAGCTGAGATATCTTCCTGATTTTTATCTGCCACACATAGGCATGGGACCAGCCCATTCAATGTCTCTACCCCTTTTAGCACTCATAATGTGGTTTCTTCTTAAATTCCCTAGGTGTAGGACTTCCATTCAGCTCTATTGCGGAGGGTTCTGAATGATGTTTGTTCTGCAGTTTTGTGTCAGTTTAATGTGATTGTAAAAGGAAGTGAGTACCACATTTGCCTATGCCACTATCTTAACCAGAAGTCCCAGTACAAATTTGGATAATTAAATCCCCTTAAATATTTAAACTGCATTTATAAATTTAAGAGTTGATTTTTATTTTAACATTTCAAATGCTTGCAGAGAAAATTTATAATTAATGAGTACTTTTGCAAGTATTTAAATAACTCTTATAAATTTAATATATTAAATGAATAAATACAGCCAATTATATTCTCTTAACTATTCCAACTACTTAGAAAAAAGAAGAGTGTTTATATGGTAAGAAATGAAGAAATTGGAAAGAGAAGGTAGTGTGATAGAGGCATGCTGATACGAGGCCTTAAAGATGTATCCTAAGGAATTAGTACTAAGAGGTCTGGAACTAAGGTTTTCTGAAATTAGAATCATAGGCATGCTTCAACACATACACACCCAGACCCCACCCAGACCTACTTCATCTCATCTGCTGTGAATATTTTGAAAAGATTCCTTGGTTCCTGATGTCACCCAAGTCTCCCCAAACCTCCAACTCCCCCAACCCAACCCCACTTCTTACACCTCAGCTTGCTTATGAATCACTGGCAAGAGTGCAGGGAAGATGTGCAGATTTGCTAGTAATCACCTAGTGCAGTGGTCCCCAACTCCCAGGCCCCAGACTGGTACCGGTCTGTGGGCCATTTGGTACCGGTCTGCAGAGAAAGAATAAATAACTTACATTATTTCTGTTTTATTTATATTTAAGTCTGAATGATGTTTTATTTTTAAAAAATGACCAGATTCCCTCTGTTACATCCGTCTAAGACTCACTCTTGACGCTTGTCTCGGTCACATGATACATTTATCTGTCCCACCCTAAAGGCCAGTCCGTGAAAATATTGTCTGACATTAAACCAGTCTGTGGCCCAAAAAAGGTTGGGGACCACTGACCTTGTGTCTTCCTTGTGAGCGACTCCCCTGGAACAAATATTTAGAGAGTAGAGCACTAAGGATTTGGAGGATACCCACAAGGAGGGGACAGAAGTAAGGGAAGCCTAAAAAATAAATTATGGAATTCTATATCTATGTCTTAAAAGAATGACAAAGTCATAAAACTTACCTTTCGTACTTAGCACATATGAGAAAACCAAGTCCTGGGTTTCTATTCCCTTCCTCTCCCAAATACGCAAATATATGTATTATCAAATGCCTTAGAATAGAAATCTCTGATGCTAAAAATTTACATTTGAATGTAGTGAGGGTTCTACCAAATATTTAAGGCAGTGATCAGGAAGACTTTTTCAAAAGAGGCCTCTGCCCTGAATGACAAAAAATTCAACGAATCATTCTCTTTTCTTCTCCTTCTCCTTCTCCTTCTTCTTCTTCTTTTTATATGCTCACCACTTAGCAAAGCAGTTATGGGAGAAATTTAGGTGATGTTCCTTTCCTTCAGACTGTACAATTTAAATGAGGAGATGAGTCTAACCCAAATATAACAATAAAAACAATATGAGACCATGTACAATCAAATGCTAGGTAGATTGTAACAATGTGTAGATTGAGTAGAAAATAGAAGGAAGATGTCTGAGATGGCTGGAGAGGCAGGTTGGGCTCGACAGAGATACAAAGTCATCAGCTGATGTTCACAGAATGGGTGGGACACCTAGCCCAATCTAGATGCAGAGGCGACCGTACACCTTTAGGAAAAGGTCCATTAGAGAAATATTGAAAATTACGGGCTAGCTGACCACATTTTTCAAAGGAATATCAGGACACATGGTTTGACACATGGTCTAACAACAGGAAAGAATATTTTTAATTAGCGCTGTCCCAGAAAATCTAGAACATATGGTTACTGTTTTTATGGGCCAAGAAAATCCTAACCGCAAGAGAGGGCTGAACAGATCAATCCTAGGTAGACAAGAAACAGACACACCATCCAGGAAGCTGCTGAACTCTTTCCAACACTCATCAGTTAATGTTCTTTGTTCAGGTTTCTGTTAATCTTTTCAGAGAAAAGCTCAGTCCCTGAACGATGAAAGACAAGCTGGAGAATTTATGTTGTGATTTCTTAAATTCGTTAATATTCTCTCAATTGCTTCAAATAATTTTTGTAGTAGACAGGGTATAAATAACGAGTGTAAAAATGTTTCTACCACATGGAGTAATAAAATAAAATTCAATTTAGAGTTGGATTTCTGTAAGAAAAAGGGAACACCCACACCCCAAGAAGTTACTAGGCATCTTGTCAGAGCCCTCATTTATATTGAAAAAATATATTTAAAAATACCAAGATCGCTATGCATAATCTTGCCCTTCACTTCCCCGATGTCTCACTGTTTTGCTCGCTGTTTTAATAGTTTGCCATCTGAAATATAATGCATGCCAGGAGCTTCCTTATCCAGTTTTGCAATTTAATGATCTTAGCAATTATTGGAAAAGAAACAGTTTTTACAGCTTAAACTCAAGTCTTGGCAGGCTAAAACATCTTTTATTTCGCCTTTCAGCAAATTCCAGAGCTCAGAGATGACTTGCCAATTCATTCGCAATATCATCAAGGAAATGCACATTTTTCTCCTTTTATGGTCAGTGAATATATTGACCAAGATGATGTGGTAATCATTGTTGTAACAACAAAACCACACATTTGAACAACTCTTCTTTGTTTCTAAAACAAAAGCTTATATGAATCTTAAAATAGACTGCTCACAAAGATTAGGGGATATTTTATAGCTTCATATTCAGTTTGAAATATCCCCTAATTTTTGTGAGCAGTATTTATGCATTTCTGATAAAAGCAAAAATATATGTATGTTATGAGATTTCCTGGATACTAGATGTGTTTTTTCCCCCAATCTTCCACTATTATTTCAGGTCTCAAAAAATCTGCATACATTTAAAGACAGAACTCAACTTTCATTAGCTGGAGTTGCTAAAAAAGGGGAAATACCCAAACACACAATGGTAGAAAAGAAATATTTTGCAACCATTAAAATTTAAAAATGTAGTCAGCCTTTAAAAAGAATGAATTCTGACACATGCTAGGACATGGGTGAACCTTGAAGACATTATGCCAAGTGAAATAAGCCAAACACAAAAGGAGAAATACTGTATTATTTCACTTATAGAATAAGGTACCTAGAGAAGTCAAATTCATAGAGACAGGAAGTAGAATGGTGACCACCAGGGACTGGGATTAGAATAAAATGGGGAAGTTTTTGTTTAATGGTTATCGAGTTTCGGTTTTGGAAAATGAAAAGAATTCTGGAGATGGATAGTGGTGATGGTTGCATGATAATATATTTAATGCCATTGATCTGTACATTTAAAAATAATTAAGATGGTAAATTTTGTTATATATATTTTTCCAAAATTTTTTAAATAAAAAAATTAATTATAAATAAACTTCTAGATATTCACATCACCAGTTATCTACCTGAATAAAAGTTTTCCCTGTCCTAATTCCCAAACCTAGGTAGGTTCAAAGCTGACAGGTGAATTATTCATGGCCTTTGGAGAATTCAGTCAAATCCTAGGTACTCAATAAATGTAGCTGGTGACAATGGTGAGTCAGTTATTTACCTCATGTTCTTGTATAATTAAATATCGATACATTAAAAAAAATTTTTTTTATTTATTCATTTTAGAGAGGAGAGGGAGAGGCAGAGAGAGAGAAGGGGGGAGGAGCTGGAAGCATCAACTCCCATATGTGCCTTGACCAGGCAAGCCCAGAGTTTCGAACCGGCAACGTCAGCATTTCCAGGTCGACGCTTTATCCACTGCGCCACCACAGGTCAGGCAAGTCTCAATACATTTTAATATCATTTAAATATAATAATACATAGCTAAATTTCTCCAATGTTTACTATATTCTGATTACTAATCTAAGTATTAAAATTTTAGCAACCCTATCAGGTTTTATATATGAGGAAAGTAGTCTCAGAGAAGTAATTTGACCTTCACGACTAGCTTCTAAGTGATACATCTTTGATATTAATCACACCAGCCAGCCTCCATGACTTTAAAGCAATAGTCTAAAGCAAGGTTTTGGAAAACAAAGGAGCCCAGCATAAGTACTACTATTTCCATGGGTAAATCTCTTTGCTCAATCTTTCTTTTATTCCATAAACATTTATTAAGCACTAACTATGTTTCAAGTAATGTGCCAAGAGGTAAAGGTTACTAAAACTACCATATTTCCCCATGTGTAAGACACTTCCGTGTATAAAACGCACCTTAATTTTGGGGCCCGAAATTTGAAAAAAGGACAACAAGCATGAAAAAGCAGGAAATGCAAGTTTAATATCTATAACCACTGTATAAGATGCACACAGTTCTTAGACCCCCAATTTTTTTGAAAGAAGTGTATCTTATACGTGGGAAAACACGGTATAGGACACAGTCTTACAGGCCAATAAAGAAAGGGAGAAATGAAACGTAAATGAGAAAATATGATAAGGAACACTGCCAGGCCACAGAGGAGGGTCAGTGCCACCTGGGATGGGACACTGTTTTTTCCCTTTGTATTCTTTTTTTTTTTTTTTTTTTTTTTTTTTTTGTATTTTTCTGAAGCTGGAAACGGGGAGAGACAGTCAGACAGACTCCCGCATGCTCCCGACCGGGATCCACCCGGCACGCCCACCAGGGGGCGACGCTCTCCCCTCCAGGGCATCGCTCTGTCGCGACCAGAGCCACTCTAGCGCCTGGGACAGAGGCCAAGGAGCCATTCCCAGCGCCCGGGCCATCCTTGCTCCAATGGAGCCTCGGCTGCGGGAGGGAAGAGAGAGAGAGGAAGGAGAGGGGGAGGAATGGAGAAGCAGATGGGCGCTTCTCCTGTGTGCCCGGGCCGGGAATCGAACCCGGGACTTCTGCACGCCAGGCCGACACTCTACCACTGAGCCAACCGGCCAGGGCCTTTCCCTTTGTATTCTTTAAGAAACATTTCAACTCTTTTATTTCACTGGTATGACATTAAAATGGATTAGGCAACAGAGAAAAGTAAAATATGTATCAGAAGATATTGAGGATACAAGAAAATAGAAGACACTCTATATAATATACATTAACTACAAGACCACCAGCTAGGAAGGCTGGGCTACAAGGTTGAGCAGATTAAGAGATTGGGGGGAAGGGAAGCTATTTTAAAAAAGTAAGCAATAAGCAATATTTAGTGTATATAGTAAAATAAAATACAAAAGAATTCAGGGTCACATGCTTTATTGTTAAGGATCCTACAATCAAACAGGGAGGAAAAAGGTACAAATAGGAAACATTTTTTAAAACAATAATTCATATGGACAAATCAACGTAATGTAAAAGATACATAGATAATAATCAGGAACCAAACAGAGGAGTAAAAACAATAAGATCCCAGAGGTTTGGGGTCCAATTTAGAATAAAGGAGGGATGATGTTGGGGAAGAGGAAAAGGACATTGCAAACTGGGAAGAACAACAGTGAAGCACTAGGGATCGGAACAAACTGAGTCCCATAAGCTTCAAACGAAAACTCAAAGAAGCAGCAAGCAAAGAGGGTGACTGTTCTATAGGTGTCTGTTCACAGATGACACGGAGGGACTCCGGAGAATGAGAAGTACCTACAAGGTCATGGAAGAACACCTAAAATATACTTCCAAGTCGTATGAATTTGATTTCGCTAGTCCTAGAATTGTGTGGATCCTGCTAGCCAAAGGCTGAACTTCAAATAATTTAAGCATGTCCCTTATTAAAATGTAATCAAACAGAAGGGCTCCAACTTTTCATAGAGCACTCAGTCTTGACTCAACTAGATATTGGGTAACTGACCAGAGCTAAATCTGAACTTAGTTCAGTGCAGGAAAGGAGTCAGAATGGAAAGTCCACTCTGTGAAGTCTAATAACAGCAGCTCTCACATATTGCACACGTCACTGTGCACCAGACACTGTTCTAAGAGTTCGTTGAGGGCTCACTTATTTCATCTTCATAATCCCCTGGAAGTGGAAAGTGGTGTTGCTGCGCCAGAGGCCAGGCCCTGAACCACCACCACTCTTGTCTTCTACTGTTTTCAAAGGATTATGTAAAATTCTGTCTGTTCTTAGAACAGAAGGGCAATTATGAATACTCATTTTCTGATGCTCAGAAGTTGTATATGAATGCAATGCAACACTTTCCAACTGTGATCTATCTAGCCTCAAGAATCTGTTTTATTTTTAATGAATTTAAAAGAAATTTAATGAATTTACTTATAGCCTGACACATGCCATGAAGAATTTGAGATCAAAAGAAATACAGTTTTATAGGAAGTGGATTCTGAATGAAGTAGATTCTATGGTATCATAAAAAAAGTATTCTTGTGAATTTTGAAAATGATCGAAAATGAACCCACAGAATTTGTTCCTCAGACCTGTGTTTGTTTACAGCTCCAGAGACTTAGCCCCTTCTTGAGATTCAAGATACATGCTCATCTGGAAACTCAGCAACCCAATCTGTTCCCTGAAAGATAATGAATGACTTTGTAATATCAGGCATCAGAGAAGACTCATTTTCTGATGCTCAGAAGAAAAGGTAAATTTAAAATGTCATTCTCATTTCATCATAACTGATAAAAATTTGTTCAGTTCCTGTTAACCTGTTAAACAAAGAAGCTGAAAACATACAGACACCCTGAAAAAGGAGACTAAAGGCAGCAGGCATTGCAGCAAAGTAAAAACAACACTGTCCCTAGGGGCAACCAGCCGTGCTTAGAGGGCAATGGTGTTTAGTGTTTGAGCACAGTTTTTCCAACCTTGATGCAATTGCCTGTTTGATTGTTATATGTAATAGGCTTAGTCGTGTCTCACCCAAACTCACATGGGAGAAATTCTAACCTCTGCACATTCGACCCCTCAGAAAGTGATTGTATTTGGAGATAAGATCTTTAAAGGGGTAAGTCAATTGCAATGAGGTCATAAGGGTGGGCCTTAATCCAATATGCCTGGTGTCTTTATAAAGAGAAAATTTGGACACACACACACAGTTTGAGATATGAAGATACAGAAAGAAGATGGCTATCTATGAGTCAAGGAGAGATTCCTTGGGAAAAATCAACCCTGCTGATATCTTGATATCGGATGTCTAACCTCCAAAATTGAGATAATGTCTGTTTTACAAGCCACTTGGTCAGTGGTACTTTGTTATGACAGCCCTGGAGAACTAATGCACTGTACCGTCCACTAGACTGGAAGCTAGATGAGGGTTACCCTGTGTCTGGATGTCTTCTCTACCCTTGTATCCCCAGTACCTGTCATGGGCTGGATGCACAGTAGATGCTTAATAAATGTTGTGAATGAATGAATACCTGACTGTAGCTGGACGTCTTGGCTCATTTTACTGGATTACAAGCTTGTAACCATTACCAAATATGATCAAAAGGAATTTCTTCCCTTTCCCAAAAAATAACTTTATATTCAGATTTTTTAAAATGATCCCTATATATTGTGAAAAAGAGAGCGATATAGAAAAGAAAAAGCAATCACTTAGAATCTTGCTGCTTAGACATAACCACTTTAAATTTTGAGGCTTTCAGGTCTTTTATCTATACATATACATTTTTTAACATGGTAGAATAATACTGCATCACTTACCATGTCACATTTTCCCTACATCATTAAAAATTATCCATATACATTTTAAATGCCTGTAACACTTATGTCATCTGTATCTTTCATGATTAAAATCCTCATTTTTAGACATTCAGGTTTTCCCAAAATTTTTCCACTATAATCAGCACTACAAACATTTAAAAATTTTTTTTCTGGGCCTGGCTGGTTGGCTCAGCAGTAGAGAGTTGGCCCGGAGTGTGGAAGTCCTGGGTTCGATTCCCAGCCAGGGCACACAGGAGAAGCACCCATCTGCTTCTCCCCCCTCCCCCTCTCCTTCCTCTCTGTTTCTCTCTTCCCCTCCCACAGCCGAGGCTCCATTGGAGCAAAGTTGGCCCGGGCGCTGGGGATGGCTCCATGGCCTCCGCCTCAGGCGCCAGAATGGTTCCGATTGCAGTGAAGCAACGCCCCAGCGGGGCTGAACATCACCCCCTGGTGGACATGCCGGGTGGATCCTGGTTGGGCATATGCAGGAGTCTGTCTGCCTGTCTGTCTGTCTGCCTCCCCCCCCTCCCCCAGCTTCTCACTTTGGAAAAATACAAAAAAATAAATAAAATAAAAATTATTTTTCCTTTTTCAAAAATTTTTATTATTTTTTATTGATTGATTTTAGAGAGAGAGAGAGAGAGAGACATCAGTTTGTTGCTTCACCTATTAATGCATTCATTGGTTGAGTCTTATACACACCCAGAGTGGGAATCGAACTGCCAACATTGGCATACCAGACAATGCTCAAACCAGCTGAGCCAACTGGCCAGGCCCAGCATTGTAATTTGTGTGTGAAAATGTTTCTATCCACTTTTCCAAATTCTTTAAAGAATGACATCATAGCACTATAATTATTGATTAAAAACTGCATAGCCATTTGAATCGATGGTTAAGGCAATTGATTCCTTTTTGAAAAAAATAAGCCAATTTATACTCTCACAAGCAGTTCATGAGATTTGCCATCACAGTTTACCTCAGGTATGATTTTTACTTATCTTGTTCATTTGAGAAGACAAAATGGCCTCTGAGTGTCATTTTAATTTTCATCCTCTGAATATTAATGAGTTTCCCATTTCACTGCATACATTAACCACTTATAATTTTGCATTTTGAATTGCCTGTGTGTGCCTTTTGAAAGTGGCTTTTCTGAACGCTGGTTAGGAAGTGGTTTTCTACTAGGCCCCTACTGCAACATAACCTGACTTTCAAGAAGCCTCTTCTTCTAAGTTAATTAGAGCAGTGGTCCCCAACCTTTTTTGGGCCACGGACCGGTTTAATGTCAGAAAATATTTTCACGAACCGGCCTTTAGGGTGGGACAGATAAATGTATCACATGACCGAGACAAGCGTCAAGAGTGAGTCTTAGACGGATGTAACAGAGGGAATCTGGTCACTTTTTAAAAATAAAACATCGTTCAGACTTGAATATAAATAAAATGGAAATCATGTAAGTTATTTGTTCTTTCTCTGCGGACCGATACCAAATGGCCCACGGACCAGTACCGGTCCGCGGCCCGGGGGTTGGGGACCACTGAATTAGAGAATACATCCTAGAGCTGTTCAAGGATCTCATCCCTGGCTGCCACACTGTAATGAAGTCTTCACCATTCCGAGTAGACAGAGAAACTCGTTCCGGTTATTCACCTCCTAGTAACAAAATTTTGATACCTCAAGTGCATATGGATATGTTTAATTTAACCATCTAAGTCTAAAAACAGTTTTCTTTGTGGACTGAAAAGAAAGTTCTCACTTCAAAAAATAAAACAGTGAAATTTTTGTGAGAAAGGCAGATAGCTCTATACTTCCAATACAATTTTGGTATAAATGTGTCTATTTTGCAGCTGCATTTGTTAAATCCAGGACACAGAGGAAATTAAAAATGCATATATTTGTAAAGAAAAATACATATATTTGTCAACTGATTTATTCTAAGATTCACACCCACAACAAAACAAAATGTTGTGTCTTAAATAAACCTTAAAGGTCTTTAATCAAATGGCTATATGCTCAGACAAGGGAAACTTTGATATTATTGTTTTTTAAGGCAGTGCTTAGTAGCAGAGCTCAGTTTTAGAGAAACTGACTAGACTGGCTCTATTTTGTAGGGATATTGGTGATAATGAGCAGCTGAGGGAAGCCAGTCGAGTATCGTGAAATAAGGATCCTGCAACTCCTAATTCTTTAATTGGCTTCCTTTGGACGTTCTCACTCAGCTGATCCTCCCTGTCCTTGCTCCCTGTCTCCCAGTCCCAGTGGAAAGTGTCCCACGCTTTCTCAAAGATAACCCCTGCCTCTCCTTCCTTCATCTGCTCCCCTCATACCTCCGGCTGTCATCTGTTTCTTCCCTGTCATAGTTGTCATCCTTCCCTCTCCATCTGTTCCTCAAACTAAAAATACACTTGACTTTCCTTTTACTAAAAAAAAAAAAGCTTCATTCTATGCTTTCCTAGTTGACATTACCCTGTTTCTCCCCTTTTCCAACTCCTCGCAATGTACTGTTTTTCTTTTACTCCAATTTCCTTCCTACTTCCTACACACATATATTGAGGTAGCTGCTGCTTTGACTCTACCCCAAATAGGTTTGTCTGTTCTTGAACTTTGTATAAATGAACTCATAGTATGCATTCCTTTGTGTCTGGCTTCTTTTACACATTTATTATTTTTATTGTGATAAAATATAGATCACATAAAATTTACTGTTCAACCATTTTAAGTATATGGTTCAGTGGCATCGAGTACATTCGCATTGTTGTGCAACCATCAGCACCGTTTTTTCCAGAACTTTTCTGTTTTTTAAATTAAGCAAGAACTCCCCAGTCTTCCTCCCCTCCGACACTAGTAACTTCTATTCTACTTTCTGTCTCTATGAATTTGCCTATTCCAGGCAGCTTAAATAAGTGGAATCATGCAATACTTCCCCTTTTGTGACTGGCTTATTTCACTTAGTATAATGTCTTCAAGATTCATCCATGCCATAGCGTGTATCCGAACTTCATTCCTTTCAAAGACCAAGTAATATTCCACTGTATGTGTATATCACATTTTTTTATTCATCATTCACAATGAATAACTACCTTTGGCTATTATGAATAGTGCCATATGAAAATTGGTATGTAAATATCTATTTGAGCCTCTGATTTAAATTCTTTTGGGTGCATAACTAGAAGTGAAATTGCTAGGTCATATGATAATTCTATATTTAACTTATTAAGGAATCGCCAAATGGTTTTCCATAGTGGCTGCATCATTTTACATAGCCAGTGAAGCATTTCTCTATATTCTTGCCAGCACTTGCTCTCTCACTTTTTTTTTTAAATAGCCATTTTAATGAGTATGAGGTGGAATCTCATTGTGGTTCTTACTTACACGTTTATTCTTAAAATGCTCTCTATTCTTAGTTCTTACCTTCATATTGGTTCCTTGTTTATTTTTCATTCTCCTTGGCTGATCCTTTCTTCACTGTCTGCTCTTCAATGTGGGTTTCCCTGGTTCATTCTCAGTATCTCCTGCTTTCTTTTCACACTGCTCCTGGAGAGTTTATCTACTCCCATGATAAAAGAATTATGCCCATGATGGTAACTGTCAAATATGTATTACTCTAGCCAGGATCTCTCTCTGAGCACTGTATTTGCCCTTAAATCATCAGCTTTGGAAAATAAAAGACTGTGAAATTTGAAAACTGATTAAAAATATGGACATAATGTTCTTTGTTGCTGGTGATGGGATTAGGAAGTAAGGAAGAAGGAAAAGACTTTCACATTCTTTTATTGTGTTAGAAAAATATAAAATTTAACATCATAATTATTGTTTTAATAGACTTTATTTTTTTAAAGAGCATTATCAGGTTCACAGCAAAATGAGTAGAAGATACAGCGATTTCCCATTTACCCCCTGCCTTCACATATGCACAGCCTCTTCCACTTTCAAAATCCTGTATCAGACTAGTGCTTATGGTGCAATTGATGAACCTATACTGGTACATCATTATCACCCAGAGTCCATAGTTTGAGTTCACTCTTGGTGGGTATATTCTATGGGGTTGGACAAATATAGAGTGACATGTACAGTATTCACTATTATGGTATCATACCAAGTATTTTCACTGCCCTAAAAGTTCTCTGTGCTCTACTTATCTGTCCTTATCTGTCTCCTAATTCCTGGCAACCAGTGAGTTGTTTTGATACTGTCTCCATAGTTTTACCTTTTCCAAAATGTCGAGTAGGAATCATACCCTATATAACCTTTTCAGATAGCTTATTTCACTTAGTAAAATGCATGTAAGATTCCTCCATGTCTTTTCATGGCCTCTTAGCTCATTTCTTTTTAGTGCTGAGTAATAGCCCATTGTCTGGTTGTACCACAGTTTATTTATCCATTCACCTAATGAGGGATATCTTGATTGCTATAATTAAAGCTGCTGTAATCATATGTGTGCAATTTTTCTTTTGCAAACAAAAACTTTCAACTTATTTGTGTAAAGTCAAGGAGTAGGATTGTTGGATTATATGGTAAGTCTATATTTAGTTTTACAAAAAACACCAAGCTGTCCAAAGTGGCTATAGCATTTTGATTTCCACCAGTAATGAATTAGAGTTCCTGCTGCTCCACATCCTTGCCAGTGTTTGGTGTTATTAGAGAAAAAAAAAAAAGAATTTGACAAGCTGGACTTCATTAAAATTAAAAACTTCTGTTCTTTAAACATATATAATTTTATAAACCAATGTTACCCCCATAAATTCAATTGAAAAAGAAAAATAAAGATGATCAAATAAAAAGAAAAAACATATCACAAAGCAGTAATTCGTGCTTGCTTAATAAATTGTGCAAACAGCATTTATTGTAGGAATTCAGAGAAGAGAGTGATACACAGGATACACACTTTCTTGGCCAAGGTTTCATAATTTCATGTCGACAGAGGCAGGTCTAGAATGGAGATCCCTTCCTTCTCACTCTTTACACTTAACTACCGTATTAAAAAAATTTTTTTTAACTTCTGTTCTCCAAAGATATTGAGAAGTCAAGAGAATGAGAAGAAAAGCCACAGATAGGAGAAAATATTTGTAAAAGTAAAAAATATTTGTAAAAGACCTATCTGATAAAGGACAATCCAAAGTATACAAAGTATGCTTTGCTACCCAAACTTTTAAAATTCAACAAGAAGAAAACTAACAACCCAATTAAAAGGGGGGCAAAGGCCCTGGCCGGTTGGCTCAGCAGTAGAGCGTCGGCCTGGCGTGCGGGGGACCCGGGTTCGATTCCCAGCCAGGGCACATAGGAGAAGCGCCCATTTGCTTCTCCACCACTCCCCTCCTTCCTCTCTGTCTCTCTCTTCCCCTCCCGCAGCCAAGGCTCCATTGGAGCAAAGATGACCCGGGCGCTGGGGATGGCTCCTTGACCTCTGCCCCAGGCACTAGGGTGGCTCTGGTCGTGGCAGAACGACGCCCCGGAGGGGCAGAGCATCGCCCCCTGGTGGGCAGAGCTTCGCCCCTGGTGGGCGTGCCAGGTGGATCCCGGTCGGGCGCATGCGGGAGTCTGTCTGACTGTCTCTCCCCGTTTCCAGCTTCAGAAAAGTACACACACACACACACACACACACACACACACAAATAAAAAAATAAAAATAAAAAAAAGAATATTCACATTGTTGTGCAACCATCTCCAGAACTCTTTTCATCTTGCAAAACTGAAACTCTATACCCACGAAACAACTCTACATTTCCTCCCTCTTCTGTTCCCCCTGGCAACAACCATTCTACTTTTTGTTTCTATAATTTTGACTTCTTAGTCACCTCATATAAATATTTGTTCTTCTACAACTGGCTTATTTCTCTTAGCATAATGTCTCCAAGGTTCATCCTTGTTGTATAGTAGTGTATAACAAGATTTCCCATGTTTTTTCATTTTAAAAATCATTAATATTTTCAATTAAGTCATGTATGTAGTGCTAGTTATTTGCCTCACCTGTTCCTCTCCCATTATCTAGTCCCCATTCTCTCCCGGCTCTGACTCCCAGAGGCTGGCCTCATGGACTACTTCACCCTTGTCCTCTGGTTTCTGGTTGGGTCTGGCTAGTGGGAAGCACCATCAGGAGCCTGAAGGCCACCAGGTATTTATTCAGCGCACCCCCAATCCCCCCACACACACACTCCCTTCCTGCCTCACCAGCAGCTGCTCTTCATTCCTCTTCCTGCTCTTGCTAGTCCCTGCATGCTTCACCGTCCTTTCTTTGTTTTTGTTGTTCCTTTAGCTTCGCCCATACTTTCCAAAATAATCTTTTTATTCAAGTCTCTTTATTAAACCCTTTTAGGTATGCCATCTATTTACATGATTTCTGCTGTGATCCCAAGTACAACATGCAGCTATAAAAAAAAATAATGTAGAAGTGAAAAATAAAAATTTGTGTTTATCTCCATAGCTCTTGACTCCCTTTCATTCCATGTACAGCTGCCATTTCACTTCTGTTTTTGTTTTTTTTTTATGGGGGAAGGGGGCTGGGCAGGATTGACTTGATCTCACTTTTAATTTGCCTCAAACAATATGTTAACTCCTTCTCTGGTTCAGAAATCCAGGCCTAAGCCATGGCAGGAGGGTGTTTCCCTGTCCTAGGATTGTGCTGAGAATGGTTTTATGAGTCACTGCCATGATCCAGTTCAGACCAATAAGACGCTAGGGGATATTGCTGGGGGGGGGGGGGATTTCTCTCAGAGAACCATGCTTGGAAGTGAGGCCCAGAACTGCTAGGCCAGTTTGAGGAGTCAGCAGAGGAGGCTGAGCCAGGAGAATCAGGGAAACCAAGTTGGGCCACTGGATTAAGACACCAAAGCCAACTTTAAACCCAACAGGCTACTACACTTCCAATTATGGAATCTAATAAATTTCATGCATTTCTGTTTACTTGTAACAAAAGTATCTTAACCAATACATGTATATACTGTAAAACACACCTACACAGGCCCTAGCCGGTTGGCTCAGTGGTAGAGCGTCGGCCTGGCGTGCAGGGGTCCCGGATTCAATTCCCGGCCAGGGCACATAGGAGAAGCGCCAATCTGCTTCTCCACCCCTCTCCCTCTTCTTCCTCTCTGTCTCTCTCTTCCCCTCCCGCAGCCAAGGCTCCATTGGAGCAAAGATGGCCCTGGCGTTGGGGATGGCTCCGTGGCCTCTGCCCCAGGCGCTAGAGTGGCTCTGGTTGCAGCAGAGCGACGCCCCGGAGGGGCAGAGCGTCGCCCCTGGTGGACGTGCCGAGTGGATCTCGGTTGGGCGCATGCGGGAGTCTCTCTGACTGTCTCTCCCCGTTTCCAGCTTCAGAAAACTACAAAAAAATAAAATAAAACAAAAATAAAAATAAAAAAACACACCTACACAAAGGGGATCATAGCATAGATTTTCTGCAGCAAATAACTTTTTTCACTAAATCATATATTCTGAACATCTTGCCCAGATAAGGACATTCAGTTCTCTTCATTATTTTATTAATTTTTATTATTTTTTTTAATAATTTTCTTTTTAATGGGGCAACATCAATAAATCAGGATACATATATTCAAAGATAACAACTCCAGGTTATCTTGTCATTCACTTATGTTGCATACCAATCACCCAAAGTCAGATTGTCCCTCTGTCAACTTCTATCTAGTTTTCTTTGTGCCCCTCCCCCTCCCCCTTTCCCTCTCTCTCCCCCCTCCCCCCGTAACCACCACACTCTTATCAATGTCTCTTAGTTTCACTTTTATGTCCCACATACGTATAAAATAATGCAGTTCCTGGTTTTTTCTGATTTACTTATTTCACTTCGTATAATGTTATCAAGATCCCACCATTTTGTTGTAAATGATCCGATGTCATCATTTCTTATGGCTGAGTAGTATTCCATAGTGTATATGTGCCACATCTTCTTTATCCAGTCATCTATTGACAGGCTTTTTGGTTGTTTCCATGTCCTGGCCACTGTGAACAATGCCGCAATGAACATGGGGCTGCATGTGTCTTTACGTAACAATGTTTCTGAGTTTTTGGGGTATATACCCAGTAGAGGGATTGCTGGATCATAAGGTAATTCTATTTTCAGTTTTTTGAGGAACCACCATACTTTCCTCCATAATGGTTGTACTACTTTATATTCCCACCAACAGTGTATGAGGGTTCCTTTTTCTCCACAGCCTCTCCAACATTTGCTATTACCTGTCTTGCTAATAATAGCTAATCGAACAGGTGTGAGGTGGTATCTCATTGTAGTTTTGATTTGCATTTCTCTAATAGCTAATGAAGATAAGCATCTTTTTATATATCTGTTGGCCATTTGTATTTCTTCCTGGGAGAAGTGTCTGTTCATGTCCTCTTCCCATTTTTTTATTGGATTGTTTGTTTGTTTGTTGTTGAGTTTTATGAGTTCTTTGTATATTTTGGATATTAGGCCCTTATCTGAGCTATTGTTTGAAAATATCATTTCCCATTTAGCTGGCTGTCTGTTTATTTTGTTATCAGTTTCTCTTGCTGAGCAAAAACTTCTTAGTCTGATGTAGTCCCATTCATTAATTTTTGCCTTCACTTCTCTTGCCATTGGAGTCAAATTCATAAAATGCTCTTTAAAATCCAGGTCCATGAGTTTAGTACTTATGTCTTCTTCTATGTACTTAATTGTTTCAGGTCTTATGTTTAGATCTTTGATCCATTTTGAGTTAATTTTTGTACAGGGGGAGAGACTGTAGTCCAGTTTCATTCTTTTGCATGTGGCTTTCCAGTTTTCCCAGCACCATTTATTGAAGAGGCTTTCTTTTCTCCATTGTGTGTTCTTGGCCCTTTATCAAAAATTATTTGACTATATATATGTGGTTTTATTTCTGGGTTTTCTATTCTGTTCCATTGGTCTGAGTGTCTATTTCTCTGCTAAAACCACGCTGTTTTGATTGTCATGGCCCTATAATATAGTTTGAAGTCAGGTATTGTAATGCCCCCAGCTTCATTCTTTTTCTTTAGGATTGCTTTGGCTATTCGGGGTTTTTTATAGTTCCATATAAATCTGATGATTTTTTGCTCCATTTCTTTAAAAAACGTCATTGGAATTTTGATGGGAATTGCATTAAATTTGTATACTTTATGAATAATATGGCCATCTTGATTATATTTATTCTTCCTAGCCAAGAACAAGGTATATTCTTCCATCTCATTATATCTTTTTCGATTTCCCTTAACAATGGTTTATAGTTTTCATTATATAAGTCCTTTACATTCTTTGTTATGTTTATTCCTAAGTATTTTATTTTTTTTGTTGCAATCGTGAAGGGGATTATTCTTTTGAGTTCATTCTTAATTGTTTCATTGTTGGCATATAGAAAGGCTATTGACTTCTGTATGTTAATTTTGTACCCTGAAACCTTACTGTATTGGCTTATTGTTTCTAGTAGTCTTTTTGTGGATTCTTTGGGGGTTTCGATGTATAGGATCATATCATCTGCAAAAAGTGATACCTTTACTTCTTCTTTTCCGATATGGATGCCTTTTATTTCTTTGTCTTGTCTGATTGCTCTGGCTAGAACCTGTAGCACCACATTAAATAAGAGTGCAGAGAGTGGACAACCCTGTCTTGTTCCTGATTTAAGGGGGAAAGCCTTCAGTTTAGTGCCATTTAATATGATGTTAGCTGATGGTTTATCATATATGGCCTTTATCATGTTGAGATATTTTTCTTCTATACCCATTTTGTTGAGAGTCTTAAACATAAAATTGTGTTGTATTTTATCGAAAGCCTTTTCTGCATCTATTGATAAGATCATGTGGTTTTTGTTCTTTGTTTTGTTGATATGGTGTATTATGTTAACCGTTTTACGTATGTTGAACCATCCTTGAGATTCTGGGATGAATCCCACTTGATCATGATGTATTATCTTTTTAATATGTTGTTGTATTCAATTTGCTAGTGTTTTGTTTAGTATTTTAGCATCTGTATTCATTAGAGATATTGGTCTGTAGTGTTCTTTTTTTGTGCCATCCTTGCCCGGTTTTGGTATGAGGGTTATGTTGGCCTCATAAAATGTGTTTGGAAGTATTGCTTCTTCTTCAGTTTTTTGGAAGACTTTCAGTAGAATAGGAACCAAGTCTTCTTTTAATGTTTGATAAAATTCTCTGGTATAGCCGTCTGGGCCTGGACTTTTATTTTTGGGGAGGTTTTTAATAGTTTTTTCTATTTCTTCTCTACTAATAGGCCTGTTTAGGCTTTCTGCTTCTTCTTGACTCAGTCTAGGAAGTTCTAGGAATTTATCCATTTCTTCTAGGTTGTTGAATTTAGTGGCATAAAGTTTTTCATAGTATTCTACAATAATTCTTTGTATATCTATGATGTCTGTGGTGATTTCTCCTTTTTCATTTTGGATTTTGTTTATATGAGTTCTTTCTCTTTTTTCCTTGGTAAGTCTTGCCAAGGGTTTGTCAATTTTGTTGATCTTTTCAAAGAACCAGCTCCTTGTTCTATTAATTTTTTAATAGTTTTTCTGTTCTCTATTTCATTTATTTCTGCTCTGATTTTTATTATCTCCTTTCTTTGGCTGGTTTTGGGTTGTCTTTGTTCTTCTTTTTCCAGTTCCTTAAGGTGAGAAGTTAAGTGGTTCACTTGGGCTCTCTCTTGTTTGTTCATATATGCCTGAAGTGATATGAACTTCCCTCTTATCACTGCTTTTGCTGCATCCCATAGATTCTGATATGTCGTATTGTCATTTTCATTAGTCTGTATATGTCTTTTGATCTCTGCACTTATTTCTTCTTTGACCCATTCATTTTTTAAAAGTATGTTGTTTAGGGCCCTGGCTGGTTGGCTCAGTGGTAGAGCGTCGGCCTGGTGTGCAGGAGTCCTGGGTTCAATTCCCGGCCAGGGCACACAGGAGAAGCGCCCATCTGCTTCTCCACCCCTCCCCCTCTCCTTCCTCTCTGTCTCTCTCTTCCCCTCCCGCAGCCCAGGCTCCTGGGCGCTGAGGATGGCTCTGTGGCCTCTGCCGCAGGTGCTAGAATGGCTCTGGATGCAACAGAGTGACCCCCCAGAGGGGCAGAGCATCACCCCCTGGTGGGCATGCCGGGTGGATCCCGGTCAGTCGCATGCGGGAGTCTGTCTGACTGCCTCCCCGTTTCTAGCTTCAGAAAAAATGAAAAAAAAGTATGTTTAGTGATATGAACTTCCCTCTTATCACTGCTTTTGCTGCATCCCATAGATTCTGATATGTTGTATTGTCATTTTCATTTGTCTGTATATATCTTTTGATCTCTGCACTTATTTCTTCTTTGACCCATTCATTTTTTAAAAGTATGTTGTTTAGTTTCCACATTTTTGTGGGATTTTTTTCCTCTTTTTTGCAGTTGAATTCTAGTTTCAAGGCTTTATGATCAGAAAATATGCTTGGTAAAACTTTGATTTTTCTGAATTTGCTGATGTTGTTTTTGTGGCCCAACATATGGTCAATTCTTGAGAATGATTCATGTACACTGGAGAAAAATGTATACTCAGTCACTTTGGGATGAAATGTCCTGTAGATGTCTATCATATCCAGGTGCTCTAGTGTTTTGTTTAAGGCCACTATATCTTTGTTGATTCTCTGTTTGGATGACCGATCTAGAGCCATCAGCGGTGTATTGAGGTATCCAAGTATGATTGTATTTTTGTCAGTTTTTGTTTTAAGGTCAATAAGTAGCTGTCTTATATATTTTGGTGCTCCTTGGTTTGGTGCATATATATTAAGAATTGTTATGTCTTCTTGATTCAATGTCCCCTTAGCCATTATGAAATGGCCATTTTTGTCTCTGAGTACTTTTGCTGTCTTGTAGTCAGCATTATCAGATATGAGTATTGCTACGCCTGGGGTTTTTTTGGATGTTATTTGCTTGGAGTATTGTTTTCCAGTCTTTCACTTTGAATTTGTTTTTATCCTTGTTACTTAGATGAGTTTCCTGTAGGCAGCATAGAGTTGGATTTTCTTTTTTAATCCATTCTGCTATTCTATGCCTTTTTATTGGTGAGTTTAATCCGTTTACATTTAGTGTAATTATTGACACTTGTGAGTTCCCTATTGCCATTTTATAGATTTCTTTCTGTTAGTTTTGTGTCTTGTTTGATCCTTCTCTTTTGTTTTTCTGTCTTTTGTTTTTATTTGGTTGTATTCCATACATCTTTCCTCTGTTGCTATCTTTTTTATCTCAGTGCTTCTGTGGTGGTTTTTTCAATGGTGGTTACCATTAAGTAATGAAAAGGGTTCCTACCCTATTCATTGTAGAGCACTATTTTGTGAGTACTTTTGCACTCCATTGTCCTTTGCTACTGTTAATCTGCATCCTCTCCCCCCCTTTCTTTTTGTTGTTGTCACAGTTTAAATTTGGTTTTATTGTGTTCTTCTTGGAGCTTTTACTTGTGGCTTTGTTTTTTTTTGTTGTTCTTTGTATCTGATTGGAGAACCCCCTTTAGTAATTCCTGGAGTGGGGGTTTTCTGATGATAAATTCCCTCATCTTTTCTGTATCTGTGAACGTTTTTATTTCTCCTTCATATTTGAAGGATAGCTTTGATGGGTATAGTATTTGTGCCTGAAAGTTCCTCTCTTTCAGGACTTTAAATATTGGGGTCCACTTTCTTCTAGCTTATAGAGTTTCTGCTGAGAAATCTGATGATAATCTAATGGGCCTTCCTTTATATGTTGTATTCTTCTTTTCCCTGGCTGCCTTGAGAATTTTTTCTTTGCTGTTGGTTTGTGC
Source organism: Saccopteryx bilineata (assembly GCF_036850765.1). Taxonomy (NCBI): domain Eukaryota; kingdom Metazoa; phylum Chordata; class Mammalia; order Chiroptera; family Emballonuridae; genus Saccopteryx; species Saccopteryx bilineata. The sequence goes on from NC_089495.1 coordinate 105,381,947, forward strand.
CAATTTCATTATGATATGCCTTGGAGTAGGTTTGTTGGGGTTAAGAAAACTCGGAGTTCTGTTTGCTTCTTGAATTTGAGGCTTTAGTTCTTTCCACAGGCTTGGGAAGTTCTCATCTATTATTTGTTTGAGTATGTTCTCTATTCCATTTTCTCTCTCTTCTCCCTCTGATATACCTGATTATTCTTATGTTATTCTTTTTGATGGAGTCAGATAATTCTTGTAGGGCTATCTCATTTTTTTTTAATTTTTGAGTCTCTTTCTTCTTCTCTCTGTTGTGCCTCAAGTTGCTTGTCTTCTATTTCACTAATCCTCTCTTCCATCTGGCCTGTTCTATTAGCTAAGCTTGTTACCTCATTTTTCAGCTCGTGAATTGAGTTTTTCATCTCTGTTTGTTTTTATAGTTTCAATTTCCTTGAAAATATATTCTTTGTGTTCGTCGAGTTGTTTTCTGAGCTCCCTAAATTGCCTTTCTGTGTTTTCTTGTATATCTCAGAGGATTTTTAGGATTTCTATCTTAAATTCTCTGTCATTTAGCTCCAAGTTTTCCAATATATTAAATTTTTCTCCATGGATTTTTCCTCATCTAGCTGTGTTACCTCTCTTTCTTTTGTATCCATGATATTTGATTTTCTCTTCCTTAATGGCATCTGAGGGTGGTTTTGTTGATAGTATTAATGAGATTTAATAAAGAATAAAAAGTTAAAAAAATAAAAAATCAAAAAGAGTTGTTTTTTTAAAAAAAATTAATAAAGAAAAATAAAATAAAATAAAAATTTTTTAAAAAAAGGAAATTATTCCCCCCCTTCTTTTTTCCTCTCCTCTCCTCTTCCCTCTTTCTTGAGAAAATCTTGTGGTGAACTGTGAATTATATTGTACTAAATAGAACAAACAAATCTCTTTATTATTTTAAATATTGATAGTATTTTGTTGAAGGAAAGCATCATAGCTTATTTACCTTCCCCCTATTACAACACCTTAGGTTGCTTTTATAGTTTTTTTCCTATATCAAACAGTGGCACAATGACACCTATTTTGGTGTGTATATCTTATATGTACATAAGATTGGTTAATAAGTCTGAGAATTTATTTTATTATTATTATTATTATTATTATTTAATTTAGTGAGAGGAGGAGTGGCAGAGCCAGACTCCTGCATGTGCCCTGACTGGGATCCACCCAGCAAACCCACTAGGGGGTGATGCTCTGCCCATCTGGGGCCCTGGCTCCCTTGCAACTGGAGCCTTTTTAGCACCTGAGGCAGAGGCCATGGAGCCATCCTCAGCACCTGGGGCCAACTCGCTCTAATTGAGCCCTGGCTGCGGGAGGAGAGGAGGGGAGAGAGAGAAAGAAATGAGAGGGGGAGGGATGCAGAAGCGGATGGGCACTTCTCCTGGGTGCCCTGACCAGGAATCAAACCCGGGTCATCCACACGCCTGCTTATGCTCTACCACTGAGCCAACTGACCAGGGCAGTAAGTCTGAGAATTTAAAATACTCATTAGTACTGCTATATTGTCTCCCAGAAGGTTACATCAATTCCCACTTCCACTAAGAAAACATGAACATATTTACTTCCACATATCTTTGCCAACAGTGAGTATTATAAAACTTTTGGTAATCAGATAAAAATTATGTCATTAGTGTATTAATATTTTTTATTTATGAGTGAGATTAAAGCATTTTTATGGTTGTAGTTATTTTTTGTGAACTATTCATCTTCTTTGCCCACTTTCATACTTAATTTTATCTTTCTTAGTGACTTGAAGTAGCTCTTGGTATATACTTTTTAAATAGCTATTTATTATAGCTGTTATAAATTTTATTCTGCTGTTTGTGTTAATCATTTTAGTTTGTTTCTGGTACTTTCTTCATGAGAAAGTTTTATGCAATTTAATATATTGATGTTTTCTTTTATCCTTTCAAGATATTGTTTTATACTTAGAGTTGTTCCCTCACTCCAGATTACCATTTAAGTTTACCCATGTTTTCTTCTAGTAATTTTATGAATTCATTTCTACATTTAAATAGCTAATCCAAATGAAAAGTTTTTGCTCTATACAAATCTGTATTCTTCAGTGTTTTTGTTACAATGAGCATAAATTATTATTATTATTATTGAAATAAGGTCCAGGTAGTATAGTACAGCTATACCTTTTTTATGACAATCTTTAAAAAAAAACAGTAAGAGATGTGATTTGAAAAATATCAATATGATAAGAGAAAGAAACTAGGCTTCCTGCACTTTGTTTTGAAATTTGAAAGATCACCATATGGGAGCCTCCTCTGCTATGGCTAAACTCCTCTTCCTTGTGAACACACTGTTCAGCACATGAAGACTGCCAGCTTGTTACTGGTGGCCACTCCTCCTTAGGCTTGATATCTATCCCACAGAAAAAAAGAAGAAAAGAAGGCAAGAGAAAGAGTAACAGTGTAAGATATAAGTAACCTATTGGAAGCACAATCACCATCTGTTCCCAGGCAGCAACAATTCTTTTTGAAACGTCTGAACTACCCAATAGTACAACTTATTTATTGACTCTGACCCCATAGAAATTCTTCAACTTCCCCAGCCTTGCACTTAACCAACTGAGACCTTGTCACATTGCTTGAACATCTCTGTGTCTTGGTTTTCTGTAAAATGAGGATGACATAATAATAAGAAGAAGAATACCATATTACATTGATGTCCTATGGATGAATTATCTGAATTCATGCTTATAAAGGCACTAATACAGTGCCTGAAATATAATAGTACTCAATAAATATTAGCTATTATCTTTATCAGAGACTAGATAAGTCTGAACCACAAGTCCATTATACAAGTACAAGAAATGTCAAAAAGTTAGGAATTCCAGGATTTCCAATTGTTCTCTTGTTTGACAAGTTTGGGAAGGTCTGGCAATTTCTGCCTTTCTACTTTGCTAAGTTATAACATGTGAGCAATTAGTTTCTTATTAAAATTAACTACTGCAGTAAATATGTGGTTTGAGGGCCACTATTATTAAAGTAGTTCTTATTCACTTGACCTAAGACAAGCTATTTTTTTTCCAACTGACTCATAATCTCCTCACTGCTATTGTGCAAATAAAGTTAAAAAAAAGTTATTGAATCATTTGAAACCTTTTTATTAATGCTAAGATCCCACTGTGCAATGACAAAAAGAAAAAATCTTAATCACACAGCAAGGCAATGGCACTGTAATAGAAAAGTTTTTTTCTTAATAAACTGTATAACTGAGGTGCAAGCTCATTTTAGAAAACAACCTTCTACATCTATATGTAGTGTAAGTTATTTCTTTTTCCTTTTTTTTAAATGTGTTAATACAGTTAAATGTGTTGATTTATTACTTTCCTCCTTTTCTGTGCAGTATGTTCTGCTCTGACTGGTACACTCGATTAAGGCTGAATTATTTGGCTCATTTCTTACAGTTCACTAATTTATACTTTGTGTATTTGTTTTGTCATTTGGTTTATCTACAACTTTTACTTCAGTGATCATATTTTTTGTTTTTAAGATTAACAAATCAACAAAAGATTCTTTAATTAAAAACTGCCTGCTGTTATGGTTGCTGTATCCTATCATATCACTGAGGGTTTTGATTATAGTTCATTTAAAATCTTATTTGTTTGATTAAGTGTTTCGTTAGGCATTTATGCTTGTATTTATTGAGTTTGGTGCCTGTCTTTCATGGTGTTCCTTCCTGACAAGCCTCGTGATTCCTGGTTTGCTGCTGCCTTTGTGTTTGAGTGAGCACGCCTGCCTGTGGGCACTTGTTCTGTTCCCAGGAGCTGTCGCTGGCCACTGTGGGTGAGCTGGGGCAGAGGTGCTAAGAGGAGGCCCCACCCCCTCCCATTCCTCCTGCAGTCAATACTTTCTGCAGCAATCTTTCTCAACCTTTTTGTCATTATTATCCTCCTAATAAATCTTTTCAGATGGTCCCTCATCTTCACTGCTTAAGACCAATGAAATTTTAATACTACAGATATGTTTATTAATGTGGCCCTTTGCAGGGCCACAAGCTATTGATGTATCTAAATTTTTTTGCTTCCTCTCCCCCACTCTCCACCCAAAAACTAATTTTTGCCCCAATGGGAGAAATGTTGCCCACGCCCAGAAAAAAAAAATGCACGCTCTCAAGAATATCCCTGCCTTCCTGCACTGAATATCCTGGAGGTCAGTGGCCTTACTTACTGCTTTCTGCTTAGAAAGCAGTTGCCCAAAGAACTCTCCTACTCCTTCATCCAATGCTTCTGAGTTTAGAACATTCAACATTCCCTGAACCACTCCTACCTCTAAAGCCAGATACACTAGGTTTCGTTCTTGTTGTTGTTTAACTTCAGGTTCACAGCAAAATTGAGCAGGAAGTACAGAGTTCCCAAACACTCCCTTCCCCACCCCCCACAGCCTTTCCCACAAACACACTCTTAGCAGCCTGGCACATCGGTTACAGTCTGCACCAGATTTTCAGCTGAGGTTAGCTCTGTGAATCTGATGATACGTTCTTTCAATATTTCTGAAATTTTTTTTGAAAACTCAGATCCACTGATAGCACTATTCAAGCAATAGTGTGAATTCCTCTTTGTCTTTATAACTTCTGTAATTTTGAGGAACTGGGGCAGTTGGGTAGAGAGGCCTTTCTTTACAGTCTTCCATCTCAAGTCAATCTCTTAGAGAGATAATGCTAACTTGACAAAAACAGGGGGGTGGGATGGGAATTAACTTTCATAGGCTGTTATTTTAAGTTGTCCCAAAGATCCTCCGATTTTAGCCCAATAATTCTTTTAATAATTAAAGGAGAGCAAATCATTCCTAACTAAATATTCAACATTCAAATTGTAAATATTAGCCTACATATGATAAAGTAGCATGGCTCTATTTTTATAAGTTCTTTCTTTAATGTACTATATTTATGATTGTTGGAGCTTGTGATATATTTAATTTATATAGTATATTTAAATTATTTAGTAATACTATATATTTAAGCAAGTTTATGGAAAAAAAGAACACAAATGCCATTGAATTATATTTCTACTACTTCATATTCACTTTTAACCTGTCACTATATATGTATACATATTACATATATAGTTACATATTATACATATCATACAGAAGGAAGATGTATGTTTCAAGCCCACAAAGTTGCCATTTTTACTACCCATGCTTTCTATATCATTATTAAACACGATATAATCATGTTTACTGACCTTTTGTTAGTATTAAGACTAGAAATACCACATGATCCAGCAATCTCTCTAATGAGTACTCAAAATTCTTGAAAACAGTGGTACGTAAAGACACATGCACCATCATGTTCATCGCAGCATTATTTACAGTGACCAAGACCTGAAAACAACTAAAGTGTCCCTAGATAGAGGATTGGATAAAGAAGATGTGGTACATTTATACAATGGAATACTATTTAGCCATAAGAAATGATGACATAGTGACATTTACAGCAACACAGATGGACCTTGAGAACATTCTACTGAGTGAAATAAGTAAATCAGAAAAAGCTAAGAAGTGCATGATTTTACAGATAGATGGGATATAAAACTGAGACTCATGGACACAGATAAAAGTAAAGTAGATACCAGGGGGAAGGGATGTGGAGGAGGGGATGGGGGAGTGAGTGAGGGAAAGGGTATTAAGAGGGACAAATATAAGGTGAAAAAAAGGCTTTGACTTCACATAATGGGTATACAACATAATCAACAGTTCAAATGCTATAGAAATGTTTACCTAAAACCTATGTACTCTTATTGTTCAATATCACCTTGTTAGAGTTAATTTTCTAAATAAAATTTAAAAATTAAAATAATAATTAAAAAAAGAATTAAGACTATTTTTATAGTGTATCAAAGAATATGAGTACTGTCAAGTAGCTTTACAAAAAACTGAAACCCATTTACAATGCACCTTCAGTCCGGCCAAACACTGGATTCAAATTTTAAATTCTTTTGGAAGTTTTAAAATTAGAATTTTAAAAAAATCTGTGACTACATTTTCCCACTTAATGAATTCCTATCTGTATTCTTGTGTGTAGAAAAGTGTTTACAGTAGGCTGTATTTTCCTTCCCTGACTTGAACAGCTAAACCAGTGCATACCCTCTCATTTGACACTCCTCCCATTGGCAGTGCTCTTCCCCTTGATTTGGGGTGGTCTTGTGACTCTAGCAGAAGTGACACTGTGTGACCTTCTGTTTGGGTCAAAAAAAATGTGTCAAAAAGATAATTTATTCATAGAACTAAGCCACCTTGTTGTAAAAAAGCCCCAGCAGCAACCACTAAAAAGAAAAGAGGAGTGACGTCAGAGAAATGGCACCATAAGGAGCGATACCGATAAATCTCCCCCAAAATTCAACAAGATCTTCAACCAAAGACAGAAAAATCTATCTTTGGAGCCTCCAGAAGTTCTACACTAAACGCGAAGGTATGATCAAGCGAAAAATTGACGAACTATATAATCAACCCCAAAGGAAATAAGGAAGAAGAAACACTCCGCCTTCCTCACTAACCTAAATAAGGGCTGCTTTCACTGGGAACTGAGAGTATACGAACTAAGGCGGGCATGGGGTGTGAATAGAACCAGACTACAGCACAAACGTCCGAACTAGGCTGTGGCACGGACATCCACGCTGAGGAAAAACTGTGCTTTGTGGCAACCCAGTCAACACAAGCTAACGCTCGCGCCAAATCCAGACAAAGAAAGGCACTTAGGACAGCCATCCATCCGAATCTCCTGGTCGGTGCACACAGATGGTGGGCGAGAGATTCCTCCTAGAGCCCCGGGAGTGGGCACCTGTGTTACCGGACAGAGGGGCAGAGTCAGAGAGGCCTTTGTGTGGGCCGAAACTGGAATCTTGGGGTCGCCCCTGTGCCCCAAAAAGCAGCGCGTGGGGAGGGAGCGGGAGCGAAATTCCCTACGCTTGAACTTTTCCGTGTAGGCAGGGCACCTCACTCAGAGTGAGAGGCTGTGGCCTGATATCCTGGTCGGGGAGCGTGGAGAGTGAGCAAGAGATTCCCCCGGGAGTGGGTGCCCGTGTTACCAGAGGCCTTTGGGGATTTGCCAGCTCTTTGAGCCTCTTACTCTCCAGGCAGAGGCAACAGCAACCCCATAGCTGGATCATCAGGCTACTAATTCAGGAAGGAAAGACTAGGAGAGAGACTCCGGGAACACGGACTCTCTCATTGGTGGACCCTGCAAATGCTAATGAGCCTCGACTGCCAATGAGACTGATGCCCAATATATGACATCGCCATAGAGACTTATCAACTGCACACATCTACCTAAGCATGCTATAGGGGCAGAACCCAGGGTACAGAGTCACTTACCAGGAAGAGGGAGAGAAAAGAAAGAACAAGAAGATAACCTCTCAAAATCAAGAATAATCCACAGACTTTAGAACCTATCCCATTTTATTATATTTGTTCGTTTGTTTCTCTTATCTTCCTGTCTTGATTATTTTCTTCCTTTTCCAATTTGGTTGTTTAATTCTCTGGTGGTCTTACTCTCTCCTCTCCTTGAATTACACTACCCATAAGTGTTACATCTCCCATTATCTTTTCTTTCTTCTTCCTTTCTCTCTATGAGGGTTGCACTCCAAAACCCTTAACTCTCTCTCTCTCTCCTTTTATTCTTTTTTCTTCTTTTTGTGTTTTCCTCTTTCTTTTTTTTTTCTCCCTCTATATTAGTTCTTTCTTTTCTCCTTTACTTTTCCTCTCATTCAATCCTAAATCACGAACAAATTATTTTATCTGGGACTCAAATTTTTGTGGCGCTTTGGGGGTTTTTTACTTCGCTTTTTTTAACTCACCAGCAGTGCTCCCAACCCTGGCTCTCCATTTTATCTAGTTCTTGCTCCACAAAATACAGTAGTAATTTTTTACTTTTTTTCCACCTTTTTCCTGTTTCCCTCTTATTCCTCTCATCATATCTCTTAGTCAACCAACACCTAAAAGCAAATAATTTTTTCCTTTTTTGCATTTGGTGGGTCCATACCCCCTTTATTGCCCCTTTATCACTTCTTCCCAACTCAGGCCCTCCATTATAGGTAGTTTTTGTTCTATTTAGCACAATATAATTCACAGTTCACCACAAGATTTTCTCAAGAAGGAGGGAAGAGGACAGGAGAAGAAAAAAAGGGGGGGAAAATAATTATGTTTATTCTTTTTTATTTTTATTTTTTTAACTTTTTATTTGTTGTATGCTGCCTACAAGAAACTCATCTAAGCAACAAGGATAGAAACAAATTCAAAGTGAAAGGCTGGAAAACAATACTCCAAGCAAATAACATCCAAAAAAAAAGCAGGTGTAGCAATACTCATATCTGATAATGCTGATTACAAGACAGCAAAAGTACTCAAAATGATCATTTCATAATGATTAAGGGGACGCTGAATCAAGAAGACATTACAATTCTTAATATATATGCACCAAACCAAGGAGCACCAAAATATATAAGACAGCTACTTATTGACCTTAAAACAAAAACTGACAAAAATACAATCATACTTGGAGACCTCAATACACCGCTGACGTCTCTAGATTATTCATCCAAACAGAGAATCAATACAGATATATTGGCCTTAAACAAAACACTAGAGCACCTGGATATGATAAACATCTACAGGACATTTCATCTCACAGTGACAGAGTATACATTTTTCTCCAGTGTACATGGATCATTTTCAAGAACTGACCATATGTTGGGCCACAAAAACAACATCAGCAAATTCAGAAAAATCAAAGTTTTACCAAGCATATTTTCTGATCATAAAACCTTGAAACTAGAACTCAACTACAAAAAAAGAGAAAAAAATCCCACAAAAATGTGGAAACTAAACAACATACTTTTAAAAAATGAATGGGTCAAAGAAGAAATAAGTGCAGAGATCAAAAGACATATACAGACTAATGAAAATGACAATACGACATATCAGAATCTATGGGGTGCAGCAAAAGCAGTGATAAGAGGGAAGTTCATATCACTTCAGGCATATATGAACAAAAAGAGAGAGCCCAAGTGAACCACTTAACTTCACACTTTAAGGAACTGGAAAAAGAAGAACAAAGACAACCCAAAACCAGCCAAAGAAAGGAGATAATAAAAATCAGAGCAGAATTAAATGAAATAGAGAACAGAAAAACTATTAAAAAATTAATAGAACAAGGAGCTGGTTCTTTGAAAAGATCAACAAAATTGACAAACCTTTGGCAAGACTTACCAAGGAAAAAAGAGAAAGAACTCATATAAACAAAATCCAAAATGAAAGAGGAGAAATCACCACAGACATCATAGATATACAAAGAATTATTGTAGAATACTATGAAAAACTTTATGCCACTATATTCAACAATCTAGAAGAAATGGATAAATTCCTAGAACAATACAACCTTCCTAGACTGAGTCAAGAAGAATCAGAAAGCCTAAACAGACCAATTAGTAGGGAAGAAATAGAAAAACTATTAAAATCCTCCCCAAAAATAAAAGTCCAGGCCCAGACAGTTATACTAGCGAATTCTATCAAACATTCAAAGAAGACTTGATTCCTATTCTACTGAAAGTCTTCCAAAAAACTGAAGAAGAAGCAATACTTCCAAACACATTTTATGAGGCCAAAATAACCCTCATACCAAAACCGGGCAAGGACAGCACAAAAAAAGAAAACTACAAACCAATATCTCTAATGAATATAAATGCTAAAATACTAAACAAAACACTAGCAAATTGAATACAGCAACATATTAAAAAATAATACCTCATGATCAAGTGCAGAATCTCAAGGATGGTTCAACATAAGTAAAACGGTTAATGTAATACATCATATCAACAAAACAAAGAACAAAAACCACATGATCTTATCAATAGATGCAGAAAAGGCTTTCGATAAAATACAACACAATTTTATGTTTAAGACTCTCAACAAAATGGGTATAGAAGGAAAATATCTCATCATGATAAAGACCATATATGATAAACCATCAGCTAACATCATATTAAATGGCACAAAACTGAAGGCTTTCCCCCTTAAATCAGGAACAATACAGGGTTGTCCATTCTCTGCACTCTTATTTAACGTGGTGCTAGAAGTTCTGGCCAGAGCAATCAGACAAGACAAAGAAATAAAAGGCATCCATATCGGAAAAGAAGAAGTAAAGGTATCACTTTTTGCAGATGATTTGATCTTATACATCGAAAACCCCAAAGAATCTATAAAAAGACTACTAGAAACAATAAGCCAATACAATAAGGTCTCAGGATACAAAATTAACATACAAAAGTCAATAGCCTTTCTATAAGCCAACAATGAAACATTTGAGAACGAACTCAAAAAAATAATCCCCTTCACGATTGCAACAACAACAAAAAATACCTAGGAATAAACATACCAAAGAATGTAAAGGACTTATATAATGAAAACTACAAACCATTGTTAAGGGAAATCGAAAAAGATGCAATGAGATGGAAGAATATTCCTTGCTCTTGGATAGGAAGAATAAATATAATCAAGATGGCCATATTACCCAAAGCAATATATAAATTTAATGTAATTCCCATCAAAATTCCAATGACATTTTTTAAAGAAATGGAACAAAAATTCATCAGATTTATATGGAACTATAAAAAACCCCGAATAGCCAAAGCAATCCTAAAGAAAAAGAATGAAGCTGGGGCATTACAATACCTGAATTCAAACTATATTATAGAGCCACGATAATCAAAACAGCATGGTATTGGCAGAAAAATAGACATTCAGACCAATGGAACAGAACAGAGAGTCCAGAAATAAAACCACATATATATGGTCAAATAATTTTTGATAACAGGGCAAACAACACACAATCAAGAAAAGAAAGCCTCTTCAACAAATGGTGCTGGGAAAACTAGAAAGCCACATGCAAAAGAATAAAGCTGGACTACACTTTGTACCCCTGTACTAAAATTAACTCAAAATGGATCAAAGATTTAAACATAAGACCTGAAACAATAAAGTACACAGAAGAAGACATAGATACTAAAGTCATGGACCTGGGTTTTAAAGAGCATTTTATGAATTTGACTCCAAAGGCAAGAGAAGTGAAGACAAAAATTAATGAATGGGACTACATCAGACTAAGAAGTTTTTGCTCAGCAAGAGAAACTGATATAAAAATAAACAGACAGCCAACTAAATGGGAAATGATATTTTCAAACGACAGCTCAGATAAGGGCCTAATATCCAAAATATACAAAGAACTCATAAAACTCAATAACAAACAATCCAATAAAAAAAGGGAAGAGGACATGAACAGACACTTCTCCCAGGAAGAGATACAAATGGCCAACAGATATATGAAAAGATGCTCAGCTTCATTAGTTATTAGAGAAATGCAAATAAAAACTGCAATGAGATACCACCTCACACCTGTTAGATTAGCTATAATTAACAAGACAGGTAATAGCAAATGTTGGAGAGGCTGTGGAGAAAAAGGAACCCTCATTCACTGTTGGTGGGAATGTAAAGTAGTACAACCATTATGGAGGAAAGTATGGTGGTTCCTCAAAAAACTGAAAATAGAACTACCTTATGACCCAGCAATCCCTCTACTGGGTATATACCCCAAAAGCTAGAAACATTGATACGTAAAGACACATGTAGCCCCATGTTCATTGCGGCATTGTTCACAGTGGCCAGGACATGAAAACAACCAAAAAGCCCTTCAATAGAAGGCTGGATAAAGAAGACGTGGCACATATACACTATGGAATACTACTCAGCCATAAGAAATGATGACATCGGATCATTTACAACAAAATGGTGGGATCTTGATAACATTATACGAAGTGAAATAAGTAAATCAGAAAAAAACAAGAACTGTATTATTCCATACATAGGTGGGACATAAAAACGAGACTAAGAGACATTGTAAGAGGGTGGTGGTTGGGGGAAGGGAGGGAGAAGAAAAGGGGGACGAGGAGGGGCACAAAGAAAACTAGATAGAAGGTGACGGAGGACAATCTGACTTTGGATGATGGGTATGCAACATAATTGATTGACAAGATAACCTGGACATGTTTTCTTTGAACATATGTATCCTGATTTATTGATGTCACCCTAGTAAAATTGAAAAAAAGAAAAAAAGAAACAAAAAGTTGATAGTGGGTTTTTTTTAAAGGAAAAAAGAAAAAGCCCAAACTGCTATGAAGAGGCCCACGTGGAGCAGAAGTGAGGATCTCAAACCACAGTCCTGACTGAAATCAGTACAAAGCCAGCACCAACTTGTTAGCCATGTGCATGAGTCATCTTAACTAACTAGTGCCCAAACCAGACATCCCGCTAATGCAGATGGAAGTGTGCAGAGATAAAGCAATTTGCTGAGCTCTGCCCAAATTAAAGATTTATGAACAATATATATATTTGTTTTAAACCACAAAATGTGGGGTTGGCTTGTTACTGCATAACAGATAGCTAACAAATTGTGCATAGCTCTTTTAACTACTTATCAAGTGCAATTCGAAATGTTGACGTGTATGTGCTTAATTCTTTATTTAAAACAGTCACTAGTCACTATTTTTTAATCAGAGAGAGATATATACAAGTGAGAGGCAATATACCAAAATTTATAATAGCACTCTGGAATTAGACTGCCTGGAGTCAAAGCCTAGCAATGCCAATCATAAGCAAATTATCAACAGATTGGGCCTGACCTGTGGTGGCGCAGTGGATAAAGCGTCAGCCTGGAATGCTGAGGTCATGGGTTTGAAACCCTGCATTTGTCTGGTCAAGGCACATATGGGAGTTGATGCTTCCTGCTCCTCCTACTCTCTCTCTCTCTCTCTCTCTCTCTCTCTCCTCTCTAAAATGAATAAATTTAAAAATAAAAAATTTATCAACAGATACCTTGTCATCTGGTAAATAGAAATGATAATGGTAACGACCTTATTAGAAACATTGTGAGGATTAAATAAGTTTATGTATATAAAGTACTCAGCCCAGTGCCCACCTCACAGTAAAACCTGTTTTAAATGTTAGCCATTTCTAGTAGATACATATTTTCACGTATGTTCTCTATTTTGTTGTTGTTGTTTTCTTTTTGCGAAAGAGACAAAGAGAGAGAGAGAGAGAGACAGAGAAAGAGAGATAGACAGGAAGGGAGATGAGAAGCATCAACTCATAGTTGCAGCATTCTTAGTTGTTCATTGATCGCTTCTCAGATGTGACTTGATTGGGGGGGGGGGGGGGGGTTCCAGCCAAACCAGTGACTCCTTGCTCAAACCAGCAACCTTTGGGCTCAAGCCAGAGACCATGAGGTCATGTCTGTGATCATGCACTCAAGCCAGTTACCCTGCACTCAAGCTGGTGACCTCAAGGTTTTAAACCTGAGTCCTCAGCAGCCCAGGTCGATGCTTTATCCACTGTGCTACCACTTGGTCAGGATCTATTTTGTTGCTCTTTAAAAATATTTGCATTAAGACACATACATTTTTTTTTAATTTTATACTTGGTATCAGCCAGGCTCCATTCCAGTATAATAACAGAAAAAAAATTATTTAAGAAGAAATAACTAACTTAATAAGAGGTCTAGGTAGGACAGGATCTACAGGTGGTCAACTTATCATTTCAATAATGCCATCAAAGATGCCCTCACCCTGGCCTCAGGTTCATCCTGGCTGGTGGCTCAGTGGATAGACCATTGATCGACCCAGCATATATATAGATGTCCTGGGTTTGATCCCCAGTCATACAGAAGAGAAGAGACCATCTGCTTCTCTTCCCTATCCTCTTCCCCTTCTCTCACTCTTCCCCTCATGTGGGCCAGTGGCTCGACAGGTTCCAGTGTCACCCTGGGTGCTAAGGATTGCTTGGTTGATTTAAGCATTGGCCCCAGATGAGGTTTGTCAAGTGGATCCCAGTCAGGGCACATGCAGAAGTCTGCCTATTTCCCTTCCTCTCACTTAAAAAAAAAAAAAAAGAAAAAGACTCTCAGGTTCTATTTAGCATTTAGATTTGCTAATATTGGTAACAAAGCAGCTAAACAATCTCAAGCATCATATCCAGTTATATGGCAAGTCTGGAAGAAGACTATCTCCTCTTCTGATTCTCTCATAAGAACAATAAAGTTTTCTGCCTGACCAGGCGGTGGCGCAGTGAATAGAGTGTCGGACTGGGATGCAGAGGACCAGGTTCGAGACCCTGAGGTCGCCAGCTTTAGCGCAGGCTCATCTGGTTTGAGCAAAGCTCACCAGCTTGGACCCAAGGTCGCTGGCTCAAGCAAGGGGTTACTCGGTCTGCTGTAGCCCCAAGGTCAAGGCACATATGAGAAAGCAATCAATGAACAACTAAGGTGTCACAACAAAAAACTGGTGATTGATGCCTCTCATCTCTCTCCATTCCTGTCTGTGTGTTCCTATCTATCCCTCTCTCTGACTCTCTGTCTCTGTAAAAAAAGAAAGAAAGAAAGAAAGAAAGAAAGAAAGAAAGAAAGAAAGAAAGAAAGAAAGAAAGAAAGAAAGGAAGAAAGAAAACTATAAAGTTTTTCTTCACAGACCTATCTATGTTCATTGGCAGGATTTGGGTATGTACCCAATTCAAAACCAGATTTTTCTCAATGTGATTGTATTGGAACAAATGTTGGACTATCAACCACATTGTTCACTGAACACATTTAAGGGTATACAATTTGTTTCTGGGGTAATATGCAAGGGTGGGCAAAAGTAGGTTAATAATAATAATAATAAATACAATAATATATAAATAAACAATAATACAAGAATAAACTTTTATGTTTTACGTACTCACAACTATAAACTTAAATTTGCCAACCGCTATAGACCTATTTCATCAATAGTTATTTCCTCTCTGCCCAGGTGTCATTTAAACAAATGTTCTTTGCTTTTAGTTGACTACTTTTTAATTCATCTCTTGTTACTGGATTATAAAAAAGAGACATGTTTCAGAATTATAGTCTTCTGTGTTAATTATGCACCTTTGAATCTCATCCTATTTCTTGAGGAGAAAATCTCCTCCTTTTTGCTCCATGTCTATTAATTCTACTCATTTCATTGTTCAGTTACATGATTGTTTAATTGACCTGTCATTTTAGTAGAATTTTAAAGTCTTTAATTACAAATATATTTCTATTTATTTCTTTTTGTATTTCTAGACTAGCTTTTGTTTTCAGCATTTTTCTTGGGATATTTAGTGTTGTTAATATTTTATGTGTTACATGCAAAAGAATGAAACTCGACTACAGCCTGTCCCCGTGTACTAAAATTAATTCAAAATGGATCAAAGACCTAAATATAAGACCTGAAACAATAAAGTACATAGAAGAAGACATAGGTACTAAAATCATGGACCTGGGTTTTAAAGAACATTTTATGAACTTGACTCCAATGGCAAGAGAAGTGAAGGCAAAGATAAATGAATGGGACTACATCAGAATAAAAAGTTTTTGCTCAGCAAGAGAAACTGATATCAAAATAAACAGACAGCCAACTAAATGGGAAATGATATTTTCAAACGACAGCTCAGATAAGGGCCTAATATCCAAAATTTACAAAGAACTCATAAAACTCAACAACAAACAAACAATCCAATAAAAAAATGGGAAGAGGACATGAACAGACACTTCTCCCAGGAAGAGATACAAATGGCCAACAGATATATGAAAAGATGCTCAGCTTCATTAGTTATTAGAGAAATGCAAATCAAAACTACAATGAGATACCACCTCACTCCTGTTAGATTAGCTATTATCAACAAGACGGGTAATAGCAAATGTTGGAGAGGCTGTGGAGAAAAAGGAACCCTCATTCACTGTTGGTGGGACTGTAAAGTAGTACAACCATTATGGAGGAAAGTATGGTGGTTCCTCAAAAAACTGCAAATAGAACTACCTTATGACCCAGCAATCCCTCTACTGGGTATATACCCCAAAACCTCAGAAACATTGATACGTGAAGACACATGTAGCCCCATGTTCATTGCAGCACTGTTCACAGTGGCCAAGACATGGAAACAACCAAAAAGCCCTTCAATAGAAGACTGGATAAAGAAGATGTGGCACATATACACTATGGAATACTACTCAGCCATAAGAAATGATGACATCAGATCATTTACAGCAAAATGGTGGGATCTTGATAACATTATAAGGAGTGAAATAAGTAAATCAGAAAAAAACAAGAACTACATGATTCCATACATTGGTGGAACATAAAAATGAGACTAAGAGACATGGACAAGAGTGTGGTGGTTACCAGGGGTGGGGGGAGGGACGACATGGGAGGGAGGGAGGGAGAGAGTTAGGGGGAGGGAGAGGGGCACAGAGAACTAGATAGAGGGTGGCGGAGGACAATCTGACTTTGGGCGAGGGGTATGCAACATAATTTAATGACAAAATAACCTAGACATGTTTTCTTTGAATATATGTACCCTGATTTATTAATGTCATCCCATTATCATTAATAAAAATTTATTTAAAAAAAATTTTTTATGTGTTAATATATTTTTTATCATCATGTAGTGATCTCATCTCTTACTTGTACAGTTTTGTTTCCAAATCTACTTTTTCTAATACCATAATAGTATTTTTGATGACAGTGATGGCAATAACAACTATTAGCCTAGAGAAGTACAAAAATAGCTATTGATATATATATATCAATTATATATATATACATTATATATACAGGCAGTTCCTAGGTTACAAATGATATAGTTTCTGTAGCTTTGTTCTTAAGTTAAATTTGTATGTAAGTTGGAACAGGTACATTTACCTATTAAATGCACCTTAAACAGATATTTGTCTTAACATAGTATTTTTATCTTTCTGTGCATATAAATAAACATTTTCAAATACAATCTTTAATAATCTTGGATGATGGAGAAGATGATGGACTTATTGGAAAGGATGGGACCAGTGTTAGGTCAGGGTTTGATTCTGCTGCTAGAGTCAGTTTCTTGAAGTAGGCATCAAGGAAGGTTTGTACAGAGCTTTTCTTTTTCTCATCATAAATGATCTGGTAGCATCTCAGGCCTTCAGTAACTGTACAGTAAACTTTGATCAACCTATCTTGCTCCTTTAACTTTGCCATTTCCTGCTTCAATGAGTTGAAAAAGCATCAACTAAGTCTTTTTTAGAAAACTTTTTCAGTTCTGGGGTTTCTAGGTTTCTGTTTTCTTCTCTAAGTGCCCTAGTTCCATAAGGTCTTCATTAGTTAGTTCTTTGCCATGGGAGTCGAGTAACTATAATATCATTTTCACTGATGTCCAGCTGCAGTTGATTACCAAGAGTCCTTATGGCACTCCATTCATAAGTATGAGTTGGATGTATTATAAAACTTGGGGATTTACTGTGTTCTAATTTCCTGAAACTTTGAGGGCCTACGAGCCTTTGAAATTTGCATGTTTAAAGAATTTATCTTATTTTTTTCTTTTTTAAATTTTAAAAAAAATTTTATTTATTTTTTTACAGGGACAGAGAGAGAGTCAGAGAGAGGGACAGATAGGGACAAACAGACAGGAACAGAGAGAGATGAGAAGCATCAATCATCAGTTTTTCGTTGTGATACCTTAGTTGTTCATTGATTTCTTTCTCATATGTGCCTTGACTGTGGGCCTTCAGCAGACTGAGTAATTCCTTGCTTGAGCCAGCAACCTTGGATCCAAGCTGGTGAGTTGTTTTTTTTCTTTTTTTTCTTTTTTTTTTTGCTCAAGCCAGATGAGCCCACGCTCAAGCTGGCAACCTTGGGGTCTCGAACTTGGGTTCTCCGCATCCCAGTCCGACACTCTATCCACTGTGCCACTGCCTGGTCAGGCTAAAGAATTTATCTTTTACAAACTAATTCATACATCATTATGGAGTATATCAACATTATTACGGTTAATCCCAGAATTTCTGATCATGAAGGTGACCAGTTGAATATCAGGATACCACTTCAAGCATTTGTAAAAGTCAATAATGCAAGTAAGGTTATGTTATCATCCAGTATTTTATTCAATAGCATTTTTCAGGAATTACAAGTAGTTTTATCTGGAATTCTCCAAATAGTGAAAAATATACAGATTATCTCTGCAGGATTTTAAATTGTTCATATTTTCTATTCTTTTTCAAAAAGATCTCCTTTCTTTAAAACTTTATAGCATTTATAATCTATACCATTTAAATATCTTCTGTCTCATATAGTTTCTGTTTATTTCAGCAGTATGTTAGTCTTGTCTTCCCAACCATATTTGTCTGTTATACTCTGAGGCAGGGATTATTTCATACTTCTTCTTTTTTCAAATTTTGTTTGTTTTGCTAATGAAACTTTGCATAGAGTAGGTAAAAGTACTTATTAATTGATTAGAGTTCTCCAAGTAGCCTAATGATGACTCCTAGAATATTGTGAGTATTGTGTCTTACCATAGCTATGAGAGAGAATAGAATGTATGTCTATAGAGGACTGAATAATGACCCCAAAGATATCAGGTCTTAATCCCTAGAATATACAAATATTATTTTATTTGGAAAATTTGTCTTCACAGACATGATTAAATTAAGGAAATTGTCTTGGATTATCTTGTGGGCCCTAAACGCCATTACAAATTGTCCTTATAGACAGGCAGAGGGAAATTACATTTATAGAGAGAGGGAGGAGGACAAGGAGAAAAAGGAGTATAAAACTGTTTGAAGATGCTGGCCTTGAAGATTTGATCAGTGAGGCCACAGGCCAAGACATGTCAGCAGCCACCAGAAGCAGGAAGTGGCAATGGATGGATTTTCCCCTACAGCCTCTTGCAGGAACGCAGTCCTGCCAACACCATGATTTCAGTCAGATGACACTGGTTTAGGACTTCTGGCATCCAGATCTGTGAGAAAATAAATTTCTGTTGTTTTAAGCCTTCAAGTTGATGATAATTTGCTAGAACAGCCATGGGAAGCCAATACAATGCCAATCACATTGTAGACTTATGTAAAAGAAGCCGGGGAGTGACGTCAGGGAAATGGCGCCGTGAGCAGCGCGTCCGACAGCTCTCCCCTAAATCACAACAAATTTATCAACTAGAAACAGAAAAATTTATCCTCGGAGCATTCCGGAGTTCCACACAAACTGATAGCAAAAGGACTGTTATCACTTGAATCTGAGAGACGAGGGTGTAGAGGAATCTACCACAGGGACGTTCTTTCAAACCGCGAGGAAGTGCGCCTGTGGTGAGTCAGCCCATACTTGGGAGCCAAGAGCCGCCGCTGCGCACCCGGTCCGGTTGAGCACCGCTGACGTTCCCAGCGGCCCGCACACTGCAAGTGGGGGTCGCCGGCCACCGGTGCCCGGAGCGCCCCATTCGCACGCGTGCCTTGGGCATTCCACGCACCCAGGGCGCCCTGCTGGCCCGCACACCCAGGGGGCTCCATTATCCTGCGCCTGGTGTGGTCCAGCCGCCAGCAGCAGGGCGAGCGGGAGAGGCTTGGGAGATTCTCTCCGTGGGCGGGGCACCTCACCCAGCCATTCAAGCTAACAATCAAGCGTTGGGGGAGGGGCGCGCGCAGGCAGCCTAAAATACCTTCGGAAGCACAGCTGCGACCCAATCACTGAAATTAGCTTAACCCATGAAATCTGCGCACCCTCGGTTCTAATTGATAAGATCTCTCTCAGTTCAGCGATCCAAGACAAGAGGCGTGATATTTTTTAGTGCCTCTCGCTAAAGGGGCGGGGGCAACTTCTGATTGATAGAGCCTCCATATTCAGGGATAAACGCTAACAAGAAGGACTTGGCAGATAATAAGATCTATACTACACTAGTCGCAAGCAGAGACTAGTGCCTCTTCTTCCCAGCAAAAACAGGCTACAAAGTGTGGAAAGCCTGGGTTGAGAAGTCCAACTAAATGATAGGCACTGAACAGTCACTTTGACAACAATCGACTCCCACCCCCACCTGATTACACTGGAGGCCCTGACTGTCAGAGCCTTTCCCAAAGCCTTGCACTGAGTGGGGATAGAGTGGGGATTTCCCAGCTCTTTGAGCCTCTTACTCCCCAGGCAGAAGCAGTTGCAGCCTTATAGCTGGATCACCAGGCTGCTAATTCAGAAAGGGGGGACTAGGAGAGAGAATCCAGGAAAGCAAACTCTCTCATCGTTGGACCCTGCAAACACCAACAAGCCTTGACTACCAGCAAGACTAAAGCCAATTATATGACATTGCCATAGAATCCCATCAATTGCAAATCCCTACCTAAGTGTGACACAGGGGCAGAGCCTGGGGTACAGAGTCACTGACCAAGAAGAGGGAGAGAAAAGAAAAAGGAAGAAGTTAACCTCTCAAAATCAAGAAAAATCCACAGACTTTACAACTTGTTCTACTAATTTTTTTATTGTTGTTGTTTGTTTCTTCTATCTTATTGCCTTTATTTCCTCCACCTCGGTCCTTCTATTCTCTGCCCATCTTATGCTTCCCCTTTCTTGAACTACACTACCCATGAGTGTTGCATTTTATTTCTCTTATTCATCCTCACCCTCCTTTAAGGTTATACTCCAAAACACTTAACTCTCACTCTCTCCTCTTTTGTTTTTTTTTGTCTTGCTTTATTTTGTTTTTTTCTCTTCCTATTTTCTTTCTTCCTTCGTTTTTCTCTTTTTCTTACTTTTTCCTTTCTATTCGTTTTTTCTTTTCTCATTTTACTTTCCTCCCATATAATCCTCAATCACGAACAAATTAGTTAATTTGGGACTCAAGGCTTTTTTTTGGCTTTATTTCTCTTTTTTGCTTTTGTTTTTATTTTTTTTCTTGTTTGTTTATTTTTGTGGCATTTTGGGTCCTCCCAACCCAAGGTCTCCATTGTATTTAGTCTTTGCTCCTCTTAATACAACAGATTTTTACTTATTATTTTTATTTTTCTTCTTTATTATTCTTTTTTGGTCCTTTTTTCTGGTTCCCTCTTATCCCTCTCATTATATCTCTTAGTTGACCATCACTTACAAGCAAATCATCTTATGCTTGTCTAAGATTTTGTTCCTTTTTTTTTTTTTTTTTTTTTTGCATTTAGTAGGTCCCTACTCCCTTTTTTTTGCCCCTTGAACTCTTCACCCCAAATCAGGCCCTCCATTATAGGCACGATATTTCCCTGAGGAGGGGAGAGGAGAGAAAGAGAAGAGAGAAAAAAGGGGGAAATAATAAATTATTACTGTTTTTTTTTTTGTGGGGTGTTTTACTTTTTTTTTTTTTTTTTACTTTTTACTCTTTATTAATTCTAATTAGTGCTATCAACAAGACCACCCTCAGATGCCGATAAGAAAGAGGAAATCGAATATTATGGATACAAAAAAAAGAGAGGTAACACAAATAGATGTGGAAAAATCTATGGAGAAAAGACTTAACATATTGGAAGCCTTGGAGCTAAATGACAGAGAATTTAAACTAGAAATCTTAAAAATACTCAGAGATATACAAGAAAACACAGAAAGGCAATATAGGGAGATCAGAAAACAACTCAATGAGCACAAAGAATATATTACCAAGGAAATTGAAACTATAAAAACAAATCAAACAGAAATGAAAAACTCAATTCACGAACTGAAAAATGAGGTAACAAGCTTAGCTAACAGAACAGCCCAGATTGAAGATAGGATTAGTGAAATAGAAGACAAACAACTTGAGGCACAACAGAGAGAAGAAGAAAGAGACTCAAAAATAATAAAAAATGAGAAAGCCCTACAGGAATTGTCTGACTTCATCAGAAAGAATAACATAAGAATAATAGGTATATCAGAGGGAGAAGAGAAAGAAAATGGAATGGAGAATATACTCAAACAAATAATAGACGAGAACTTCCCAAGCCTGTGGAAAGAACTAAAGCCTCAAATTCAAGAAGCAAACAGAACACCGAGTTTTCTTAACCCCAACAAACCCACTCCAAGGCACATCATAATAAAGATGACACAAACCAATGACAAAGAAAAAATTCTCAAGGCAGCCAGGGAAAAGAAGAGTACAACATATAAAGGAAGACCTATTAGATTATCATCAGATTTCTCAGCAGAAACTCTACAAGCTAGAAGAGAGTGGACCCCAATATTTAAAGCCCTGAAAGAGAGGAACTTTCAGCCAAGAATACTATACCCATCAAAGCTATCCTTTAAGTATGAAGGAGATATAAAAACATTCACAAATACAGAAAAGATGAGAGAATTTATCAACAGAAAGCCCCCACTCCAGGAAATACTAAAGGGGGTTTTCCAACCAGATTCAAAGAACAAAAGAAAACAACACCACAAGTAACAGCTCCACCAAGAACACAATAAAACCAAACTTAAACTGTGACAACAAAGGAAAAAAAGGGGGGAGAGGATGAAGATTAACAGTAGCAAAGGACGATGAAGTGCAGAAATACTTATAAGATAGGGTACTACAATGAATATGGTAGGTACCCTTTTCATTACTTAATGGTAACCACCCTTGAAAAAACCACCACAAAAACACTTGACTTAAAAAAGGTAGCAACAGAGGAAAGAAGTATGGAACACAAACAAACAAAAACAAATGATAGAAAAACAAAAGAGAAGAATCAAACTAGATACAAAACTAACAGAAAGCAATTTATAAAATGGCAGTAGGGAACGCACAAGTGTCAATAATTACACTAAATGTAAATGGATTAAACTTACCAATAAAAAGACACAGAGTAGCAGAATGGATTAAAAAAGAAAATCCAACTATATGCTGCCTACAAGAAACACATCTAAGCAACAAGGATAAAAACAAATTCAAAGTGAAAGGCTGGAAAACAATATTCCAAGCAAACAACACCCAAAAAAAGGCAGGTGTAGCAATTCTTATATCTAGTAATGCTGACTACAAGACAGAAAAAGTACTCAGAGACAAAAATGGTGATTTCATAATGATTAAGGGGAAGTTGAATCAAGAAGACATAACAATCCTTAATATATATGCACCAAACTAAGGAGCACCAAAATATATAAGACAGCTACTTATTGACCTTAAAACAAAAACTAACAAAAATACAATCATACTTGGAGACCTCAATACACCGCTGACGGCTCTAGATCGGTCATCCAAACAGAGAATCAACAAAGACATAGTGGCCTTAAAGAAAATACTAGAACACCTGGATATGATAGACATCTACAGGACACTTCATCCCAAAGTGACAGAGTATACATTTTTCTCTAGTGTACATGGAACATTCTCAAGAATTGACCATATGTTGGGCCACAAAGACAATATCAGCAAATTTAGAAAAATTGAAATTGTACCAAGCATATTTTCTGATCATAAAGCCTTGAAACTAGAATTCAACTGCAAAAAAGAGGGGGAAAAACCCACAAAAATGTGGAAACTAAACAACATACTTCTAAAAAATGAATGGGTCAAAGAAGAAATAAGCGCAGAGATCAAAAGATATATACAGACAAATGAAAATAAAAATACGACATATCAAAATCTTTGGGATGCAGCAAAAGCAGTAATAAGAGGAAAGCTCATATCACTTCAGGCCTATATGAACAAACAAGAGAGAGCCGAAATAAACCACTTAACTTCACACCTTAAGGAACTAGAAAAAGAAGAACAAAGACAACCCAAAACCAGCCAAAGAAAGGAGATAATAAAAATCAGAGCAGAAATAAATGAAATAGAGAACAGAAAAACTATAGAAAAAATCAATAAAACAAGGAGCTGGTTCTTTGAAAAGATCAACAAAATTGACAAACCCTTGGCAAGACTCACCAAGGAAAAAAGGCACAGGACTCAAATAAATAAAATCCAAAATGAAAGAGGAGAGATCACCACAGACATCATAGATATACAAAGAATTATTGTAGAATACTATGAAAAATTATATGCCACCAAATACAACAATCTAGAAGAAATGGATAAATTCCTAGAACAATACAACCTTCCTAGACTGAGTCATGAAGAAGCAGAAAGCCTAAACAGACCAATCAGCAGGGAGGAAATAGAAAAAACTATTAAAAACCTCCCCAAAAATAAAAGTCCAGGCCCAGACGGTTATACTAGTGAATTCTATCAAACATTCAAAGAAGACTTGGTTCCTATTCTACTCAAAGTCTTCCAAAAATTGAAGAAGAAGCAATACTTCCAAACACATTCTATGAGGCCAACATAACCCTCATACCAAAACCTGGCAAGGATGGCACAAAGAAAGAAAACTACAGACCAATATCTCTAATGAATACAGATGCTAAAATACTAAACAAAATACTGGCAAACCGAATACAACAACATATTAAAAAAATAATACATCATGATCAAGTGGGATTCATCCCAGAATCTCAAGGATGGTTCAACATACGCAAAACGGTTAATGTAATACACCATATCAACAAAACAAAGAACAAAAACCACATGATCTTATCAATAGATGCAGAAAAGGCTTTCGATAAAATACAACACAATTTTATGTTTAAGACTCTCAACAAAATGGGTATAGAAGGAAAATATCTCAACATGATAAAGGCCATCTATGATAAACCATCAGCCAACATCCTATTAAACGGCATAAAACTGAGGACTTTCTACCTTAAATCAGGAACAAGACAGGGTTGTCCACTCTCTCCACTCTTATTTAACGTGGCGCTAGAAGTTCTGGCCAGAGCAATCAGACAAGACAAAGAAATAAAAGGCATCTATATCGGAAAAGAAGAAGTAAAGGTATCACTTTTTGCTGATGATATGATCCTATACATCAAAAACCCGAAGGACTCCACAAAAAGATTATTAGAAACAATAAACCAATACAGTAAGGTCTTAGGATACAAAATTAACATACAAAAGTCCATAGCCTTTCTATATGCCAACAATGAAATATTAGAAAACAAACTCAAAAAAATAATCCCCTTCACGATTGCGACAAAGAAATAAAATACCTAGGAATAAACATAACAAAGAACGTAAAGGACCTATATAATGAAAATTACAAAGCATTGTTAAGGGAAATCGAAAAAGATACAATGAGATGGAAAAATATTCCTTGTTCTTGGATAGGAAGAATAAATATAATCAAAATGGCCATATTACCCAAAGCAATATACAAATTTAATGCAATTCCCATCAAAATCCCTATGAGATTTTTTAAAGAAATGGAACAAAAAATCATCAGATTTATATGGAACTATAAAAAACCCCGAATAGCCAAAACAATCCTAAGGAAAAAGAATGAAGCTGGGGGCATTACAATACCTGACTTTAAACTATATTATAGGGCCACGATAATCAAAACAGCATGGTATTGGCAGAAAAATAGACACTCAGACCAATGGAACAGAATAGAAAGCCCAGAAATAAAACCACATATATATGGTCAAATAATCTTTGATAAAGGGGCCAACAACACACAATGGAGAAAAGAAAGCCTCTTCAACAAATGGTGTTGGGAAAACTGGAAAGCCACATGCAAAAGAATGAAACTCGACTACAGCCTGTCCCCATGTACTAAAATTAATTCAAAATGGATCAAAGACCTAAATATAAGACCTGAAACAATAAAGTACATAGAAGAAGACATAGGTACTAAAATCATGGACCTGGGTTTTAAAGAACATTTTATGAACTTGACTCCAATGGCAAGAGAAGTGAAGGCAAAGATAAACGAATGGGACTACATCAGAATTAAAAGTTTTTGCTCAGCAAGAGAAACTGATATCAAAATAAACAGACAGCCAACTATATGGGAACTGATATTTTCAAACGACAGCTCAGATAAGGGCCTAATATCCAAAATTTACAAAGAACTCATAAAACTCAACAACAAACAAACAAACAATCCAATAAAAAAATGGGAAGAGGACATGAACAGACACTTCTCCCAGGAAGAGATACAAATGGCCAACAGATATATGAAAAGATGCTCAGCTTCATTAGTTATTAGAGAAATGCAAATCAAAACTACAATGAGATACCACCTCACTCCTGTTAGATTAGCTATTATCAACAAGACGGGTAATAGCAAATGTTGGAGAGGCTGTGGAGAAAAAGGAACCCTCATTCACTGTTGGTGGGACTGTAAAGTAGTACAACCAGTATGGTGGTTCCTCAAAAAACTGCAAATAGAACTACCTTATGACCCAGCAATCCCTCTACTGGGTATATACCCCAAAACCTCAGAAACATTGATACGTGAAGACACATGTAGCCCCATGTTCATTGCAGCACTGTTCACAGTGGCCAAGACATGGAAACAACCAAAAAGCCCTTCAATAGAAGACTGGATAAAGAAGATGTGGCACATATACACTATGGAATACTACTCAGCCATAAGAAATGATGACATCAGATCATTTACAGCAAAATGGTGGGATCTTGATAACATTATAAGGAGTGAAATAAGTAAATCAGAAAAAAACAAGAACTACATGATTCCATACATTGGTGGAACATAAAAATGAGACTAAGAGACATGGACAAGAGTGTGGTGGTTACCAAGGGTGGGGGGGAGGGAGGACATGGGAGGGAGGGAGGGAGAGAGTTAGGGGGAGGGGGAGGGGCACAGAGAACTAGATAGAGGGTGACGGAGGATAATCTGACTTTGGGCGAGGGGTTTGCAACATAATTTAATGACAAAATAACCTAGACATGTTTTCTTTGAATATATGTACCCTGATTTATTAATGTCATCCCATTACCATTAATAAAAATTTATTATAAAAAAAAAAAAAAAAAAAGAAGCCACTTTGCAACACCCTTCAATGCATATGTTATCTATAACAATATGTTGTCCAGCAGGCATTTCCATCCACTGCCCCCACCAATTCCATACAGGTTGATTTCTAAGAACTTCTCACATTCTCTGCTCTATCAAGAAACCATAGCTTTTAGTGGTATTCTTTGTGATGACAGCAGGGTTCCTGGATATAGTACTAAGAGCCATCTTTGGTATCTACTGTGAAACCAAAGGACTGTGTGGAAGTGACCCAGTGGTAAAGTGGGATGTCTTTAAACCCACAAGTAAATTATACTAGCTTCCTAAAAAAACTGGCTTTAATTATCTATACTGCTCATCACTTCATATTCATTTTAAAATATCTCCTAATTTTTGTGAGCCATATAGTTAAGAAGAATATGAAAACACTCAAATTTCACTAAAACCCAAGTTGAATTAATAAACTGCTAACTGAATGAAGCCTAAAAGTGGAATGCAGCTGTACAGTTAAGGTATCTCATTTCCCTGTTAACAGTCCCACCTGACAGAGTGTCTGCATTGAGGTTACTTTAAAAGCCGAAAGATTTATGCGATCTGAAGAGAAACCAGAGTATGCATTGAGGTTACTTGAGAACCAACTGGGAGCCTTTGGGCACTGGGAGCAGGTGCAAGGCCTTCACTGTTTTTCTTTTTTCTCTTTTTTAAAAAATTTCTTTCTTTCTTTCTTTCTCTCTTTCGGTTGTGGCTGTGTTTCATACATTTATTTTTTTATAGGTTTCTTTCTGTGTTTCCTTTTGTTTTTAAAACTGTGAAAGCAGCCTGCCTTTCCCAGGTCTTTAGCTCTCCTACAGCTCTTTTTCTCCTTAGGGCCATATTGTTTTGTTTTTCTTTAAGGGAGAAAGAACTCGACCACAAAGTAATGTTTATCTTTCAATATAGCAGCTGTAAAAAGCACAGGATGTGTGAGACAGAAAACACTCTTTTAACTTCTTTTTGTGTGTGTGTGTGACTTTCCTTGGGCTCTTCCCAGAGGCTGGCTGCTATGAGAAACATTCTTCAGTTTGGCTTAGAGGAAAAAGCTCCCAAATGAGAGCAAACGCCATCACCTCAGGAGCAAAAGCTCTGTCTGTTCTGCCATTTTGGTTAGGGTTAACTTCAGGTCAGCAATGCTTCTCCTCTACCTTGTCTTCTTCACTACATCATGATTTGAAGTGTGCTGGTCTTGCCTGTCTTCTCACTTGTTTGAAGATACCATTTGATCATGGCTACTAGAGCTTCTGAAATGTTGGCTTTCCTTGGGAAGTTTAAGAGAGAAACTTCTTGGAAATGTCTTCAACTGAGTTGTTTATTTTCTTTTGGGTGCATTTCATTAGACAGCAGGATTTATTAGTTTGAATTCTTGCCTCAGAACTATATACTTGTTCTTAATGACATGCCTCCTTTCTTCTACTTCTCATGCGCCATTCCCTCTGCTCAGTTTCTTTTTATTATATATATATATATAGTATTTTTCCAAAGTTAGAAGCAGAGAGGCAGTCAGACAGACTGCTGCATGCACTCAACCGGGATCCACCTGGGGGCAATGCTCTGCCCATCTGGGCCATTGCTCTGTTGCAGCTGGAGCCATTCTAGCACCTGAGGCAGAGGCTATGGAGCCATCCTCAGTGCCTGGGCCAACTTTGCTCCAATGGAGCCTTAGCTGCGGGAGGGGAAGAGAGAGATAGAAAGGAGAACGGGAAGGGTGGAAAAGCAGATGGGCGCTTCTCCTGTGTGCTCTGACCAGAAATCAAACCCGGGATTTTCATATGCTAGGTTGATGCTCTACCACTGAGCCAACTGGCCAGGGCCTCTTCTTTTTATTATATTCTTTATCTTTGCACCATCTTCTGCAACCACTCATCTACTTGCTATCAACAAAAGACCTTTCTCACTCCTAGTTTGGATTTGACTTCTATAAAGTGTATAGGTACTGCGGCAAACGATTTTCTTTTAAGATTTTATTTATTGATTTTACTGGGGGCATTGGGGAACAAAAGTATCCACCCATTGTTGCTTCACTTTAGCTGTTCATTGCTTGCTTCTTGTATGTGCCTTAACCAGGCAAGCCCAGGGATTCGAACTGGCAACCTCAGTGCTCTGGGTTGATGCCCTTATCCACTGTGCCACCACAGGCCAGCCTGTGGCAAATGGTTTTTAAAAATCGAAATTATAATGAAATTTTATTCTTTTGCATGTGGCTTTCCAATTTTTCCCAGCACCATTTATTAAAGAGGCTTTCTTTTCTCCATTGTGTGTTTTGGCTCCTTTGTCAAAGATGATTTGACCATATAAAAATGGCATTATTTCTTTATTCTGTTCCATTGATCTGAGTGTCTATTTTTCTGCCAATACCATGCTGTT
Source organism: Saccopteryx bilineata (assembly GCF_036850765.1). Lineage (NCBI taxonomy): Eukaryota > Metazoa > Chordata > Mammalia > Chiroptera > Emballonuridae > Saccopteryx > Saccopteryx bilineata. The sequence goes on from NC_089495.1 coordinate 105,410,993, forward strand.
TTGATTATCATGGCTCTGTGGTATAATTTGAAGTCAGGTATTGTATTGCCTCCAGCTTCATTTTTTTCCCTTAGGATTACTTTGGTTATTCAGGTTTTTTTATGGTTCCATACAAACCTGATGATTTTTATTTCCATTTCTTTAAAAAATGTCATTGGAATTTTGATGGGAATTGCATTAAATTTGTATATTGCATTTTAACCATATTTATTCTTCCTATCCAAGAACAAGGAATATTTTTCCATTTATTGTGTCTTTTTCAATTTTCTTTAATAATGCTTTGTAGTTTTCAGTATATAGACCCTTTACATTCTTTTTTTTTTTTTTTTTTTTTTTTTTTGACAGAGAAAGAGAGAGGGACAGATAGGGACAGACAGACAGGAAGGGAGAGAGATGAGAAACATCAATTCTTCGTTGCAGCTCCTTAGTTGTTCATTGATTGATTTCTCATATGTGCCTTGACGGGGGGGGGGGGCTACAGCAGACCATGTGACCTCTTGCTTGAGCTAGCGACCTTGGGGTCTCGAACCTGGGTCATCCACATCCCAGTCCAACTCTCTATCCACTGCACCACCACCTGGTCAGCCTGGCCCTTTACATTCTTTGTTATGTTTATTCCTAGGTATTTTTGTTGTTGTTGTTGCTGCAACTATAAAAGGGATTGTTTTTTTTAGTTTATTTTCTGAAGTTTCATTGTTGGTATATAAGAAAGCAATAGTCTTCTGTATATTAATTTTGGAAACAACCAAAATGCCTTTCAATAGAGGATTGGATAAAGAAAATGTGGTACATATGTACAATGGAATACTACTCAGCCATAAGAAATGATGACATAGTATCATTTACTACAACATGGATGGACCTTGATAACATTATACTGAAAGAAATAAGTAAATCAGACAAAGCTAAGAACTGTATGATTCCATACATAGATGGAACACAAAATTGAGACTCATAGACATAAATGAGAGTGCAGTGGTTACCAGGGGGAAGGGAAGGGAAAAGAGGGAGGGGTTGAGAGGAGGGAGAGGGGCATAATGAGAAACAAATATAGGGTGATGGAGGATGATTTGACTTTGGGTGATGAGTATAGAGCATAACCAACTATCCAAATGATGTGGAGATGTTTTCTTTAAATCTTTGTATTCTGGTTGACCAATGTCACCCTGTTAAATATAATTGTCTAAGTAAAAAATAAATAAAAACCTGAATTGAATTGCTCTCATTAAGTGCCATTAAAATTCCCTGTCAGCAGGCCCTGGCCAGTTGGCTTAGTAGTAGACTGTAGGCCTGGTGTGTGGATTCCCAGTCAGGGCACACAGGAGAAGTGCCCATCTGCTTCTCTACCCCTCTCCCTCTCACTTCTCTCTCTCTCTCTCTCTTTGACTCTCTCTCTCTCTCTTACCCTCCTGCAGCCATGGCTCATTTAAAGCGAGTTGGCCTGGGAAACTGAGGATGTCTTCATGGCCTTCGCCTCAGGTGCTAAGAAGAGCTTGGTTGCTGAACAATAGAGCAACACCCCAGATGGTCATAGCATCACCCCCTAGTGAGCTTGCTGGGTGGATCCTGGTTGGGGCAAGTGCGGGAGTCTGTCTCTCTGCCTTCCCTCTTCTTACTGAATAAGAAAACAAACAAACAAAAAATAACTCCTGTCAGCAGTACTATGTTTGTTTCTGTTATCTGTACTCTAATCTTCAGAATATTAATTTTGGTGTCTCAGAATGATAGTCATGCTATTTCTTGGTAATGACTACAATATAATGTTTTATTATGCCACCACAGTATCATCTTTCTGCTTGTGAAATGTAACTAGTTCACTTTCAGAAAGAAATGAATATCAAAGTTTAAACATTGACTAACCCAAAGAATGGAAAAACTAGTTATGGTCTATCTGGAGCAACACACTCCGTCAGCAGTTAGACCCACAGCACCGAAAGCCCAGGCATTGAAAGGGTCAATAAGGACAAGTGATCCTCTTCAGAATAGTGCACTGGCCACTCTGAGGCCTTACCCTGCCTTTCAGTGCTGTGAGGCGCTTTCTCTGAAACTAGACTACTTTAGGAAAGTTCCTGAGTGTTGGGTATTTCTTGAACTACTGACAATTTTTGTTTCTTTTCTATTGACTAGAGGCTTATTTGCAGTTCTATGTAATTTTTTCTCTCAGGGTCTATCTTACTGTGTTTGGTTCTTCAATCCTTCTCTGCCTAAGAGAATGCCCTGAGCTGAGGAAAAAGCTACTATTTTATATTTCTATTGCTGTTTTCATGGGTGAAACCAAAGGCAGACCACTTCCTTGGTATATATCTTAGCATGTTATATATATATATTTTTTGTCTCTGTGTGGTTTCTAAAAAAATTGATAGTTAAACATGCTGTTTGTGGCATAGGTCAGGTACTATCTCAAGATGGATTTTTAAATGCTTGTAGTGCAGAGTGATCAACCAGCCCCGAGAATATCCTAGGGAGAAACTTCCGAGTTCAGTATACTTAACATGCCTGATTTTCTCTTGGCCTTTGAAGGGTATATCCTGGCTATGCTCTTATTTTATCTGCTTGAAACATCCTTTAAGGGGAATCACAAAAATATAAAAGAGGCTTTTACGTAAATATTTGGATCTTGGTTCTCTAGAATTTTAATAAATCAAACTCCCCCCTCTTTTTCTTAAAATAGGCCAGAGGAAAACTACACTGCTCACAAAAATTTAGGGATCAGGGAACATGCAAATAGATACTCCAGTACTTTCAGCCTTTTGTATAGTGCATTTTCAAGAATAAAATAAAAGTTGGTTTTACATCTCATTTGCACAATCTAACAGCTTTTTTGACTTGTCCTTTGCTTTTCTGATGTTCTTGTTCAATAAAAAAAATCAAATGCTTTTTTTTATTGCTTCATATTCATTTTGAAATATTCCCTAATTTTTATGAGCAGTATAGATGAAAGATTATGCAGAAACAATCTCTTTAGATGCTTTCCTACTCAAAGTACCAACTATTTTTCTCTTAGGCATAAGTTCTCTCTGCTACACAATGATTTAATGCAGAAGGAAGTTGATTATACCAGACTCAAAGTAAAATATTGTGGACCCTGAGAAGGAAAACGTCTACTAAGAAGTGCTCCTGGTGGTTAACTGGGCTCAAATTAAGAAAAAACAAAACAAAACAGAGTCTAGCAGCCATTTCTCTACAGGAGGTTCTCACGCAAACTGCATCTCAGGGACAAGCCTGCACTGAGTGGCCTGCCTCCTGCATGCAACTCCCTGCCTGCATTGTTTCTGCAATGAAGCCAGCCTTTATAAAAGCGTTCCTGAAATCTTATTTCAGCCAATAGGATTGAGGCTTACCCTCTAGTCAGAGCTGTGCAGCTATATCCCCATCAGCACTGTCACAGATAAATCAGAACTGTTCCATTCTGACCAATCAGGACAATGCTTTTGGACCAATCAAACTTCTAGAATTTGGAATCTTCATTTGCATGAGGATCAACTAAGTTGGGACCAGAATGAGGGACTTCTATTTATGTGTCAGCTCCCCTCTGGTTCAGGGAGCACACTTTCCCTTTCCACCCAAGACTGGCCAGAACAGATTGGCATGCAGAAGCACAGCAGAGCAGAAATGAGCTGTCTAGCCAGGGCCACCTTGCCCCAGGGCCTGTGCACAGCCAAGCTGTTTCACATCAAGGCTGCTTCCTAACTGGAAGCTGTTGAGCCTATAACCTTATAAAACTATTCCACAGCCTCGCTGTTCTCACAGCTCTGCTGTATCGCAATTGAATTGCTTGCACTAAATAAAGTTCCCTTCTTCACCACACCACAAATTGGGGATTCCTGTCGGCAGTGAATTTGTGCCAAAGACTATTGGTTGACAAAATCCAAGTAGATATCTCTTGCTTTGGTGGGTTTATTCACAATTCCCATATTCTTTTGCATGCAGGTTAAACTGGCCTGGGACCCAGGTAGATTAGTCCAGTATGGATTAAAGAATAAAACAACCCCTTTTGTATCTGAGTGCTGTGTAGGGAGCAAGCTGTAACAGGGAGATTCTTTTTTATCTATCTATTTATTTTTTTATTTATTTTTATTTATTTATTTTTCTGAAGCTGGAAACGGGGAGAGACAGTCAGACAGACTCCCGCATGCGCCCGACTGGGATCCACCCGGCACGCCCACCAGGGGGCAACGCTCTGCCCACCAGGGGGCGATGCTCTGCCCCTCCTGGGCTCGCTCTGTTGCGACCAGAGCCACTGTAGCGCCTGGGGCAGAGGCCAAAGAGCCATCCCCAGCGCCCGGGCCATCTTTGCTCCAATGGAGCCTCGGCTGCAGGAGGGGAAGAGAGAGACAGAGAGGAAGGAGAGGGGGAGGGGTGGAGAAGCAGATGGGCACTTCTCCTATGTGCCTTGGCCGGGAATCGAACCCGGGACTTCTGCACACCAGGCCAACGCTCTATCACTGAGCCAACCAGCCAGGGCCAACAGAAGATTCTTAAGTACACTTCTTTAAGACCTCTTTTGGTCCCCGGCATAGGTCATACAGCTCAATTCATTTATTATACCTTTTCATAAATTGGTTATAACCACCCAATTTGCTTTACAGCTATCACCTCACTAAAGAGTGTACATATACATACATATATATGTGAGAAAAACGGCTGTGTTAGGCTTGCTCACGGGTTTACTGGTTGGAAGAACTTTGCCTGATTGGTGCATGGGTGTGTGGTGGTGCCATATGTGTGTGGCCTATGTAAGGCTTCGGGTGCTTTCCCTGGGCAGTGATTCTCCCAGATTGCTCTCCTGCTACCATGAGATATGGTTTCCTCTGCTCCCTTGCCCTTACTGAGAAAAGCAGATTTTTTTATTGTTTATTTGCTCACCTGTCTTTGTGAGTGTGGGCAGCTGTGTTAGGCTTGCTCATAGGGTTACCAGGTGTAAGCACTTTTCTTGCTTAGTGCGTGAGCATGTGGCAGAGGCACATGCGCATAGCCTATATAAGGTTATGGGTGCTTGCACCTGAGAGAGATGGGAGACTGGGGATTGTGGATGGCGGATTGCCTGCCCACCACTGTGAGGGCCATTTTGCTGTTTGTTTGCCTGAGGGGTGGTTTCCTCTGCCTGTGTGTTTATCCACCGTTGTAAGGCTTTATTAAATGAAATGGCCCAACCCTTTCCAGCTCTGCAGTTTTCCTTCCGTCTGTCTGAATCCACCTGTCTGAACTCAGCTACCAGCATTACATCTGGCATAGTTGGTAGGATTTGGAGCAGATTGGTATGGAGCTACTGATACCCTTGAGAGGTGGAGGAGTGGCTGTTCCCGGTGGCTCTCCTGTTGGGGACCATGGGCTGGGTGTTTTTATAATCCTGAAAGAAGGAACCAAGAACTCTGTGTGAGAAGCTGAGTGAGGTCAAAAGCTCCAGGATGAGCTGTATACTGAGCACCAATGATGGTGTGGACTGGAGTGAGCGCTGGAGAGGGAGGCTGACTGGGTCCAAGGGTTGCTGTGTGAGGTGCAGGCTAAGCACTAATGGCACCTGGAACTGGAGTGGTCTCTAGACAAAGAGTTATTGGTTCACGAGTTGCAGATGGCCCTGGAAGCTGAACACTGGCAATGACAGCTGTGGGAGAAACAACTGTAGTTTCAGGAGCTCAAGAGTCAGCTTCAGGCTTTGCCACCAGCATTACAGTGAGCCTCTAATAAATGAGTATGGCCCAATGCTTTCCAGCTCTGCAATTCTTCTACTGTCTGCCCAAAGTCAGTGAGAACTGCCTGGCTTCAACCATCAGCATTACAAGACATATATACATATTCTCCTCTTTGGCACTATAATGTTGGTGGCTGAGGCCAGGCAGATTCACATTGGATTCAGGCAGATGGTAGAAAAACTATGGGGCCAGAGAAGCATTGGGCCATTTTGTTTTAATAAAGACTCACAATGGCGGACAAGCACACAGACAGAGGAAACTGCCTCTCAAGCAAACAAACAGCAAAATGGCCCCTCATAGTGGCAGGCAGGCAATCTGTGCATCCACAATCCTCCATCTCTCTCAAGCGCAAGCACCTTATATAGGCTGTGCACACGTGCCTCTGCCACGTGCTCACGCACTAATCAAGCAAAGTGCTTGTAGCTGGTACACCAGCGAGTGAGCCTAACACAGCTGTCCCACATTCCACCCTTTTAGTGTTGCTTGCCTCACAATAGGTACACTACATACATTCCAAAAATGACAATTACAAAAGTACCCTTCACAATGTCTCCCTGAGCACTCTGCCCAGAGAGTTAACTGGCACCTCCAACTCCCCACCCCACAGTGCCAACAAGGCCATCCATCATGGGGGAGCCTGTACAGTCCAGGGCCATGTCCATTGAAACCAAAAATATCTTTGGTGTGTCTCTGCAACTGGGTGAGAGCAGCTTTCTGGTGCAGGAGTGTGTCCACCAGAGTTGCCCCCCCCCCCAATTAGGGTCTCTCATACTGTTGAAAGGTAGCATGTCCATCTAACAAGGGAGCCGGTGCCCCTACTCTGGTTGCAGTCCAAGAGTCAGTCCATGGTAGACACAGCCCAGCTATCTGTGCAAATCACCAAGGTAAAAGTCCATTATAGGCAACTAGGTTTACATAGGGCCTCAGGCCTCCCCCCTCATCCCTGTCATCAGGGCAGCTCTGAAGATGCTGCCCCAAGGAAGAGCAACAGTGGCCAACCTCTCCACCTCTGCTCCAGAGAGCATGATGCCATTCACCTTTATGCCCCACAATCAAAGCAAGCCTACCAGGGACTCAGTAGGTACTCTGCTGCTGGGTTCTTACCTCTGGATGACCTCTGGCCAAGCTCTGAGTGTGCGGATGGCAGCTTCAGCCCGAGACTCCTCATCCTCAGAAGAGGAGCTGGAAACGCCTGTTCCCACCGACTCAGAGCCATTCTGCCCGCACAGCTCCTTGCCGGCTCTTGGCTTGAAACTGAACCCACAGTTTGTCCTCCAACAACTGCCGCTGCCAACATTCAACTTCCAGGGCAAATTGCATCTCACAAACCTGTAGATTGCTCCAGTTCCAGGCGCCATTGGTGCCCTGCAGCTCTCAAACCTGGTTGGCCTCCTTCTCCAGCGCTCATTCCAGTTCATGCAGTTGTTGCCTCTCAGTATGCAGCTCATCCTGGAGCTTTCAACCACGCTCAGTTTCTCACACAGAGCTCTTGGTTTCTTCTCACAGGATTGTAAAAAACACTGAGCCCACAGTTCCTAACAAGAGAGCCACTGGGAACAGCCACTTCTTTATTCTGTCCTTCAAGAGTGTCTGCGGCTCCATACCAATCTGCTCCGAACCCTGCCCACTATGCCAGATGTAATGCCGGAGGCTGAGGCCAGGCAGGTGCACATTGGATTCAGGTAGATAGTAGAAAAACTGCAGAGCTGTAAAGGGTTGGGCCAGTTCGTTTAATAAAGTCTCACAATGGCAGACAAGCACACAGGCAGGGGAAACTGCCTCTCAGGCAAACAAATTGCAAAATGACCCCTTACAGTGGTGGGCAAGCAATCTCTGCATCCACAATCCACCATCTCTCTTGAGCACAAGTACCCATAGCCTTACATAGGCTATGCACATGTGCCTCTACCACATGCTCACACACTAATCAAGCTAAGTGCTTACAGCTGGTACACCAGTGAGCAAGCCTAACACAGCTGCCCCACAGGGGCCTTTCCCAGGTCTTCGTGTCCACTAAAGGCTGAGAGAATAGGGGAAAGTTTTGGCTAGGCATGGACTGTCACGTTGGTCTAGGAAATGATCTCTGAGTTAATAAATAGTGTTTCCTCATCATTAGCTATGGCTAGGTTTGGGACTAAGTGTGGAATAAAGTCCTTGCTGTTTCTATCCATTAATTATGCTGCTTTATAAATGTTTTTTTTTTGTTTAATAACCATTGCCGAATGCAATGTATCTTGGCGTCTGAAGTTGGAAAGTTCATTTTAGTGATCTTTGATCACAGTTCCATTGACCACAGTTGTGCCGGAGACCAATATAGTTCAACTTTATCCTTGATTTTTGATTATTTTTGTTTAATGATCATGAGAAAAGTAATTTTGTTGTGGCTTTAAAACTTCAGTCTGTCTAAATAAGCATGACCTTCCCATTAAATTTAATTACAATCTGGTCTTGTACTTGGCAGAAAAATAACTGTCAGAAGACTTCTTGAAGGACTTTGATTCTAATAGCTAAACATTGTTTGAACACCAGGCAAAGTCCTCTGGTTATTAAGTCTGAGAACATTACACATCACATTTATGATTTTCAGAAATTTGAGTGTCCAAAGACAGCCAAGTTTGTGTTTTGATATCCTGCCCAGCACTTTTTTCTACTTTGGCTTAGGTTCAAATTGCACATATGCCTTAGATGTAATTAATGAGTATATATGAAATACAATATATAAGATACAAAGATATTTAGAGATGGGATATATCAAACCATTATTAGAATCTCTCAGTCGTTCTCTTAAAGGTTTTAGACAAATTAATTTTTAAAGTTTTTTGCAGTTATGTTTATAAAAATATTTCTAGGAGATAGCATATATTGTCATATATTCCACTAATGAATGCATCTGCACTTTAAACAATATTTTCAGAGTTAAGGTTAAGTGATATTCTTTTATTTCATTAAAGTGCCAGAATGTTAAGTAATTTACCAGAATTCACGTAAAGTTAGCATTGTTTTATCTTAGCTGTGGGGAAAAGGTTAAAAAATGAGGAAGGAAAAAATATTTAGGAGTCACATCAGGATTTTAATTAGATCCTAGGTGATCCATACATTTTTACAAATCAGTGTTAGATGGGGTCTGCCTTCAGGGTCTGTATATGTGTCCTACTCTATGTGTCAGATTTATCTAATTTTAGGAAACAGCACAGAAGATGCAACTAACTGTCTAAAAATTTAGTTAAATACCTAAGAAACTCACTGAAAGAAATTTTTTATACTAACTTCATATTCCTTTTTTGTTGTAACAAAATTGGATTTGAAATGGCAAACTACTTGCTTTCTCTGTATTAATTAGAATAATAATTTTGATAAATATATAAATAAGCAGGGCAAATTTCTATACTTAAGGCTGGCCAGAATAGAGCGGAAAGAGAATGCACTGAGGGTATAGGCTGCATTGGTGATAGAGGGCCTTGGAAAGTTTTGAGTACACACAGAAACATACAGTCTCAAATACACACACTGTGTGTAGGGGGGCAGTATATATGCATTCGTGATAGACAAGTATTACTGTGTCCTTCCACAGTCCATGTTGCCAAAATAATGATCATGACAATAACACCTTTGTGCTATTTCCCTGGAAGTCCTAAGCCCAATGCAACAGTTGGTAAGATTTAACTAGAGTAGGGCAGACCTTTTTAACCCTTTGAGTAGTGAGTTCTTTTCATGCTCGCTGACTTCCAAGAGTGAGTTTTAGTTTCAAAAAATAAAATTAGTTCCAGTTCCAGTTTTATTAACTTAAAATCATGTTTATTTGATGACCAATTTATGGAAACAAGAAGAACATACATTTGCCTTTTTTTAATGTTGCCTCACACATGTACAATTATATTCTGGATGGTCAGGAGGCACGAGGATGTACATGAATGTTTCTACTACTCAAAGAGTATGATATTCAGCCAGGCTTTGTGCCTAGATCTTTGACCTTATTTGACTTATAAACACACAAACTCTTTTATACATTATTATTAGTAATGTTAATTTATATGGTATCTTTTATTCTAACCTAAATAAAAAAGCATTAGAAACTTCTTTCATTTATCCTCATTTTTAAAAAAAGAAAGGAGAACTATTTCAGTGGTCCTGACATTTCTTTGCCTTTGGTGATTCCTTCCTTATCATTAACCCAAAATCCAGATTAATCTTTATAAAGCAACCTTTAAAAAAATAGGTTATTTGCAGAAACTTTTAGTAATCCCATTAGAAGAATCTCCACACTAGTTATTGTACTATAAGTGTAGATTTATGGCTGCATCTTCTCAATCTAGCTGTTATTCCCTATAATTACTCAGCATATGCCCTCCTCCAGATGCTGCTCTTTTTGCTAAGTGCTCTTTTATGATCTTGGCGTTCTTCATACTTTTTTCCCCACTCAGGTTCTTCTTCCTCTTCATTTTGCTTCATGCAAATCTTTTCCACTCCCCCAACTAAATTCTTACCACCTCTATAAAACTGTACCTGGTCACTCCAGATCATTCTAGACTCTACCGTCATGCTATGAATATTGGTTTATTTGTTGCATATTGCTAATAAAATAGAGGCACAATGAGGTTGCAGCAAGACCAGGTTTCAGGTCTTCTGAGTGAATGCTGTTCACTGGACTCTCTTTGTGCTTTTCTGCCATTTCTCACATTTTCTTTTTATAAATTTTGTTTTTCTCATCTTGTCTCCTTTTTTTACTTCCTCTCTTTTAAATATAAAGAGACACATTTTAAACATGGCACTTAGAAAGCTGTGCTCAAAGGAAGGAAACCAGTAGCTGATGGCTAGAACACTCAGCACAGAACCTATCTAGTCTTTTCACCATCAAAACCAAACAAAATAAAACCCCCAAATGCTCAATCAAATCAAAAGAGAACTTCATTTATTATTAGGATAATTCCCAAAGGACTGGTATATTATAGCCCAAGATTCTGACAGTAAAACAAAAATACAAAAAAAACCCCAGCAATAACAGCAACAATAAAAAAAAAACACAAAAAAAAACACCCTCATCTAACCAGTTCATCATGGAAAATAATGACATGGTATAAAAGAAAATAACTGAAAAACATATGAGGTATTGAGGTAGGGAAGTGATAAGAAATGTAAACTTGGGAGCTCAGAAATTTAGAAATAATAAGGGTTGTTTAAAGTTATAAAGAAGAAAGAAAAACAATGTTAAGTCTGAAGAGAGGCAAGTCGAAGCCTTCACCTTTTACATAGAAGAAACACTTCTCTTATAATCAGCTAAGACAAAGCCACAAGAAGTCCAGTTAAAGTAACACTTTGGGTTAAAAGAGAAGGCATTTAAGAGCACATTTCAAAGGGCATATTCTGTGATGTTGTTTCACTAAGTCTCATCTTTGAAAAAATGTTTTTCCAATCATTGGGCTAAACCTGAAGGAGAATGCACAGGAGATATATGGGATAGAACCAAAAAAAAAAAAGAAAGAAAGAAATCTCTGTCCAAACATACCACACAAATCTAAATGATCTAAGATTCCTGAATTTACTTGGCTGGCTCTATGTTGTCTTCCCTGCCCCTTAGATAGAAAAACAAACGTGGAAATCAAAGTGAAATGTAAAGCTATGATCACTTTAAAAATAGTCTTCTTATTCTCTCAAAATCAATGTGAGCCTGACCTGTGGTGGCGCAGTGGATAAAGCGTTGACCTGGAAATGCTGAGGTCGCCGGTTCAAAACCCTGGGCTTGCCTGGTCAAGGCACATATGGGAGTTGATGCTTCCAGCTCCTCCCCACCTTCTCTGTCTCTCTCTCCTCTCTAAAATGAATAAAAAAATTAAAAAAAAAATCAATGTGAAAAAAAGGAAAAGAAAGATCTTCTAAAACTCTCTGACATTCAATAGTTAATGGTAACTTATGACTATATTTTTAACTTTCTTTTGTTGAGTCATTGACTCTGCTCTCCCCACTCCTTAGTTTCCAGGGTCAATGGACAATGTTGTATTAAATCACGGGACTGGATTTGCTATGTTTGATCTGGATCCAGCTTATTATCTCTGCCGTTGTGTACCACAGTTTGTAGACCTACCAGATAAAATGCAAAACAAAACCAGTGGATTATTCCCAGACTGTTTGCCAAATGATTTTAAACTGTTGCTGGTACACAAAATTTAAAATTGCTGACACATAAAATAATGAATGGTCTTTTATTCCTGAATCTTTTAGAATAGAAATGGGGGAGGGGGTAATATCCTTTTCTGTCAAGCTCCTTTGTTCCTTCTTTGCCTCTGTTTCCCAATTTGTTTAATGGTGTTGTTCAGATTTTTTTCTTCCCTAATCCTATCTAGTGTAAAATGCCTTGAGTATTTTTTCAACATTCCATCATAACAGAAAAAGAACAGGAAGGAAATTATACACACACACACACACACACACACACACACGCACGCACACAGAGTCATTTATATATATCCATTTATTTTGGATAACATGATCCAAAAGATTCTGAGATCTTGTGCTGTTCCTCAGTGATTGGTGGTCTGATTCTCAGGAAAGTCTAAGACACAGAACCGCCTCCTTGAGCAGAGCCAAGTCCCCAAGGACCTCAGTTAGACTCAAGCTACTTTCTTTGTGGTTGACCCACGTCAGAGCTGACACAGCTGAAACATTCTAGAGAACACCCACATCTCTGGTTGAATCCCAACAGGGTGCGGTGGGAGAAGGGTACAAAATCAACCATTTGTCCAAAGGGCCATCTGTTGACACAGTAATTAATCCGAAAACAGTGCGGGCCAGTATCCTCTCTTGAATTAGCTGTAAGTGAAATTTCTTCAAAATTTGGTTTCATCCTTAAATTTTTTTCTTCCCAGAATACTACTAAAGACTCATCCTCATCGAGTACCTTGCCTGGAATCACAAACCAGGCCAGTATGCATGCTGGCTTTGTCCAAGTCTGCATAAGTGGAACATTATGTTTTCGGAATGTGAGATGTATGAAATAAAAATCTGCCAAAAGGCTTCCTCTGAATTGCTCTGGGACTAGGCAGGGCAGGCATTAGCTTTCCAAGGGAGAGGGAGAAGACCAGGCAAGTCTGAGTAAGGTAACGCCCTTGGGTGAGGTCCAGGGAAGATAAAGAATTTAGATCACAAAGATAAACATGAGACATTTCTGTTCCCCAATGATTCGGTTCCGTAACAAAATGAGAAAATGCAGGTGTGGACGCCCCCAAATTTCACGGCCTTTAGACTCGCAGTGGGGCAGCAGATCTGCCCTTGATGCCAGAGGTGAATACTTCGTATGCGGCGAACCCAGGACCCAGGAAAGTGCACCAGATCTTGCTACAAAACTGCAACAGTGAGTGCAATAAACTTATCGGAAGCTAATTCAGAACTGGAAAATCCAGGCCCGCAACCAGGAGCGCCCTTCCCTTCACTGTGGAATCACGCGTGGGGCCTGGGGGCGAAGGCAGAGCCTGGCTCGGCGCGGAGCTCAGCCAGGGTCCGCGGCTCCGCCCCCTCTCCGCCCCGTCCCGCCCCCGGGCTGCACTGTCTCCGCCCTCGCCCGGGAGCTGGGAGGCTGCGGGAACGGTGCCGCAGAAGCCGCCCTGTCGTCGTGCAGCCTCTCACCCTGCTCAGCCGTTGTTGAGCAGCGCCCGGAGTCCGAGCCCGGCCTAGGAGGCTGCAGCCCGCAGCCCGCGCCTCAAGCTCGCCGCCGCCCCCCTAGGGCACCCCAGGCTGCGCCATGGTCAAGGTGACGTTCAACTCGGCTCTGGCCCAGAAGGAGGCCAAGAAGGATGATCCCAAGAGCAGCGAGGAGGCGCTCATCATCCCCCCCGACGCCGTCGAGGTGGACTGCAAGGTCCGGGGGCCGGGGCCGGGGCCGCGGAGGGAGGGGGCGCCGGGCCGGGCGGGCACATCTGCGCCGGCCCGGGGCAGCTCTGGGCGCCAGGCCGGAGGGAGCCAAGCTCGCCCTTTCTTTCGGGCTGCTCCCCTTTCTTCTCCGGCCTCGCTGCTTCTTTGTAAGAAAGTGCGTGTGCAGGAAGCGGTGTCGAACACGGGCTTGGGGGCTTGGGGGCTTGGGAGGCCTGGGGAGAGGAAGATTGGAGAATTATGCCGAGTGGACGGTCGTTGGTGCAGTTGGGGGGAATGTTCGTGGGGCCGGGAATGGTTTGTCCAACCTGGAGACCAGCGGCGACAAGCAAAACCACAAAGACAACAACAGAGTTTGGCACTTCCTCCCAGTGTAAATAATGTCCCTAAAATGGCTGACATCATTGCAAGCCTAAACCTCTGTTGCCTCCTACTTTCGTTTCCAGGCTGAACAGCACTTGGACTAAGCCCAACTAGTGGAAGCCTCTTAATTTTAAAAGCATCTTCGTTTTTATTTCCTATTCTCACGACCCTTCGGTATTGGCAGGCGAACTTCTTGTGGGATCTGGAGAGGGAGCAAGGAGCGAATGAGGGGGGAAATCAGGGCGAAGTTGCTCAGAGTAGGTTCTGGCTGTTGATTTTATAACTAAAACAAATATTACAGGTAAAGATCAGTAATTACTATGTGGATATTAGCGTAAAACTGACAATTGGCTTTTAAATTATATCAACATCTTTATAGGACGCCTCAGGCTAAGTGAAGACAAAAGTAGGAAACAAACATCCTACATCCCTTATAAAATAAGTAGTAAAGCCATAATTGTGCCAATTTTTGATAGCAATTTTCAAGACTTACCAGTAGGATAAACTTCGTTTTAACTTTTAAAAACTCAATTCTTTGTGTGCAGATATGAGTAATAAGCATTATTTTTTATCTAGTCTAATGAAAATGTCTACTGAAAAGTAGGCCTTTAGTGTATTGTAGAACATAATATGAATCTAGATGTAAAAATGTTAGCCTGTACTTATTTTTGGAAATATTCTAGTTAAAAAAAACACAGAGGTCAGAGGTTGATTTTTAAATGACGGCCTTGCCACAGTGAACTGATTCCCTAAAAGGATTGCGTTTGGGTATTGGTATTGTTTTTCTGAATCCACTGTAAATAGGCTTGGTCTCAAAAGAAAATGTTTGGAATGCACAGACCATAATTCCAGCAGCAAATTATTATCTTAGCTCTATATTTATGTAACATTCCTGAAATAGGTTAATAGCCGGTGCCCCCTGGCAACAGTCTCAAATACATATGTAGGTAGATTTTAATTCTATTAATGTATCCTTTTCAGTCTTATAAATGAATATGATTCCTCCCATTTAAAAAAGGAGGGGGTGGAGAAAGCATCAGATGATGTCATTTCAGACCGCTTTGCTCTGTTCCGCCGTAGTGAAGGAGATTTGAAACTGCACAAAAATCAGAATTAATTTGCTGGGCAGCTTTCTATCAAATTTTTGACATTTTCAGTCATTTCTGAAATGGTGACCCTGTTTAGAACCTCAGTATTTCTCACAATTTTACAATATTCAAATTTTGTGGTCATAGCCTTTATAAAAAAGTAACCATTCATAGCTGTGTGCTTTGTTTTCCGTCTCTATTTCCTCAGACCCCCATATCCGAAGAAAAATATTGGAAGTAAGCTGTGAGGGCTGGAGTCTTCCTTTGTGGCCACACAGCAGTCATGGAGGAACAGGCAGATACAAAATGACTACGTAATTCTTTTTCTAACTACGAGCTCAGTTCTTTAGCAAGTGACAAAATACTGCTCTCCCTTAAAAGTAGAATCCTTATAATCAGTCATTCACTTAATGGTTAATGGAAACCTTACTTTATAACAGACATCTGTGAAAGAACTGTCTCTTCATCTTAGAGCTTGGGCAGTGATTACATAATGTTTTCTGGCTCCTCAGTGACTACAGTAACCACCTGGTTTGACTGTTTGCATTCTGCACAGAATCACCTTTTTGGGGCATTTTCTTGCCTGGTTGGTTGAGAGGATCAAGTAAAGCTAGTTATGGACCAGAACTCCTGAACAAGAATTTGTAATGACTTTAACCCTTCTAGACCACAATATCCTAAAAAACAGTGTTTCTCAAAATGCACCCTTAAGTGTCACCTACTCTCATGTCATCTCAGATCTGGTTTAAAGATACAGATTCCAGTACCTACCTTATGCTTCAAGAATTCTATCACTCCAATATAGCTTGCATTCCAGTACTTTTACACTGCTTTTATCTTTATTTCTTTAGGTCCTATCTTACTTCAGAGTTGAAACCCCACTGGAAGCAGTTCTATTGCCCCATTCTTCAATCTTGTCATTTCAGGAGCTGTTAATCCTAATAGCCATGTCTACTGATTATTTTAACTCAACCAGGTTTCTATTATTCTTTCCTGAATTTTCCCCTTAACCTTCCTCCACCTGTCCCAATTAGCACAAAGCTCTTAGAGGTATAGAAACAGCAAAGAGTACTTACGTATGTTCTGTGTAACAGGTGAATTTGAAATTTTATGTTATAGGCAGAAATTCATTTAAGTTTGTGTCTACTGCTTTGAACTTCGCAAAAATGGTTGTTATAGATATACAGATATCAAAGAAAATAATGTGCTGAGTCAGAGGTCCCAGTTTTGTTATTCCCTGTCTGAACTTTGCCTTCAGTTTTTAGTTTTCCTTATCTGTAATGGTCTGTAAGGATTCTTCTAGTTTTAAAAATTCTATGAAGATGGTAAAACTATGATTATATTTGGCAGGAATTAAGTTGTTTTTATTGTGAAAAATAACTCCCTCGTCACCCTTTCATCTTTCTCATGTTTAGCATGTTACATTTCTTTCTCATATTAAGTAGCAATAAGTCAAAGAGAAAGGAGATGGCTAGAATATTATGTAATCAAATATTCATTTTGGGTTGCCTCACTGTAGAACAGTACCTTACAACTCATTTTCTTGTAATGCCTAATGATGAAAAGCTTTTCCAATATCCAACTTCGAACAAGCTAAAATTTGCTTCATAGATATTCCCGTATGGTGTTTTGCTGAAAAATCATGTTGCCTTTTTTCTACCCTACCCTGGAGTTGCAGACATTGGAGTTTAAAACTCTACCCTACATTGAAATCTTTAAAATCAAGCGCTTGTGTAGGGGAGAAGATGGGGCAGGATGAAAGCCTGAAAAAATGTGAAGGATGACTAAACCAGTAAGGCCTAAGTTATCCATCACAAAATGGCTATTTGGGCCCTAGCTGTTTGCACTTTCTGCCATTTCCTGTTTGCATTAAATAGGGCTGGAGGGTTTGGTAATTTAGTTTTTGGTGGTAGTTGTGGTCTTTAGTTTTTCTGGTGTTTTTTTCTTTTAGGGGGCAGAGGAAAAGAGGGACAGAAACTATATGATGATATTCACTGAAATGTGTTGATCTTTAGAGAGGGGTTTGGGAGGTTGGCTCTTTTCTAACAACTGCATATCATTACCCAGTGTTCATAAATATGAGTCGGTAAAAACTTCAGTCATTACGTTTTGGTTCACCATTAGGGTATTGGTATCTGAAGTGAAGTTTAGTACTGGGAGATGAACTAATTGTTCCATGCACATCAAGTGACTTGGCAGGACCTCCTGTGTACACATGCCCCACCAGATGCTCCTACTGTGTTGCTGCTGCAGAGAGTGGACAAGGTTATATATTGTACAATTGGAGGACAAGTTACCTGACTGGGGTATGTCAAGTGTCATCTTAAACATATTTTCTTCTGACTAGACAAGCATGTATATTATCCATGGCAAAATCATAAGCCTTTAAGACTTTACAGAATTACCAAACTAGAAAGATTTTAAGGGAATATAAGTATTTTTAACCAGAAATATTTCTTGGAACACACA
This sequence comes from Saccopteryx bilineata, assembly GCF_036850765.1. Lineage (NCBI taxonomy): Eukaryota > Metazoa > Chordata > Mammalia > Chiroptera > Emballonuridae > Saccopteryx > Saccopteryx bilineata. Next base: position 105,428,466 of record NC_089495.1, read on the forward strand.
TAGTCACAAGCTTTTTAAAGTTGTTTAGTTTTCATTATGTATTGCTGAAGCTTGATTTGCTTTCAGTGTATATTGAAAAATGTTATAATTGTGAGACATTTTATTTCTCTTAGTCTAGCGTTTTGTAACTTAAATATCTGAATTGTCTATTCTAAAGGCATTTTGTTTATTCAAAAGGAAATATTTTCTGAATTCAAATTGTAACTAAAGCTTCTTGGACTGCTTTGTCTATCATTGTTATCTGTAGAAGAAGATCCAGAAAAAATATTTCTTTGCAAATACGATGATAAATTTATTCTCTTAAACTTTTTGCTAAACTTGACACTTTTTTTTATGTTTGTTTATTGATTTTAGTGAGAGAGGTAGGGAGAGAGACAGAGACAGACAGACAGACAGGAACATCACTTTGTTCCTGTGTGTGCCCTGACCAGGGATTGAACTGTCAACCTCTGTGCTTTGGGATGATGCTCTAACCCAGTGGTCCCCAACTTTTTTGGGCCACGGACCAGTTTAATGTCAGAAAATATTTTCATGAACCGGCCTTTAGAGTGGGACAGATAAATGCACAAAATAAAATTATGCAACCGGTGTAATAACTGTGGTATTTTTAAATATAATTGTCGAACTTACGAGACAAGCCCATCAAGAGTGAGTCTTAGATGGATGTAACAGAGGGAATCTGGTCATTTTTAAAATTATTTATTTATTTATTTATTTATTCATTTTAGAGAGGAGAGGGAGAGAGAGAGAGAGGAGAGACAGAGAGAGAGAAGGGGGGAAGGAGCTGGAAGCATCAACTCCCATATGTGCCTTGACCAGGCAAGCCCAGGGTTTCGAACCGGCGACCTAAGCATTTCCAGGTCCACGCTTTATCCACTGCGCCACCACAGGTCAGACAAATCTGGTCATTTTTTAAAAATAAAACATCATTCAGACTTCAATATAAATAAAATGGAAATAATATGTTATTTATTATTTCTCTGGGGACTGGTACCGGTCCTTGGCCCGGGGATTGGGGACCACTGCTGCAACCAACGGAGCTATCCAGCCATTTTTAATTAGTGCGCAGATTGAAGGAGTTAAGGATTTTGCCATTGAAAAACTTGTTCAGGCCACAACTACTACCTGTTAAATAAAGAATTTGGCAATTTTGAGTTTCTGAAAGGGTGTTTTGGTCTGTGTGATGTAGAAAAGAGTAACAGTGGAGCTATGTTTCCCAGAAGCTTATACTATGTGTGAAGAGTTATTTCTTAGCTCTCTTATATTCTTTGCACAAAGCTTAACAATGAGAATCTTTTATAGGGTAGGAAACTGAAAATTGAAAATTTGAAATTTTATTACAGATATGACCCAAAGAAAATCATTCAAACATTATTTAATTGAGATTCTCCCCTTTAATTAGTATGATACACAGTCTTAATAGCTTTAAGAAAATCGACATAATTGTACCAGTGTTACCAACAATTCAATGGATGAAATTATTTTAAACAATTGAAGATTATTTACATTCTTAAATTGACTAGAGCTAAAAAGAACTTTTATGAAGTATTTCTATAATTCTGCCATTTGGGAAAACATGAATATTCTTAAGCAGAAGAATTTCAGCCTTGAATTATAGAAATGTGGAAATTACTCGTTTTTATGATAGATGGATATTCTAATTTTTCATTTAATGTCTTATTTTGTAATGCTAATAAATTTCCAGCAATAATTTTATGACTTAGAGCTAATGTAAATATGTCAGAAGAAAAATTAATGTTGGAATAAAATATGCACAGTTGATGAATACTAACATTTTGAAGTTCAATGTCTTGGAAATTTATTTAGGAATTTGACACTCAGTATGATGTCAAATATTTAATACTGTGAGATTTTGAATATTTGCACCAGCCTTTTTTGGCATAGTTTCGGTAGATTTTTGTGTATTTGAATGTGTAACTTTTTTTTTTTTTTTAGGAGAATGTTTAACTTTTATGTCAACATTAATTTTAAAAATTTAAGTCTATATTTTGCAGAATGAGTTAAAAATAAAGCTTAAATTTTGCATTTCTTTTACTTTAAATATAATTATAATGTTTAAAGTTATGTAATAAAAGAGCCAAAAAGGTAAATTGCAGTGTTAAGTAAATCACTTGGATCACTGCAACATTGAAACGAAGACCCATCTTTATGCTGGGGAAATGATTTTAAGAGCAAGTCTGTCTAAGATCTGCATTTCTTATAGTTTATTTTGTTAGCCAACCTTTCTAGTATTTTCGTTCTGCTTTATATACTACTACCAGCAGATTTTGTAGGGAAAAAAATTCTTTTATTTTTTTTTTATTTTTTATTTTTTTTGTATTTTTCTGAAGCTGGAAACGGGGAGAGAGAGTCAGACAGACTCCCGCATGCGCCCAACCGGGATCCACCCGGCACGCCCACCAGGGGCATCGCTCTGCCCCGACCAGAGCCACTATAGTACCTGGGGCAGAGGCCAAGAAGCCATCCCCAGAGCCTGGGCCATCTTTTGCTCCAATGGAGCCTTGGCTGCGGGAGGGGAAGAGAGAGACAGAGAGGAAGGAGAGGGGCGGGGTGGAGAAGCAAATGGGCGCTTCTCCTATATGCCCTGGCCGGGAATCGAACCCGGGTCCCCTGCACACCAGGCTGACGCTCTACCGCTGAGCCAACTGGCCAGGGCCTCTTTTATTTTCTTACATTCACTTTATTTTATTTCATTTTTATTTTATTCATTTTAGAGAGGCGGGGGTGGGGCAGAGAAGGGCAGGGGCAGAGCAGGAAGCATCAACTCCCACGTGTGCCTTGACCGGGCAAGCCCAGGGTTTCGAACCGATGACCTCAGCGTTCCAGGTCAACGCTTTATCCACTCGCCACCACAGGTCAGCCTACATTCGCTTTAATGCTAAGGAAAATATTTTGCAAGCCCATCAGTTTAAGGTAGTGCAATGCTTGTCATATTAAGCAAAGGGCAAACTCAATTCCTCCTACGCCCAAACAGATAGATTAATGAAGCTGGCCTTTTTGCATATTAAAGTTAGAACATTCTTCTTTCTATTTTAAAAAAATGGATTCAGTGTTGCTCAACCCTCTAATTTTTAGTTACCCTAGAATCAGGGTATTTATTTGAAATCTGATTTTTTAAATATTAACTAATTCATACAAGAATTTTAGTCAGGGACAATAAAGGCCTGACATGGAGCACTGCTTTCAGTCTTCTTTATAGTGAAGAGCAGCGCTAGCACACTGGCCTACTACTGCCTGTTTATATGGCCCATGAGCAAAGAGTCATTTACATTTTTAAACGGACTGTAATTCAGAGTTTAAATCCTGTCTCTGCCACTTAACTGTGATACTTTGGGTAAGTTATTGTCTCATAGCAAAACAGGGAATATGATGTGATGGTCTGTAAATTTATCACAATGCTTGGAACATAGTAAGACTCAATAGATACTAGCTGCTATTATTATTATTGCTATTAGAATTTTTACAACTACAACTCTGACACTGGGTTTGACATTCATGGAACAGTTATGTGATGTGAGACAAATGTAATATATATCTAGTTTTCCTTTTTGCATTTATTCAGCTTTGCAGATGTCACTTGTTTTAAGTAAACGTAAAGATTTTTAGAAGTAGCAGACTTCAAGACAGAAATGATTAAGCAGAACAGTTACTAATTTTTTGCTTTTATAGATTAGTGCCTCACTGAAAGCCATTTTCAGATTGTGTTAGATCCTAACTAGCAAATGATGATACTGTAACCTGGATGTTAACTTATGCAAGTCAAGAATCCTCCCCAGCCTCAGTTCCCTCCTTTGTAAAATACAGTGGTGGTACCAACCTGTGTTACCAGAACAACAGTGCATAGAACCTCATCAAATGTTAGTGCTTTTGCACTATCTTTATCTATATGGAGTCCCACTTGATTCCCATTCTTGTTTTGTAATATTGCTTTCCCTCACAAGTCAATTGTATAACAGTATTGTTGCTATTTAATGGTTTCTGTTTGTTTCTATTTTAGGGTGGGTTTTTTTAAATCTATTTTTACATATTACAAACATAATCTATTCTGGTATAGTGATAGTAATTTCTGATTAAGTTGATATTCTTTCTTTTGTTATAATTGATGACAAACATTTACATCTGAGTAGTATAGAATGACTTTATACTATTTTTCTCATAAAACACTTTTATTATTTGATAATTGCTCCTTTGAGCCAGGAAGGGTTGCTTATTTTCCTATGTATTGCTAATTCATTAGCCTACTCAATGACAGAAGTATAATTGCTTTTCTGTATGTGCAGACTTACCAGTTAGCTATGATCTTTCTTGCTTTCTTGGTGATACTCACTTGTTATTTAGTCTTACCTTCCCGACTGGTTGCACTCCAGGCATGTTGCTATGCAGATGGCCTGAGAGTAATTACTGTGCTAGAATTACCTTTGCCTCCATTCCGTGTTGAATCTGCAGCGATCAGTGTTTTTGTTTATTTTTTATAGAAGGCAGAGACACATGGAGACAGAAGGATAGGAAGGGAGAGAGATGAGAAACCTCAACTTGTAGTTGCAGCACTTTAGTTGTCCATTGATTGCTTCTCATACGTGCCTTGACACAGGGGGTCTCCAACTGAGCCAGATTCCTTGCTCAAGCCAGCAACCTTGGGCTTCAAGCCAGCATCCATAGGATTTTTGTCTATGTTCCCATTCTCAAGCTGGTGAGCCTGCTCTCATGCTGGTGACCTTGGGGTTTTGAACCTAGGACCTCATTGTCCCAGGTTGACATTCAAAAACTGCCTCTGTTGTATTTTGGAGCAACAACTCATCACCAACTTTGTGGTTTTGCTTTGTGGCTTTATTACTCTTAACTTACTTGGATTTCATTTCATAATTAACATCTTATCATTTTCATTTATTTTGAAGTGCTTATGTGTTGGTATGCCTGAATTATTTTTCTTTATTGTTTTTGCTTCTGTGCATATGGTTTTGATACTTTTTGTTACTGTGCTTTGTAATTTGATGAGCAATAGATAAAAATCTAACACAGAGCACTTACTACATGTGTGGTTTAATAGCTGTAAACCCATTATAATAGAATTCTGTAGAAACGGGGGCTGTTTTGTTGTTGTTGTTGTTGTTGCTGGGTCTGAGACTTACCCAGTTGTGACATGGAGTCACTTTACCTATTACCAGAGTTAATTTTCCTGAGTTACTACTTAGATGGTTGATTTTCCTTTCCTAAAATGCACATGGAGTCAGATGATATTTAGGCCTTATTAGTTTGGTGATAGTACACAAATAATTATACTTAACTTCTCTGTGAAATGATGTATTGGACTTTTTATGGTCCATCCACAAAGCATCTTTTTTTTTTCTTGAGAACTAAATTGATTCAGAGACACCTACTACATGGCCAGACACTAGATTAGGAATTTTAAATTACTAAGCACCCCAATTCAAGAAGCACCTAGTGTGGCTGAGATAGACTAACCAGTTATGTAAACCAAATTAATCACAACCTACTTAAATGTCTGTATCTGTTTTCACAAGAAAGCAACGCCCCTGGATCCAAGAGCTAGGAGAGTGGTAGAGTAAGAGAGCAAGATCAAATGACTACTGAGTGTTTATTGTACATATATTTGGTGCTAGGAATAGGGTTCAAAACTCTTTTTACATGTTCACTTTATAGAGAAAAATACACCTGTATCAAGAACTGGAATTATTTTTCTAGTAGTCATTTTGTATAACTTTCAAAATTTTTAACTTGAACAGAATATATAACTTTCTATATTTAAAATATGCTTTTAGAAGAATATGTTTGGAATTTTTCTTAACCAAAAGTTCTACATTTTAAATATATTAGAACGTGAATGTAATTATCTTGTTGAATAACATCAAGATCCAAGATTTATACAAAAATGAGTCTAAAACAGTTTTGCATTTTCCCCCACCCTCTAATCTTGACAATTTTATAGTGAATGATAAAGATAAGAGCACTCCTATCATACTTAAAATTTTCAGGAAGACAATTGATATTCTTACAGGAATAATGTGAACCCTCAGTGGCAGAAGAAATGAACCCTCAGTGGCAGGAGAAATCTATCTTGACCAACTTTTCTATTCCTAATAAGGGCTGTACTTCAAAAATAAGTGACACACAATTTGTATGTAGTGTTATTGTTTATAAACACCTGCCTGTTGGTGCTGGTCTGGGGTTTTCTTTTGACTCTCCATTGTGTTTAAATCTCACTGATACGAATTTTTTAAATTATGTAGAAAAAAAGAATAGATTTTAAGGTACATATTTATACATTAATATTCTGCTTTGTACCAGATACTCTGTCCCTAATTGTATAAAGTGATTAAGTTATGATCCTAGTACTAAAAGCATTTACAGCCTGATTTTTTTTTTAATGTTTTATTTTTAGTTCTGACCTATTTTTTAAACCTAGGCCTGTGCTGATTTTATATAATGTCAATATTTGGTTCAGATTTTATAGAGTTCTCACAATAGTTAGATTGTTATACAATGGCTTTAAAATTTAATTTCTTTGTGTGCCTGGATTGCTGCTTGTATATTGTAGAATGTGTTAACAAAAAAGACATTAATGAGAAATCTGTTTTTGTAGACATTGTAATTTTAGAGTAATTTCTTATTTTTTAAACCTCCCCCTGTCAAAGTCTAGAATAACGCAATAACTTGTTATTCATGTAATGACAATTACTGTATTTTTCGCTCCTTAGGATGCACTTTTCTCCCAAAAAAGTGGAGGGGGAAATGCCCGTGCGTCTTATGGAGTGATTGTTTATTTTTTTTAGCTGCTGCAAGGCACTGTGCCAGTAAACATATGTAGAATGAGCGTAATCATATCCGTCATGGTGGTGTGCCGAACCCCAGCATCTGCTGAGTGATCTCCTGGTTCCAGTTTCCACAGTTGCATGCAGCGCAGGAGAGAAGGCGAGCAGACGTTGTGTGGGTGCATTCATCTGGCATCATTGAAGGCAGACGTGAGAGGCAAGCTACAATGGTGGAGGGCTATGCTGCAGCTGCTGGAGCTCTGTGTGAAGTGCTGATGTCACTTGTTGCCAACCTAATAGCATTTCATTGGCTGGCTGGCTTGCTGGCAGATAGGGGAGGGGCCAGGGGTGCGAAAAAGTTTGGTCTAAATGTCCTAGAGAGCCTCAGAAAAAATTTGCCCTGTTAGTGCTTGACCAGTTTAGAGCACATACTAGTGAAACCACAAAAACAACTTTAAAGAAGTGACACCTGGGACTTCCACACTGGCTGTATTTCCCGGGGGTCTTACCAGCCAGTTGTAACCTCTTGACGTTTCCATCAACAAACTGTTTAAAGTATTTATGCAAGAAGAGTGGAACAAATGGATGGCTGCTGGTGATCATTATCTGACACCAACTGGATGAATGAGGAGACCCACAATCACTCGTTTGTGAATGGGTGAAAATATGGCAGTGAAGAATTAAACCATGGTACAGTCATTCAAAAAATGTGGCATTAGCAATGCCTTAGATGGCACTGAAGATGGTACCATATATGAAAATAGCGAAGACAGTGATACCAGTAATTGTGAGCAACTGAGCTTAAATTCTGACACTAGCGATGATGAATTCCTGGGGTTCCTGGACAACTAGAAGAGTATATGAACATTAAAATCTCTTCTCATTTGTTAATAACAGTACTAATGGATGTTAATACTGCTGTTGAATTTACATTGTTGAAATATTATTTTGGTATATTTTATTAAATATTTTAACACACCATTTGGTTCAGAGTATTTTTTTTCTTATTTTCCTCCTTAAAACCTTAGGTGCATCTTATGGAGCGAAAAATACAGTACTGTACTTAGAAAACTGCTTCCTTTTGGTATGTCAGACACACATTTCCCTTGTGAACTTTTTTACAGATAAAAGCAAGCTTACTTGAAAAGTCAAATGAGAAGCAAAATTCAAATACTGATTTAAGTGAATAAGAAAATGCAAACTGCCCTGCCCGGATAGTTCGTTTGGTTAGAACGTCATCCTGATACAAGAAGGCTGTGGGTTCGATCCCAGGTCAGGGCACATACAGGAACAGACTGATGTTTCTGCCTCTCTTCTTTCCTCTTTCTCTAAAATCAGTAAATTTAAAGAAAATGCAAACAAATTTTTTTTGTTATTCTTTTGTATTTTTCTGAAGTGAGAAGCGGGGAGGCAGAGAGACAAACTCCTGCATGCGTCTGACCGGGATCCACCGGGTAAGCCCATTATGGGGTGATGCTCTGCCCATCTGTGGTGTTGCTCCAATGCAACCGGAGCCATTCTAGCACCTGAGGCAGAGGCCAACTTTTTTTTTCTCCTGTGGAGCCTTGGCTGCGGGAGGGGAAGAGAGAGAGAGAGAGAGAAAGGAGAGGGGGAGGGGTGGAGAAGTAGATGGACTCTTCTCCTGTGTGCCTTGGCCAGGAATCAAACCTGGGACTTCCACACACCGGGCCAACGCTCTACCACTGAGCCAACCAGCCAGGGCCCAAATGTTTGATGCCTTTATATCTTAATAATAAATTGGAGCAATCTCTGATATAACTTTTGTGATTCTAAGAATATAGTTAGGAAAGCATTTTGGAAATTTTAAAAGTAGATTTTAAATGATAATGCAAGTTTTTATGTTAAAATTCTTTTTGGAATAGAAAACAATTGAATTTTGTTGTCCAATATTTGTAAGTCTTTTTTCAATTGGTCTTTTCAGTATTTTGCTGTAGATTGCTTTTTATTGGCTTCAACCTTAACAGATAGTACTTGTTTTAGCTTACCTTCCCAGCTGAGTCAGCTGCTGATGGGAATAATAATAGCTATTATTTACTAAGCATTTCCTATGTACTATGTACCAAACAATGATTTAAATGATTTACACATTTTCTCATATAATCCCCACAACAGCCCTAAGAGATAATCCATATTTATGATGAGGCAATTGAGATGGAAAAGTTTAATGTCTAACTTTTCTCATCCTCCAAAATTTTGACAACTGTTTACTATCAATTTTATTTTTCTCTCCCTTGCAGGTTTGTGTCTTTTTCAGCTTCTTTAGTATCATTTAATTGGGTCTTAGGGGAGAAAAAGCTGTCCTTGCTGCTCATAAATTGGGAAAGGAAAGGAATTTTAGTTTAGTGGAGTATTGAATACAGCATAATTTGGCCTTGTAGGTGTACAGTTGTGGTAGTTTTGACAAATGTATATAGTCATATACAGAACATTTTTGCCACACCCCCCCAAAGTCCTTCGTACAGTTTTTAATTATTTCTGTCTCTTATCCCATCCCTGTTTTCTGTTCTTACTTAGAGTTTGCCTTTTCTAAAATGTCATATGGTGGTATTATAACATAAGTAGCCTTTTGTCATTATCATCGATTATCTTTTTTGGGAGCTGGGAGCTGCCTGGAACAGCTCTTTGATGCCTCAGGCCCTTGGACCAGGGTTGTCTTTGGCCTTAAACCAATACCTGCTCCTCTCTGCCACTGTTTTTGGTTTGCTGATGCTGTTTGCATTTGTTCTCTGTTAAAGAATGCCTGTTTAGTCATATAAATGATGAGTGTGGTTTATTAACTTTGTTAATCTAGTCTTAAGATCCAGAAATCAAAATCCTTTATGTGGGGAAGTAGTTTAGACTGGTGGTTTTATAAAATTAGGTTCTCAAAAGGGAGCATACCTAGTCATAGCTGGAAATGAAGATCAAGTTCAAAACCATGTGATGTACTATAGAAAAGAACTTATGTTTTGTTTTCAACTGGGACAAAAATGATGAGAAAGAAGTTAAGAAAACGAGACCATTATTCAGCAATCCACTTTTAAAAATTTGAATCATTAGATTTTTTTTTTTTTACACAGGGACAGAGAGTCAGAGAGAGGGATAGATAGGGACAGACAGACAGGAACGGAGAGAGATGAGAAGCATCAATCATCAGTTTTTCATTGCGACACCTTGTTCATTGATTGCTTTCTCATATGTACCTTGACCGCAGGCCTTCAGCAGACCGAGTAACCCCTTGCTCAAGCCAGCAACCTTGGGTTCAAGCTGGTGAGCTTTTGCTCAAACCAGATGAGCCCGCACTCAAACTGGCAACCTCAGGGTCTCGAACCTGGGTACTTCCACCCTAGTCCAACGCTCTATCCACTGCGCCGCCGCCTGGTCAGGCAGAATCATTAGATTTTTTAAAAATGTTGCCAGCTAATTCTGTATTTTGGAAAACGGTATACAGGCCAGACAACACATCCCTGGCCAGCTGAATAACTCAATTTACTTCTGAAGGTTCAGTGGTTGAGTCAATTGTATTGGTTCTTTTCTGTATTTTGTCTCATTTTTATACCTGAAGTGTATTTATAACATATTTTTCCTTTTTGTAATATAACTTTTAACCTTAACAGCTGTTTTCTTCTTATGTATTCTGGTTCTTAAAGCATTGTTACATTTGCTATAATAATGCAAAATAGTGTATCTGAAAGCTTTGCAAAAAATGTTTTTCCATTCTAAAAAGAAGTGCCTGGGGATTTGAAGTTCTTTGTCAATATGGGAACAGAATAAAAATTATATGAAAACCCTTGCTTTTTTTCTGAGTTCATTTTATCATTGAAGCACATTTTCTGAAACTTCTTAGGGAACTGATTGAGGTGACCTAATTCTTAAGTAATTAAAGTACTAGCCCAGAATTTGTCCTTCATTTTGCTTAAGATACAAGTAAGTAGTTTTACTTTATCATATGATAAGACTTACTTGAACCAGAAATTAGTTCAGTGCAAGAGTGAGAATGCTTCTGAAAGCCGTATCTTTCCATACCTACTGTTGAAAGGTGATTATAGGCCATTGTGGTATCTTCACTTATAAACTGGGGTAAAAATTTGATGTTTTAGAAAGATTAATGAGATGATAATCCTACAGCACCTGTGGGAGATCTCTCTCTACCTCAGCAGCATAATTTAAGGCTCCCAGTTTTATTGCAGTAGGTGGGGAGCATAGGGAGGATTTGTTTCTGTAACTTGTTTTAAATTAGGCCTGTGGGAGGTACATACCCCAGTAAAGCAACTCTTCCTAGGTATCATACACTGTGTGTGTATTATCTGACTTGCTAGTTTTTTTGTTTGTTTGCTTTCGGTGCAGCATTATGTTTCTGAGATTTATCTCATAATGAACAGTGCTAGTTGATTTCATTTTAACTATTATTTGACTCTTTAACATTATTCTCCACTTGACATTTTTTATTTCCATTTTTTTCTTATTAACAATTCTGCAGTAATTATTATTGGACCTATATATGTTTATGTATGTATGCAAAAGTCTTTTTAGGGCTATATATAGGCCTAGGAATGGGATTGTTGAATCATAGGTTATATCTTTAATTTTATTAGATACTATCAAATTATTCTCCAGAGCAGTTGTACTAACTCCTGTCAACCATGTGAAAGGTCCAAATACTCATTGTTCCATATTTTCTCCAGCACTGGGTGTTATTACATTTTCTTTTATTGCCTGATATGTGGGATCTCAGTAGATTTTTCCCTCATTCCTCGTACTGAAATATAATTTACATACAATAAAATTGACCTAAATTATGTGTACAGTTTGATTGAATTTGGCAATTGTATAAAATCATGTATTTACCACTACAATCAAGATATGAAATATTTCCATCAGGTTAGCAGGTTTCCTCGTGCCTCTTCCATCTTCCGTTCACCGGCCCTAGGCCACGGCAACAACTAAACTGCTTGTGATCACTGTAGTTTTTTGCCTTTGTGGAGTTTCATTTACAGATCTTCAACAGTCTTGCAGATCTCTAATTAGTTTGAATAATTTGACTTTCTTAGATTTTTTATAGACATTTATACCATTTACACATGACAGTTTTGTGTTCTTTTTTAATCTTTATATTTGTTCCTGTTCTTGTCACTAGTGTCTCTAGTACATTGTTGAAAGGAAAGAAAGTGAGGGTTCCTCATGTTCCTGCCTTGAAAGGGTATGCATAAGTCTGACGTTTCAGCATTAACTGTGAGCTTTGCTACAGATTGTTGATTAGTTTTATTCATGTTAAAGAATTTCACATCTTCCTAGTTTGCAAAGAGATTTTATTATGAATGGGAGTTGGACTTTGTGACAAATGGATTTTTCTACATATTTTGAGATGATCGTGTGGTTTTTCTTCTTAAATTTTATATGTGGCTTTTTTCTTTAAGTTTACTCTTTAAAGTGTTAAAATTTAATCATTAAAATATTCTTAATAAATAGCTTAGATTAAAACTTTTGTATCTTGAATACTTTAATTCTTCTCTATGACTCAGATTATTATATAGCATGTCATTTGTTTTGGCTGTAAATTGGTTATGAGCCATGTCTTAATCATGTTAGAATTTCCTACAGGATCTAGCACAGTACATTGCAAATAACAGGCCCTTAATAAATGTTGAATTGGGCTAAGTTCTTAGGGCTACTATTCTTTGCTAAATATGTACTGTATGTCATATCATGCCCATGTCGTCATCATGCTGGCTGCTGATGTAATTTTTATGGATCATTAAAAAAAAACAGGCTTTTAAAAAAAGATCTAGATTTAATTCATCAAATATTAGTTCAGTACCAACCAAGTGCCAAGGTTGATTACGAGCTACCTGAATAGCCATGTACTACCTAATGATGGGGATTCATACTGAGAAATGTGGTAGGCGATTTTGTTGTCATGTGAACAACATAGATATACTTACCTAAACCTACATTGTATAGCCTACTACATACCTATGTTTTATGGTAGAGCCTATTGCTCCTAGGCTACAAGCCTGTACAGCATGCCCTGTACAAAACAATGCAATTAAGTCAAGCACGAGAGAAAATGATGCAATCAAGAGATGAGGTGGACAGGAAATAAAAGTATTTATGACATGTCATAGTATTTTTCAGCAAACATTTTTTGATAAGTAAAAAGTATGCTCTAAACGATAAAAAGTATACTGTAGTAAATACATAAACCAATAACATTGTCATTTATTATCATTATCACTGTGCATAATTGTGTGTGCTATACTTTTATACAATCTGCGGCTCATTAGGTTAATTTACACCAGTATCACCACAAACTCAGAAGTAACATGTTACATTATGACAGTTATCATATCAACTAGCCTATAGCAATTTTTCAGTTTATTATATTCTTATGGGACCACTTTTATATGTGTACATCCTTGATGGAAACAGCACATGCCTGTATGACTAATACAAAATGAATATGAATGGGTACTCACAAGAACCTTATAGCCTAGGAAGAGAGAAGATCTGTATGTGAGTGATTCTACTGCGGGGTAGAAAGTGATGACTATAAATTTAGAGAAGTAAAGAGACTAGATGAACTTTGAATACCTCACAGCACTTTGTGACTGTGGTACATGGACTTGGGTCTGTAATTTGGGGAGTCAAAAGATTTTTATTTTCTGATTCTTAAGCCATGGTTTACACTGTTGAGATGTTGCACAAATGGCCTGTGGATAAGCAAAATATTTTATACATTCTTTGAGAAATTAAATTTTTTTTTACTGTCATAGTCTTAAAGTGGTTTTTTTGTTTATTTGTTTGTTTTTAAGCTTAAACAAAACTATTTATTTCTCACAGTCTAGAGACTGGGAAATCCCAGATCAAGGTGTAGGAGAGCCTGCTCCTGCTTCTTGGTTGTAGATGGCTGTCTTCTCTTTGTTTCCTCAGATGGCAGAGAGCAGAGACCTGAAATGTGACTTTGAATGAATGTGAGAATTCAAACTCCATAGCATGGCATACCACGTTGCTTCTGCTCCACCTGTCCCTCCATTATCATCTCTTGTTCCCCTTCACACCGTATTGGGCACTCCAGCCGTACCACATGTGGCTCTTGAAGAATGACATTCTAGCTCCAGGATTTTATTCTTTTTTTTTCTTTTTTTGTTCTATCTGTAATGTCCTTTAACGCTGTCTTCTGCATAGGTAATGAATATTTGTCCTTTAGTATTCCATTCTAGTATTTTCTCCCCTGGGAATTCCTCCCCAAACCATCTTGTCCCTTCTGTACTCTCTACATTCTCCTGTTAGAACCTATGACATATTTATGTTCTCTTTGCATGTTCATTTTCTAGGCTGATTTTGAAAGATCAATTCTTGACAGAGGCTGTATAACTAGTGGCTAGAACATATATAATAGACATTCTTGAAATTATTGTTTGCTGACAAGTTAAAAATGATATACCAAAAGACATGGTAATTTGTCATCAATGTGGTAGTTGGGGGTTTCATATTCTTCATATTCTTTTTTTTTTTTTTTCCTGAAGCTGGAAACGGGGAGGCAGTCAGACAGACTCCTGGATGCGCCCGACCGGGATCCACCCGGCACGCCCACCAGGGGGCGATGCTCTGCCCCTCTGGGGTGTCGCTCTGTCACAACCAGAGCCACTCTAGCGCCTGGGGCAGAGGCCAAGGAGCCATCCCCAGCACCCGGGCCATCTTTTGCTCCAATGGAGCCTTGGCTGCGGGAGGAGAAGAGAGAAACAGAGAAGAAGGAGAGGGGGAGGGGTGGAGAAGCAGATGGGCGCCTCTCCTGTGTGTCGTGGCCGGGAATCAAACCCGGGACTTCTGCACGCCAGGCCGACGCTCCACCACTGAGCCAACCGGCCAGGGCCAGGTTTCATATTCTTTTACAAGAGTCATCCCATACTCTTCAGCTATTCACTTATATCCTACTAGAAAAGAGAGCCTGTCAAACAGTGGGTGTTGTATGCACATTTGACTGTCTCAACAGCTGAAACCAGTTGTTTAGAAATGACTGTTTCCATCCCTCCACTCTGCCTCCATTGTAAAATTAATTATGCTAGGAACTATTTCTTACCTCCTTTGATATTTATGTCAGATCAGATAAGGGCTTAAGCAAAACACTATACTTGATCATTCAATTTTTATATTACTTATGACTTTGTGGAATCTTAGAACTCTTTTTTTTTTTTTTTTAATTGAGAGCAGGGGAGATAGTGAGACAGACTTTCACACGCACCCTGACCAGGATCCACCCGGCAACTCCTGGCTGGATGATGCTTGAGTATCAAAGCTATTTTTAGCACCTGAGACTGATATACTCGGATTAACCGAGCCATACTCAGCGCCTGGGACTGACACTCAAACCATTTGAGCCACTCACTGGCTATAGGAGAAGAGGAAGAGAAGGGAGAGCAGAATGGGGAGAGAAGCTAATGGTCACTTCTCCTGTGTGTCCTGACTGGAAATTGAACCCAGGATGTCCATATGCTGGGTCAACGCTCTATCCACTGAGCCAGCTGGCCAGGGCCTCTTATAACTTTTTATTCACAGATGTAATTTCATACGTGGCTTAGTAAGTTCTTCTAGTCTTATTTTCACTACTCCCTTGCAGCACACTTGTTGTCTTATGTATACAACATATTGATAAGTAGTACACTTACTACAGCAAAGTGTAACAGCATAGTGATTAGACAATCATATTCTTTGCAAAGTATTCCCCCCTGGTATTTCCAGTACCTGCCTGGCACCATTACATAGTTATTGCAGTATTATTGACTATATTTCTGGAGACATTAGTAATGTTAGGCTGGTAGCTAATCTCCTTTGTCTACTGTTTGCACACAAAATGGTACAAATACAAAATCAGCTATTACTCTGAAATGCCAGAGTGGAGGAACTGAGAAAGGAGGGCAAAGGGAATATTCCAAGACTTAACCCCGCATAACATTCTAATGTTAAATTATATTCTTGAGTGAATCAAAATCAGAATTCTAACAATTGTATGCTAATTGTATGTCTTGACTTTATAAGGTTTTTTAAATTGAATCTTTCCTATAAAGATCTTATTTAAAGATTTCCTGGACTCTTTTTCTACTTCAAATAATCTATTATACCCTAAAGTTATAATATACAAGGCTCAGCACCATAGTATTGCATGACAAAGTTATGTTTTAATGTTTTGTGAATTTTTAAATGTTAGAAGACATTAAGCACCAAGTATGTAGAGATGGGTAGCAGGTAGAAGTCCTCCCAGGGGACTGGTTTCTTAGCCCGGAGGCATTGTGATGAGTCTTGGCACACCACTTTGATCTTGATCAGAGAGAGGCCTGACTCCTTGGTCTCTTTATCTTTATTTATAAAATTAGTAATCCTTAAGGTTTCTTTCAGGAATGACCAGTTCTGACAGGAGATGGATTTTGATTATCAGTCTGTTTCCATATTTTAGGACCCAGATGAAGTGGTACCAGTTGGCCAGAGAAGAGCCTGGTGTTGGTGCATGTGCTTTGGACTAGCATTTATGCTTGCGGGTGTCATTCTAGGAGGAGCATACCTGTACAAGTATTTTGCACTTCAAGTAAGTGAAAAAATGGTAAGAACTTTTTTGCCTTTCACATGTATTAGAAAATTGGCCCTTACCTGCTGTAAGCCTGTACTTTTAGTCTGTGGCCTTTAGCCAGAGTGGTGGTCCTATTTTAAAGCTATGTTTAAAAGTCTCCTGAACCTTGCCCTGGCCAGTTTGCTCAGTGGTAGAGCATTGGCCTGGGGAGTCCCGGGTTCGATTCCCGGGCAGGGCACACAGGAGAAGTGCCCATCTGCTTCTCCACCCCTCCCCCTCTCCTTCCTCTCTGTCTCTCTCTTCCCTTCCCGCAGCCAAGGCTCTATTGGAGCAAAGTTGGCCCAGGCGCTGAGGATGGCTCCATGGCCTCTGCCTCAGGCGCTAGAATGGCTCTGGTTGCAACAGAGCAATGCCCCAGCATCGCCCCCTGGTGGGCGTGCCGGGTGGATCCTGGTCAGGCACATGCGGGAGTCTGCCTGACTGCCTTCCCATTTCCAACTTCAGAAAAATACAAAAAAAAAAAAAAAAAAAAAGTCCCCTGAACCTGTTTGCCCAGCCTTTTAGACAAAGGAATACACAGGAGTACTTCTCTCCACCTCTTTCTCTGTCATTAATTTCACTGAAGAATTTCGTGACTTCAGCAGTAATGCTGAAGTAACTTAAGATGCAAGTTGTTTAAAACTTAAGTACTTAATAGTAATCCCAGTGGGTTAAGACAGATTTTTCTTCTGATTATAATTATCATATTTGTTTTGTGATACAATTTTCTGGGCAATAATTCAGTAGGTTTATTTATTTATTTTCCTTAAGGAATCTTTGGAAATGAGCTTTTATGACTACCTCAAATATTTTAATATTTTTAAAATTTAGAGAAAGTGGCTTTACTCAAATAACTTAAGTAATTTTGAACTATTCTGCCATAGGATGTATAAATTTCATGCTTATTTTCTATGTTTTTCAAGAAGAAGGCTTGTTAATAGACATTACTGATAGCACTCATATTTGTTTAATACAACTTTTTTTCCTTTTTCTTAGAGTGGGGGAGAGAGAAATGGTTGGGGGGGAAGGAGCGCAAAGCAACTCATAGTTGCTTCTTGTACGTGCCCTGACCAGGCAAGCCTGTGGTTTCAAACCAGTGACCTCAGCATTTTAGGTTGACACTTTATTTACTGCACCACCACTGGTCAGGCTATTTAATACAGTTTTTATAAGAAATATATTTAATAAAGAAAAAAATTTTTGTAGTTTTACTGTCTAGAGACATTTGTTGTCTTAATGTTTTGTTATATACTTCTGGTCTTTTTTTTTTTTAAGATTTTGTTTAATGTTTTTGTGGGGGTTGAGGGAGAAGTGTCAATTCATAGTTGCTTCATTTTACTTGTTCATTGCTTGTTTGTCACATGTGCCTTGACTGGGCAAGCCCAGGGTTTCGAGCCAGTGACCTCAGTGTTCCTGATTGACACTGTCTACTGCGCCACACAGCCAGGCTCCTGGTCTTTATCATATATGTATAATTTGTATAGTCTTTATAATGATTTGCTGTGATATGATATTTTACGCTTAATTGTGATATATATATATATATATATATATATATATATATATATGAAAATTCAGACCTGTCTACCTGTGGAAATTTCAGAAAAATTATTCCTCATTTGGCTAATGAGAAAAATTATAAAATCAGTGAATTATATCAGAAGTTTTAAAAGTTCTTTCAGAAGATACATTGATTTCTGAGTATATTCTTTTATAAAAATAAAGCCTACCAGTAGAAACAGACCTGTGTGTTTTTTCAGATTTATTGTTACCAGCTGGATAATTGCTTTCGTATTTTCTTTCTGTGGACCACCAAAAGTAATGGGGGAGTCAGCTGCTTTTCTTCTCCTAAAGCTGTTTACAGGACTTCAAAACCTGATCTTAAAGAATGCTTTAACTCTGTAATTAAACTGTCTGACTTGTCATCTAAAAGTAAGAGTTTGCAAGCAAACTACTATTTAGATAGAGGTGGCAGCTTAAGTAATGCTTACATTTAAAAACCTGTCCCCACTGAATTACTGAAATAGTATTTAAACTCTCCATAGCCAGATGACGTGTACTACTGTGGAATCAAGTACATCAAAGATGACGTCATCTTAAATGAGCCTTCTGCAGATGCCCCAGCTGCTCGCTACCAGACAATTGAGGAAAATATTAAGATCTTTGAGGAAGAAGAAGTTGAATTCATCAGTGTGCCTGTCCCAGAGTTTGCTGATAGTGATCCTGCCAACATTGTTCATGACTTTAACAAGGTGAGCCAGGTGTCCCAAACTCTAAAAAGAATGCAAATTTTTAAATTTATGTTTTTTATAGATTTTTTTGTTGTTGTTTTTGTTTTGTTTTTTCTGGTTTTAAGTAAGAAGTGGGGAGACAGAGAGACTCCTGCATGCACCTGACTGGGATCCACCTGGCATGCCCACCAGGGGGCTATGCTCTGCTCATTTGAGCTGTTGCAACCTGAGCCATTCTAGTGCCTGGGGCAGAGGCCATGGAGCCATCCTCAGTACCCAGGCCAACTTTGCTCCGATGGAGCCTTGGCTGTGGGAGGGGAAGTGAGAGATAGAGAGAAAGGGGAGGAGGAAGGGTGGAGAAACAGATAGGTGCTTCTCTTGTTTGCCCTGGCTGGGAATTGAACCCAGGACTTCTACATGGCAGGCTGATGCTCTACTGCTAAGCCAGCCAGCTGGGGCTATAGTTTTAATTTCAGCACTTACTAATTTATTCTAGAGTTTACTTTTTACTTAAAAACATGAATTTGAGTTTCTTCTGTCTTACAAAAGAACTCATCAACATTTGATGTCTTGTTAATTTATTTTAAGTTCTCATTTTACATTTCTCCCCAGCTATTGAAAATTGTTATACCGTGCAGAAAAATTGAAGTGTAAATTCAGTTCATATCCCAAATTCTCCACCTGGTTACAAGATTTTATCAATTTTCTTTGTCTCTTTATTTTGCTCACCTCTTTTTCTCACAATTGAGATTTTATCCCCAGATACTTAAGCTTTTATCTCTTCAGAATGAGGAATTTGCATAACCTAAGAAAATTAACATAATAATATAGTATTTTTAATAGTTAGTTGATATTTAAATTCCTGCAATAATATTTGTCTCAAGAATATTTTTTTAAAACCAAGATTCAGAAGATCACATAGTCCCTGCAGATTTTACACTGGTATGTGTTTGCCATTTTGAACATTCAAACCTATAACTGAAGTTGGCTTTGCAAACATTTCATCCCTGATAACATACATCTGATGAATATTTACAAGCCAATTTGAAAAATTACTTCAAGGTAATAAACTTTATACAAATCAGATAGTAAATAATAATAGCTAACATTTGCTGAGCTCTTAAAATCTAAGTATATTTACATGGTTTAGTTAAACTCATTTTAACCCTCAAAACCATTCTGTTGATGGTCTTCAAGAACACAGACAATCATTTAATGGACTTATTCAATTCTCTAAGGATTTTATTAACGGTATTCTAGATACATACATGAGAAGTTCATTTTTACATACAATGAATGCCTTTGGAGGGCGTTAGGATTTATAAGTCTTTTAATCAGATGATAGGTTATTTTCAGTTAATTTTAATAGCTTATTATCAGTTATAGAAACTCCAGATAAGGATTTTACTTACTAGTAGCAATAATTTTTCTTCTCCCATTACTGCTTTCATTTCTATCCCAGCAAAATCTTAATTTGTTCTGGTTGTTGCCTGTATTATAACAATTAATCTAACAAAAATGTATCTTCTTTCCAGAAACTCACGGCCTACTTAGATATTAATCTGGATAAGTGCTATGTGATTCCTCTGAACACTTCCATTGTTATGCCACCCAGAAACCTGCTGGAGTTACTTATTAACATAAAGGTATAAAATTTTAAAATATTTCTTATTAATGATGCTGCTATAGCATCTTGGAATTTCTCATTGTAAACTAACTATAGGAGCCCATTTTTCTGGAAATACAGCTAAGAGGAACCAGGGTGGGTTTTTTTGTTTGTTTGTTTTGTTTTGTTTTCATTTTTCTGAAGCTAGAAACAGGGAGAGACAGTCAGCCAGACTCCCGCATGCGCCCGACCGGGATCCACCTGGCACGCC
The DNA here is from genome assembly GCF_036850765.1 of Saccopteryx bilineata. Taxonomy (NCBI): domain Eukaryota; kingdom Metazoa; phylum Chordata; class Mammalia; order Chiroptera; family Emballonuridae; genus Saccopteryx; species Saccopteryx bilineata. The sequence goes on from NC_089495.1 coordinate 105,448,966, forward strand.
CACGAGGGGCGACGCTCTGCCCACCAGGGGGCGATGCTCTGCCCATCTTGGGCGTCGCCATGTTGCGACCAGAGCCACTCTAGCGCCTGAGGCAGAGGCCACAGAGCCATCCCCAGCGCCCGGGCCATCTTTGCTCCAATGGAGCCTTGGCTGCGGGAGGGGAAGAGAGAGACAGAGGAAAGCACGGCGGAGGGGTGGAGAAGCAAATGGGCGCTTCTCCCGTGTGCCCTGGCCAGAAATCGAACCCAGGTTCTCCACACGCTAGGCCGACGCTCTACCACTGAGCCAACTGGCCAGGGCAACCAGGGTGGTTTTGATTGTTTTTTTTTCTTCTAATTTTGAAATTAAAATACCATTTTAAAAATTATATTTGATTTCCAAAATGGCTGGAGAATAAACAGGCTTTCAAGAAATAAGATCTATGTTACAACTATTCAATTCTGATGCCATAGACAGTATGTAAACAAATGAGCATGACTGTTTTTCAGTAAAACTTTATTTATAAAAACAGATGGTGGGCAGTAGTTTGCCTGCCTGTGTTCCAATTATAATCTCTAAGAATTTTGTTTCTTTTCCTTTCTGTTCAATGTACACCTTGAGAAATACATGTAATATATTCTTTTTCAAATGTAGGCTGGCACCTATTTGCCTCAGTCATATCTGATTCATGAACACATGGTTATCACCGATCGCATTGAGAACATTGACCTCCTGGGCGTCTTTATTTATCGGCTGTGCCATGACAAGGAAACTTACAAACTGCAACGCAGAGACACCATTAAAGGTAATACCTTTTAAAGTGCTGGCAGAAAAGTTTGTTTCACTTTGTTGTGTTAAACTACTATAGATTTAGATGTAGGCTAGTCATTGTTATCAATATGCTTGCCATGAGTGAGAAAAAATACTATTTTATCACTATGTATTTGTAGATATCTGAAGGGTTATCTTAACTCTAAATCCACACTTTTCAGATAGAATAGGTGAATGTGAAATGTCATTGCCTTGTGATGCTTGCTGGTAGGTTACTTTCCATGTAGTTACCCAGTCCAGCTTTCCATCCTGCCCCTTTGGTGCAGCCATACTGGAAGGGTTCTTCTTGCCCAGAGAGTCTCTAGAGAGGCTAAGGTGTACGCTCTTAAGGATATGGATTCTGAGAAAGTCATTTGCCTTTGGATCTCATTGAGGATAATTCCAGGTTAATTCCAGAGGAATTTGGCTAAAGAATTAAAATCATTGACATTACTAATATAGCTTTGCTAAATCACTTAATCTTGTTTTCTCAACTAAAAAATAAGGATGACAGGCCTGACTGGTGGTGTCTCAGTAGCTAGGGCATTTACACTGAGGTTCCAGGTTCGAAACCCCAAGGTCACCAGCTTGAGCACAGGATCATCAGCTAGAGTGTGGGGTTGCTGGCTTGAGTATGGGATCATCAGCATGATCCCTTGGATGCTGACTTGAGCAAGGGGTCACTGGCTCGACCGGAGCCTCCCAGTCATGACACATAGGAGAAGCAATCAATGAATAACTAAAGTGTGCAACCATGAGTTGACTGTTCTTGTCTGTCTCCCTTCCTATCTGTTTGTCTCTCTTTCTCATTAAAAAAATAAAATAAATAAGGATGACAGTGTGTCCCTGTTTCCTTTCAAGATCATTATAAAAATGAAATGAAAGTATATGTGACAGGGCTGTAGGAAAGTAAGAAGTAGTAACAAATACACTGTGATGCAATTTCTTTGGACCTTCAGCACCCAGTAAAAGTGCTTTCCTGGCTTTTGTTAGCACTTTTAGTAGTTTATACTCTTATCTCAGGCTGATGAGTCACCTGAAACCTGCTGCTTGATTTCTTAACATTTTAAATTATCTCAATGGTTCATAACTTATTTTATTTTATTTTTTTACTCAGTGAGAGGAGGGGGGAGGCAAAGAGACACACTCCCGCATGCACTCCGACCAGGATCCACCCAGCAAGCCCACTAGGAGTGATGCTGTGCCCATCTGGGGTGCTGCTGGGTTGCTCAGCAACAGAGCGAGCAAGCTCTTTCTAGCGCCTGAGGCTGAGGCCATGGAGTTATCCCCAGCACCTGGGGCCACCTAACTTCAAATGAGCCATATCTGCAGGAGGGAGGGAAAGACAGAGAAGCTTGAGGGGGAGGCGTGGAGAAGCAGATGGGCGCTTCTCCTGTGTGCCCTGATCGGGAATCGAACCTGGGACATCCACATGCCAGGTGAGCCAACTGGCCAAGGGCCAGGGTTCATAATTTTAAAAAAATTTTCTATTGATGTAAGAGAGAAAGGGGGCGGGGGAGAGAGAGAGAGAGAGAGAGAGAGAAGCATCAACTTGTTTCACTTAGTTGCTTCATTTAGTTTTGTACTCATTGATTGCTTCTTGGATGTGTCCTGTCCCGAGGTCCAACCTATGACCTCTAGTGCTCTGGATTGATTCTTTATCCACTGAGCCACTTGGTCAGGGCCATAATTTTTTTTAAAAGTCGATTTATGCATATAATAAAATTCTTTTTAGTGTGAAGTTTCAACAAAGCAGCACTGCAGTCAAATATACTTCTAAGTTTATAAATATGGTATTATTGTTACTAAGATCTATTAAGACATGCAGTTCAGGAGAGAGGAAAATTTATTTTATTTATTTATTTTTTTTTTTGTATTTTTTTTCTGAAGCTGGAAACGGGGAGAGACAATCAGACAGACTCCCGCATGCGCCCAACCGGGATCCACCCGGCGACACTCTGCCCACCAGGGGGCGATGCTCTGCCCCTCCGGGGCGTCGCTCTGTTGCAACCAGAGCCACTCTAGCACCTGGGGCAGAGGCCAAGGAACCATCCCCAGCGCCCGGGCCATCTTTGCTCCAATGGAGCCTCAGCTGCGGGAGGGGAAGAGAGAGACAGAGAGGAAGGAGAGGGGGAGGGGTGGAGAAGCAGATGGGCGCTTCTCCTGTATGCCCTGGCCAGGAATCGAACCCGGGACTTCTGCACACCAGGCCGACGCTCTACCACTGAGCCAACTGGCCAGGGCCAAATATTTATTTCTTGAATGTTAAAAATATAGAGTACAATATTTTTATATGTCTAAATGGTAACTATAAGAAGTAAAGTGAATATTACTAAAGAACCAAAAATTTATAACCTTTTTTCTTCTAAACAGGTATTCAGAAACGTGAAGTTGGCAATTGTGTTACAATTCGGCATTTTGAAAACAAATTTGCTGTGGAAACTTTGATTTGTTCTTGAACAGTCAAGAAAAACATGGAGAAACATTTACTATCACAGCATAACCCTACCCTTTGTATTTTGTGCAGTGATTATTTTTTAAAATCTTCTTTCATGTAAGTAGCAAACAGGGCTTCACTATCCCTTCATCTCATTAATTCAATTAAAACCATTTCCTTTTAAAAAATCTTTTCTTCTTTTCAAGTGTGTGGTGTCTTTATCTTTGAATTAGTAGTTATATAAAGTCATAGATAATAGTACACTTCACCGTAGATCTTAGCTATGGAGATTTTATGTTTTAATTATGCATTTTCAAGAGCAGTGGTTATATAAAGAATAATCATATAAATGCATACATAAAAATGGACCAGCGTGATTTATTTGTAGTTATTAGTTGCCCTGCTACTTAGTTGTTAGAGCATTTGAGCACACAATTTAAGTTTTCTTTAATAAAAATATGCAGTATTTTCAGTGTCATATTTAACTATTTAGAGTATGATTTCCACCTCAGTGTTTTAATATCCTAGGCATATGCTGTAATAATATTTTAGAAAATGTTTGGACTTTAAGAAATAACTTGTGTTACTAATTTGTATAACCCATATCTGTGCAATGGAATATAAATATCACAAAGTTGTTTGACTAAAGGCCTGTGTGTTGTTTTTCCCATGTAATAAACCAAAGAGTAATTTGGTTCTTCATATCTTAAGATAAAATCCATTTAATAGAAGAAAGTATTTTTTAAAAATCTAGTTCTCTATGTACACTGAGCAAAATCATAAATTTAAAAAAAAATAAAAAAATAAGCTTTTAAAATAACTATACTTCATGAATACTATTATAGTAACATCTGGGACTCAATCTTGAAAGATTCAGTTTAATATACTTTAAAATAATGGTTTTGTATTTAATGGAATGGCTATTATTAAACCTAAAGTTCCCAAGTTACATAAAATACAGTGCTTTTCTGGTAATGTCTCCTTACAAGTGAAATGTTTTGAGTTATGTGGTGATTTTTGTATCTCTGAGTTTGCTTCCTATGTGAAATAAATCAGAATCCACCACCATTTACATTACTTAAGAATAATTTTGTTGCAGAATTCCAAGAAAAAAAAAATTACTTTTGAATTTAAGGAGTCAAATTTTTTAAAGCCTCACAAACCCTTAAAGAATTTAGTCTAAAAACTAATTCTAGTCCAAAGGGATGTTATTTGACTTTTGGCTCTTGGTTTCATTTCAGTAATATCGTAAGAGCTTTATGCTAGCCAGTCAGATATTCAGGGGATGAGAATTTATTTTAGAAGAGAATATATTCTGATAAAATGAAAATTGCTTTCCCTACCTTCCAGGCTCTAAAATTTCATGGTATTTTATCAGACTATGAACATTTAGGAGCACATTTACTTATTCAGCAAATATTTACTGAGCATCCTTTGCATCCAGCACATGAGGTATTAAGCTTCGAAGATACATCTATGAAGAATGACAGCTGCTGCCTCATTGGAGACTTACAAACTAGTGAAAGGGACTGATGAGTGACCATTCAATTACAATACAGTTGTGATCAGTACTATAATGGGAAGAACAGGTTCAGGGACTGGGGGTGGACTTAGGAGGGACAGTGAGATTTTTAGAATGTAAAGTGCATGGGACGGGTCATGGAGGTCCTTGCATGCTGTGCTGGAGACTTCATTGAGTAGATCATGGGCCACTATTAAAGGTTTGTATTTTGGAAGGAGCTCTTTGTTTCTGTTTCCCACTGAGAATAGTAATGCTGTATTAGTTAAGATAGTTGAACTGCTATAATAGTTGCAACATCTCAGTGGCTTCATCATATTCCATTGTGGCAAGCTGTAAGTTCCCAAGGATGCAGACTTCTTCACTTTGTGATAGTGCTGGCTTTGAATCTCCAAACTTGACATGGAAGGAGATGAGTGGTAGGTCCTGCAGGAGTTTTCTGGCCAGGCCTGGCAGGCATATATCACTTCTCCCCATTTCGGTTGGTCAGTGCTCAGCCAAACAACTAGTAGCCAGTGATAAGGGAGATGGTGAAATATAGTCATCAAGTGTTAGGAAGATGATACCTAAATGATTTGCTGAACACATAGCATTGTCTTTGCCACAAATGGACATTAAAATGAATGAATGAATTGATAACTAGAAAATAAAGATCACCTATAATTCTATCACCCAGGAAAAAAAAAAAGACTTTGAATACAGTGTTTAATAACATTACTATAATAGCAATGTGCGCTTGGTAGATATGGAAAAAGACAAGGGAAAAAAGTTGTGTATTCCCTACTACTAGCTCACCTTTGTGTTTTTGGAAGTTTTGTTGTTATTGTTATTTTGGTGTATAAACTTGTTTTTTTTTCTACATGTGTCTCTATATTTAAAGTGAGTTTCTTATAGACAACATGTAGTTGGATTATGCTTTTTGAGTCACTGACATTCTCTTTTTTTGACAGAGAGGGACAGATAGGGACAGACAGACAGGAAGGGAGAGATGAGAAGCATCAATTCTTTGTTACGGCACCTTAGTTGTTCAGTGACTACTTTCTCATATGTGCCTTGGCTGGGGGCTACAGCAGAGTGAGTGACCCCTTGCTCAAGCCAGTGACCTTGGGCTCAAGCCAGCAACCTTGGGCTTCAAGCCAGTGACCTTGGGATTTCAAACCTGGGTCCTCCACATCCCAGAACGATATTCTATCCACTGCACCACCCCCTGGTCAGGCAGACCTCTGTTTTAATTGATACATAGTCCATTGACATTCAAAGTGATTAATGATATACTTGGATTACCATTTTCTATTTCTGGCCCTTATTTTTTATTCCTATTTTTGTCTTTCACTCGTCCTGACTTTTGTGGTTTTAATTAAGCATTTTATATGATTTCATTTTTTTTCTTAGTATATCAGTTATACTTTTTAAAAAAATTCTTTTTAGTGGTGTTTTTAGAGTTCACAATATACATTCACAACTAAATCAAGTTCACTTTCAAATAACAACCACTTCATGGGTAGTGTGAGTACCTTATAATAAAATAATTTCTTCTGTCCCTTGAGTTACTGTCATAACTCAATTTATACACACACACAAACCTATGGTGTATGCATAAGATATATACATAATTGAAGACATTGTTGATATTACAATTTTGAAGTAGTATTAGACCAATTAATAAAAATAAAGTGTTTTATTTTACCTTTTTCTTTAAGTGCTCTTTTTTGCTTTATGTAGCTCTGAGTTTCTGACACTTTTTCCTTCTAAAACAGGTCGGAAACCTATGGCTCGCGAACCAGATGTGGCTCTTTTGATGGCTGCATCTGGCTCGCAGACAAATCTTTAATAAAAATAATGTTAAAAATATAAAACATTCTCATGTATTACAATCCATTTCCTACTGCTCATGTTCATGGTTGCAAGTGGCTGGAGCCAATCACAGCTGTCCTCCAGACAACACCAAATTTTTACTGGATAATGCATAACGTACACAGGTCGTTGTATGGCTCTCACAGAATTACATTGTAAAATATGTGGTGTTCATGGCTCTCAGCCAAAACGGTTCCCGACCCCTGTTCTAAAAGAACTTTTAACATTTAACAGTTAGTTTACTGGCAAGAAATTTCCTCATGTTTTGTCTAGGAAAATATTTCTCCTTTGCTTCTGAAGGATAATTTTTTCAGGATACAGAATTCTAGGTTGGTGAGGGGTTTTTATGTTTTTTTGATTTTTTTTTCCTTATCAATACTTTAAATTTCACTCCACTCTCTTCTTGCTTGCATGGTTTCAGAGAAGTTTGAACATAATTCTTAGTTTTGTTCTGTAGGTAAGTTGTTTTCCTCTGGCTTCTTTCAGGTTTTTTTTTCTTCTTTTTTTTTTAGGTGAGAGAAGGGGGAGATAGTGAGGCACACTCCTGCATGCGCCCTGACTGGAATCCACTCAGCAGCCCCATCCGGGGTTGATGCTTGAGTACCAAACTGTTTTTAGCACCTAAGGCTGATGCACTCGGACCAACTGAGCCACTGGCTGTGGGAGGGGAAGAGGGATAAAAGGATGAGAAGGAAGGGGAGAGATCAGATGGTCACTTCACCTGTATGTCCTGACATGAAATTGATGTCCATACACTGGGCTGACGCTCTATTCACTGAGCCACCAGCCAAGGCCCAGGATGTTTTCTTTACCTTTTATTTTTCTGTAATTTAAAAGTCTACTTTTGTGAGTCTCTGCTTGGGAAGCAGTGACTACCTGTATTCTATCTCTGATCTTGGAGGCAGTCATTTGTCCTGGGTCTACCCTTCTCTTATGGATCCAAGAATTGTTGATTTTTCAGGGGTTTCTGTTTTTTACTTGTTAGGGCACTTCTAAGCTCCTTATATATGAAACCTTTATATCTCTTTAAAAGCATTTATCTTTTATTAGGTCAAGTAAGTTTTTACACCTTACATATTCATTTCCCTTTACACACGTGTACTACATACACTTACCTATGTAGGCCCTCATCTTTTACTCGCAGTGTAGTTACAGGACAAAGTTTCAGTCATCAGAATTTATGTTACCATGACTATTCAGCTCAAAGCTAAGAAGTGGTACTATGGTACCCCATTTTTAAGCTAATTACCTTTATATTATCATTGAGAGGCAGGGAGGAAGAAAGACTCCTGCATGAGCTTCCACTGGGATCCACCTGCCAAGACCCCTACAGGGCGACACTCTGCCCATTTGGGGCCATTGGTTATTTCAGCACCTGAGGCAGTCCATGGAGTTCTCCTCAGTGCCTGGGGCCAACTTGCTCAAACCCATTCGAGCCATAGATGCAGGAGGGGGGGGGAGAGAGAGAGAGAGAGAGAGAGAAAGGAAGAGGGGTGGAGAAGCAGGTGTGGGATTCTTTGTGCCCTGATCAGGAATTGAACCCAGGACTTGCACATGCTAGCCCAGGTTCTACTGCTGAGCCAGCCGGCCACAGCCACTAATTACCTTTTTTTAACTTTCATAATTTCTAATAAATTTAATAATAAAAATTTCAATCTTCTCTATCAGATTGAGTACATATCACTACTGTTTTTCCCACAGAAACATACCAGTTTGTGGTTTTTTGGTTATATTCATTGATTTGACAAGATTAGTCTACTATACTTATGATTTTACTTTATTTCCATCATTATTAAGACAATTTCCCTTATTAAGAGTCAGATGAGGCCCTGGATGGGTGGCTCAGTGGGCAGTGTCCTCCCTGTGCACCACACTGAGGTCGTGGGTTTGATCCCTGGTTAGGGCACATGAGAAGCAGCTGATGAGTGGACAACTAAATGGAATAAAGTGAAACGAGTTGCTGCCTCTCTTTTCCTCTCTCAAATCAATAGAAAAAATTTAAAATAAATGTTGTATGAAGGGACACTCTCACCCCAGCTTTGTCAGTTGTCTCCCAGAAATTTTGGAACTTCAACTGTGATTCTGGAATACACCCTTTGAACTCACCTGCCATTGACAGTCCTGGTGAAGCCATGGGCTTGGAAAAACACGTCCTGAGGCTCTGGGAGATAATGAAAAGATGACTAAAAATCAGGCAGGCAGAGAGGTCTGCTCAGTTTTCTGTTGGGTCCTTCTCTGTCTGAGTTCCGTAGGCACTCGCTTGTGTATGTGTGTATTTACCTAAGAGAGCCAAAACCTAGTTCCTTTCCAGCAACGTTCCAGCCCTGTCGCACTGGTTGAGAGAAGCACAGAAGTGAGAAGATGAAATTTTGGCAAATTGTTAGGACTCTGATAATGACACGAGTGAGAATCTCTCTCAAAAGGTGATGAAATATAGATGTTTTAGATGTGAGTGCTTTGTATAGCTCTGTATGGTAGTGGGCATTATGTGAACCCTGTCACTACCATCTGTTAGCAAGTAAACACCAGTCTTCCTTTTTAATGCAAATTTTTACATTTCTCCTCTTCCTGTATTACTTTTAGAGTCTCCATATCCATGTGAGTAAGTGGGATACAAACAAACAAAACCCCCAAAACAAACAACCCTTTCCTGCAATGTCTAAAGGGTAATTATCTCAAATAGCAGAAGTGCGACTAAAGAGTATAAGAAGCTCAGAAGCAGTTTAATCATGTAAATGAAAAGCAAATAGATGACTGTAATGAACAGGTCCCAAACCCATATTTGAATGCATTATGAATTCATGTTGGCTGAATCCGCAAGTTTCTGCTAAGTGCATATTTAATATTTACTAGATACCCTCTTCTGCCTAGTAAAGAGTTTGTTGCCCAGAATTATACAAATCCTACTCTGGGTGTTGGACACCAATCCTTGCATGTTTAACTCTTTGACACTTAGTTTTCTAGATAAGGACTTCATGCATGTCTGTTTATATCGATAAAAAGGACAACCCCTCATCTCCACAAACTACAGAACTGTCAGTGTGTTCAATGTTTCTACCAAAGTCAGTGCTAGCGTTTTTCGTTCTGGGTCATTTAATGTATAACAGGAAGAAGCATTGTTTAGTCTCAACTCTCTTAACTCTTGATCATTGTTCAGCTTTATTGAGAAAATATGAATCATGATGTATGATAATGTTTTTGAAGTATTTTTTGTCGATCCCACTCTAAATTCTTCCGTCGTATTACAGAATGTCTGGGAGAGGGCTCCAAATCCATTCCTAAATAGCATAAAACAGGATAGGCCTAGTTCTGCTTACACTTGTAAATAATTTGATGAGATTTCTATATTCATGTTTTAAACTTATATTTACATTTTTGAAAAATTCAAATAATACAGTTGAATGTAGAATGTAATTTTTAGACAACCTGGTTCTTGCCCTACTGGGTAAAAAGATATACACCTTCAGGTTAGATTATGGGAGTGTGTTGAGGAACACAAAAACCAGAAATCTCATACTCTTCACAGTCACCAAATCTTCTACTTCCCAACATCTTTCTGGTCTTAGGCAATCATGGCTTAACCCATTTCATAACATCCATTTCTCCACCCCTACCTACAAATCCATTCTTCATACTTGCAATCAACAATCTTTTCAAAACATGAATTTGATGTATTCCTTATTACATCCCCTGCTTAAAACATCAGGGATTCTCCTGGCTCTTAGGATAAAGACCAAAATAGTGTTTTTTTTAAACATTTTATCTATTGATTTTACAGAGGTGGGGAGGCAGTGAAAAGTATCGACTCATAGTTGCTTTACTTTAGTTTCATTACTTGCTTGTTGCTTGTTGTATGTGCCTTGACCAGCAAGCCCAGGGTTTCAAACTGGCTACCTCAGCATTCCAAGGCGACACTCTATCCACTGCATTACCACAGGCCAAGCAAGACCCAAATACTTAATGCTGCATGGTTCAGTCCCAGCCCACCTCTCCAGACTCATCTTAATCACACAGCCTTTGCTCTTTGCATCCTGTCACACTGGCTATTTTACATTTACCGTGAAAGTGTAAAATAGATGCAACCATCCATTCTCCATTATACCCTTTTAGACACCTAGTTAGCCTTTGGAATTTAGATCAGATTTCCCTTAGTCAAGGAAGCCTTTCCTGAGGCATTAGGAAAGCTGCTCCTGTTTCACAATTTTATAGCATATATTTTTTCTTTGTGGTATTGAAGATGATTACAATTTTATATTTTGTCATTATTGCTTGTTTGATGAATATATTTCCCCACTAAATTTCCTCAATAGCCTTAATAGGGTAACTGGCACCTGCTTGGAGCTCATAATTACTTGAGTGACTGAATCATTCCTTTCTGTACCACCTTGTCTCCTGGATAATGTGACAGTTCCCAACCAGTTTTCTGGATGTGTCTTCCAAAATCTATTCTAGCTTTCTCCTCAAATTTATTCACTCTGAATCTAAGTAAGTTGCCCAAAATAGAAATCTGATAATGTCCTTTTTATAAAATTCTATGATGGTATTCTGCACTTAGGAAAAAATCCCAATTCCTTCCAAGCCCTAAAACTCTTCTCTCATTAGACTTTTATCACCTTTCTCTTTTTGGCCTAACCTCTTCTTTGTGTTTTGGCCTTCATGTAAGCTGGTGGCCCTGCCTGAAACAGTTTTCTTCCCCCATCCTCCCATCTGCACACAAAAAGCATATAGTTAACGCCTAGTCATTCTTCAGATCTCAGATTAAAAGTTTCCTCATAGAACCATCAGAGTTCTTTTTATTATTTGTCTCCCCAAAACCTTTCACTAGAACAGCAATTTTCAACCAGTGTGCCACAAGACTTTTTAAAATATGCACTGACCTCCTTTCCCTTAGATTGTCAAATAAAAAATTACAATAGCCAACACAACAATAGCTGTCTGGAGTGAATGAATCAAAATTACATCTATTGTTTTTGTCAAATCAGCAAAAACTATATTTGTTGGTGTGCCGCAGAGTTTTAGTGATTAGTTTACGTGTGCCGTGAGACAAAAACAGTTGAGAGTCACTGCAGTAGACTATGAGTAATGCTTACCGCTGTGTCCTTCCCACTTGGCACATAGTAGGTCTTAACACTGAATGAAGGAATAAACTAACTTCTTGATCAACCATAGATAGAAAAAAAAAAGTCCTATATCAACTTTATTAAGACCAAAGTATTTCTTGGCAGGTAATTTTCAGCATTTGAATGGACAATTAATATTTGTTGAACTACATTTTATGGATCGTCTCACTCAGGAGGTGCGGGTTTAACTGGGAGGCTATTTCACCCTGGCAGGCTCGTGGTGCTGACACAGCACCATTCTCAATACAACGTTCTATGGGGCCATACCAAGACTTTTTTATATGACAGAGTGGATGACTGATAATATATATATCTCCAAATGTTTCAAACCAAGATTATGTCTTGCATGCTTTACAGAGAGGGATTTGGGGCCTGATGCTCTTCCACATTCAAAAGGTTAGCAACACTTCTGGCTGAGTGATTAACAAAGGGGTGGTAGTAAGTTTTAAAATGTAGGTTGAACATTTGGTTGTCACAATAACTGGGGATATTTATATTCAGTGCGTGGGGCCAAGGATGCTAAATGCCATAAAAATAAGGAGTCCTGCACAAAAAAACAGTATTGCCTTGCCTAATTTGTCAGTTATACTCCTGCTGGGAAGCATGGAAGGAGACTCAGAACTAAGTTTTCAGAATTCCAGGAACCAAGGTATCCATTAACTCTCCGCACATCCCGGCCACTGCCAACTTAGTAGAGCCAGGCATGGCTTTCCCTTTGGACATGAATATGGCATTGTCTTAGAACATTTCTTATCACAAAAGATAATTAGCTGAATACAATTTTAGTAGCTACACCCTACCTACCGTATTTCCCCATGTATAAGAAGCACCTTTTTTCGAAAAATTTGAGGTCTAAAAACTGGATACATCTTAACAGTGGTTGTAGATTTTTTTACTTGCATTTCCTGCTTTTTTGTGCTTGTTTTTGCGCTCATTGTTAGACAGTGATTAGTCCTCAGACACAGATGAGGGCAAGCTAATAGATGGGAGTTTTGACAGTGATGAGGAGTTGTATGAATTTTATGATGAATAAAACTTGAGTTCAATAACTTTATGTAAAATTTTTAAAAAATATTTTGGGCCCCAAAATTAAGGTGCGTCTTATACATGGGGAAATATGGTAGTTTTAATTAACTCCAGAAAACATTACACCAGGGGTCCCCAAACTTTTTATACAGGGGGCCAGTTCACTGTCCCTCAGACCATTGGAGGGCTGGACTATAAAAAAACCTATGAACAAATCCCTGTGCACACTGACATATCTTATTTTAAAGTAAAAAACCAAAACGGGAACAAATACAATATTTAAAATAAAGAACAAGTAAATTTATTATTATTTTTTCAACTTTTTTAATAATTTTATTTTTTTAATGCGGTGACATCAAGAAATCAGGATACATATATTCAAAGATAACATGTCCAGGTTATCTTGCCGTTCAATTATGTTGCATAACCATCACCCAAAGTCAGATTGTCCTCTGTCACCTTCTATCTAGTTTTCTTTGTGCCCCTCCCCCTCCCCCTTTCCCTCTCCCTCTCCCCCCTCCCCCCGTAACCACCACACTCTTATCAATGTCTCTTAGTCTCACTTTTATGTCCCACCTACGTATGGAATAATGCAGTTCCTGGTTTTTTTGATTTACTTATTTCACTTCGTATAATGTTATCAAGATCCCACCATTTTGCTGTAAATGATCCGATGTCATCATTTCTTATGGCTGAGTAGTATTCCATAGTGTATATGTGCCACATCTTCTTTATCCAGTCATCTATTGATGGGCTTTTTGGTTGTTTCCATGTCCTGGCCACTGTGAACAATGCTGCAATGAACATGGGGCTGCATGTGTCTTTATGTATCAATGTTTCTGAGGTTTTGGGGTATATACCCAGTAGAGGGATTGCTGGGTCATAAGGTAGTTCTATTTTCAGTTTTTTGAGGAACCACCATACTATCTTCCATAATGGTTGTACTACTTCACATTCCCACCAACAGTGTATGAGGGTTCCTTTTTCTCCACAGCCTCTCCAACATTTGCTATTACCTGTCTTAGAACAAGTAAATTTAAATCAACAAACTGACCAGTATTTCAATGGGAACTATGCTCCTCTCACTGACCACCAATGAAAGAGGTGTCCCTTCCAGAAGTGCGGCGGGGGGCCGGATAAATGGCCCCAGGGGGCCGCATGCGGCCCGCGGGGCCATAGTTTGGGGACCCCTGCATTACACTTTAGTTAACCCCTGATTATCTGATATCCAACCCATCATAAACCCTGTCCTAAGCGTCTAGGAAAGGTGACCCTGGAACTCTGAGAATCCTTTGTTCCTCTAGTTGGCACTCTAGAAAGCTACTTCGCCTACCTTCAATGGCTGTTTAGTTCCCAAAGAAACGCCTTCGTAGACCCATAGCTGATTCTCTTAGCTTTGGTTGAGGAGTGATAGAAATAAAACAATGAGCCTTCAACTTTTATAAAAGTTGAAGTTGCTATCATTTTGTAAAAGATAAAAATGTTTCTTCAACTTTTATGAAAGTTTTAGTGAAAATGTTACATGATAGCTGGTGTTTCTTATCTAAATATTCTTTACTGTTAGAAAAATGTCCTCTTCTAGTACATTCTGACATTAGGTGATATAACTAAACAAGTTGTTCCCCTTTTGCTTTGGTTGCAGGGAACTTGGAGCTAAAATTTGTGTAGATTCCTTTTAGCAAAGATTTTTCTGTATATAATCCTTTTGGTAGTTGGCTCATGTTTTGTTCTGTGTTTTAGATAGAATTTACATGCAACAAGATGCATGTAAGTATTCAATTCAATGAAATTTGACAATTTTATGAATCCATGTGTAACAGTCACTGGAACATTTTCCTCAGCCCAGAAGGGGTCTTTGTGCCCTTTCCAACCCTCCTCCTTCTGTTGCAACTCCTTTCTGGTTTCTATGACCATAGATTAGTTTTTGGTTGTTCTTGAACTTTATTTGAATGGAACCATACAGTGTGTAATATTTTAGTCTGGCTTTTTCTCTCCACATTTCTGACATCCTTCCATGTTGTTGCATGAATCAGTGGTCCTTTCTTTGCTATTGCTGAGTAGTATTTCACTTTTATTTTTAACATTCCGCAATTTGTTTATCATTTCTCCTGAATATGGATATGTTGGTTGTTTCCAATATTTGGCTACTATAAATAAAGTTGCTATGCACATTTATGTGTGGACAGCTCATATTTAAAAATCTTTGTTTAGTGACTTAATTGTGATAGCATTTTTACTGTAAACCTCATATCTTTATGATGGGAGGAGTGGGTAACATGAAAGTATAGCAATCCCAGTATGATTATAGTCACAGCTTTAAAAACAACTTGTAAGTTTTAATCTCTCATTGTTTTGAAATTAAAGTCCAAGCTAGATATATAACCTATCCCTTCAAAATGACTTTGTAGTTTGGATGCCTTCTCACTTAAATTCCCCCAAAAGGTACAGGCAGCTCTCTTCTCAAATCCCCAGCAGGTCAGATTTAACATATTCAAAGAAAAACTTGATTTTCTCCTCAAACCTAGCCTTCACATTTGCTTTCATTCTTTTTGACCTCCCAGTTTCTCAGGCTGAAAATGTGGAGTTGTTTTTAATTCCTCTTTTTCATAAACCTCACATCTAATCCATCAGCAAATCTATGCACCCAAAATATATACAAATGACCAGGAATTCAGTGACTTCTCTCTATTGCTAACAAAATAGTCAAGAGTGCTATCATCTCTCTCTCTTTCTCTCTCTTTTAGATTTTATTCATTTTTATGAGAGAAGAGAGGAGGAAGAGAGGAGCAGGAAGCATCAACTCCCATATGTGCCTTGACCGGGCAAGCCTAGGGTTTCAAACCAGCAACCTCAGTGTTCCAGGTTGATGCTTTATCTGCAGTGCCACCACAGGCCAGGCAAGGGTGCTATCATCTCTTGCTTGGATTAGTAATAGCCTCCTAACTGGTCTTCCTGCTCCTGTATTTAGCCCTTTGAACCTAATATAAACAGAGCAGATAGAGTGATTGTTTCTAAATCTCAAGAGACATAATATCACTCCTCTGCTCAAATCTCAACATCTTTATTCAGAATAAAAGTCAAAGTTCTTACAATGGACTGACTGTAAGGCCACAAGTAATCTGGCCTCTGAGAACCTCACATCTACTTCCACTCAGAGCCTTTGTATTTTTTAAATTAATTAATTTATTGATTGATTTTAAAGAGAGAGGAAAGGGGAAGCAAGAGAGAACCATTGATTTGTTGTTTCACTTACTTATGCATCCATTGGTTGATTCTTGTATGTGCTCTGACTGGGGATCGAGCCTGTAACCTTGGGGTATCAGGACAGTGCTCTAACCTGGCCAGGGCCTGTATTGTATTTTTACCTAGCCCTACCCAGGCAAAACCATGAAGACTGCTTCAAGTTCAAAATGGGCAAAAATGATGGCTAGAACTTGGCTCAAGAGTCCTAAAAGAGTTAGTAAGCAATGCAAAGAATAAACAAAGTGACTGGGGACACTTTTCCCACAGCCTCCCTTATTTCCTCATAACGTTTGCTCATGATTGGTGGTCTCTTCAGCCCACAAGAAGTGAGATATTCACCAGGTTAGAGGATCACAGAACTGAGCACTGTCTTGCTTCCCAACACCTAGCCATTCAACAACCAGAAACAAACTGTACTATCTTATCATTATTCTTCACACATTGAGACGGATCAACAAGCCTGGGTGTCTTTGTGGATTTGACAATCTCCTGTCTATGCCTGCACTCCAGTAAGATCTAAGAGTTTTCCATTCTGTCCCCTTAAGGGTCTTCTGGCTATTACCTACCACAATGCCTTATTTTCTTCATGGTTCTTATCACCTGACCTATATTTGTTTCACACTTTATTATTTGTTTTCCAAGTAAAATGTAAGTTCCCTGAGAACAGACACTTTTTTTTTTTGTTCCTGCAATATCCCCACTACTTAGAATAGCACCTAGCACATAGTACATACTCAATAAACATTTGTTGAATTAATTTTGTTAAGTATATTTAACATGGTTCTATATAGTCTTCTAAAAAAAAATGACATTATTGTATAGAGTTCAGTGGCTAGTGTCAAACTAAGCCAAACCTCCCTTTCTGTGTTTTTCTTTCCTTTTAGTTACAGAATTTTACTTAGGGTTTGGAACACAAGTTACTTAGGCCATGGGAATGCAAGTTATATATACCGCAAATTTGATATTAATTGTGTTACCATGTTAAGAAAGTGAACTGGACATTGTATCTTCAGTAGCCATAATTTATTTTCTTATTTTAATGTCTACAGTTCAAATTACCTCTAATATACCCGTGATTGTGATCATGCTGAATCACATTGGAGAGTAAAAGAGGCAAAGAGTGTGTTGAAATTCAGACTGATTCTTAAGTAGAAGTCCTTTCGGAACAACTTTTTGAGAAATGTCTTGCTTGATCAGAAATCTGCATGGTTTGATGTTTGGATGGATGTGAATGAGAAAGAGACCCCTGACTAGAAATTTTAGTCTCTTCACATTGATTCATTCCAATAAGTAATTTTATCAAGTGTTTAGTATATCAGATACTCACTTCAAATATGACATCCTAATTGTGATTTTTTTTTTTAGTCTACATTGTCTCTATAGTAAAATATTTTCTACTAGTTGACCCAGAAACTCCAACTCCCTCATAATCAATAAGTAACAGTCAGTGCACACCTAGGAATGCAGAATGCAGAACTAAACTGTTCCCTAAAGGATTTGAAATTACTAGTAGCCTGGGAGTAGAGGTTGAAAGAATAATGTTTCACTCTCTTTAGAAGTCTCATAGCTTCCAGAAAAAGAAAAGATGTTGCCTAATAAAGCTGTTTTATAGGTCTCTTTTTATAATATGTAAATAACTAAAACTTGTTTGGCAGAGTTTGATAGGATGTTTGATAATGACATAGTGTCAGTTTTATAATATGTCAGCCCAGTTTGGAGCCCAGAAGGAAGGTTGTGAATCTTGCATACCTGACTCATTCTCCCCAAACATTAGAAGATCATGGTCAGGAAGATAGTTAATATGATTCTTTTAAGAACAGGGCATTCCACATCAAATTCTGGTCAGAAATAATAAAAATAGAAAACAGAGTAATCAACTTTTAAGAAACCAACTATACATAAAAACTGAAATTTTCAAGTTAAAAATTCATGTGGCTCCTGTAAAGGACTGTGCCAAATTAAACAAGTCTGGTAAAGGTCAATTTTAGGTAGAGGGGGTTTGGCCAAAGATGAGGACCACGACAACAGCCATGACGAAGGCTAGCTCTGGTTGATCACAGAACCACACACACAAGGCATTGTTGGTAAGGAGAATTTAAACCAGAACAGAAAAGTCACAGATAGAAGGAAGGAGTTCAGACTAAAAAAAAAAAACAAAACCCTAAACAACACAACAACAACAAAAAACTCCACACACAAAAACAACCTCATGGTAATTGGTAGAAACAGCGTTGTTTCAGCATTGATGACTCTGTCAAAACAGTTCACTTAGCCCTGGCCGGTTGGCTCAGCGGTAGAGCGTCGGCCTAGCGTGCGGAGGACCCGGGTTCGATTCCCGGCCAGGGCACACAGGAGAAGCGCCCATTTGCTTCTCCACCCCTCTGCCGCGCCTTCCTCTCTGTCTCTCTCTTCCTCTCCCGCAGCCAAGGCTCCATTGGAGCAAAGATGGCCCGGGCGCTGGGGATGGCTCCTTGGCCTCTGCCTCAGGCGCTAGAGTGGCTCTGGTCGCAACATGGCGACGCCCAGGATGGGCAGAGCATCGCCCCCTGGTGGGCGTGCCGGGTGGATCCCGGTCGGGCGCATGCGGGAGTCTGTCTGACTATCTTTCCCTGTTTCCAGCTTCAGAAAAATGCAAAAACAAACAAACAAACAAAAAAACAGTTCACTTAAAACAATGAGCTTAAGACAAGACTTGTTGACCTGTTATCTCACAAAAATCAATCCTTAGCCAGAAAAATGGAAGGTCCCTTCCTTGAGTCATATCTTACCCAGACAGAAGCCATGGACTTCTTTCAATCATTGTTAAAAATCCCAATCTCTCGGCAAAGACTAGGTCCCCTACTAGAAACACAGGAGACACATTTGTCCATTACCTTTTATTTTTTTATTTATTTTTTATTTTTTGTATTTTTCTGAAGCTGGAAACGGGGAGAGACAGTCTGACAGACTCCCGCATGTGCCCGACCGGGATCCACCCGGCAGGCCCACCAGGGGGCGACGCTCTGCCTACCAGGGAGCAATGCTCTGCCCCTCTGGGGCGTCGCTCTGTTGCGACCAGAGCCACTCCAGCGCCTGGGGCAGAGGCCAAGAAGCCATCCCCAGCGCCCGGGCCATCTTTGCTCCAATGGAGCCTCGCTGCGGGAGGGGAAGAGAGAGACAGAGAGGAAGGAGAGGGGGAGGGGTAGAGAAGCAGATGGGCGCTTCTCCTGTGTGCCCTGGCCGGGAATCAAACCCGGGACTTCTGCACGCCAGGCCGATGCTCTACCACTGAGCCAACCGGCCAGGGCTCATTACCTTTTTATTTTTAAAGATCACATGCATCTTTCGCTTTTTATTATAAAATTTTTCCCACATAAACACAAAAGTAGAAACATTAGAGTATTAAATTCTCAAGCACCTGACTGATGGGGGCACAGTGGCTAAAACATCTACCTAGGATACTGAGGTTCCCCATTTAAAATCCTGAGGCCACTGCCTTGAGCCCAAATGTCGCTGGATTGAAGCCCAAGGTCACTGGCTTGAGCAAGGGGTCACTAGCTCAGCTGAAGTCCCTGGGTCAAGGCATTTGTGAGAAGCAATCAATGAACACCTAAAGTGATGCAAATACAAGTTGATGCTTTTCATCTCTCTCCTCCTTCACTCTCTCCCTTCCTGTCTCTCTCTGTCTCTCTCTCAAAAATGTATGTTCTTTTTATTTTTTAATTTTACTTATTAATTATATTTAATGGGGTGATATTGATTAATAAGAGTACATAGGTTTCCAGTGAATATCTGTATAGCATTTGAATTTTTGATTGTGTTGTGTGTCCCTTACCCAAAGTCAAAACATTTCCTGTCACTGCGTATTTGTCCCCTTTGATACCCTCCTCCTCTAACCCCCTGCCCCCAGTAACCACTTCACTCTTATCTATGTTCATAAGTCTCAGTTTTATACTCCCCCTATGTGTGAAATCATATAGCTTTTAGTTTTTTCTAATTTACTTATTTCACTTAGTATAATGTTCTCAGGTCCATCCATGTTGCCATAAATGGCAATATGTCATCATTTCTTATGGCTGAGTAGTATTCCATTGTATATATGTACCACATCTTCTTTATCCAATCCTCTATTGAGGGAAACTGATTGTTTTCATGTCTTGGCCACTGTGAATAATGCTGCAATAAACATGAGGGTGCATGTGTCTTTTGCTTATCAATGTTTTAAAGTTTTTTGGGTAGATACCCAGTAGAGGGATTGCTGGGTCATATGGTAGTTCTATTCTTAATTTTTTTTTTTTCATTTTAGTGAGAAGAGGGAACACAGAGATATACTCCCACATGTGCCCTGACTGAGACCCACCCAGCAAGTCCACTAGGGGGCGGTGCTCTGCCCATCTGGGGTTCTTGTTCTGTTGTAACCAGAGCCATTTTAGCACTTGAGGTGAAGGCCATGAAGCCATTCTCAGTGTCTGGCCAACCTGCCCTAATCAAGCCTTGGCTGCAGCAGTGGAGGAGGAGGAGAAAGAGAGAGAGAAGTGAGAGGGGGAGGGGTAGAGAAGTGGATGGGTGCTTCTCCCATGTGCCCTGACTGGGAATTGAACCTGGGACACCGACATGCCGGGCCGATGCTCTACCAACAGGCCAGGGGGCTCTATTCTTAATTTTTTGAAGAACCACCATACTTTCTTCCATAATGGCTATACCAGTTTATATTTTTACAAGCAGTGAATGAGGGTTCCTTTTTCTCCATAACCTTTGCAACACTTACCATTACCTGCCTTGTTGATAACAGCCAATCTAACAGGTGTGAAGTGAGTGGTGTTTCATTATAGTTTCGATTTGCATTTCTCTAATAGCTAGAGAAGATGAGCATCTTTTCATATAATCTGTTGGCCATCTGTATATCTTTTTGGGAGAAGTGTCTGTTCAGGTCCTTTCCCCATTTTTTTAATTGGATCGTTTGCTTGTTTGTTGCTGAGCTTTGTAAGTTCTTTATATATTTTAAATATTAACCCCTTATCAGAGCTGTTGTTTATAAATATCATCTCCCATTTGGTTGGCTGCCTATCTGTTTTGTTGTGGGTCTCTTTTGCTGTGCAGAAGCTGTTTAGTTTGATACAGCCCCATTCATTTATTGTTGTCTTTACTTCCCTTGCCTTTGGGATCAAATTCACAAAATGTTTTTTACAGTGAAGTCTGTAAGTTTAGTATCTATATTTTCTTCTATGTAATTTATTGTTTCAGATCTTATATTTAGGTTTTTTTATTTGTTTTGAATTGATTTTTGTGCATGGGGGACAAGGTGTAGTCAAGTTTCATTCTTTTGCATGTGGCTTTCCAATTTTCCCAGCATCATTTATTGCAGAGGCTTTCTTTTCTCCATTGTGTGTTTATGGCTCTTTTGTCAAAGGTGGTTTGTCCATATAATATATGGTTTTATTTTTTGGGCCTTTGATTCTGTTCCATTGGTCTGTATGTCTGTTTTTCTGCCAATACTATGCTATTTTGATTATTGTGGCTCTGTAGTATAATTTGAAGTTAGGTAGTGTGATACTTCTAGTTTCATTCTTTTTTCCTCAGGATTGCTTTGACTATTTGAAGTTTTTGATGGTTCCATACAAATCTGGTGACTTTTTGTTCTATTTCTTTAAAAAATGATATTGGGGTTTTGATGGGGATTGCATTAAATTTGTATATTGCTTTGGGTAATATGGCCATTTAACTATGTTGATTCTTCCAATCCATGAAGATGGAATATATTTCCATTTCATTATATCTTCTTTGATTTCTTTCAGTAATGCTTTATGGTTTTTAGTTATAGGTACTTTACATTCTTTGTTAAGTTTATTCCTAGGTATTTTGTTGTTTCAATTGTAAAAGGAATTTTTTTTTTAGCTCATTTTCTGAAGTTTCATTGTTGGTGTATAGAAAAGCTGTAGACTTTGGTATATTGATTTTATATCCTGAGACTTTACTGTATTTGTTTATTGTTTCTAACTGTTTCTCAGTGGAGTCTTTGGGGTTTTCTCTGTACAGAATCATGTCATCTACAAAAAGTGATACCTTTGTTTCTTTCCTGATATGTATGCCTTTTATTTGTTTCTCTTGCCTGATTGCTGTGGCTAAGACTTCTAGTACTACGTTGAATAAGAGCAGAGAGTGAGCAGCCTTGTCTGTTCTTGATTTTAGAGAAAAAATCTTCTGTTATTCACCATTTAGTATTATATTGGCAGATGGTTTGTCATATATTGCCTTTATTATGTTGAGCTACTTTCCTTTTATACCCATTTTTTGAGTGTTTTAAACATAAATGGATATTGTATTTTATTGAATGCCTTTTCTGCATCTACTGATAGGGCCATATATTTTTGTCATTTTTTTTAATGTGGTATATTACATTGATCACTTTACATATGTTGAACCATCTTTGTGCTCCTGGAATAAATTCCACTTGATTGTGATATATTGTGTGACTTTTAACCCATTTTGAAAAATCTCTCTATGAATAGAAGGTAATGTTTAAACAATCTTTTCATTACATTTAATGTAGGTACTGGTTTTACCATATTCAGAAGAAAGTCCAAACAATTGTAAAATATGTTCTAAGAATAAGTTTCCTACTATTGTGAAAGCTGAGGGCAAGAATAAAAGAGGAACTTAAGAAAGGGAGATAACATACATTTTAAATAAAGTTTAATTATATATTTTTTTAGAGTTTCTTTAATCCTTGGTAGGAAAGTTTAAATAAATTTGCCTTTATACTATTTAATACTTTAATTCCAAAACAAAAATAGAAGCATAATACACTTGTCTATAATATTGCTGATCACACTTTAAAACTCATTGGGGGAAATTCAAGCAAAATCTTTTATCATGCTCTACTTTAAAATGCAAATATAATAGTTAGAAATAAATGATTGGAAACAGGTAATTGTTTTTTCAGTAACTAGCTCTTGGAACAATGGTTTGAAGCAGCTGGATGATGTATTTAGTATTCAGTTTCCTACCCTTTTGTATAAACATTGCCTGTTTCCTTCATGGATAAATTTAATCTAAAAAACAGTTTCAGTGTCTCCAGTGCTGTTCTGTTTGCAGCGCCATAACTAATGTATCTTTTTTTTTTCTTTTTTGACACTGGCTTACAGCCTATCCTTAAGCAGACAGACACAGGCGTTAATTACCCATTTTCTAATAATATTTCTGGACTGCATACAAGGACTAGTGGTGCCATGTGGTATATGACTATTTATTCTGGCTTCTACGCAACTAGAATTGAGCAAACTATGGTATTTAGTTCCATGGTACTTGACAGAGGGAACAGATTTGCTAGACAAAGTTGAAAACAAGCAGGTCATTGTGGGCTGAGAACAAATTGGGATAAATGTAGTATCATTCCTATTTGCATATCTAGTAATAAAGACTAATATCAGATACCATTCTTTTTGAAGTCAAAGAGGTATTTTAAGAAATGCATGATGGGGGGAAAAGAACTCTGATGTACCCATCAACTAACTTCAATAATTATCAGCTCATAGCCAATGTAGTTTTACCCCAATTTACTCCCCCCAAATATGTAGAAGCAAATTCCAAACATAAAATTATTATATCTATAAATATTATAGTATTTATCTCTAAAAGACAGAAACTCTTTTTTAAATAAGACAACCACAACATCATATCACATCAAAAATGGCCCATAATAATTTAATTCATTAAACATATAGTTGCTACTGAAATTTCCTGAATTGTCTCATCAGTATTTTTGTGTTATTGTAAGTATGTATGTTTGAATCAGTATTCAGACAAGATTCATAAATTGCAAGTTGCTGTTTCTTAAATAATTTTTAATTAAAAACTTTTTATTTTTACTTGTGGTAAAATATACATAACTTAAAATTTACCATCTTTACCATAGTTAAGTATACAGTTCATTAGTGTTAAATACATTCACATTGTTGTACAACCACCACCACCATCCATCTCTAGACCTCTTTTCATCTTGCAAAACTAAACTCTATATCCACTAAACAACTCCTCATCCCCCTACTCCCTAGACTCTTGGCAACCAATATTCTACTTTCTGCCTCTATGAATTTGACTGCACTATATACCTCATATAAGTGCAGTCATATAGTCTTTTGTCTTTTTGTGACTGGCTTATTGCACTTACCATAATATTATCAATGCTCATCCATGTGGTAGCATGTGTTATAATGCCATTCCTTTTTAAGGCTGGATAATATTCTATTTATGTTTATACCACATTTTGTTTATTCATCTATTGATGGACACTTGGGTTGCTTCTACCTCTTAGCTATTATACTTCTCTGAACATCAGTGTACAAATATATTTTGAGACCTTGCTTTTAATTTATTGAATATATACCCAGATGTGAAATTACTGGATCATATGGTAATTCAATTTTTTTTTTGGAAGAACCACCATACCATTTTCGTTAGTGGTTACACCATTTTACATTGCCACCAATAGTGCATGAGTGTTCTAATGTCCCTACTTATTATTATTTTTTTTTTTTGTATTTTTCTGAAGCTGGAAACGGGGAGAGACAGTCAGACAGACTCCCGCATGCGCCCGACCGGGATCCACCCGGCACGCCCACCAGGGGCAACGCTCTGCCCACCAGGGGGCGATGCTCTGCCCCTCCAGGCGTCGCTCTGCCAGGACCAGAGCCACTCTAGCGCCTGGGGCAGAGGCCAAGGAGCCATCCCCAGTGCCCGGGCCATCTTTGCTCCAATGGAGCCTTGGCTGCGGGAGGGGAAGAGAGAGACCGAGAGGAAGGAGGGGGGGCGGGGGTGGAGAAGCAAATGGGCTCTTCTCCTATGTGCCCTGGCCGGGAATCGAACCCGGGTCCCCTGCACGCCAGGCCGACGCTCTACCGCTGAGCCAACCGGCCAGGGCCCCTACTTATTTTTGTTTTTGATTCTTTTTTTATTGATTTGAGAGAGAGAAAGAGAATGAGAAACATCAACTTGTTCTACTTATTTATGATTCTTTGGTTGACTGTTGTTATGTGCCCTGATCAGGGATAAAACCAGCAACCTTGGCCTTGGCATATGGGATGATGGCTGGCTAGGGCATTGATTTTGTTTTTTTAAATAGTAATCATCCTAATGGGTATAATTTGTGTTTTGATGTGCATTTACCTAATGACTAATGATGAACATATTTTCATGTGCCTGTTGGCCATTTGTATATCTTCTTTGGAGAATTGTCTATTGAAGTCCTTTGACCTTTAATAAAATCAGGTCATTTGGTTTTTGTTGTTAACTTTTAGGAGTTCTTTATATATTCTGAATATTAACCCGTTGTCAGATATGTGATTTGAAAATATTTTCTCCCATTCCATTGGTTACTTTTTTATTGTTAATTGTGTCTTATTGTGTTTTTTTAATTGTCTTTTGATAGACAGAAGTTTTAAATTTTGATGTAGTCCAATTTATGTATTTTTGTGTGTGTGTGTGTGTGTGAGAGAGAAAGATAGAGGGAGAGAGGAAGAGGGAGGAAGGAGGGAGGGACTTGTACTTGTGTCACTTTAATTGTTCATTGATTGTTTCTCATATATGCCTTAACTGGGGGGCTCCAGATGAGCCAGTGACCCCTTGCTTAAGCTAGCGACCTTGGACTCAATTCAGCGACCATGGGATCATGCTGATGATCCCATGCTCAAGCTGGACAAGCCTGTGCTCAAGCCGGCAACCTCAGCTTGTGGAACCTGAGACATCAGCTTCCCAGGTTGACACTCTATTCACTGTGCCACCACCAGTCTGGCTGTTTTTACTTTTGTTGCCTGTGTTTTTAGTGTCATATTCAAGAAATCATTGCCAAATCCAGTGTCATGAAACTTTTCTCCTGTGCTTTCTTTTAAGAGTATTATAGTTTTAGGTCTTATGTTTAGGTCTTTCATCCATTTTTATTTAATTTTCATATACGGTGTAAAGTATGAGTCTTAAATCTTTTAATCTATAGGTCCTCTCCTCTCTTCTTTTTCTAATTTTGTCCTTGCAGTTTCTTTGTTGTTGAAAAAAATGGGTTGTTTGTCTTGTAGATTGGGTGTTGTTGATGTAGATTTTAGGTTTCATTTAACAGTTTCCATGTTTCTCCTCCTTGCATTTCCTGTAACCTGGTAGGTGGCTCTAAAGGCATGATTAGAATCTAGCTCAATTTCTTTCTTTCTTTCTTTCTTTTTTTTTTCAGAGACAGAGAGAGAGTCAGAAAGAGGGATAGACAGGGACAGACAGACAGGAATGGAAGATGAGAAGCATCAATCATTAGTTTCTCATTGCGCATTGCGACACCTTAGTTGTTCATTGATTGCTTTCTCATATGTGCCTTGACTGCGGGCCTTCAGCAGACCGAATAACCCCTTGCTCGAGCCAGCGACCTTGAGTCCAAGCTGGTGAGCTTTTTGCTCAAACCAGATGAGCCCGCACTCAAGCTGGCGACCTTGGGGTCTCAAACCTGGGTCCTCTGCATCCCAGTCCGACGCTCTATCCACTGTGCAACCGCCTGGTCAGGCTAGCTCAATTTCTTTTGGTAAGAATACTTCATAGGCTATATAAGAACATCAGGTGCCACACAATAGCTGATTTGTTTATTTTTTTTGCTTTTGTTGTTGCAATCTTACCACCACTGAACAATTACTACCTAGATGGATCTATTCATTCAACAGGGTTATGAAAAAGTGATAAGCTAGTTTTCTCATTCCTTCTTCACTTATTTATTGGAAAAAAATCTGTCTAGAAAAATCTTAGCATCAAATAATTAATTACCTTAACTTAGAGTTCATATATGAAATATAGGGTAAATACTTGATCCTTTCTTTTAACATTATCATAATGAGTTGTTTCTCTAGTATCCTCCCATAGTGACAAATGCATTTCCTTTTTAGTTTTACTATAAACACATCATGAATTCATTACGAAAAAATGTTTAGTGTATTTGACTTCATTTAGTTATTAATCTTATTTGGGCTCTTTTTTAATGGCAGTCTCTTCAATTTGACTTGACTCCTTTTGAAAAAGTCTTTAATAGCATTCTTGCTTTCTGGAATGACAAGCTGTTAACATTTTCTTCTTCAAATCAGGAATTGGGCAGTTTCTGAGAAGTCCTGATTACTTTAACTGAGAAATCCTATTTAGATATGACAACTTGGGGTAAAAGAGATGCTCATTGCTGTGTTGGCCATTATTTCTAGACTTTTTCAGTGGACTGATCATATGTTTATCTATATATATCACGTTATTAATGAATCCTGGTAATGTCAGTACAGGAATTTTACTTAATCTTATATCTATAATCCTTTCTCCCATACTTGATTTTATTCTCACAGTGCACACACAAGCCTCAACATAACAATTAGCAGCATTACTATCAACAATATGATTATTGAAAACAGTTAACAAAATACTTTTTTAGTTTCCTTGTCTAAAGTAGGAGTATACAGTTAAATAGCTATGCTTACCAAACTTTTAAGTAACAGCTTTGTTGAGATATATAATTCATATATCATGCAATGCACATATTTCAATTATAAATTTCAATGGTTTCTTAGCATATTCAGAGTTGTGCAATCATTGCCATACCAATTTTAGGACATTTTTATTATCTAAAAAGAAACCCTATATACATTAGTAGTCCATCCCCATTTATTCCCAACTGCCTCTCAACCCTAGGCAAACACTAATCTACTTTCCATGTCTGTGGATTTACCTAATCTGGATATTTTACATAAATGGAATCATAATACACAATGTTTTGTCTGACTTTTCCACTTAGCATAATATTTTGAAGTTCATCTACATTGTAGCATATATTAGCATTTCATTCCTTTTTATCAGCAAATAATATTCCATGGTATGATTATACCAGATTTTATTTATTTGTTAATCAGTTGATGGACATTGGGCTGTTTCTACTTTTGCCTATTATGAATAATGCTTCTATGAATATCTTTACATAAGTTTTTGCATGAACATATGTTTATATTTCCCTTGGGTATATACCTAGGACTGAAATTGCTAGGCCACAGGGAAAATATGTTTAACTTTTGAGGAACTGTTAGACTATTTTCCCATTCATATTGTATGAGGGTTCCAATGTCTCCACATCCACCCCACTCTTGTTATTACTTGACTTTTTGATTACAGCCATCCTGGTGATATCTCATTATGATTTTGATTTGTATTTCCCTTAGGGCTAATGCTTGCTTTAGTTTTAATTTGCTCTCTTTTCCAATGTATTAAGGTAGAAATTTAGGTTTTAATTTGAGATCTTTCCTCTTTAACAGAAGTATTTACAACTATAAATTTCCCTCTAATCACAGCTTTTGCTGCATCCACAAAATTCTTGAACATTGTGTTTTCATTTTCATTCATTTCAAAGTATTTTCTAATTTTTCTTATGATTTATTCTTTGGTTATGTAGGAGTATGTTATCTAATTTTTACATATTTCTTAATATGCCAAATTTCTTTCTATATTGATTTCTAGATTCATTCCATTGTGGTTGGAGAACACACCTTGCATGATTTAAATTATTCTAAATTTATTAAGTTTGTATTATTGGCCTATTTTATGGTCTATTCTGGAGAATGCTTTATGTGTACTTGTTGGGTGAAGTGTTCTATAGATGTCTGTTAAAACTAGTTGATTTATAGAGTTCTACAGGTTTATTTTCTTGCTAATTTTCTATCTAGTTCTATCCACATTAAAATGGGGGTATTAAAGTTCCAACTTTATTGTTGAATTAATTATTTCTCCCTTTAACTCTGTCAGTTTTTACTTCATATATCTTAGGGTCCTATTGTTAGAAGCACACATTTATATTTATTATATCTTTCTAATAGATTGACCCTTTTTATCATTACAAAGTGCTATTTTTTATAAATAGTAAATAATTTTGTCTGAAATTAACCTACCAAGTCTAGCTTTCTTATGTTTTTTGTTTGCATAATACATCTTTTCTATTTTTTTTTTTATTTTATTTTTATTTTTTTACTTTTATTTATTCACTTTAGAGAGGAGAGAGAGAGAGAGAGAGAGAGAGGAGAGAGAGACAGGGGGGAGGAGCTGGAAGCATCAACTCCCATATGTGCCTTGACTAGGCAAGCCCAGGGTTTCGAACCGGCGACCTCAGCATTTCCAGGTCGACGCTTTATCCACTGCGCCACCACAGGTCAGGCCATCTTTTCTATTTTTTAATGTTTACCTATTAGTATCTTGAATTAAAAGTGTCTTGTACACAGTACTTGAACCTTGATTTTTATTCAGTCTGACAGTCTGCCTTTGAATTATTTAATCTATTCACATTTAATTTCATTAATATAACTGAATTTACACCTGCCATTTTACTTTTTTTTTTTATCTACTTCATGTATTTTTCTCTTCCTCTATTACTTCTTTACTGATTTCTTTTACATCCAATGGATATTTTCTAAGGTAATATTTCCATTCCTATAATTTTTTCACTATGTTTTTTGAGTTATTTTCTTAGTGTTAGCTCTAGTATTTACTTTATATATCTTATCTTGGTAAATCTACATATGTCAAACTTACATTAATTTAAATTTAGTTATATAAAATATATAAAAATATAAAACATTACTCCTTTAAAGTTTTATTTGTTCTATTTGTTATCATTAAATATTTATTATATATGTTCAAATGCAATAGTACATTGTTGTAATTATTACTTGATAAAATTTTATGTCTTATAAAGAAGCTCTCATTTACGCTTTCCGGTTCCCTTCATTTGTTTCTATGGATTCAAATTCCAGCTGGTGTCATTTTCTTATTCCCATACGGCTTTGGATATATCCACCTCCTTTTCATTGTTATTGTCAAATACATTATATTTCTATATATGTTATAGATACAACAATATATTTATATACATATTATTTTATGGAATTATTTTTAATTCAAGAGAAAAGGGAAAAGAAATATGCATTAAAACTATCTTTTATAACTAGGTAATTATGTTTATGGTGCTCTTTGCTTTTTGTGCAGGTTTGAATTATTGTACATTGTCACTTGCTTTCAGACTAAAGACATTCCTTAGAATTTCTTATATGTGAGTCTGTTAGCAAGAAATTCTCTCAGTTTTTATTTGTCTAGAAATGTTGTTAATTCACCTTCATATTTGAAAGATAATTTTGCTATATATTTTGGTTGACAATATTTTTTTAGTATTTGGAATATGTTATCACACCATCCTCTGGTCTCCAACCAGCTGTTATTCTCTTATCAAGATTCTCTTGTACTAAATGAGTTATTCTTTTCTTGCTGCTTTCAAGATTTTCAGTTTTTTTGGCTTTCAACATTTTAATGTGTTTAGGTGTGGATCTCTTTCAATTTATCCTACCTAGAGTTCATTCAACTTCTTGTATATTTTCAAATATAATGGGGGTTTTTTAAGGATAGTTTTGGAGCTCTCTTCTTTTGGCCTGTCCCTTCCCCGAGTTAAATTTCTGAGCCATGCTCCAGGACTGGGGGTGCGGACAGTGGCCCACTTCTCTAGAATGACACGTCTGCGTAACCAGTGGAGTGTTAGGCAAGAATGGTATCCTCTGGTCTTCTTGGCTTGCCTCTCCTTGAGTGAACCTATATGCAAGTTAACATGAAGGGGAACAGGACCTCAGTATTTTCAGTCTGGAATGCCTAGAGTAGAACGTACACCCTAAGAATGAGGTCTGGATAAAGGAAAGAGGTACTCTGCCTCTCAACTGTACTTGTGTGGAACTTAGCTTATGCAACATGAAGTTGGGGTTAAAAAATGATAGTGATTTGCTCCTTCAGGGGAGATACATGGCTAGACTGAAAATTTTGGAGAAAGGGCACTCCAGCTTCTTGGCCACATCTCCTCAGAGTGAAGTTTTCTTTACACTGAACCAGAGTGGGGAAGGAACTGGATTGTGGCTTAAGGGCCATAGACTCTTGACTGTTCTGAGAGTTAGCCAATTTTCTTGATCTGCTGTATGCCCTTAGGGCAATTTACAGATACTTTAAATGTTTCTTTTTTTTTTTTAATAATTTCATCATTTATGATGTTTCACTGGAGAGTAGGTCCGCAGAACTCTTCATCCTGCCATTTAAAAGTTATCTCCTGCCTGACCAGGCAGTGGCGCAGTGGATAGAGCATCAGCCTGGGATGCTGAGGACCCAGGTTTGAAACCCCAAGGTCACTGGCTTGAGTGCAGGCTCATCCAGTTTGAGCATGGACTCACCAGCTTGAGCCCAAGGTTGCTGGCTTGAGCAAGGGGTCACTGGCTTGACTGGAGCCTCCTCCACCCCCTGGTCAAGGTACATATGAGAAATTAATCAATGAACAACTAAGGTGCATAATCAAAGAATTGATGTTTTTCATCTCTCTTCCTTCCCGTCTGTCCCTGTCAGTTCCTCTTTCTCTCACTAAAAAAAAAAAGTTACCTCTTTAAGTCTTGATTATAGAAAATTTCAAACATATACAAACGAGAGAGAACAATATAATAAACCTTCATAAGCTAAATATTTAACAATTAGTTTCTACCTTTTACTTCTTCCTCCTCTAGATTATTGTGGAACAAATCTTTAATATCATATTAATTTCTTCTATGTATAATTACTATATTTCAAAGCCATTTAGTCTTTCTCTCTCACACACACACACACACACACACACACACACACACACACACACAATTTCTTCCCTTATTGCTCAGTAGTCTCAATTCTGTCATATATCAAGTGTCCATACATGTTGGAGTTTCTTTGCTCTCTACTCTGTTCCATTAGTCTTTTTTATTCATTCCTGCACAAATATCATACTGTTTTAATTATTTTAGTGTTGTAATTTTTAACACCTAGTAGACCAAGTATTTCTATCTTTGCCTTCTTCAAAAATGCCTGAACCAGCCTTGGCCTTTTAATTTTCATATATATTTTGGAAAGTTTGTCACATTGCACACGCACGCATGCACACACACACACACACAGTCGAGATTTGAGGTTTTGATTGGAATTTATTAAATCTACAGATAGATTTAGGGAGAATTAAAATCTTTATCATATTGAGTCTTCTAATCCATAAACATTGTATAACTTATCATTTATTTAGGCCAATGAATTAGAATTGCCTGCAAGGCTTGTTAAAACACAGGCCACTTCCCAGAGTTCCTGATTCAGTAAGTCTGAGATGGATCTGAGAATTTCCATTTCTAACAATTCCCAAGTAATGTTGATGCTGCTGGTCCAGTGCTATACTTTGAGAACTAGTGCATCGTTTTCAAGATTTAGAAAAAGTTGGTTAATTCTTATCTAATTAAAAAACAACAGAACATACACTATTATTTTTATTCTAATAAGATTTATCTTAGATAACAGGATTTAAATTATACAATTTAAAAGTCCAATATAGAAATATAGAATTAAGCTTGACCAGGCGGTGGTGCAGTGGATAGAGCATCGGACTGGGATGAAGAAGAGACAGGTTCAAATCCCTGAGGTCACTGGCTTGAGCACAGGCTCATCTGAATTGAGCAAGAGCTCACCCGACTTGAGCATGGGCTCACCAGCTTGAGCAAGGGATCACTGGCTTGAGTGTGGGATCATAGACATGACCCCATGGTTGCTGGCTTGAGCCTAAAGGTCACTGGCTTGAAGCCCAAGGTCGCTGGCTTGAGCCCAGGGGCACTGGTTTGAGAAAGGGGTCACTTGCTCTGCTGTAGCCCCCTGATCAAGGCACATATGAGAAAGTAATCACTGAACAGTTAATGAACTGCGACAAAGAATTGATGCTTCTCATCTCTCTCCCTTCCTGTCTGTCCGTCCCTATCTGTCCTTTCTGACTCTGTCAAAAAAAAAAAAAAAAGGAAAAGAAATACAGAATTGATAAATGTCTTCAACTATAGTACATGTACTTATTCATCTTATTTGCCAATCATTGAAATCAGGAAGCATATAGCTGCAAATCAATTTATGGTCTTTGTAGAAGGGAAAATTTAAAGGTCCTTTATCCCCCTCTAGCCTCTAGTTAAAATTTTACAGGCTGGACATTTGCCAAAAAAAAAGCAATTAGATTCTTAAAATTTAGCATTGACTTATAGAAAACTGAATGAAGAGTGATTTAAGTATTAAATATAAAAGCTGATTCAAATGTGGTACATATTAGGGCATACTAACGAACCCTGAAGGAGTCCAGGGAAAGAGAATCGAAAAAGAGTTCATCGTCTTGTCTATTCGATCCCTCCTTCTTAGTTTTAAATTTGAGCCCCCAACAAGTGGGTTGTTAGAAAAACGCTGATCTCTTTTCTAGATTTTGTCTAAATACCCATTAAAGAGATATTTTTTATTTTTCAGAATGCCTAATAGTAAAGTGCATAATTTGGTTGAACCTAGCAGGCTGGCTATGGAGAATTGGAATAGTTTTGTGTCAGTTATGGATCTTTATCCAGACTGTATGTAGTATCTCTTTCTTCTGCTTCTTGGACAACAGACTGAATTTGCCACTTGCTTCTGGCTGGTATGTGCAAGTAAAGCTTCTGGTCAACAGTAGGCTATTAATAGCTAAATTTTGGGGGAGTCAAAAGATATATATGGCATTTTGACTGCACAGGTGGTCAGCACCCTAATCCCTGCATTGTTCAAGAGTTAACTGTATTACTAATAACCCAAAAGATAATAAACTAAATTGTACTTACATAAAAAATTCAAATACTTAGGAATACATCTGATGAGCGATATGCAAGATTGGAAGACTACAAAATATCACTCTAAGAAAATGTAGAAGGACTAAATAAACTGAAAAATATACTATATTTATGGATTAAAGCTCACAATAAAAATCCTGGCTGGCTTTATCATAAAAATTACCAAGTTGATTCTAAAATTTATATAAAAATCCAAAAGATCAAGAATACAAAAAAAAAATCTTCAAAAAGTAGGAACAGTTGAATGGATAATACATTGCTTTCAGAAATTACATTGCTGTATTCATATAAAAATAAACAATAGATCAATAGAATAAAGTAGTCTAATAATAACCCACACTAATAAAATCAATTGATTTGACAAAGGTACCAAAGCAATCTAATGAGGAAGGAATATCATTTTTGCAAACAATATTGAAACAACTGTATATTTATATGAAAATATGAGCCTCAACCCCTACCTCACCTGTATACAATAATTAACCTAATTGATATTTATAAAATACTATACATAACAACCACAAAATATACATCTTTTCAAAGGCACATGGAACATTCACCAAGATGGACCATAGGTGCCTGACCAGGTGGTGATACAGTGGATAGAGCATTGACCTGGGATGCTGAGGACCCAGGTTCCAAACCCCAAGGTCACTGGCTTGAGTGTGGGACCATAGACATGACCCACATGGTAGCTGGTTTGAGCCCAAGATCACTGGCTTGAGCAAGGGGTCTCTGGTTTGACTGGAGCCTGCCCTCATCTAGTCAGGGCGCGTATGAGAAGCAATCAATGAACAATTAAAAGTGCCATAACTATGAGTTAATGCTTCTCATCTTTTCCCCTTCCTGTCTGTCTCTGTCTTTCTTTCTCTCCTGCAAAAGAAAAGAAAAAGACAAAACTTGTAGGCTAGGCCATACAAGTTTGCATAAATTTCAAATGATTAAAATCAAATACAGTCATTCCTCTCCATATCATGGTTCACTTTTCAAGTTTCACTGTATTGTGGATTTTTAAATTGTATATATCTAATTCTGTATCATGGATTTTTTTGCTATATTGTGGAATTTTGCAGTATATAGGTATTTTTATATATTTATTATTTTAATTATTTTTGTGGCAAAATAAGCATTTTCTAGCCTAAAAAATTAAAAACAATATAAAAGTATTAATTCAAACATATTAAAAGAATATTAAATCAAAATAAAATACATAGCATACAGCAGATGAGTAGACAAAGACTTGCATGTATGGAAAATGCAGCTACGGCTGCTTCTGCTTGAGCTAGGTTTATAAGAGTGTGGGGAGGGTTTATAATGCCTTAAAATATATAAATAATAAAATAAATATAAGGTCGCTACTTCGTGGATTTTCATCTGTTGCGGGGCGTTCTGGAACCTAACCCCCGCGATAGATGAGGGACCACTGTAGTGTTTTTTTTCATTAGCAGATTGAAATTGGAGGGCAAAAAATTTGAAAAATTTTTAATTATTTTGCTGTATTTTTCCTATCAATTTCTTCAAAAGGAGTACTGTAATCTTTTATTATAATTGGGGATTTGTCTATTTATCTTTAGTTCTGTCTCTTCTTACATTGTGAATTTTGAAGCTATCTTATTTGATACATGCATATTTAAAATTACTCTATCTTTTTGAGTGACCCTTTTATCAGTGTGATATATTGTTTTCATCTCTGGTAAAACTCCTGTTCTAAAGCCTACTTTCATTCAGATTAAAATAGGCACTCTAACTTTCTTATGGTTAGTGTTTGCTTTTTAGTTATATCTTCTTTGTTTTTTTTGAAGGTTGGTTGCTATAGTGATTATAAGTAACTCTGATGAATTAATATTATATAACTTTATATATAATGTAAGAACCTCACAACAGTGATTGTATGTATTTAATTAAAAATTATGTATTTTTCTTATAATACAACATCATACATAGAATTGTACAAACCTAAATTTATTGTATAAAATTATAATGAAGAAAAACACCTGTCTGCACACTGTTGTTCATCCTGAGACCTTTTTCTACATGCAAATAGACTTCATTAATTCTTTTATGATATACTGGCCTGTGGAGGTGCATTGGATGGAGCATCAACCTGGAATGCTGAGGTCACAGGTTCAAGGTCCTGGGCTTGCCTGGTCAGGGCACATACAAAAAGCAACTAATGGTTGGTGCTTCCTATTCCTACCCCTCTCCCCAGCCTTCTCTCTCTATCTCCTCTCTAAAATCAATAAATAATAAAAATAATTCTTCTATGAACTTGCCATGGTCACCACTCAGTATTAAATGCACTCAGTCTATTTTTTGGGGGTGGGGTGGGGAACATTTCTCAAGAGGCAATTTAAATGATCCTAATCCCAGAAAACTTCTGGGAAGAAGACATAGACTGTATCTATAGATCATCCCCTTATCAAAGTTTTTCTTCATGGACATTAAATTCCCCATGTTTCTTGGTTATACAAGAGTAGGCACTAACTGATGCTATATCATCTCATTCTTCACTGCCAATAGGAAAGCTCCAGGGAACGCAGTGGCAGGGATATTGTTTGGATATAAGGTAAGCTACCATTGAGTTGTGCTCCTGTGAAGTCGGTTGCCACAGCAGAATAACCCACCAGGGGTTGGTTGCCACTATGTTGGCTGGGACAAAACAAGTGGCTAATGATTGTGGGGCAAGTGAGGCCAAGAGTATCTGAGTACATAAGCAGTGTTTGATAAAATTCATCTCTTACACCACTCATTTTCATTCATGCCTTCCCATTATATTCATCCCCATACTACATATGTATAATGGGGACATTAATTTTTGTGAGACCATGTCTTAACTTCTTCCCTAAGGAGAAAGGAACAAATCCATGTCATCACAGTCCTGTTAAAAATGGTGTCCAGGCACAATCTTTGAAAAGGCAAGAAGATTAATAATACAAAGTACCGAGACCTACAATTGATAATCTTCCTCTTCGTTGCCTCAACCCTTTTATACCTTCCTGTCTGTAAGTCAATCACTGGCCAAGGTCTGTCAAGCAGTGAGGAGGCAGAGGTCAGGAATGGGGTAGACTTTATAGAGGAGGCAGTTCTCATTTGGCTGAGGACAATTATCAGTCAACATTCACAGCAGCTGGGAGATAAGTGTGCCAGTAGATAAAGAAGCTTTAAGCAAAGTACCAAGGGCATTCATCCACTACAAGGGGATAATCCTACTTCCACTCTTTATTTCTTACCCTTATATTCTAGTCATTGGGGGCCATAGTTTCATATATTAGCTGTTGGTTCAGTGAATATACTGTATCTCGGAAGGCAGTGCCCAGCCATGCACTAAATTGGAACATTTGTTTAACTAATACAAATGAGCTCCATGGTGGGTCCACAGGGGCCTAGGGTCATTTGTTGTTTCTCTTCTTTTGTCATAAATGATCTGAGCCATTGTTGTGAGAGAAACCACATCAATATACCAGGTTTCTATAAATTCTTGAATAGTGGTGTTGGTAGAGGCACTGAAGGCAAGAAAGACAAGTTTATAACAAAATTAAGTACCAGTTCTTATGAGGATAAATCACTGTCTCCTCCAAGGTATAAGGGGTCCAATTTAATCAATCTGCCATCAAGTGGCTGACTGGTCTTCTCCAAGAGTTATGCCACATTAGAGTCTCAATTTGGGTCTCTCAAATCGCAAGTTGAGAATTAAGCAATGGCGGTAACCATCAATGTAGTTAGATCAGAATTGGTGAGGAGTCCATATTTTTAGGCCCTTCCAAGACTTTCATCCTTGCCACCATGACTTTTCTATTTATGGGATTTTTCTGCTACCTGACACCACAAGACAAGCTATCTTGTTCACCTGGTATCTGAGAATCGCCTCTGTGTAGATGCTGTTTGGTGGGAATTAACATGAACACAAAGATATAAACACTTGTTTCCAATAGAAGCATCCACATTCTGTTTTCCAGACCAAACTGTCCCTGATAATCCGATCCTTTTTTCTCCAGGTCCTGACAAACTAGCCAAGCCATTCATCTCTGCCCAGAAGTTCATGTATATCCATATCTCAGGCCACTTCTTCCTGAGAAGTAAACAATGAAGTTTGCCGCCCACAAGTCTGTCCAATGGAAGATTTTCCATTATCACTGTACTCTGGGGAATGAGCAATGCATTTTCGAGAGCACCTACATCTTGTACTAACCCATATGTAAATTAGGTCAAAAGTCTTTTCTCCACCATCAGTTGGTCCTAGAGAACCTCCTTTGGCCAAAGGACTGACTTTAGGAAGAAAGGTTGATGATATAAGAGTTTGGATAATTACTCATGCCTTCTTGGCCCTGCATAGGCCTGATCCTGAATGTACCATACCCATTGTACAATAAATTGATGCTGTGCCTGCCAGATCTTATAACTCGGTGGATAATAATCAGCTCATGATGGGCTATGCCTACTGTTTAGGTACCTGATCTCCCCTAACTCAGGCACTCAGTTCCATTTAAGCCTACTAGCACAAATAGCTGATTTTTCAAATAGAGATAATCCTCCATTGCAGAAGGAATTGCCTTGCTCCAGTACATTAGAGTATATATACTTCCTATTGGGGCTTGCCAGAGACTCTATTCATTACTTATACACCAAAAATATACTGATCACAAAAATTAGGGGATATTTCAAAATAAATATGAAGCGATAAAATATCCCCTAGTTTTTGTGAGCAGTGTATTTCTCATACTACTGATCTGCTAGATTATACTGATCAGGTAGTAGGGTTCCTTGTGGTGAAGCCTGGACCTGATCTAGAGATTGTGGTACCCACTCGCAAACAGAAGCTTTCTAAGTCACCTGAAAAATGGGTTGAAATTATATCTCCAAAGACAGTATATGCTCCTCTCAAAATCCAAAAAGGTCCACTACATGATGACTTTCTCTGTTAGTGGCAGGAATTGAGAGGTGCAACAATTGTTCTTTACATTAAAAGTGACATTCCCGACATTCCCAGAATACTGGAATCCTAAAAGCTTCATTATAGGGCAAGCCCTTGGATGATATTAGAGTCTATTTTCCATTCTTCAACATGCATTTGTTTTACTAGGCCATTTGGCTGTGTTGTTCAAAGTTTAGTCTACAGACTGGTGTTGGTTGGTTAACTCTTGGTATCCGATTCATGGCAATATAAATTCAGAAATTAAAATTAAAAAGGATGGGGTATATATTTACTTTCTAGCCTCAGGGCTATATTAACTCTTCTGTCTTCTGTCCTGGTGAGTAAAAAGGGGAAAGTACCCTGGATTAATACTTCTCAAGCTATCTGTGGTGAAGGACAAGTTTGTTTTTCAATCTGTTTTAGGGCAATCCTTTTGGAAATTACTGAACTTGACCAGTATATAGCTTGTTGTACATGCTTGTCACCATATAAGTTTGACAATAACTGAAATGATCTGTATTATCCTGTTTAAGGAGCTGAGTCTTCTGATCATGTGCTTGGCATCACAGCAATGTCAAATTGCTATAGTAAATCATAGTCTTGTAAAAAACACTGCCCATCGAGGCCCCCTGGCATTAAGGTGTGACTGAAGAGGACAAATGGCTGTCCTAAGGTATCATTTTTTTTCACAAGACATACAATTCCATGGACAGAATCCATCCATTCATAATCCTTAAAATTACTGTCCCCATACTGTTTATACACCATAGCCATACTACTTTTCCAATTTCCAATGCCCCACCTTCCTCCTGCATTGCATCCCAAATGGACACAGGTGGGAAACCTTAGTAATTATGATACACTGTGCATCCCCATTTACTATGTACTTACATTCCCAGATGGCTTTATCACACTGAGATCAGTGAATAACTAAACTCCAATATCACATCCTGAGGGTCTGCAGGACACTGCTTATACCAAGTCTTTTAGCTTGGGTTCTCTTGAAAACAGCCTGCTTGCAACAATTAAGACAAAGGGGAGTTGGCAGGGAAGGAGGAGAAACTAACATAAAAGTGCAGTACTAAAACTAGCTATCCCTTGGCATCAAGACCAACTGATTGCTCAGTGCCACTGGCACACGTGAGGCATGAGGACACCATAGTTAGTGAACAGATACAGATCTACCGTCATAGACAGGGCTGGCTTTAAGGCATGTGAGCCATGTAGTTAGAAGGGTCTTATACTTGGTTTAATATTCTGCTGTCACCATCTTGAAAATCTCAATAATTTTTGGAAAAGGGGCTCTGCATTTTCATTCTGCACTGGGTCCTGCTAATATAAATTCCAGTTTAGTGGAGGAATCAATTATATTCTTTTTCCTGAAGAGTGTGAATTGGTGGCATGGAGAGAAGGTCATTGTGGCAGGAGAACAGCATAAAGAGACGAACAATAACACCATTCACAGGGGCAGGAAGGAGGGGACCCCAGTGTAGCAGAAGGGACTCTTTTTGTTGTCTTCACTTTCCCCCCCTAAACTAGTCATTAACCCTGAATAATTCAGGTAAACTGAGCAGGTCTCCGTTTCTTAAACCTGAAAGAATCTAAGAGCACATACAAACATACGGGAGGTGATTTAAATCCTGAGAATGAAATACAGCAAGAAGAGAGGAGAGTTGAAGATCTAGGCTAGTGCTATCTCACAGTATCTTGAAAAAAACTTACTTTTTAATTTCTGATTTTTCATGAATTGAAAATAAAATATTTTTAAGTACTAGAAATTCATATGAAGACAGAGGCACACCATATACAAGCTCATATTTTTAAGTATTTTAAACAGACATAAAATTACATTTCAGAAAACATAATAAAAGATAACAAAGGATAAAAGAAAAAATTACAAAAACTACACTTTGTTAACTGAAAAGGTACATATAGATGACTAACAGAGGATTGCTAATACAGCCTTAATTTTTTATCATTCTGTTGCTGGTGGATTATGGTTATTCCACAGAGTCATGAGAAAAGCATTTTGGGGAACCACGCATAAGAGGATGAGGTATAGTGGTAAGATTTATTGGAGCAAAAACAAAGCACTGTCCTCATGTGCCTGGTGTCACATCCACAACCAGATGGCTCAGCACTAACTATGGAATAAGTCCAGTCTCTGGGTATACAAGCTTGCTCTTACCCTCATTAAGCCCAGGAGGATCAGGGCCAAGAGAGGCAGAACTTTTCTGTGTCTCATTTCCTTATCTGCACATCTGCCATGAAGACTGTGTTTGGACCTGTGCTTCAGCCAGCCTGTTTGCCAGGCCTGCACAGATGCTATGGAGAGAGCATGCAAACAAATGAGTGAAAGAACAAATGTGTGTTAACTAGATGGACCTTTATTAAGCTTTGATTATATTATCTTGGACTTGGGAGAGTGCAGGCTTTCTTTCAAACTAACCAATCTCTTTCCTAAATCTTGCCAGGCTTGTACTGGGTCCTCCCACTATCCAATCTGGTCTTTTCCTCAGGCTGGACTCCGCCTATTTATATAGCCATTTTGGTTCCTACTGTGCACGCCTCAAAGTTTTGTCATCTAGTTTCTACTAAAGTATGTGCTTACCTCCCTTGTGCTATCTTGTTTTCTACTGCACGTGTGCCTAGCAAAGGTTTTTCCTTCACTGCTTTATTTTTCTCCCCACTGGAATAATTCCACTACCAGGGCATCTGTCCTCTGGGGAAATTAGAAAGTCAATTTCTCTTGCCCACTTAGAGTATTGCTCAGGGATTAGTCCCTTGGGTGGAGGATGCAGCAGTCACCTGGGGAGGCTGTGAATGTTGCAACTTCCTGATTCAGCTCCCTAGTTTATTAGGCTTAATGCCTGATTTCATTTGGTCCCTTCATTTATTAATAACTAGCTGGTTACCTATGCTAACAATTCCAGTCATAACAACTAAACAAACCTTGGTAATAAAAGTGGCAATTTCCCATATTAAGTTTTATAACAATAGTTAGTATTCTAAGTTTATCAATATTTAAAGTTTTGTTTTCAAATATTTAAAGTTTTAACATGAAAAATGAAAGTGCTTTTTGCTTATTAAATGATCTAATCTAGGTTGGATTGGTGACAATCCAACTAGCGGGAGATAATGTAGTATATCTAAACTGTTTCTACATTTTAACAACACTCATAGTGGAGAAATCAGTCTCTTAAAGGTATGTTTACGGAAATGGAAGAAGAGGTTTTAAAAAATTTCAGCAAGCTTAGGACATTAATTTTTACTTTTTATCCAAAATGAAGCAAACAATGCTTTATTTTTAAAATTCATTTTAAATTTTTTAGCTAGTCACCAATATTTCTCTTATTAAGTTGCATTTAAAGTATCTTTCAATGGGAGAAATGGATTCTACATCCATGAATTTTTTATGTGTGGAGTTTATTTTCTTGGAAAATAAAACTTCAAAATATTTTATCAGAAGACAAGATGGCGATGGAGTAGGCAGACGTACCAACTCCCACCTCCCAGAACCAAAGTGGATTTTAAGAACTATCATCGGGAAAAACCAACTTTGGACTAAACTAAGAGGACTTTTCAACCAAGGAACACTGAAGAAGCCACACCGAGACTAGTAGGAAAAGCAAAAACGCGGAGAGGGCTGCCCAGCTCCCTGGAGCGAACGGAAGCTGGAAGAGACTCGTGTGGTGGGAAGTGAGTTTAGCAGAGAGGGGAGAGTCCTGAGTCCCAGAAACAAAGCCCCAGCCTGCAGCCTCAGAGCCTAGAAGAGGTGTATGGACAATATTTAGCTGGAAACAAGACAGGATACTGTGTGTAAGAAAGAGACTGATTTCTCAGACCCAGGATTCTTCTTAAAGGGACTTCACAGAACACCTCTCTCACAACCACTCACCCGGGGCTCTGGGGAACGGGGAGAGAGGAGAAGACCGGAGTAGCAGGAAGAGAGTGTAATCTAGGAGGCACAGGGAGAAACATTTTGGGAGACAGCCACTCTAACCCCTGGGACGAGTCACTCCCCAAATCTGAAGTGAATATTTCTCCTGGAAACAGCAATACCAGCAAAGGGAAGCAGAACACCAGCCAAACAAGCTCTCCTGCAGCACTCAGAGCAGAGTCGCTTAGAAGGAGGGAGCTTTTGGGGCTACAGTAGTGAATCTTAGGGTCTGAGCTGCAGTGCCCCCACCCACATGGCTGAGGGCTCGCCTGAGGGCTGGTG
This sequence comes from Saccopteryx bilineata, assembly GCF_036850765.1. Classification (NCBI taxonomy): domain Eukaryota; kingdom Metazoa; phylum Chordata; class Mammalia; order Chiroptera; family Emballonuridae; genus Saccopteryx; species Saccopteryx bilineata. The sequence goes on from NC_089495.1 coordinate 105,491,772, forward strand.
GCCCAGACGCGGAAGCACAGTTCTGTCGGTAAGGGTGGAAGCCAGCTGGCCACCACTGAGGCCCAGGTGTGAGCTCAGTCTTGCCTGGCTGGGGAGGAGGGGGTGTACAAAAGTGGTCAAGCCCAGCTGCAGGCCGCCTGTAATCCAGCCTGCGGGAGAAGGGCAGGAACCCCAGAAGGGGTGGAGACCAGCCCTTGAGCAAGGGTGCAGGAGCACAGCCTTGCCCCGCCCGTGGAACCAAGGCTTGTGGCCTGACTTGGGAGCCAGCTCCTCCCATGGGGGTGTAGCCAAAAGCCCAGAACAGGCAGAGTCCCGCTACTGAGCGTGGTCACGCAGTCCTGCCTGGCCTGTGAAGCCAAGGTTTGCAGGTGTCCCACGAGCGGGCTCCTCCTGCAAGGGCAAGGCGGAAGCCGGAAACAGGCGGAGACCCCCAACTGAGCAAAGGTGCTGCCACTGACCTCAGGGCCGAGCATAACGCCACCCACAGGGGCGGGGCAAAGGTCAAGGCCACCAAGGCTTGTACTCCTGAGCACGTGATCACAACCACCCCATGAAGGAAAGGCAGAAACCACAGAAACAGCCCCAGTGGGAAGGCACCAGCAATGCCCATACCCAAATGCTCTAGGCAGCAACAGCAGAGGGGGTGGCGGGCCTGCAGACAGACCATACCTAGGGAACAGAGGCCACACCCAGTGAACTTCAGTGGCCAAGACCTTCTTTTACACAGAGAAGATGAGAAGGCAGAGAAATGCAACACAAATGAGTCAAGAGAAATGCTCAGAAAAGGACCTGAATGAAACAGATATAACCAAATTACCAGATGCAGAGTTTAAAATAACAATTATTAGGATGCTCAAAGATATTAGAACAACAATAGATGGTCATTACGAACACCTAAATAAAGAGATAGCAGATATAAAAACGGACATTGAAATAATAAAAAAGAATCAGTCAGAAATGACAAATACAATATCAGAAATGAAGAACACAATGGAAGGAATTAAAAGCAGGATGGATGAAGCTGAGAATCGAATCAGCGAGTTAAGAGGGCACAATAAATGAAGGCACGGAAGCAGAGCAGAAAAAAGAAAAGAGACTCAAAAAGTCTGAGGAAAGTCTAAGAGAGCTCATGAAGAGAAATAACATCCGCATCATAGGGGTTCCTGAAGAAGAAGAGAAAGAATAAGGGATAGAGACTTTGTTCAAGCATATTATAGCTGAAAACTTCCCTCAATTAAGGCAGGAAAACATCTCACATGTTCAGGAAGCACAGAGAACCCCATTAAAGAGAAACCCAAAGAAATCAACACCAAGACACATCATAATTAAAATACCAAAGCTAAGTGATAAAGAGAAAATATTAAAAGCTGCTAGAGAAAAAAAGACTATCACCTACAAAGGAGCCCCCATAAGGATGACTTCCAACTTCTCAACAGAAACACTTGAGGCCAGAAGGGAATGGCAAGAAATATTCAAAGTAATGCAGAACAAGAGCCTACAACCAAGACTACTTTATCCAGCAAGGCTATCATTTAAAATTGAAGAAGAAATAAAAAGCTTTACAGACAAAAACCCCAAAAAAACTCAAGGAATTCACTACAACCAAACCAAGGCTGCAAGAAATGCTAAGGGGCCTGTTGTAAACAGATCAAAGGAGAAAAAAGAATATAGCAAAAGAAGAATACAATTTTAAAGAATAAAATGGCAGTAAACAATTACATATCAATAATAACCTTAAATGTAAATGGATTAAATGATCCAATCAAAAGACATAGGGTAGCTGCGTGGATAAGAAAACAGGACCCATACATATGCTGTCTACAAGAGACACACCTTAAAAAAAAAGATGCACATAGACTGAAGATAAATGGATAGAAGAAATATTTCATGCAAATGGAAATGAAAAAAAGCTGGGGTAATAATACTTATATCAGACAAAATGGACTTTAAAACAAAGACTATAGTAAGAGATAAAGAAGGTCACTACATAATGATAAAGGGAGAAATCCAACAGGAAGATATAACCATTATAAATATCTATGCACCTAATATAGGAGCACCTAAATATATAAAGCAGACTTTGATGGATTTAAAGGGCGAGATTAACAGCGATATTATAGTAGTAGGGGATTTCAATATCACATTAACATCACTAGATATATCCTCAAGAAAGAAAATTAACAAAGAAACATAAGACGTAAAGGACATACTAGATCAACTCGATTTAATAGATATCTTCAGAACCTTTCACCCTAAAGCAGCAGAATATATATTATTTTCAAGTGCTCATGGTACATTCTCTAGAATAGACCACATGTTAGGGCACAAAAGTGGTCTCAACAAATTTAAGAAGATAGAAATCATATCAAGCACTTTCTCTGATCACAATGGCAGAAAACTAGAAATCAACCAAAACAGAAAAACTGAAAAATACTCAAACACTTGGAAACTAAATAGCATGTTATTAAATAACGAATGGGTAAAGAATGAGATCAAAGAAGAAATTTAAAAATTCCTAGAAACGAACGATAATGAGCATACATCAACTCAAAATTTATGGGACACAGCAAAAGCAGTCTTGAGAGGGAAGTTCATAGCATTACAGGCATACCTTAAGAAACTAGAAAAAGCTCAAATAAACAACTTGACCCTACATCTAAAAGAACCAGAAAAAGAACATGAAGTAAAGCCCAGAGCTAGTAGAAGGAAGGAAATAATAAAGATCAGAGCAGAAATAAATGATATATAGGCTAAAGAAACAATACAGAGGATCAATGAAACCAGGAGCTGGTTCTTTGAAAAGGTAAACAATATCGATGAACCTTTAACCAGACTCACCAAGAAAAAAAGAGAGAGGACTCAAATAAATAAAATTAGAAATGAGAGTGGAGAAATAACAACTGACACAACAGAAATACAAAATATTGTAAGAAAATACTATGAAGAACTGTACGCCAAAAAACTAGACAACCTAGAGGAAATGGACAAATTCCTTGAAACATATAATCTTCCAAAAATTAATCTGGAAGAATCTGAAAACCTAAACAGACCAATTACAACAAAAGAGATTGAAACAGTTATCAAAAAGCTCCCAAAAAAGAAAAGTCCTGGGCCTGATGGCTTCACAAGTGAATTCTACCAAATATTCAAAGAAGAACTAACTCCTATCCTTCTCAAGCTATTCCAAAAAATTCAAGAGGAAGGAAGACTTCCAAGCTCCTTTTATGAGGCAAGCATAATTCTGATTCCAAAACCAGGCAAAGACAACACAAAGAAAGAAAATTATAGGCCAATATCCCAATATCAATTTTGTTGAGGAATTTAGATGCTAAAATCCTCAACAAAATATTAGCAAACCAGATCCAGCAATATATGAAAAAAATCATACACCAGGATTAAGTGGGATTTATTCTTGGGAGGCAAGGCTGGTACAATATTTGTAAATCAATCAATGTGATTCATCACATAAACAAAAGGTAGGAGAAAAATCACATGATAATTTCAATAGATGCAGAAAAAGCATTTGATAAAATCCAGCACCCATTCATGATCAAAACTCTCAGCAAAGTGGGAATACAGGGAACATACCTCAACATGATAAAGGCCATCTATGACAAACCCACAGCCAACATCATACTCAATGGACAAAAATTAAAAGCAATCCCCTTAAGATCAGGAATAAGGCAGGGGTGCCCCCTTTCACCACTCTTATTCAACATAGTTCTGGAAGTCCTAGCCACAGCAATCAGACAAGAAAAAGAAATAAAAGGCATCCAAATTGGAAAAGAAGTAAAACTATCATTATTTGCAGATGATATGATATTGTATATAGAAAACCCTAAAGTCTCAGTCAAAAAAATACTAGACCTGATAAATGAATAGGGCAATGTGGCAGGATATAAAATTAATACTCAGAAAGCACAGGCATTTTTATATACTAACAATGAACTATCAGAAAGAGAAATTAAGGAATCAATCCCTTTTACCATTGCAACCAAAAAAATTAAGTACCTAGGAATAAATTTAACCAGGGAGATTAAAGATTTGTACTTGGAAAATTATAAAACATTGATAAAAGAAATCAGGGAAGATACAAACAAGTGGAAGCATATACCGTGCTCATGGTTAGGAAGAATAAACATCATTAAAATGTCTATATTACCCAAAGCAATTTATAAATTCAATGCAATTCCGATTAAAATACCAATGACTTACTTCAAAGATATAGAACACATATTCCAAAAATTTATATGGAACCAAAAGAGAACACGAATAGCCTCAGCAATCCTGATAAGGAAGAATAAAGTGGGAGGTATCACACTTCTCAATATCAAGTTATACTATAAGGCCATTGTACTCAAAACAGCCTGGTACTGGCATAAGAACAGGCATATAGATCAATGGAACAGAACTGAGAACCCAGAAATAAACCCACACCTTTATGGACAACTGATATTTGACAAAGGAGGTAAGAGCATACATTGGAGTAAAGACAGCTTCTTGAACAAATGGTGTTGAGAAAATTGGAAAGCTACCTGCAAAAAAATGAAACTAGACCACCAACTTACACCATTCACAAAAATAAACTCAAAATGGATAAAAGACTTAAATGTAAGCCGTGAAACCATAAGCATCTTAGAAGAAAACATAGGCAGTAAGCTCTCTGACATTTCTCGGAGCAATACATTTGCCGATTTGTCTCCACAGGCAATTGAAATAAAAGACAGGATAAACAAATGGGACTATATCAAACTAAAAAGCTTTTGCACAGCTAAAGACAATAAGAACAGAATAAAAAGACAAACTACACAATGGGAGAATATATTTGACAATGCATCTGATAAGGGGTTAATAACCAAAATTTATAAAGAACTTGTAAAACTTAATACCAGGAAGACAAACAATCCAATCCAAAAATGGGCAAAAGAAATGAATAGACACTTCTCCAAGGAGGACATACAGATGGCCAATTGGCATATGAAAAAATGCTCAACATCACTAATCATTAGAGAAATGCAAATTAAAACCACAATGAGATATCACCTCACACCAGTCAGAATGGCGCTCATCAACAAAACAGCACAGAGTAAGTGCTGGCGAGGATGTGGAGAAAAGGGAACCCTCCTGCACTGCTGGTGGGAATGCAGACTGGTGCAGCCACTGTGGGAAACAGTATGGAGATTCCTCAAGAAATTAAAATCGAACTGGCTTTTGACCCAGCTATCCCACTGTTAGTAATATACCCCAAGAACACCATAGCACTGTATGAAAAAAAGAAATGCACCCCCATGTTTATGGCAGCATTGTTCACAATAGCGAAGATCTGGAAACAGCCCGTGTCCGTCAGAGGACGAGTGGATTAAAAAGCTTTGGTACATGTATACTATGGAATACTACTCAGCCATAAGAAATGATGACATCGGATCATTTACAACAACATGGATGAACCTTGATAACATTATACTGAGCAAAATAAGTAAATCAGAAAAAACTAATAACTATATGATTCCATACATAGGTGGGACATAAAAATGAGATTTAGAGACATGGACAAGAGTGTAGGGGTTATGGGGTGGGGAGAAGAGGGAGGGGAATGGGGGAGGGGAGGGGCACAAAGAAAACCAGTTAGAAGGTGACGAAAGACAATTGGACTTTGGGTGATGGGAATGCAGCATAAGCAAATGGCAAAATAACCTAGAGATGTTTTTTCTGAACATATGTATCCTGATTTATCAATGTCATCCCATTAAAATTAATAAAAAAAAAGTGTCATCTGGAGGTTCTGCTTGGTGCCCAGGAGAAGAACTTGTGTTTAAAGGCAGTTTACATTGATTAGAAATAGAGCTAAATGTACCCTTTCAGAGCCAAGTGCTGGCCTAGTGCCCATTCTGGCTCTTGGACCGGGGTCATTTAGAAAACTATAGTTTGCAGACACCTATTTTTCTCTGACCTATGAGCTAAAAAAAGTTTTTATATTTTTAAATGGTTGGAAAAAAATAAAAATAATACTTCATAAGATGTGAAAATTAAAAAAATATTTTATCAAATTCAAAATTAGTTTATTTATATTTTATATATAAATGCCACTGAAGTTTGATAACTTTACTCCTTCATTTGCCAGCTTATGCTTTTAGCACTTTATTATAAGTTGCAGTTATAAATTCAAATACAGCTAGTGCTCAACTTACAACCATGATTGGTTCCGACAGACTGGTCGTAACACGATTTGGTCATAAGTTGAGTAGGCTATATGTACAGTACTGTGAAATGATGTTATAAAAATCTTTAAGTCATATTTTATTATAATTTTCTTTCATTATTATTATATATCATAATTTTCTTTGTTCATTTTATGCCATTTGTATCATCTCTACACCATTTTTTATTTTATTTTTACATTCGTCAGGTTTAAGTAAAACACTGCATTACCAGTACAACTGGTTTAATATTTGCAAAGACAATTTCCTCTTGGTAGACATCTTGGGAGGGGTTTGATGAAAAATATCCAAGACTCAAAACACAAACTGCTGTACCAAGTCTGGGATAACAGTTGAAATAGTGCATGCGAAGATGGTAGCGCTGCCTGAAGCTGGTCCGCATTGTCGTATGCCCAGCTGGGCAACGCTTGTGCTGCCAGACATGGAGCAGTCGTGGCTAGCGATTGTGGTCATAAAGTCAAATGGTCATAAGTCGATCAATATTTGTATACCATTTCTTTCTTTCTCTTTCTTCCTTTCTTTCTTTCTTCCTTCCTTTCTTTCTTTCTTTCTTTCTTTCTTTTCTTTCTTTCTTTCTTTCTTTCTTTCTTTCTTTCTTTCTTTCTCTCTCTCTCTCTCTTTCTTTCTACTCTCTCCTTTTTTCTTCCCTTTCTTCCCTCTTACCCTCCCCTCCCTTCCTTTAGTGAGAGGAGGGGAGACAGAGATTCCTACATGCACCCCAACCAGGATCCACCTGGCAACCTTGTCTGGGGTAGATGCTTGAATCAACTGAGCTGTACTCAGTGCCTGAGGCCAAGGCTTGGACCAACTGAGCTATCATCAGTTCCTGGGACTGATGCTCGAACCAACTGAGCCACTGGCTGTGAGCGGGGAACAGAGAGAGAAGGGGAAGAGGAAGGGTGAGAGAGCAGATAGTTGCTTCTCATGTGTTCCCTGACCGGGGACTGAACCCTGGCTGTTCACATGCCAGGTCAATGCTTTAGCCACTGTGCCAACAGGCCAGGGCCTCAAATATACTTTTGAGTAAAATTTGTACAAGCATTTAGGTCTTTAATTCTTTAGCATCATTTCTTTGGTCATTATTTGGTTTACTGTTACTACTAACTCACTGCTGACGTGTGCCTTTTCTTGACAAAACAGGACAGTGAGGCTTATTTCACCATCTATAATTTAGGGTTCAAAACAAATTACACAAATTCTACTTCCCTCATTTAGTTATGACTTCATAAACAGGCTTAATAAAAATTTCGAATGACTAAAAATAACCTTATAAGAGTATAAAAATATATGTTTTCACACACTTTTGGGTTATAGTTGACAAATTAACCTTGAAATTTCATTCCTTATAGTGTGTCCCATGACAAGGACACAGCCATGCTACCTGCAACTCACCACACAAGTTGGAGAAGACTTCCATGTGTGCCTGTACTGGAATCCACCTGGCAACCCCATCCCCTCCCCCCATCTTGGGCCAATTCTTGAATCAACAGAGCTATCCTCAGTGCCTGAGGCTGATGCTTGAACCAATCAAGCCACTGGCTGTAAAAGGGGAAATGAGAGAGAAAGGAGAGAGGGAGGGGAAGAGAAGCAGATGGTTTTTTCTCATGTGTGCTCTGACTGAAGATCAAACCTGGGACGTCCACACACCGGGTTAATGCTTTATCCACAAAGCCAGCTGGCCAGGGCCAATGGCAATCTTAAAACTACTGTGGAGGTGTGGGAAGATCAGGGGAAGCTTCTTTTAAGAATATGCAAAATTTCTAATACTCTTTTGGAGTGCAACAGCAAACAAGGATTTTGATGGACTCAGTTGCTCCTGATTTGTGTATAATGATTTTACATGTAATAGGGTACAGTTAAATCAATTTTTTGTAAAGATATACATCCTTTGTAAATCAAGAAATCTCTTTGATTTATCATAATTGTGGTAATCCAAATGTTGACAAACTGGGTTTAATAAAGCAAATTATACCAACATATAAAGCGAGTTTACTTCAGTTTTCAGAACTTTCCTGTCCTCCCCACTTTTAGCAAACAAGCATTTACTGTGTGCTCAACACTGTGCTAGGTACTAAGACTCCAACAATAATTTGGTCTCTATCCTGAAGGAGCTCATTAGAGAAATATTGTAAGTTATGATGCTTTCCAGTTAATCAGAGGCCCAGTTATGTCACAAAGGACCCATATATTTGTGATATTCCTACTGTGCCATCCTTAACATTTCTGCTTTATCCTTGTGTCAGTTTGTCTTGGGTCACAACGGCTGAAGCAATTGCCAGGCCCTAGCCTCATAATAGTTAAGGAGTAGACTGTGCCGTCCTCGTATCTCATTTTAGCAGGCTGCCAGTGGACTATCTTTGATCTAGCCAAGACCAAAGCTGCACCATGAGCTCCTGCCTATGCTAATCCTGCACAAGGTGATTAGGGTTACCACTTTGACGGTATCTGCTCTCAGTAGCTGGAGCTGGGAATAAACTCTACCTCCTGACAAACTTTTGGCCTCCAAAGGAAGGTTTCTGAACTTTGGCAGATACAGATGGCTTACAAATATACCTGGGCTATTCAGTAGGCCAATGACTACCAACCCTTTGTATATTCTGGCACATGTCACAGTATACACAGAAAATGGTAATCCATCATACCACTCAAGGAGTTAAACCCAAGAAGCTTGCAGCCATGATTTGCCTGAGGGTTCCTGCTGCCTTAGTCCTGCTCAGCTCTTTTCCCAAGATAAGGAGAGTCACATCAGAGCACAACTATATTTTATTCACAGCACCTTAGCTGAGAAGTTCTGACTGGGCAATCCACAGCATCTTCCAAAGAGAGAAAAACGTGCTCAAACTAGACAATTTATTATTATAAGTGAACAACAAATGATGGGAGTTTCTAAGTTAATGTTTGGTGGTGGTAGTTCCAGCAAGTGCTTCTGTGATGTGTTTGTGCCTTTGCATATGCTGCTTCTCTCTTTTTGGTGTTTACTTTATCAATATAACATAATAGATAAATAGAGTCAAACATACTTGGGTTCAAATCCTCTGCCATCCATCAGTTCTGGAATATTGGACAAATTAACTTCTCTGAGCCTGTTTCCTCATATGGAAAGTGGAATAATACTACACACTACTCATTTAAAATAATTGTTTTTGAGGATTAAGATAATTATGTAAAATGGCCAATTCATGGTATGTAATGTTAACCAATGAAGGTCTGAGGCTGTGAAACAAAAGTTTATTTGAGAGGGGTCTTAAAAAAAGAATTAGAGCCTGACCTGCGGTGGCGCAGTGGATAAAGCGTCGACCTGGAACGCTGAGGATGCCGATTCAAAACCCCGGGCTTGCCCGGTCAAGGAACATATGGGAGTTGATGCTTCCTGCTCCTCCCCCCCTTCTCTCTCTCTCTCTTTCGCTCTCTCAAATGAATAAATAAAATCTAAAAATAAATAAAATAAAAAATGTTAAAAATAATTAGAATCTGAGACCCAGATTTAGGTAGCAACCCAAAATGTGCTCGGTAGAGAACAAAGAAAGGCGGGATTTATAAAGGCAAAACCACAAATGTAATTCTTGCAAATGAAATATTGCTTGGTAGGTTACAGGAATTGGTTAGTTCAAATATGCAAACATGGGAGGCAAAACAAAAATACTTCCTACAACGAAGGTAGTCAAATCCATACATATGTATATGTCCCGTGTGGCAGTTACTTTTCCAGGATGTTTATGGCTGAGCTTTGAGCTGAGTGTAGCAACAGAGTTAGCAACTTCATAGCAGCTCTGAGAACTGGAGGATAAGATGTGCATAGGCCTCAGGTCCAGACTCTTAAATTACCATATTTTCCTATGTATAAGATGCACTTTTTGGGAAAAATTAGGGGTGTAAAAACTGGGTGCGTCTTATACAGTAGTCGTAGAAGTGTGGCATTTCAAATGCCATAGATGGAACTGAGGATGAGGCAATATATGAAGACAGTGGTTCATCATCAGACACAGAGGAGGACAAGCTAATGGATGGGAGTTTTGACAGTGATGAGGATTTGTATGAATTTTATAATGAATAAAACTTGAGTTCAATAACTTTATGTAATACTTTTTTTTTCTTCAAATTTTGGGCCCCCAAATTAAGATGCGTCTTATCCATGGGGAAATACAGTAAGTGACTGTCTTAGCAATGCTTATTACACTTTTTCCCACATTATCAATAGTAAGCCCTCTTTAAATGCTGTTTCCCTGGCAAGTCTATTTAACTGCCACTGCTCCTCTGAAGAATGTCACTTAGACATTTCTAGGTGCCTTCCGTTTTTACACCGCTATTAAAACATTTATCACACTGTATCTGCTCTTCACCCACAGTTCTCTTCCCTTCTCTAACAAGTGTTCCCCAAAAGGCCAATAATTGTCCTACAGTTTGTATCTCCTAGTGATTGGCAGAGCTCAGCTCCTATTACACGTCCCGTCAATGTTTGTTTTTGTTTTGGCCCACCTTGCTTTACGGATTGGGCGGGAGGCGAGCGGCGGTGTCCACAGCACCGCCCCGGAGGAGAGGGCGCGCCGGCGGCCGGTGCAGCCGCCTGACACTGCCCGCGGAGCCGGGCCGCATCCCCTGACTCACCCGCAGATGGGAGAAGGGCCCAGTCTCACCCACCAGACTGTGCCGGGCCCCGTTACCGGCGCCCATGCCCGGAAGGGGGAGTTTCGGGTAGTGACAGGTTCGCGCGGGCCGCAGCCTCGGGGGAGGCGCCTGGGCGCAGGCCCGGGCTCCCTGCCCAGCCCGCCCGACCTCGCGCCCCCGCCCCGCGCACCGCCCGGCGCCCCGGTTCCCTCCAGACGCCGGCGGGCCCGGGAACCTCGCGGACGTGACGCCGCGGCCGGAAGTGACGTTTTCCCGCGGTTGGACGCGGCGCTGTGTTGCCGGGCGGGGGAGGGCTTGTCGGTTTTTCTCAGGGGACATTCATATTATTTTTGTAACGGGAGTCAGGAGAGGACGGGGCGTGCCCCGACGTGCGCGCGTCCCTCCTCCCCGGCCGGCCTCACCGCTCGCTGGCTCCTGCTCTGGCAGGGCGTCATGCCGCCCAAAACCCTCCGGAGAGCCGCCGCCGCACCCCCGGCGCCGCCGCCGCCGCCCCCTCCTGAGGAGGACCCCGAACAGGACAGTGGCCCGGAGGACCTGCCTCTGGCCAGGTGAGCGAGCGGAGCCGCTGCGGCGGCCGGCACGCGGGATGGGCGCCCCGAGGATGCGGCGGGACGGGCGCCGCGGCGTCTGGCGGGGGCGCGTCTTCGCCGGGGGCCGGTCCCGGCGGGAGGAGGGTCCCGCCCTGTCCCCCATCTCGGCGGAGAGCCTGGATAAGGGTGACAGGGGTCTGGTTTCGGGAGCGAGGGTAGGGCAGCCGGAAGGGGTCTGGCTTTAGCTTGACAGGTGTCGGGCGGGTGGGGCTCGGGTCCCTGAGCGAAGTGACAGGTGCCGCCTTTCCTCCGCGGGACTAGAGGCTCGCAGGTGGCGGGTAATTTCGAGGCCCCGTCAAACCGGGAAAAAAGGAAACTAACCCCCAAGACAAAAAGAGTAGTGTCTCTTGGAGAGTTTTTCTCCTATTGAGATTGGTAGTACTCCGGTGGTCGCGTGACTTTCTGTTTTGGTCTCCTGGGATGCAACAGTTGGAAATGTTTTCCTCTGGACGTGCAACTGCATCTGAAGCCTCGTTCCGGGGGAGGCCAACCAGAAAAGCCTTGGACGCTGCTGCCGAGACGCCAGTGGACCTAAACCTCAGGGTCCTGAGTGTCATTTGCCCCAGCAGTACTTGGCTGAGGTGCTTCGTAGGGTTCTCTTACAATCCTGCTGAGTTCTTGGGGGATACAAAGCCATCTTAGTGACTGGTGGAACGTAACTCTTGAGAAAAATTGGTGTATGGGCAAGAGTTTAGCCTAAGTACTTAAATGTTTCTAAACGTTTTTTGTTTTTGTTTTTGTTTTCTTGTGGTGGCATAAAACTGTTCTTGCATGTTAGTCTGCGTCAGCGTGTCTCTATTTCTTCCATTTTGCCTTTTGGCTTCGAGCCAGCAAGGGTATGGTGGCTCACCCCCCTTTGTTTTGGTACAAAATTAGTGGTGTTCTTGTGATCTCACGAACTGTTTTTTTAAACCTAAATGGAATTTAATTTAAGAAAGTTCTGTTACCATGATATAATTAAATATCATGATTATGCAGGAAGATATTTACTGTATTGCCACATCTTGCTTTTCTTGATTGTGATACTCTATGGTTAAGAAGCGAAGAATGATCCTGACCGGGAGGTGGTGTAGTGGATAGAGCGATGGAGTGGGACGAGGAGGAGCCAGGTTCGAAACCCTGATGTCGCTAGTTTACCTGGTTTGAGCAGGACTCACCAGTTTGAGCCCAAGGTCGCTGGCTTGAGCAAGGGGTCACTCTGTCTGCTATAGCCCCCCAGTCAAGGCACTTATGAGAAAGCAATCAATGAGTGCCACAGCATATCAGAAAGCAGTATGAGTGCCACAACGAAGAATTGATGCTTCTCATCTCTCTCCCTATCTGTCCTTCTCTCTATCTCTCTCTGTAACAACAATAACAACAACAACAACAACAAAAAAGCGAAGAATGAGAGTATAGTCATTATTCTTGTCAGTACTGGTTCTACTTTGAGACTATATATCCATTGCAGGGAACTGGGACACCTTTCTGTCCCTCACCACTTCTTGCCTCTTTCTAGTCCATTCCCAAGTACTATTTCTTTCACCTCCCTAGACAGGAACAGAATTCAGGCCAAATTGTAAAATTTGGAAACTTTTGGAAATGGCCTGTAAAAGAGGAAATGGCCTATTGAAAATTTATATATTTAAATACACTGTCTTATGGGGTCAATTAAAAGTCATAGTGACCAGGTAAAAAAGAGTCAGGGGGAGTTGTGGGAGAAGACATTAATTTCTGATTAAACTCTGGTGTGTCCAATATTTGAAAGTTTCCCTTTGGAAAAAGCGGTTAAGCCTCCCTAGTGAAGTGTTCCATGTTATTAACAGAGCTTTGGAAGCATTCTTGATTACTGTATGGTAATCAGAAATATTGAAGCCCATCACCTGGGACTGTGTTTCTTTTATATTTTTGAATTTTTTAAAAATATACCTTATACTGCAGACTGGTGGTTGAAAACCACAGCCTTAATTCATAGAATTATTAAATTCTCCTATAAGTTAAAAGCATACAAGGTGCAGTTTGCTCTTGATTATCTATACCCATAGAAGGTTTCTTTAGCATGAACAATCAAGCTCTATAGATTAACTACTTAGCAAGGATAGAACCAATGCCTGGCAAGTTGAGGCTGAGAAACTTAGGGGTGGATTCAGGACCCAGTCCAACTGCTGTTCCAGTGACAAAGTCCATTTCTACCATGAGAGTTGAAATCTTATTTCTGTTGCATTATCTCTGGCCTAAATGATGTAATTGAAAGGGAGACCCTCTCTAGTTACAGCAGGCTACCTTCATTTTGAGATAACCAAAAGTTAATTATATTTTGAAAGAGGGTTGGCAGTCTGGAATAGTGGTCAAGGGCACTTACTGACTGTCATCCCAGGTGAGTGCTTTAACTACTCTGATTTGGTACTTAGCTGCAAAATAAGGGTATAAGACCTAATAAGTCTAATATGGAGATTCTGTGGAACTATGCATCTGAGCAACTTTATATGGGGTCATAGTAAATATTCAAAAACCATTAGCTTATTTCCCTTATTATTATTATTATTATACATATATTATTTATACAATATTACACATACTGTTAATATATAAAAATTATTAACTATTCCTTATAATATTATACTACTCAAAAATTCGGGAATATTTCAAAATGAATATGAAGTGATAAAAAAGCATTTGATTTTTTTATTAAACAAGAATATCAGAAAAGCAAGCAACAAGTCAAAGAAAGTTGTTTGATTATGCAAATGAGATGCAAAACCAACTTTTATTTCATTGATGAAAATGCACTATACAAAAGGCTGAAAGTACTGGAGTATTGACACATTCCCTGATCCCCTAAGTTTTGTGAGCACTATATTATTAGATGTCAAGTAGACACTCAGTGAATGAAAAGGAATTAATAAAAAATTTATGTCAAGTTAATCATTATGTAAGAAATGCAAGTAGGTAGGCTGCATATGTGAAACATTGATAAGTGTGGACTCTGTTTTAACTGTCACTGATAGTGAATTGATTTTATAGTAAGGGGGTTCCTCTTCTTCCTTTATTATCCCAATTTTCCCAAACAGCTTTAGTTACTTTACTCACTTTCCTTCACAAAGCTATTTTGTTGCTCTGATGTATATGTGGTTCACCAGGCTAACAAACATTTTTCACTGTGTGGTATCCTCATTTTAGAAAGACTATAAAAAAGTTAAACATATGCTTAAATTCTAAGTGCATCTATTTGAAATTTTAAAAGTTTCTTTAAAATGGTCCATATGGTATGTACATCACAGTTGGTACAAAACTTCCTGTATTTAGTTTGAAACACAAAAACAATGCACATGAACTATATTCTTTGAAAAATAACTAAAAAAGCTGCCCCTGCATCATAATGCAGACTTATACCAAAGTGTTGACAGTATTCAGAGAATTAACAAAACAAGCTGAATAGTCAAGTACTGAAACATTTACTTTGATTTTTGGTTACAACTGATAGGAATAAGAGAACTTGCTTCTAAATTAACTCAGGACACCTTATTTATTTTATTTTTTTTGTACTTTTCCGAAGCTGGAAACGGGGAGGCAGTCAGACAGACTCCCGCATGCGCCGGACCAGGATCCTCCTGGCACTCCCACCAGGGGGCGATTCTCTGCCCATCCGGGGGCGTCGCTGTCGCGACCAGAGCCACTCTAGTGCCTGGGGCAGAGGCCAAGGAGCCATCCCCAGCGCCCAGGGCAACTTTGCTTCAATAGAGCTTCGGCTGTTGTAGGGGAAAAGGGTGACAGAGAGGAAGGAGAGGGGGAGGGGTGGAGAAGCAGATGGGCGCCTCTCCTGTGTGTCCTGGCCGGGAATCGAACCCGGGACTTCCACATGCCAGGCCGACGCTCTACCACTGAGCCAACCGGCCAGGGCCAGGACACCTTATTTTAACTCCCTGAAAAAAACTTGCAATATGTATTCTAAACAAAAGCAAAATTAGGCACTTTTAAAGGCACTTAAAAAGAATTTACTTCTTGTAGGTTTTGCAGCTAGGTGGCTATTTAAAAACCCTCACCCCTTTGACTGTCATTCTGTGACCTTGAAGGCAGAAAGCTACATGTACCCTATGGGAGGGCTTTGATTGGAAGAATGGTTTTGTAAAACATTTATTTTCCTAAGTAAAAATTTAATGAAAAAATATTTCTAAGTGTAAATTTTTTCAAGGATAAATAAGACCCTAAAGTACTTAGTGATGCTGCCTTTCATAATAGAGCCATTATTTGCAAACCATTGAAACAAATGTTTACTTAATTAGTTTCATTTATAATTTTGTGCCTATTAATATATATATATATATTTTGTAGGCTTGTATTTGAAGAAACCGAAGAACCTGATTTTACTGCATTATGTCACAAATTAAAAATACCAGATCATGTCAGAGAAAGAGCTTGGTTAACTTGGGAGAAGGTTTCATCTACAGATGGAGTATTGGTAAGAATTTTCCATAAATTTTGAATACATCTTCCTCACCTTAAAAATAATTTTTGGATCACTGTAGAAAATTTGGGAAATAAAAGCTAGTAATAGTGCCTGACCTGTGGTGGCGCAGTGGATAACGCCTCGACCTGGAAATGCTGAGGTCGCCGGTTTGAAACCCTGGGCTTGCCTGGTCAAGGCACATATGGGAGTTGATGCTTCCAGCTCCTCCCCGCTTCTCTCTCTCTGTCTCGCTCTCCCTCGCTCTCTCCTCTCTAAAAATGAATAAAGAAAAAAAAAAAGATTTAAAAAAAAAAAAAAAAAAAAAAAAGCTAGTAATAATACTGTTACCAGAGGTAATTTACCTCATAACATTTTTTAAAAAATCACCACATAAGCCTCTCATTAAAGTACTTTAAAGCCAATCTTAGATAAATTTTATTTATAAATACTTCACTATGATATAATGCCTTTTTTTTTTTTTTTAGCAAAAGAGGGACAGACAAGAAGGGAGAGAGATAAGAGAAACATCAACTCATAGTTGGCACCTTAGTTGTTCCTTGATTGTTTTCTCTTTCTTTTCTTTAAGATTTTATTTATTCATTTTAGGGGAGAGAGAGAGAAAGAGAAGGGGTAGAAGACCAGGAAGCATCAACTCCCACATGTGCCTTGACCAGGCAAGCCCAGGGTTTCGAACCTGTGACCTCAGGGTTCCAGGTCTATGCTTTATCCACTGTGCCACCACAGGTCAGGCCTGTTTATTGTTTTCTCATACGTGCCTTGACTATGGGGCTCCAGCTGAGCCAGTGACCCCTTGCTCAAGTCAGCAACCTTGGGCTCAAGCCAGCGACCATAGGTTTCAAGCCAGCAACCTTTGGGCTCAAGCCAGCGACCATGGGGTCATGTCTATGATCCCACACTCAAGCTGTAACCCTGCGCTCAAACTGGTGAGCCTGTGCCCAAGCGGGATGAGCCCACACTCAAGCCTGAGACCTCAGGGTTTTGAACCTCTGTCCTCAGCGTCCCAGGCCGACGCTCTGTCCACTGTGCCACTGCCTCGTCAGACTAAAGAGTTTTTAAAAATAAAGCCATATATTATAAAATAATTTTTAATGTCTTATAGTATGCAGTAAATGTTTAAATTTCCTGTAAGTCTTAGAATTAATTTTGTTAGAATTCAGAATTCTAACATTTTCATATGATTCTTCCATTTTTTTTGCGTATATATGCATGTCTTTGTAATAGTAATAACACTTAAAAATGAATATTAGTTCTTTATTTATACTGGGGAAATATTGTAAGCACTTTGCAAATTATTCATTTAATGTCCATTGTGATATGAAATATAAAATATTTATTTTACATGTGTTATGTAAAATCTTCATTTTACAGATGAAGACATTGAAATAGTGTGAGGTTAAGTAACTTGACCAAAGTCCCTGGCTAGTAAGATCTACAATACAGATTTGGGATCATATATATAGTTATATAGTTGTATGTAGTTATATATACTTTTGTATCTTGCTTTAAAATTTTAACATATCATGAACACTTTTTATTAATATTTGATATTTGATAATGTAGTTTTCAGTGGTAATATATTTTTTTACATGTATTTTAATTTGTTAATGCTTACTATGATCAGTATTTTTTCTGAACTATTTTGCCCGATAATGAGATAAATTTTCTTCCTTATTCATAGGAATTATGCTGGCACAAAATAAGTCCTTGATAATATATTAAATAAATTAATGACTGATTATTAGAGTAAATTTTTACAAGTTGAATTACTGAGTCAAAAGCTATGAACATTTACAAAACTGTTGGTAATTATTGCTAAATTGCACTTCAGGCAGTCACTTTTAATGAATTTAATTTCTTCTCAGCATTATATTAAAGTACATCTTCTGCTTTTTACTGACCAGATCAATAGAGCAAACTATGTTTATATATATCCCATAAAAATAACTGATTTCTGGTGTCTTAGTCTATTCTGGCTACTATAACAAAATATCATAGACTTTGTAGTTTATAAACAACAGAAATTTATTTCTCACAGTTCTGGAGGCTGGGAAGTTCAAGACCATGGTGCTGGTAAATTCTGTGTCTGGTGAGGGCCCAATTCCTGACATCATAGTGCCTTGTCACTGGCCCCGCATGGTGGAAAGGGTGGGATCTTTCTCTAGCCTCTTTTTATAAGAGCCCTCATCCCATGCATGAGGGCTCTGCCTTCATTACTTAATCACCTCCTAAAAGCCCCACCTCCTAGTACCATCATGTTGGGCATTAGGTTTCAGTATATGAATTTGGGGAAGTCTCAAGTATTCAGTCTATAGCATCGGTAATAACAGAGAAAACAAATCTCAGAGTTCCAAACGTCCGAACATATTCTGGAATTCCTTACTGAAAAAGGAATGCTGAAGTGTTTTGGATGAATGACTTTGGTATTATCATCCCAAAGCATCTAATGTATAACCACTAATTTGGATACTTCATGTTCAAGGCTGATTTTGTGTATATGCAGTTAAAGAGAGTCATAGCTTCTCCACCTCCCTATCTTCTGTAAAAACTAGGCTTTTAGTTTTCAGAGAGTTGGGAAGGGGTAGTTGCTTATAGAGTATTAGTGAATATCAATAGTCTCCATTTTATAAGTGGGTTGTGTTCTAAATCTCTTTGTAAGTAGTGCAACATGATAGTTCTAGTTAGTTTGAACAAAACTTTTTTTATACTGAACTCCAGCAGTAGTAGTTTTAATTGTGGAGGCCCTCTCAGGCTTCAGACTTGAATACGATTAAATGATCCTCCTTTCTTATCTGACCTGCTCTTTTCTCCTGGCTTTGCCCCTGCTTTCTGTGGGAACTGGTATAGTTTAAAACTCATTTCCTAATGGAGCTCATGATGGGGCCTAAAACATGTGAAATCATTTTTGGTTGTATTCTGGAGGAAGACAAGAAAGGAATTTCATGTTACCTTTGTGATTTAGGGTACCTTTTTGGAGGTATAACAGAGGACCACACTTTTACCTAGAAATATTAAGTGATATTTATGTTTTTGAGGTGTGGCTTGAGAATTTAACCTTAATTTATGCAATGATTTCTAAGGGAGAATGTGACAGAGTGTGTGCCGAGAAGCAAATGTCATGACAAAATGAACCTGTTTTCAAAGTAGCTTTCTTGTTGCAATTGGCTCTCTTCTCTGAAACAAGAGGAGGAGGACTGTGGTAATACAGGGATTTCTTTCTTTCTTTCTTTCTTTCTTTCTTTCTTTCTTTCTTTCTTTCTTTCTTTCTTTCAACTGAAAGTAGATAATATTTATTGGAAAAGACAGTGATTTTCAACCCTTTTCATCTCATTACTAAAATTCTGTGGCCCACCAAAAGACACTTTTTTGTCAATCTGACAAAAAAATAGGTATAATTTTGATTCATTCACACTGGACAGCTATTGTGTGTTAGCTGTTGTCATTTCTTTTCTTTTCTTTTTTTAATCTGACAATGTATGAAAAGAGATCAGTGTCCCTGACTAAATAGTCAGTTACTGCATGTTTTAAAAATTCTTGCCACGCACAGGTTGAAAATCGCTGGAATAAAGGACGGGCTAAGAGTAAGGATTAGTTGTCAGACTAGGCTGACTCAAGTCTCAGATCTACTGGCTCCATTATCTTGAACAAGTTACCTAAAATCTCCAAGCCGCAGTTTTCTTATCTGTAAAAAGGACAAGTAATAATTTCTGGGTCTTGGAGTTACTCTGTGGTTTAAATAAATTCACACATATAAAGAAAGACCTTATTAGTATAAATGAGTGCCTGTATTAAGTCATGTAAGCCAAATAATTTGACTCAAGAATTAATATAAATTTTTATGAGAACTTAAGAATCAGTTAAAATACTTGAATTTTTAAATGCATGTGTAGTGATTTTGATGTGGTACCTTTGCTATAATTAATATTTTTAAGTTCCTGAGAGTCAGAAACGTTGTTTATATATAATAACAGCATATATTTGTCCTTTTTTAAGGAAAGTTTTGTCTGGAAGAGTGTTTTCTCCCTTTTGTATTAATGTTTAGGAAGTACAATACATGATTGCTGTCTTAAGATTAGATTGTGTTCATGCTGTTTATGGAGTATGAATATGGAAGGGACTTCTCATTAAGAAATTGGCTGGAAATGCTGTTCATATTGTGACTTGTGATGAATCAATTGTTAAAATTTTGGGTTTTTTTCTGCATGTTGAATGGCATTGTGGAAAGGCCTTGGACATCAAGGCAGAGAACTTTGATTGTAGTTATATTGTACCTGTATGATTTTAGACAAATTGATTAACTCTCTAAGTATCAGTTTGCTCATCTGTAAAGTAGAACTCATACCTGAATGTCAAACTTCTTAGGGTTTTGTCTGTGTGTGCGGTGTATTCAAAAGCTTTGAAATATATTTAGAAAGATAATGGAAAGAATAGTTTGGAACAGTAATTTTGGCCATTTCGTTTAAGTTACACTACAGAAATAGGAAGAGGTTCCTTAATAATCTTAAAAAGCAGACTGTCTTTTTAAAAATTATGTGTAATGAGAGGTGTCTACCTATTACTTTCCAGTCCTGAGTAACATATGTACACTTTCTATTTGAAGATAGTGCTCGTATTCTGATTGCATGGGTGTTGCTGAGAAACAATTTTCTGAGAAAACATTTATGAACATGTATATGAATGTTATATTTTGTTTTATAGATGTAGGGTACCCACAGATTCTTTTATAGATTCATTTTATTATTGAGAATTTCCGATATTTATAAAAGTAAATACAGAAAATAGTATGAACTCTCCTCAACCTCAGCCAGTTTCAACAGTTAAACATGGCCAAGCTGTGTTTGTCCCTGAGCCCAGACTATTTTACAGTAAATCCCAGATAGGGTATTTCATCCATAAATATTTCAGTATGTATGTGGATAAGATAACTTTTGTTATTATTTTTTATTGATTTTAGTGAGAGAGAGAGAGAGAAAGAGAGAAAGGAGGGAGAAGTGGGAAGCATCAACTCATGGTAGTTGCTTGCCATATGTGCCTTAACTGGGCGAGCCCAGGGTTTTGAACTGGTGACCTCAGCGTTCCTGGTCGATGCTTTAAAAGATAAGAACTCTTAAAAAGTAACCACAGTGACCTGACCAGGTGGTGGCGCAGTGGATAGAGCATCGGACTGGGATGCTGAGGACCCAGGTTCAGGACCCCAAGCTCACTAGCTTGAGTGTGGGCTCATCTGGTTTGAGCAAAAGATCACCAGCTTGGACCCAAGGTTGCTGGCTCGAGCAAGGGGTTACTCCATCTACTGAAGGCCTAAGGTCAAGGCACACATGAGAAAGCAATCAATGAACAATTAAGGTGTCGCAATGTGCTACGGAAAACTAGTGATTGATGCTTCTCATCTCTCCGTTCCTGTCTGTCTATCCCTGTCTATACCTCTCTCTGACTCTCTCTCTGTCTCTGTAAAAAAAAAAAAAAAAAAGTAACCACAGTTAATCACACCTAACAAAATGAAATTTCTTCCTCTCCACCCCATTGATTTGAGAGAGAAGGAAGGGGGGAGAAAGAGAATGAGAGAGAGAGGGAGAGAGAGAGGAAGGTGGGAAAGGGAGAAAGAAGCATCAACTTGTTGTTCCACTTAGTTCTGCACCCATTGATTGCTTCTCATACATACTCTGACTGGGGCTCAAACCCACAACCTCAAGATGGAGCTGGTGACCCTGGGATCACATTCCAGGATGACATTTTATCCACTGAGCCACTGACCAGGACATGAGAATTTTTTTTTTTTTTTTTTTGTATTTTTCTGAAGCTGGAAACAGGGAGGCAATCAGACAGACTCCCGACCGGGATCCACCCGGCACGCCCACCGGGGGCGATGCTCTGCCCATCCAGGGCGTCGCTCTGTCGCGACCAGAGCCATTCCAGCACCTGGGGCAGAGGCCAAGGAGCCATCCATCCCCAGCGCCCGGGCCATCTTTTGCTCCAATGGAGCCTCAGTTGCGGGAGGGGAAGAGAGAGACAGAGAGGAAGGAGAGGGGGAGGGGTGGAGAAGCAGATGGACTCTTCTCCTGTGTGCCCTGGCCAGGAATCGAACCCGGGACTTCCGCACGCCAGGCCAACACTCTACCACCAAGCCAACTGGCCAGGGCCGAGAATTTCTTTAAAGTAAATATCTGGTCTTCAAAATTTCTTGATTGTTTTATAAATATTTTTTTAGTATGTTCAATCAGGATTCAAATAAGATTCATACATTATGATTGGTTGGTTAATCTCAAATACCTTTTAATCTGTAGTCTTTACCTCTTTCTTTCCTCCCCCTACTCCTCTGTTTCCTTATACTGTATTTGTTGACTAAACTGGATTATTCATTCTGTGAAATTTCCTACATTGTGTATTTTAGATTTCATCTCCTTTACTGTTGAACATATTTGTCTAATTTACTGAAAGTGGATCTAGAGGCCTGATTAGATTCTGGTTTGCTAGTTTTTGGAAGAAATATTTCAGAGGTATTGTGTATGCTGTTAGGAGGCACATACTGTTATCTTTTTTTAAATTTATTTTTATTTTATTTTTTATTTTTCTGAAGCTGGAAATGGGGAGGCAGTCAGACAGACTCCCGCATGCGCCCGACCAGGATCCACCCGGCACGCCCCCCAGGGGTCAATGCTCTGCCCATCCGGGGCGTCGCTCTGTTGCGACCAGAGCCACTCTAGCACCTGGGGCAGAGGCCAAGGAGCCATCCCCAGCACCCGGGCCATCTTTTGCTCCAGTGGAGCCTCGGCTGCAGGAGGGGAAGAGAGAGACAGAGAGGAAGGAGAGGGGAAGGGGTGGAGAAGCAGATGGGCACCTCTCTTGTGTGCCCTGGCCGGGAATCAAACCGGGACTTCCGCACGCCAGGCCAACGCTCTACCACTGAGCCAACTGGCCAGGGCCTTGTTATCTTTTTTGATGTAAAGCTGTTACTACTGGATTCATTAGGTGTTACTGAATGATTAACTCATAGCTTTATCATTCTTTTTTTAATTATTAGTTGTAATTCTTCTGTATAGAGCAACTTTCTCCATCAACTGTTCTTATTCTGAAGTATAGTTCATTCAGGAAAAGGAGGATAAAAGCTTATTCTTTGTTTTCATTGACTAGTTTTCAAATTAATGAGTTTGTTCTATAACATCCTCCAAAGGGGACCAGTGCTTACAATAATTTTTTCAAGTATTACCTTGATAGCCAATAGACTGGTTTGTTTATAAATAGAGATTTAGTAAGATCTTGACTTAGGGCTGATGCGACATATTTAATAATTTCAAGAATTTTATGTAAATGGGGCTGGCTTTTTTTACTCAGTGTATTTCCCTGAGGATTCATTGAAGTTATATATCTATATTTTAGTTTGCTAGGGCTGCCATAATAAAATGCTACAAACTAAGTCAGTGGTCGGCAAACTCATTAGTCAACAGAGCCAAATATCAACAATACAACGATTGAAATTTCTTTTGAGAGCCAAATTTTTTAAACTTAAACTATATAGGTAGGTACATTCCTTTTCGGGGTAGCACCTGCACGTGGCATTTTGTGGAAGATCCATACTCAAGGGGCAAAGAGCCGCATGTGCTTGTGAACCACAGTTTGCTGACCAGGGAACTAAGTGGCTTAAATAATAGATATGTGTTTTCTCAGTTCTGGAGGCTATATGTAGCATGCACCAGATACGAGAACAAACGTCGGAGACTTTCAGGAGTATAGATGTTTCTTTATTGGCCAGTTTAACCTGCGCAGGGGCGAATTCCCTGATGTCCAGAGACACCGTACTCACAAGGAGCTGCAATGGGAATCGCTCCTAGCGCTTACAGCTATGTCTTTTTATAAGCTCAGCAAGCAAGCAGTTCATAGAAGCAAATGTGGCGGTTAGCTATTGGCTAATTCATACTTATGTAGCATAACAACCCAAATATGGAATGGAGTTTTTCAAAATTCTGCAAGTCTAAACACGTATACTGTTATTGTGTGGTCAGTGAGTCAGTATCTTGAACAACCTAAACACATATACTGTTATTGTGTGGTCAGTGAGTCAGTATCTTGAACAACCTTGGTCATGGCATTCCTAACGGTCAGGGACAGGACCTGCCTGTACACTTAAATTCCCTGTTCTGTTAGTGCCTTGCCCACATCCTGTTATTTTAAACATTCTGATCTTTTCTTGGTCTTTACAGCTAGAAATTCAAGAAGAGATGGCCCTCGATTTGGTGTTTTCTGAGGCTTCTCTCCTTGGCTAGCAGGTGGCCACCTTCTCATGTTGTAGAATGGTTTTCTTTTTTTTTTTTTTATAAAGATTTTATTTATGCATTATAGAGAGAGGAGAGAGAGAGAGAGAGAAGGGGGGAGGAGCAGAAAGCATCAACTCCCATATGTGCCTTGACCAGGCAAGCCCAGGGTTTTGAACCGGCAACCTCAGCGTTTCCAGGTTGACACTTTATCCACTGCACCACCACAGGTCAGGCTAGAATGGTTTTCTTAGTGCACATGTCTAATGTCTTTTTTTTTTTTTCACACTGCACATATCTTATTTATTTTTTAAATTTTTATTAATTTTAATGGGGTAACATCAATAAATTAGGGTACATATCCTTAAAGAAAATATGTCCAGGTGATCTTGTCATTCAGTTATGTTGCATACCCATCACCCAAAGTCAGATTGTCCTCCATCACCTTCTATCTAGTTTTCTTTGTGTCCCTCCCCCTCCCTCTTCCCTCTCCCTCCCTCTCCTCTCCCCCAAACCACCACACTCTTGTCCATGCCTCTTAGTCTCGTTTTTATGTCCCACCTATGTATGGAATCATGCAGTTCTTATTTTTTTCTGATTTACTTATTTCATTCCATATAATGTTATCACGATCCAACCATTTTGTTGTAAATGATCTGATGTCATCATTTGTTATGGCTGAGTAGTATTCCATAGTGTATATGTGCCACATCTTCTTTATCCAGTCATCTATTGAAGGGCTTTTTTGGTTGTTTCCATGTCTTGGCCACTGTGAACAAGCTGCAATGAACATGGGGCTACATGTGTCTTTACATATCAGTGTTTCTGAGTTTTTGGGGTATATACCCAGTAGAGGGATTGCTGGGTCATAAGGTAGTTCTATTTTTAGTTTTTTGAGGAACCACCATACTTTCTTCCATAATGGTTGTACTACTTTACAGTCCCACCAACAGTGAATGAGGGTTCCTTTTTCTCCACAGCCTCTCCAACATTTGCTATTACCTGTCTTGTTGATAATAGCTAATCTAACAGGTGTGAGGTGGTATCTCATTGTAGTTTTGATTTGCATTTCTCTAATAACTAATGAAGATGAACATCTTTTCATATATCTGTTGGCCATTTGTATTTCTTCCTGGGAGAAGTGTCTGTTCATGTCCTCTTCCCATTTTTTATTGGGTGGTTTGTTTGTTTGTTGTTGAGTTTTATGAGTTCTTTGTATATTTTGGATATTAGGCCCTTATTTGAGGTGTTGTTTGAAAATATCATTTCCCATTTAGCTGGCTGTCTGTTTATTTTGTTGTCAGTTTCTCTTGCTGAGCAAAATCTTCTTAGTCTGATGTAGTCCCATTCATTTATCTTTGCCTTCACTTCTCTTGCCTTCGGAGTCAAATTCATAAAATGCTCTTTAAAACCCAGGTCCATGAGTTTAGTACCTATGTCTTCTTCTATGTACTTTATTGTTTCAGGTCTTATATTTAGGTCTTTGATCCATTTTGAATTAATTTTAGTACAAGGGGACAAGCTCTAGTCCAGTTTCATTCATGTGGCTTTCCAGTTTTCCCAGCACCATTTGTTGAAGAGGCTTTCTTTTCTCCATTGTGTGTTGTTGGCCCCTTTATTGAAAATTATTTGACCATATATTTGTGGTTTTATTTCTGGACTTTCTATTCTGTTCCATTGGTCTGAGTGTCTGTTTTTCTGCCAATACCATGCTGTTTTGATTGTCGTGGCCCTATAATATAGTTTGAAGTCAGGTGTTGTAATGCCTCCAGCTTTATTCTTTTTCCTTAGGATTGCTTTGGCTATTCGGGGTTTTTTATAGTTCCATATAAATCTGATGATTTTTTGTTCCATTTCTTTAAAAAATGTCATTGGAATTTTGATGGGAATTGCATTAAATTTGTATATTGCTTTTGGTAATATGGCCATTTTGATTATATTTATTCTTCCTATCCAAGAACAAGGAATATTTTTCCATCTCATTGTATCTTTTTCGATTTCCCTTAACAATGCTTTGTAGTTTTTGTTATATAGGTCCTTTACATTCTTTGTTATGTTTATTCCTAGGTATTTTATTTTTTTTTGTTGCAGTCGTGAAGATTATTTTTTTGAGTTTGTTTTCTAATGTTTCATTGTTGGCATATAGAAAGGCTATGACGGGTAATAGCAAATGTTGGAGAGGCTGTGGAGAAAAAGGAACCCTCATTCACTGTTGGTGGGACTGTAAAGTAGTACAACCATTATGGAGGAAAGTATGGTGGTTCCTCAAAAAACTGAAAATAGAACTACCTTATGACCCAGCAATCCCTCTACTGGGTATATACCCCAAAACCTCAGAAACATTGATATGTGAAGACACATGTAGCCCCATGTTCATTGCAGCACTGTTCACAGTGGCCAAGACATGGAAACAACCAAAAAGCCCTTCAATAGAAGGCTGGATAAAGAAGATGTGGCACATATACACTATGGAATACTACTCAGCCATAAGAAATGATGACATCAGATCATTTACAGCAAAATGGTGGGATCTTGATAACATTATAAGGAGTGAAATAAGTAAATCAGAAAAAAACAAGAACTACATGATTCCATACATTGGTGGAACATAAAAATGAGACTAAGAGACATGGACAAGAGTGTGGTGGTTACCAAGGGTGGGGGGGGAGGGAGGACATGGGAGGGAGGGAGGGAGGGAGGGAGAGAGTTAGAGGGAGAGGGAGGGGCACAGAGAACTAGATAGAGGGTGACGGAGGACAATCTGACTTTGGGCGAGGGGTTTGCAACATAATTTGATGACAAAATAACCTAGACATGTTTTCTTTGAATATATGTACCCTGATTTATTAATGTCATCCCATTACCATTAATAAAAATTTATAAAAAAAAAAAAAAAAAAAAAGAAATGCTATGGACTTTTGTATGTTAATTTTGTATCCTGCGACCTTACTGTATTGGTTTATTGTAGTAATCTTTTTGTGGATTCTTTGGGGTTTTCTTTTTTTTTTTAATTTATTTATTAAATTTAATGCAGTGACATTGATAAATCAGAGTACATATGTTGAGAGAAAACGTCTCTAGATTATTTTGACATTTGATTGTGCTGTATACCACTCCCCCAAAGTTAAATTGTCTTCTGTCACCTTCTATCTGGTTTTCTTTGTGCCCCTCCCCTCCCCCAACCCCTCTCTCCTTCTTCACCCCATCCCCCCTCCCACCACCCCCATCTCTGTTGCCATCACATTCTTGTTCATGTCTCTGAGTCTCATTTTTATGTCCCTTCTATGTATGGATTCATATAGTTCTTAGTTTTTTTTTCTGATTTACTTATTTCACTCCGTATAATGTTATCAAGGTCCATCCATGTTATTGTAAATGATCCGATGTCATCATTTCTTATGGCTGAGTAGTATTCCATAGTATATATGTACCAAAACTTTTTAATCCACTCGTCCTCTGACGGACACTTGGGCTGTTTCCAGATCTTCGCTATTGTGAACAATGCTGCCACAAACATGGGGGTGCATTTCTCCTTTTGGAGCCATTCTATGGTGTCCTTGGGGTATATTCCTAAAAGTGGGATAGCTGGGTCAAAAGGCAGTTCGATTTTCAGTTTTTTTGAGGAATCTCCATACTGTTTTCCACAGAGGCTGCACTAGTCTGCATTCCCACCAGCAGTGCAGGAGGGTTCCCTTTTCTCCACATCCTCGCGCCAGCACTTACTCTGTGTTGTTTTGTTGATGAGCGCCATTCTGACTGGTGTGAAGTGATATCTTATTGTGGTTTTAATTTGCATTTCTCTAATGATTAGTGATGTTGAGCATTTTTTTCATATGCCTGTTGGCCATCTGTATGTCCTCTTTGGAGAAGTGTCTATTCATCTCTTTTGCCCATTTTTGGATTGGATTGTTTGTCTTCCTGGTGTTGAGATTTACGAGTTCTTTATAAATTTTGGTTATTTATTAACCCCTTATCAGACGTATTGTCAAATATGTTCTCCCATTGTGTAGTTTGACTTTTTATTCTGTTCTTGTTGTCTTTAGCTGTGCAAAAGCTTTTTAGTTTGATATAGTCCCATTTGTTTATCCTGTCTTTTATTTTACTTCCCCATGGAGATAAATCAGCAAATATATTGCCCCAAGAGATGTCCGAGAGCTTACTGCCTATGTTTTCTTCTAAGATGCTTATGGTTTCACGGCCTACTACATTTGGGGTTTTCGATGTATGGGATCATATCATCTGCAAAAAGTGATACCTTTACTACTTCTTTTCTGATATGTATGCCTTTTATTTCTTTATCTTGTCTGATTGCTCTGGCCAGACCTTCTAGCACCACGTTAAATAAGAGTGGAGAGAGTGGACAACCCTATCTTGTTCTTGATTTAAGGGGGAAAGTCCTCAGTTTTTTGCCATTTAATATAATGTTAGCTGATGGTTTATCATATATGGCCTTTATCATGTTGAGATATTTTCCTTCTATACCCATTTTGTTGAGTGTCTTAAACATAAAGTTGTGTTGTATATTATCGAATGCCTTTTCTGCATCTATTGATAAGATCATGTGGTTTTTGTTCTTTGTTTTGTTGATATGGTGTATTATGTTAACCGTTTTATGTATGTTGAACCATCCTTGAGATTCTGGGATGAATCCCACTTGATCATGATGTATTATTTTTTTAATATGTTGTTGTATTCAATTTGCCAGTATTTTGTGTAGTATTTTAGCATTTGTATTCATTAGAGATATTGGTCTGTAGTTTTCTTTTTTTGTGCCATCCTTGCCTTGTTTCGGTATGAGGGTTATGTTGGCCTCATCAAATGTGTTTGGAAGTATTGCTTCTTCAATTTTTTGGAAGACTTTGAGTAGAATAAGAACCAAGTCTTCTTTGAATGTTTGATAGAATTCACTAGTATAACCATCTGGGCCTGGACTTTTATTTTTGGGGAGGTTTTTAATAGTTTTTTCTATTTCCTCCCTGCTAATTGGTCTCTTTAGGCTTTCTGCTTCATGACTCAGTCTAGGAAGGTTTTATTGTTCTAGGAATTTATCCATTTCTTCTAGATTGTTGAATTTAGTGGCATATAGTTTTTCATAGTATTCTACAATAATTCTTTGTATATCTATGATGTCTGTGGTGATTTCTCCTCTTTCATTTTATATTTTGTTTATATGAGTCCTTTCTCTTTTTTCCTTGGTGAGTCTTGCCAGGGGTTTGTCAATTTTGTTGATCTTTACAAAGAACCAGCTCCTTGTTTTATTAATTTTTTCTATAGTTTTTTTGATCCCTATTTCATTTATTTCTGCTCTGATTTTTATAATTTCCTTTCTTCGGCTGGTTTTGGGTTGTCTTTTTTCTTTTTCTAGGTCCTTAAGGTGTGAAGTTAAGTGGTTCACTTGGGTTCTCTCTTGTTTGTTCATATATGCCTGAAGTGATATGAACTTCCCTCTTATTACTGCTTTTGCTGCATCCCAGAGATTCTGATATGTCGTATTGTCATTTTTATTTGTCTGTATATATCTTTTGATCTCTGCGCTTATTTCTTCTTTGATCCAATCATTTTTAAAAGTATGTTGTTTAGTTTCCACATTTTTGAGGGTTTTTTCCCCTCTTTTTTGCAGTTGAATCCTAGTTTCAAGGCTTTGTGATCAGAAAATATGCTTGGTACAATTTCAGTTTTTCTGAATTTGCTGATGTTATTTTTGTGGCCCAACATATGGTCAATTCTTGAGAATTTTCCATGTATACTAAAGAAAAATGTATACTCTGTCGCTTTGGGATGAAGTGTCCTGTAGATGTCTATCATATCCAGGTGCTCTAGTGTTTCGTTTAAGGCCAATATATCTTTATTGATTCTCTGTTTGGATGACCGATCTAGAGCCGTCAGCGGTGTATTGAGATCTCCAAGTATGATTGTATTTTTGTCAGGTTTTTTTTAGGTCAATAAGTAGCTGTCTTATATATTTTGATACTCCTTGGTTTGATGCATATATATTAAGGATTGTTATTTCTTGATTCAGTGTCCCCTTAATCAGTATGAAATGACCATTTTTGTCTCTGAGTACTTTTTCTGTCTTGTAGTCAGCATTATTAGATATGAGTATTGCTACACCTGCTTTTTTTTGGATTTTATTTGCTTGGAATATTGTTTTCCAGCCTTTCACTTTGAATTTGTTTTTATCCTTGTTGCTTAGATGTGTTTCTTGTAGGCAGCATACAGTTGGATGTTCATTTTTAATCCATTATGTTACTCTGTGTCTTTTTATTGGTGAGTTTAATCCATTTACATTTAGTGTAATTATTGACACTTGTGGGTTCCCTATTGCCATTTTAGAAATTGCTTTCTGTTAGTTTTGTATCTTGTTTGATTCTTCTCTTTTGTTTTTCTGTCATTTGTTTTTTTTTTGGTTTTATTCCATACTTCTTTCCTCTGTTGCTACCTTTTTTAAGTCATGTGCTTCTGTGGTGGTTTTTTCAAAGGTAGTTACCATTAAGTAATGAAAAGGGTATCTACCATGTTCATTGTAGTACACTATCTTATGAGTGTTTCTGCACTCCATCGTCCTTTGCTACTGTTAATCTACATCCTCTACCCTTTTATTTGCTTTTGTTGTCACAGTTTAAATTTGTTTTTTTTTTTGTTGTTGGAGCTTTTACTTGTGGTTTTGTTTTGTTTTATTCTTTGTATCTGGTTGGAAAATCCCCTTTAGTAATTCCTGGAGTGGGGGTTTTCTGATGATAAATTCCCTCATCTTTTCTGTATTTGTGAATGTTTTTATTTCTCCTTCTTATTTGAAGGAAAGCTTTGATGGATATAGTATTCTTGGCTGAAGGTTTCTCTCTTCAGGGCTTTAAATGTTGGGGTCCACTGTCTTCTAGCTTTCAGAGGTTCTGCTGAGAAATCTGATGATAATCTAGTAGGGCTTCCTTTATATGTTGTATTCTTCTTTTTCCTGGCTGCCTTGAGAATTTTTTCTTTGTTGTTGATTTGTGCCAATTTCATTATTATGTGCCTTGGAGTAGGTTTGTTGTGGTTAATAAAACTCGGTGTTCTGTTTGCTTCTTGAATTTGAGGTTTTAGTTCTTTCCACAGGGTTGGGAAGTTCTCGTCTATTATTTGTTTGAATATATTCTTCATTCCATTTTCTCTGTCTTCTCCCTTTGATATACTTATTATTCTTATGTTATTCTTTTTGATGGAGTCAAACATTTCCTGTAGGGCTTTCTCACTTTTTAAAATTTTTGAGTCTCTCTCTCTTCTTCTCTCTGTTGTGCCTCAAGTTGCTTATCTTCTATTTCACTACTCCTACCTTTTTTCTGGCCTGTTCTATTAGCTAAGCTTGTTACCTCATTTTTCAGTTCATGAATTGAGTTTTTAATCTCTGATTTGTTTTTATAGTTTCAATTTCCTTGGTAATATATTCTTTGTGTTCGTAGAGTTGTTTTCTGAGCTCCCTAAATTGCCTTTCTGTGTTTTCTTGTATATCTCTGAGTATTTTTAGGATTTTTATTTTAAATTCTCTGTCATTTAGCTCCAAGGTTTCCAATACATTAAATTTTTTCTCCATAGATTTTTACACATCTCTCTGTGCTACTTGTCTATCTTTTGTATCCATGATATTCGATTTCCTTTTTGTTAATGGCATCTTAGGGTGGTCTTGTTGCTAGCACTAATGAGAATAAATAAAGAATAGAAAGTAAAAAAAAAATGGAAAAAAATGGAAAAAAAATACACAAAAACCCCCAATAATACTTTATTATTTCCTCCTTTTCTTTCTTCTCTTCCCCTCCTCTTCCCTCCTCATTAGGAAAATATCGTGATGAACTGTGAATTGTATTATGCTAAATGGAACAAACTGCCTATAGTGGAGGGCCTGAGTTGGGGGGAAGTGTCAAGGGGCAAAAAAGGAATTAGGGACCCAAAAAATGCAAAAAAGAAAATAATTTAGGTCAAGAATAAAATGATTTGCTTGTAAGTGATGGTTGACTAGGAGACATAATGAGAGGTATAAAAGGGAAACTGGAAAAAGGAAAAAAAATAACTGTTGTATTAAGTTGAGCAAAAACTAAATAGAATGGAGATCCTGGGTTGGGAGGAATGCTAATGAGTTAAAAAGCGAAGTAAAAAGCATCCAAAATGCCACACAAAAACAACTTGAGTTCCAAATTAAATAATTTGTTCGTGATTGAGGATTGAATGAGTGGAAAAGTAAAAGGAGAAAAGAAAAAACTAATAGAGAGGGAGAAATAAGAAAAAGGAGAAAAGGAAAAGAAGAAAAAAGAAAAAAATCAGAGAGAGTTAAGGGTTTTGGAGTATAAGCCTCATGGAGAGTAAGGAATAAGAAAAGAAATAAAATGTAACATTTATGGGTAGTGTACTTCAAGAAGAGGTAAGAATAAGATGGGCAGAGAATAAAAGGACCAAGGTGGAGGAAATAGAAATAATAATAATAAAGGCAAGAAGATGAAAGAAACAAAAAAATAGTGGAACAAGGTATAAAGTCTGTGGATTTTTCTTGATTTTGAGAGGTTAACTTCTTCCTTTTTCTTTCCTCTCCCTCTTCCTGGTTGGTGACTCTGTACCCCAGGCTCTGCCCCTGTGGCACGCTTAGGTAGAGATTTGCAGTTGATGAGACTCTAGCAGGTGTCCCCAAACTACGGCCCGCGGGCCACATGCGGCCCCCTGAGGCCATTTATCCGGCCCCCCGCCGCACTTCTGGAAGCG
Organism: Saccopteryx bilineata; assembly: GCF_036850765.1. NCBI lineage: Eukaryota > Metazoa > Chordata > Mammalia > Chiroptera > Emballonuridae > Saccopteryx > Saccopteryx bilineata. Next base: position 105,524,623 of record NC_089495.1, read on the forward strand.
GCATCGCTTCCATTGGTGGTCAGTGAGAGGAGCACTGTATGTGGTGGCCCTCCAACGGTCTGAGGGACAGTGAACTGGCTCCCTGTGTAAAAAGTTTGGGGACCCCTGCAATGTCATATATTAGGCTTAACTGTCGTTGGTAGTCAAGGCTTGTTAGCATTTGCAGGCTCCGACAATGAGAGAGTCCGTTTTCCTGGAGCCTCTCTCCTAGTCTCTCCTTCCTGAATTAGCAGCGATGATCCAGCTATGAGGCTGCCGCTGCCTTTGCCTGGGGAGTAAGAGGCTCAAAGAGCTGGCAAATCCCCACTCTATCCGCACTCAATGCAAGGCTCTGGGTAAGGCTCTGGCAGTCAGGGCCGCCAGTGTAATCAAGCAGGGCTGGGAGCCAATTGCTCTCAAGGTGCCTTTCTATGAGCCTCCAGGCCTGTTCAGCACGCCTAGCACTCTGTGGGACCACTCTCCCCAGGCTTTCCGCACTTTGTAACCTGTTTTGGCTGGGAAGAAGATGCCCTAGTCGCTGCCTGCAGTACAGGAGGTCTCACCATCTGCCAAGTCCCTCTTCTTAGTGTATATCCCTGAGTATGAAAGCTCTGCCAATCAGAAGTTGCCCCTACCCCTTTAGCAAGAGGCACTAAAAAATATCACACCTCTTGTCTTAGATCGCTGAACTGAGAGAGATCTTGTCAATTAGAGCTGCGTAGGTCAGTTGGGAGGTGAGCAGACTGTGGGTTTAGCTAATTTCAGCGATTGGATCCACTGATCTGCTCCAGAAAGGACTGCAAGCTTCCTGCGCCCCTCCCCCGACGCTTGATTGTTAGCTTGAATGGCTGGGTGGGGCGCCCCCCCCCCCCAGTCCAGAGAAGCTCAGGCATAGGAAAGTTCGCTTTGGGACACTCCCTGCGCGCCGCTGGCAGCTGCTGCTCTTGGTGCATAGGCGTTTGCTCGCGTGGGCTGATTCAGCACAGGCACACTCTTTCCTCGGCTTGAACGAACGTCCCTGCGGCAGCCTAGCTTCCTCCACACCAGGGGTCCCCAAACTTTTTACACAGGGGGCCAGTTTACTGTCCCTCAGACCGTTGGAGGGCCGGACTATAAAAAAAAACTATGAACACTGAACATATCTTATTTTAAAGTAAAAAAACAAACAAAAACAAAACGGGAACAAATACAATATTTAAAATAAAGAACAGGTAAATTTAAATCAATAAACTGACCAGTATTTCAATGGGAACTATGGGCCTCCTTTTGGCTAATGAGATGGTCAATGTGCTCCTCTCACTGACCACCAATGAAAGAGGTGCCCCTTCCAGAAGTGCGGCAGGGGCCGGATAAATGGCCTCAGGGGGCCGCATGCAGCCCGCGGGCCGAAGTTTGGGGACCCCTGCTCCACACCGTTAGCCCCCCTGACTCTCAGTTCGAAGTGAAAGCAGCCTTTGCTCAGGTTAGTGAGGAAGTCAGAGTGTTCCTTTGTCCGACTTATTTCCTTCAGGGTTGAAATATATTTAGTCAATTTTTCGCTCCATCCTACCTTCGCCTTCAGTGTGTGGAACTCCCGGACACTCCAAGGATAGATTTTTCTGTCTCTGGTTGATGAACTTTTTGAAATTTTGGGGAGATTTGTCGGTTGCGCTCCTCATGGCGCCATTTCTCTGACGTCACTCAAATACAATTTCTTTAACAGATGTGGGCAATTCACATTTACTGTTATTTTGGCAGTTTGTGTTTTTTAAGGAATTTGTTTCATGTAAGTTGTTGAATTTATTGGCATGAAATGATATATAATTTTTTTTACTGTTATATCTTTAATGTTATCTTAATATACTTGGTTATTAATATATCTTATATTGTAGGTATCACATATAATGTAACATATGATGAGATGACCCTTTTTATTCCTCAGAATATTCTTTGCTCTTGTCTACTTTTCTAATATTAGTACAGACATGCCAGCTTTCTTTTGATTTGTATTTTGTATAGTATACCTATTTTTTTAATCCTTTTACTTTTAACCTATTTGTGTTTTTATATTTAAAGTGAATTTCTTTGCCCTGGCCAGTTGGCTCAGTGGTAAAGCATTGGCCTGGCCTGTGGATGTCCTGGGTTCAATTCTTGGTTAGGGCACACAGGTTAGTGCCCATCTGCTTCACTTCCCATCCCCTCCCATGGCTTGATTGGCTCGAGCAAGTTGGCCTTGGGCACGAGGATGGCTCCATGGCCTCCACCTCAGGCACTAAAAAAAAAAAAGACTCTGTTTTCAACGGAGCAGTGGCCCCAGATGGGCAGAGCATTGCCCCCATCCTGGGCTTGCTGGGTGGATCCTGGTCAGGGCACATGCGGGACTCTGCCTCCACTCCTCTCATTCAAAAAAAAAAAAAAATATATATATATATATATAAAGTGGGTTTCATATAGGCAATATATAGTTGAGTCATTCTTTGTTTTTTAATTGTGATTTAATATGATTACTTAAATGGTTGGGTTTAAATCTTCTATCTTGCTATTTTTTCCTATCTATTCTTTGTTCTCTTTCCCTTTTGCTGTCTTTGTTTGGATTGACTGATTTTTATGATTCCTTTTTTCTCACTTGTTGATTTAGTAACTCTGTGTTGTATTATTTCAGTCAGTTTTGGAGTTTATAGCATACCTTGGAAACTTTTCAGTCTTTCAAACTATATTACCACATTTCACATCATTATGCTTCCATTTATTCTCTCTTGGGCTATGTTCTGTTCTCATTACATTTTTACTTCTATGTGGGATATAAACTTCGTACACATTATTATTATTATTTTTTGCTTTAAACAGTCAATTTTTTTTTTCTTCATTTTTCTGAAGCTGGAAACAGGGAGAGACAGTCAGACAGACTCCCACATGTGCCCGACCGGGATCCACCCGGCACGCCCACCAGGGGCCACGCTCTGCCCACCAGGGGGCGATGCTCTGCCCATCCTGGGCATCGCCATGTTGCGACCAGAGCCACTCTAGCGCCTGAGGCAGAGGCCACAGAGCCATCCCCAGCGCCCGGGCCATTTTTGCTCCAATGGAGCCTCGGCTGCGGGAGGGGAAGAGAGAGACAGAGAGGAAAGCGCGGCGGAGGGGTGGAGAAGCAAATGGGCGCTTCTCCTGTGTGCCCTGGCCAGGAATCGAACCCGGGTCCTCCGCACGCTAGGCCGACGCTCTACCGCTGAGCCAACCGGCCAGGGCTAAACAGTCAATTATTTAAAAGAAATTTAAATAATAAGGAAAAAAGTTTTTCTTTAGCTATGTAGTTAGCATTTCCAGTACTCTTTATTGTTTTGTATAGGTCCGTATGTCCTTCTGGCATCATTTGCCTTCTGCCTGAAGAAGCTTTCTTAACATTTTTTATAGTGCAGGTCTGATGATGATTTCTGTTAGCATTTGTATGTCTGAACTAGTCTTTATTTTGCTTTAGTTTCTGAAGATATTTTCACTGGTTAAAGAACTGTAGCTTGACTTTTTCTCCTCAAGTACTTTGAAGATGTTGTTCTGCCTGTTCTAGCTTGCATTGTATCCAAAGAGAAACCTGATACCAGCTTTATCTTGTTCCTCTGTATGTAATATGTCATATTTTATGATCTCTTTCACACTAGTAAGTTTAAGCAATTTGATCATGATGATTTTTGGTGTTTTAAGATTTTCATGCTTGAGGTTTATTGCACTTCTTGAATTTGTAAGTTTATAATTTTCATGAAGTTTGGAAAAATTTTGGCCATTATGTCTTCAAAATAAGTGTTTTGGTTCCTTTCTCTTTTTCTTCAGGGTCTCCAATTATACATATATTTTACTATTTGGGATGTTTTTCCACAGTCCATTGGTACTCTGTTCAGTTTTTGGTTCCCTGTTTTCTTTGCTGTGCATTTTATTTTGGATAATTCCTTTTGCTTTATCTTTAAGTTCGCCTATCTTTTCTTCTGCAACAATCTGATTTGCTCTTAATTCCATACACTGACTTTTCATCTCAAATTTTTTCAGTTTTCATCTATAGAAGTTTAATTTATGTGTTTTTGAAAATATATTCCATGTGGCAACATGTCCAATCTTTTCTCTAGCTGAGGGGTTGGAAAACTTCTTCTTTATTTTCTTTTATTTTAGTGAGAGGAGGGGAGGCAGAGAGACAGACTCTCACATGCGCCCAACCAGGATCCACCTGGCAAGCCCATTAGGGGGCGATGCTCTGCCCATCTGGGGCCATTGCCCCATTGCTCAGCAGCAGAATCATTTTTATCACCTGAGGTAGAGGCTACAGAGCCATCCTGAGCACCCAAGGTCAATTTTCTCAAACCAATCAAGTCATTACCTCAGGAGGGGAAGAGAGAAAGGTAGAGAGAAGGGGGAAAGGTGGAGAAGCAAATGGTCGTTTCTCCTGTGTGCCCGGATCAGGAAGTGAACCTAGGAGATCCACACGCGGGGCCGAAGTTCTACCACTGAGTCAATTGGCCAGGGCTGAAAAACGTTTTCTATAAAGGGTCAGTTAATAAATATACTGCTCACAAAAATTAGGCAATATTTTATCGCTTCATATTCATTTTGAAATATCCCCTAACTTTTGTGAGCAGCATATTTTAGGCTACCGGTCTGCCATTGTAATATGAAAGTAGTCATAGACAAAATGCAAATGTACAAATGTGGCTGTATTCCAGTAAAACTTAATTTACAAAAACATGCAGGCTGGACTTTAACATATGGGATATATATATATATATATATAGTAACTGATTGAAGGTCCTTATCTAATAATTCTGTACATGAGTTAAAATTTTTGATGATATTATGGTTATTTTCCTGCTTCTTTGTCTATATAGTACTTTTCTTTCTTCCCTCCCTCCCTCCCTCCCTCCCTCCCTCCCTCCCTCCCTCCCTCCCTCCCTCCCTCCCTTCCTCCCTTCCTTCCTTCCTTCCTTCCCAGATAGTTTAACTTTTATCATGTTGTGTATTGAATATTTTTGTATTCTTCTAAATATTCTTCAGCTTTGTTCTGAAATTTGATTATTTTTCTTGGATACAGGTTGATCCTTTTAGGTTTTACTTTTAGATGGCACTAGAGATGAGTTTAGTCTAGGGCACTATTGATATTTTGGGTTGAATAGTTTTTTTGTTGTGGGGGCTATCTTGTGCATTGTAGAGTGTTTAGAAGCCTTATCTCTGGCCTCAACCTACTGATGTCAGTAGTAGTATACCTCACAAGTTGTGACAACCAAAATTGTCTCCAGACATATGGCCATATATCCACTGTGATGAAAAATTATTCCTGGTCGACAGCTACTTATGTAGCATTAAATATTCACTATTGAGGTAAGCCCCTTTCCTTTAATGTATACCCTCTGTTTTACCATGATGTTTTCTCCTCTGGCCATTGAGAATAGGCAATATTTCTAGCCAGAAATACTTATTTCTCATCTTGGTTGCTTTTGGGTTTTGGCAATTTTGAATAAATCCATGTGTAGGTTTTTGTGTGGACATAAATATCTCATTGTTTTAATTGCAATTCTTTAATGGCATATGGTATTGAACATTTTTTTGTGTAACTTATTTGTCATCTGTATATCTTCTGTAGTTCAGACTTTGTGCCCATTTTTAAATTGTGCATTCATTTTCTTATTGTTGAATTTTAAGAGTTGTTTGTGTACTTTGCATAATAATTCTTTATCAAATATATCTTTTGCAAATATTTTCTTGGCTTAACTTCATGTTTTCTTGACAATGTGTGTCACAGAGCAGAAATGTTTAATTTTTATGGTCTAGCTTATCAATTTTATGAATCATGCCTTTGTTGTTTTATGTAAAAAGTCATTGCCATCATGCTTTCTGATATCAAACTGTGTTACAAAGCTATAGTAATCAAAATGTTATGGGATTGGCATAAAAACAGACACCTGATTAATGGTATGGAATAGATAACCCAGAAATAAACCCATAGAAATATGTTCAAATAATTGTGACAAAAGGAACCAAGAATATTTAATAGGGATAAAAGGACAGTCTGTTCAATAAATGATGCTGGGAAAACTGGACAGCCACATGCAAAAGAATGAAACAAGATTGCTATCTTTTACCATACACAAACATCTACTGAAAATGACTTGAATATAAGATCTGAAGGCATAAAACTCCTAGAACAGCGGTTCTCAACCTGTGGGTCGTGACCCCAGCGGGGGTTGAATGACCAAAACACGGGTTGCCTAAAGCCATCGGAAATACATTGGCGACCCCTGTGTTTTGGTCGTTTGACCCCTGCCGGGGTCACGACCCACAGGTTGAGAACCGCTGTCCTAGAAGAAAACATAGATAGTGAGATCCTTGATATTGGTCTTGATGACTATTTTTTGGGTTTGATGCCAAATGCAAAAAAAAAAAAAGTAAGTACAAAAATGGGACTACATCAAACTAAAAAGCTTCTGCACAGCAAAGAAAACCATCAAGAAAATAGAAAGGCAACCTACTAAATTGGAGAAAACATTTGCAAATCATATTTCTTAGAACCTAGTATATCCAAAAAAAGAGAGAAAGAACTCAGTAGCGAAAAAGCAAACAATCTGATTAAAAAATGGGCAGACGAACTGAATAGACATTTTTTTAAAAAAGAGACATACAGATGGCCCATTGGTACATGAAAAGGTGCTCAATGTCACTAATGATCAGGGAAATGGATATCAACCTCAATGAAATATCACCTCTCAACTGTCAGAATGGCTGTTATCAAAAAAGACTAGAAATAACAAGTGTTGGTAAGGATGTGGAGAAAAGGGAATCCTTGTGAACTATTTGTGGGAATGTAAATTAATGTAGCCACTATGGACAACAGTATGGAAGGTCCTCAAAAAATTAAAAATAAAACTACCATATGATCCAGTGATGCCACTTCAGAGTATTTATTGAAGGAAACAAAAACATAACTCAAAAAGATATATGCATCCCCATGTTCAAGAGCCAAGATATAGAAGCAACCTGTGTCCATCAGTAGGTGAATGGATAAAGAACTTTTGGTATTCGTGCGCACATACACATAGGGATATTATTCAGCTATCAAAAAGAAGGAAATCTTGCCATTTATGACAGTACGAATGGACCTTGGGGCATTATGCTAAGTAAAATAAGTTCGTCATAGAAAAACAAATGTTGCATGACTTCACTGATATGTGGATATGACTTCACTGTAATTGTGTGTGATGATGGATTTTAACTAGACATTGTGGGGATCATTTCACAATATATGCAAATAGTGAATCATATTGTACACTGTTGACAAATATAATGCTATATGTCAGTGAAAGAAAGTCATTGTGAAACCCAAGCTCAACTAGATTTTCTCCTATGTTATCTTTTGGGAATTTAATAGTTTTACATTTTATATTTAGTCCTATGATAAATTTTGAGTTAATTTTTGTAAAGGGTATCAGGTTTGTGTCTAGATTAATTTTTTTTTGCACTTGTATGTATTCAAGTTGTTCTGGTACTATGTGTTGAATATACATCTTTTCTTCATTGTATTGCCTTTGCTTTTTGTCAAAGAGTTGACTATATTATGTGGGTTCGTTTCTGGGCTCTATATCTGTTCTGTTGATCTATTTGCTAGTTCTTTCACCAATATCACACTATTAATTACTGTAGCTTATAGTAATTTGTGAAGTTAGGTAGTATTGATACTTTAACTTTGTCCTTCTTCAGTATTATGTTGGTTATTTGGGGCCTTTTGCCTTTTCATATAAACCTTAGAATCAGTGTGTCGGTATTCACAAAATAACTTGCTAGGATTTTGATTGAGATTGAATTAAATCTAGAGATGAATTTGGGAAGAACTGATGATAACTTGACATTATTGAGTCTTCCTATCCATTTATTTAGTTCCCTTTTGATTTCATTTTCAGAGCTGTAGTTTTTCTCAGATGGATCTTATAATGTATTTCATGTTTTTGGATGCTAAAATGAATAGTATTATGTCTTTTATTTCAAATTCCACTTGTTGGTAAATAGGAAAGTGATTGACTTGTATATACTAATTAGTCTTGTATACTGTAGTCTTACTATAATCACTTATCAGTTCCAGGAGTTATTTTTGTTGTTGATTCTTTCAGATTTTCTAAATGAACAATTTTATCATTTGCAGAGTTTCATTTATTTTTACCTAATCTGTATGCCTTATTTTTTGCCTTCATGTTATAGGAATTCTAGTATGATGTTGAAAATGAGTGTTGCTTTATTCCTGATCTTTCTTGGGAAAGCTTGTAGTTTCTCACCATTAACTATGATTTTAGATCAGCGGTTCTCAACCTGTGGGTCGTGACCCCAGCGGGGGTTGAATGACCAAAACACAGGGATCGCCTAAAGCCATCGGAAATACATATTTTATTTAAAAATGTATTGTATAATAAATATGTATTTTCCGATGGCTTTAGGCGACCCCTGTGTTTTGGTCAATATGTATTTTCCGATGGCTTTAGGCGACCCCTGTGTTTTGGTTGTTCGACCCCCTCCGGGGTCGCGACCCACAGGTTGAGAACCACTGTTTTAGATGGTGGTTGTTTGTAGGTGTTCTTTATAAAATTGAGGAACTCCCCCCTCTAGTAACAATTTGCTAAAAGATTTTTATCACGAATGGTGTTGGATTTTGTCAGATAATTTTTCTTCATCTATTGATAGGATCATGTCATTTTTCTTCAACCTGTAGAAGTAATGAATTACATTTATTGGTTTTTGAAGGTTGCATACCTAGAATAAATCCCACTTGGTCCTGGTGTATATTTCTTTGTATACATTGTTGGATTCAATTTGCTAACATTTTGTTGAGGATTTTTGTGTCTGTGTTCATGATAGATATTAGTCTGTAGTTTTTTCTTTTTCTTTTTTCATTCTTGTAATCACTTTGTGTTTGGTATTAATGGTAATGTTTGCCTCATGGAATGAGGAAGTAGTTCCTTTTCTTCTGTTGTCTAGAAAAGGTTGTTATGAATTGGTGTAATTTCTTCCTTAAATGTTTGTTAGAATTCAGTGAATATATTTGAGCACGGTGTTTTTTGTTTTGAATAGTTATTACTTATTGGTTCAATTTCTTTAACAGGTTATAGGTCTGTTCAGATTGTCTATTTCTTGTGTGACTTTGGCAGATTGTGTCTTTAAAGGTCCATTTCATCTAGGTGTGGGCATGGAATTATTCATAGTATTTCGTTATCATCCTTTTAATTTCCATGGGTCTGTAGAGATGTCCTCTCTTTTATTTCTGATATGAGCAATTGTTGTTCTCTTTCTTTTTGTAAGTTAATTTGACTTGTAGGCTTATTGTTTTTATTGCTCTTTTTAGAAGGAAAGGTTTTGGTTTTATTGGTTTTTATCTTTTGATTTTCTATTTTTAATAATTTTTTTGATGTTTGTAGTGAAATATTTAAGTTTATTTCTTATTTTGTTTGGTGTATATTTTTTAGCTGTTTTCTTTATAGTTACTGTGGGAATTACATTTAACATCCTAAGAGTTATAAAAGTCTAATTTCAGTTTCTTTCAGCTTCTATTACATAAATACTATGCTCCTTCAACAACTTGGTTCCCTTTTAGTTGTCAGTGTCACAAAATTACATATTTATAAATTGTGAATTAAAAATTATTAATAATTTTTGAAGGATTTGTTTCTTAAATTATGCAGAAAACATGACTTTGAGTTACTGACTTTTGTCTTTCATTTCAACCTGTAGGACTTTGAAGCATTAGAAATATTACTCACAGAGCATATCTTATTGCAATGAACTTCCTCCACTTCTGTTTATCTGAGAATGTCTGAAGTTTTCCTGTACTTTTGAAGGACAATTTTGCTAGATATAGCAATCTTGGCTGACAATATTTTTTCTTTTAGCACTTTGAATATATCAGCCCACTTCCTTCTGGCCATCAGAGTTTCTAATTTGAAATCTAACAATTATATGTAAGATTCCTTGTATATGATTACTTGGTGCTTTTAAAATTCTCCCTTTGTCTTTGGACAGCTTAATTATAATGTGTCTTGGTATGGGTTTCTTTGAGTTCATCCTACTTGAAATTTGTTACATCATTATATGCATTGTAATTTTTTTTTTTTTATCATTAGTAAATTATAATTTTATTTTTTTAATGGGGTGACATCAATAAATCAGGATACATATATTCAAAGATAACAAGTCCAGGTTATCTTGTCGTTCAATTATGTTGCATACCCACCACCCAAAGTCAGATTGTCCTCCGTCACCCTCTATCTTGTTCTCTCTGTGCCCCTCCCCCTCCCCCTTTCCCTCTCCCATTCCCCCTCCCCCCTGTAACCACCACACTCTTATCAATGTCTCTTAGTTTCACTATTATGTCCCACCTACGTATGGAATAATACAGTTCCTGGTTTTTTCTGATTTACTTATTTTGCTTCGTATCATGTTATCAAGATCCCACCATTTTGCTGTAAATGTTCCGATGTCATCATTTCTTATGGCTGAGTAGTATTCCATAGTGTATATGTGCCACATCTTCTTTATCCAGTCATCTATTGATGGGCTTTTTGGTTGTTTCCATGTCCTGGCCACTGTGAACAATGCTGCAATAAACATGGGGCTGCATGTGTCTTTACGTATCAATGTTTCTGAGTTTTGGGGATATATACCCAGTAGAGGAATTGCTGGGTCATAAGGTAGTTCTATTTTCAGTTTTTTGAGGAACCACCATACTTTCTTCCATAATGGTTGTACTACTTTACATTCGCACCAACAGTGGATGAGGGTTCCTTTTTCTCCACAGCCTCTCCAACATTTGCTATTACCTGACTTGCTAATAACAGCTAATCGAACAGGTGTGAGGTGGTATCTCATTGCCGTTTTGATTTGCATTTCTCTAATAGCTAAAGAAGATGAGCATCTTTTCATATATCTGTTGGCCATTTGTATTTCTTCCTGGGAGAAGTGTCTATTCATATCCTCTTCCCATTTTTTTATTGGATTGTTTGTTTGTTTGTTGTTGAGTTTTATGAATTCTTTGTATATTTTGGATATTAAGCCCTTATCTGAGCTGTTGTTTGAAAATATCATTTCCCATTTAGTTGGCTTTCTGTTTATTTTGTTATCAGTTTCTCTTGCTGAGCAAAAACTTCTTAGTCTGATGTAGTCCCATTCATTAATTTTTGCCTTCACTTCTCTTGCCATTGGAGTCAAATTCATAAAATGCTCTTTAAAACCCAGGTCCATGAGTTGAGTACCTATGTCTTCTTCTATGTACTTAATTGTTTCAGGTCTTATGTTTAGATCTTTGATCCATTTTGAGTTAATTTTTGTACAGGGGGAGAGACTGTAGTCCAGTTTCATTCTTTTGCATGTGGCTTTCCAGTTTTCCCAGCACCATTTATTGAAGAGGCTTTCTTTTCTCCATTGTGTGTTGTTGGCCCCTTTATCAAAAATTATTTGACTATATATATGTGGTTTTATTTCTGGACTTTCTATTCTGTTCCATTGGTCTGAGTGTCTATTTTTCTGCCAATACCATGCTGTTTTGATTGTCGTGGCCCTATAATAGAGTTTGAAGTCAGGTATTGTTATGCCCCCAGCTTCATTCTTTTTCTTTAGGATTGCTTTGGCTATTCGGGGTTTTTTATAGTTCCATATAAATCTGATGATTTTTTGCTCTATTTCTTTAAAAAATGTCATTGGAAGTTTGATGGGAATTGCATTAAATTTGTATATTGCTTTGGGTAATATAGCCATCATGATTATATTTATTCTTCCTAGCCAAGAACAAGGTATATTCTTCCATCTCATTATATCTTTTTCAATTTCCCTTAACAATGGTTTATAGTTTTCATTATATAAGTCCTTTACATTCTTTGTTATGTTTATTCCTAAGTATTTTATTTTTTTTGTTGCAATCGTGAAGGGGATTATTCTTTTGAGTTCCTTCTCAGTTGTTTCATTGTTGGCATATAGAAAGGCTATTGACTTCTGTATGTTAATTTTGTATCCTGCGACCTTACTGTATTGGCTTATTGTTTCTAGTAGTCTTTTTGTGGATTCTTTGGGGTTTTCGATGTATAGGATCATATCGTCAGCAAAAAGTGATACCTTTACTTCTTCTTTTCCGATATGGATGCCTTTTATTTCTTTGTCTTGTCTGATTGCTCTGGCTAGAACCTCTAGTACTACATTAAATAAGAGTGGAGAGAGTGGACAACCCTGTCTTGTTCCTGATTTAAGGGGGAAAGCCTTCAGTTTAGTGCCATTTAATATGATGTTAGCTGATGGTTTATCATATATGGCCTTTATCATGTTGAGATATTTTCCTTCTATACCCATTTTGTTGAGAGTCTCAAACATAAAATTGTGTTGTATTTTATCGAAAGCCTTTTCTGCATCTATTGATAAGATCATGTGGTTTTTGTTCTTTGTTTTGTTGATATGGTGTATTACATTAACCGTTTTACGTATGTTGAACCATCCTTGAGATTCTGGGATGAATCCCACTTGATCATGATGTATTATTTTTTTAATATGTTGTTGTATTCGATTTGCTAGTATTTTGTTTAGTATTTTAGCATCTGTATTCATTAGAGATATTGGTCTGTAGTTTTCTTTTTTTGTGCCATCCTTGCCTGGTTTTGGTATGAGGGTTATGTTGGCCTCATAAAATGTGTTTGGAAGTATTGCTTCTTCTTCAATTTTTTGGAAGACTTTGAGTAGAATAGGAACCAAGTCTTCTTTGAATGTTTGATATAACTCGCTGGTATAGCCGTCAGGGCCTGGACTTTTATTTTTGGGGAGGTTTTTAATGGTTTTTTCTATTTCTTCTCTACTGATAGGTCTGTTTAGGCTTTCTGCTTCTTCTTGACTCAGTCTAGGAAGGTTGTATTTTTCTAGGAATTTATCCATTTCTTCTAGGTTGTTGAATTTAGTGGCATAAAGTTTTTCATAGTATTCTACAATAATTCTTTGTATATCTACGGTGTCCGTGGTGATTTCTCCTCTTTCATTTTGGATTTTGTTTATATGAGTTCTTCTCTTTTTTCCTTGGTAAGTCTTGCCAAGGGTTTGTCAATTTTGTTGATCTTTTCAAAGAATCAGCTCCTTGTTCTATTAATTTTTTCTATAGTTTTTCTGTTCTCTAATTCATTTATTTCTGCTCTAATTTTTATTATCTCCTTTCTTCGGCTGGTTTTGGGTGGTCTTTGTTCTTCTTTTTCTAGTTCCTTAAGGTGAGAAGTTAAGTGGTTCACTTGGGCTCTCTCTTGTTTGTTCATATATGCCTGAAGCGATATGAACTTCCCTCTTATCACTGCTTTTGCTGCATCCCATAGATTCTGATATGTCGTATTGTCATTTTCATTAGTCTGTATATATCTTTTGATCTCTGCACTTATTTCTTCTTTGACCCATTCATTTTTTAAAAGTATGTTGTTTAGTTTCCACATTTTTGTGGGATTTTTTTCCTCTTTTTTACAGTTGAATTCTAGTTTCAAGGCTTTATGATCAGAAAATATGCTTGGTACAACTTCAATTTTTCTGAATTTGCTGATGTTGTTTTTGTGGCCCAACATATGGTCAATTCTTGAGAATGATCCATGTACACTGGAGAAAAATGTATACTCAGTCACTTTGGGATGAAATGTCCTGTAGATGTCTATCATATCCAGGTGCTCTAGTGTTTTGTTTAAGGCCACTATGTCTTTGTTGATTCTCTGTTTGGATGACCGTTCTAGAGCCGTCAGCGGTGTATTGAGGTCTCCAAGTATGATTGTGTTTTTGTCAGTTTTTGTTTTAAGATCAATAAGTAGCTGTCTTATATATTTTGGTGCTCCTTGGTTTGGTGCATATATATTAAGAATTGTTATGTCTTGATTCAGTGTCCCCTTAGCCATTATGAAATGGCCATTTTTGTCTCTGAGTACTTTTCCTGTCTTGTAGTCAGCATTATCCGATATGAGTATTGCTACACCTGCTTTTTTTTGGATGTTATTTGCTTGGAGTATTGTTTTCCAGCCTTTCACTTTGAATTTGTTTTTATCCTTGTTACTTAGATGAGTTTCCTGTAGGCAGCATACAGTTGGATTTTCTTTTTTAATCCATTCTGCTACTCTGTGCCTTTTTATTGGTGAGTTTAATCCGTTTACATTTAGTGTAATTATTGACACTTGTGAGTTCCCTATTGCCATTTTATAGATTTCTTTCTGTTAGTTTTGTGTCTTGTTTGATCCTTCTCTTTCGTTTTTCTATCTTTTGTTTTTATTTGGTTGTATTCCATACATCTTTCCTCTGTTGCTATCTTTTTTATCTCATGTGCTTCTGTGGTGGTTTTTTCAATGGTGGTTACCTTTGAGTAATGAAAAGGGTCCCTACCCTGTTCATTGTAGCGAACTATTTTGTGAGTACTTTTTCACTCCATCGTCCTTTGCTACTGTTAATCTCCATCTTCTCCCCCTCTTTCTTTTTGTTGTTGTCACAGTTTAAATTTGGTTTTATTGTGTTCTTCTTGGAGCTTTTACTTGTGGCTCTGTTTTTTTTTTTTCTTTGTATCTGATTGGAGAACCCCCTTTAGTAATTCCTGGAGTGGGGGTTTTCTGCTGATAAATTCCCTCATCTTTTCTGTATCTGTGAATGTTTTTATTTCTCCTTCGTATTTGAAGGATAGCTTTGATGGGTATAGTATTCGTGGCTGAAAGTTCCTCTCTTTCAGGACTTTAAATATTGGGGTCCACTCTCTTCTAGCTTGTAGAGTTTCTGCTGAGAAATCTGATGATAATCTAATGGGCCTTCCTTTATATGTTGTATTCTTCTTTTCCCTGGCTGCCTTGAGAATTTTTTCTTTGCTGTTTGTTTGTGTCAATTTCATTATGATATGCCTTGGAGTAGGTTTGTTGGGGTTAAGAAAACTAGGAGTTCTGTTTGCTTCTTGAACTTGAGGCTTTAGTTCTTTCCACAGGCTTGGGAAGTTCTCATCTATTATTTGTTTGAGTATGTTCTCCATTCCATTTTCTCTCTCTTCTCCCTCTGATATACCTATTATTCTTATGTTATTCTTTTTGATGGAGTCAGATAATTCTTGTAGGGCTATCTCATTTTTTTTAATTTTTGAGTCTCTTTCTTCTTCTCTCTGTTGTGCCTCAAGTTGCTTGTCTTCTATTTCACTAATCCTCTCTTCTATCTGACCTGTTCTATTAGCTAAGCTTGTTATTTCGTTTTTCAGCTCGTGAATTGAGTTTTTCATCTCTGTTTGATTTGTTTTTATAGTTTCAATTTCCTTGGAAATATATTCTTTGTGTTCGTAGAGTTGTTTTCTGAGCTCCCTAAATTGCCTTTCTGTGTTTTCTTGTATATCTCGGAGGATTTTTAGTATTTCTATCTTGAATTCTCTGTCATTTAGCTCCAAGGTTTCCAATATATTAAATTTTTTCTCCATAGATTTTTCCTCATCTAGCTGTGTTACCTCTCTTTCTTTTGTATCCATGATATTCGATTTTCTCTTCCTTAATGGCATCTGAGGGTGGTTTTGTTGATAGTATTAATGAGATTTAATAAAGAATAAAAAGTTAAAAAAAATAAAAATAAAAAAAATAAAAAATCGAAGAGTTGTTTTTTTTAAAAAAAAATTAATAATGAAATAAAGAAAAATAAAATAAAAATTAAAAAAAGGAAATTATTCCCCCCCTCCTTTTTTCCTCTCCTCTCCTCTCCCCTCTTTTTTGAGAAAATCTTGTGGTGGACTGTGAATTATAACAAACAATGCCTGTGATGGAGGGCCTGAATTGGGGAAAAGTAATAAAGGGGCAAAAAAAAAAAAAAGAAAAAAAAAAAAAAAAAGGAAAGAAAAAAGAAAAAAAAAGAGTGTATGGACCCACAAAAAGCAAATAAGGAAAAAATTGGGGTCAAGAATGAAATGATTTGCTTTTAGGTGTTGGTTGTCTAAGAGTTATGATGAGAGGAATAAGAGGAAAATGGAAAAATGGGGGGACAAATTAAAAAATTACTATTGTATTTAGTGGAACAAGAACTAGATAATATGGAGAGCCAGGGATGAGAGCACTGCTAGTGAGTTAAAAAGGTGAAGTAAAAACCCCCCAAAATGCCACAAACATAGGTTTGAGTCCCAGATAAGATAATTTGTTTGTTATTGAGGTTTGAATGAGAGAAGATGTAAAGGAGAAAGGAAGAAACTAATATAGAGGGAGAAAAGAAAGAGAGTGAGAGAAAAAAAGAGGTAACCACTAAAAGAAGAAAAAAGAAAGGAGAGAGAGAGAGAGAGTTAAGGGTTTTGGAGTGCAACCCTCATAGAGAGAAAGGAAGAGAAGAGAAAAGATAATGGGAGATGTAACACTTATGGGTAGTGTAGTTCAAGGAGAGGAGAGAGTAAGACCGGTAGAGAGTTAATCGGCCAAATTGGAGGAGGAAAAAAAAGTATCAAGAATGAAGATAAGAGAAACAAACGAACAAATATAATAAAATGGGATAGGTTATAAAGTCTGCAGATTATTCTTGATTTTGAGAGGTTATCTTCTTGCTTTTTCTTTTCTCTCCCTCTTCCTGGTCGGTGACTCTGTACCCCGGGTTCTGCCCCTTTGGCACGCTCAGGTAGAGGTTTGCAGTTGATAAGTCTCTATGGCAATGTTATGTATTGTGCTTTAGTCTCGTTGGCAGTCGAAGCTCAATAGCATTTATAGGCTCCGACAGTGAGAGAGTCCGTGTAACACAAGCGGGCGCCCACTTCCGGGGCGCTTGGAGGAAACTCTCACTCACTGTCTGCGACCAGGATATCCGGCCAGCAGTCTCATGCTCTGAGTGAAACCCCCAACCGCAGGGAAAAGTTGTAGCATTGGAATTGAGTCTCACTCCGTCCCCGTGCGCGGCTTTTGCAAGGCGCTGGGGCGGCTCGAGATTCCGCTTTGGCCCACACAAAGGCCCCTGACTCTGCCCCTCTGTGCGATAACACGGGCGTGCACTGCCGAGGCACTCGGAGGAATTGCTCACTCCTTATCTGCGCGCGCAAACCACGATATGAGGCCGGCCGCGGTTCCCTCTGAGTGAAACACCCTCCAGCACGGAAAATCTCCACCGTTGGAATTGAGTCTCGCTCCGTCCCCGTGCGCGGCTTTTGCAAGGCGCTGGGGCGGCTCGAGATTCCGCTTTGGCCCACACAAAGGCCCCTGATTCTGCCCCTCTGTGCGATAACACGGGCGCGCACTGCCGAGGCAATCGGAGGAATTGCTCACTCCTTATCTGCGTGCGCAAACCAGGATATGAGGCCGGCCGCGTTTCCCTGAGTGAAACCCTCACCAGCACGGAAAATTTCCACCGTTGGAATTAGTTCTCACTCCCTCCCGTGCGTGGCTTTCCCAGGAAGAAATTCTCGCCCACTAACTGCACCGACCAGGAGACCGGGTAAAATGGCCGCTCTGCTTTTCTTTCTTTGTTTGGGTTTGGCGCAAGTGTTAGCTTGTATTGCCCGGGTTGCCACAGGATCAGTTTTTCCTCGGCTTGGATCTCCGTGCCACAGCCTGGTTCAGCCGTTTGTGCCGTGGCCTGGATCTATTCACCCCCTTTGCCCGCCTCAGTTTCTATATTCACAGTTACCAGAGAAAGCCGCCCTGTTTAGGTTAGTGAGGAAGGAGGAGCATTTCTTACTCCCTATTTCCTTCGGGCTTTGGTTATATATTTAGCCAATTTTTCACTCAATCATACCTTTGGGTGTATTGCGAAGCATCTGGAAGCTCCAAGTATAGGTTTTTCTGTTTCTGGTTGGAGATCTTGTTGAGTTTTGGGGGAGATTTATCGGTATCGCTTCCTACCCCGCCATTACTCTGACGTCATCCCATGCATTGTAATTTTAAAGGTCTATAGTCATGATTTTTGATGTTGAGAGTTGTAGTTATTTCTGGTACATATTCAACATATTTAACAGAAAATCTTGTTTATCTGAGACCTAGATGTAGGAAAGTTTTGAGTTAAATATATTTTTTAAACAGTCTAATTCTTTCCCTGTCCAGTTTGCTCAGTGGATAGAAGCATTGGCCTGACATACAGACATCTGGGGTTTGACCTCTGGTCAGGGCACACATGAGAAGTGACCATTTGCTTCTGTTTCCCTCCCTCTCTGCCTTCTCTCTCTCTTCCTCTCTTGCAGCCAATGGCTCTATTGGTTTGAGTGTTGGCCCCAGGTACTGAGGATAGCTCAGCTGGTCTGAGCAGCAGCCTCAAGTGCTGAGGATAGCTCAGTTGATTCAGGCATCGGCCCCAGATGGGGATTGGTGGGTGGATCCTGGTCGGAGTGCATGCTGGAGTCTGTCTCACTATCTCCCCTTCTCTCACTTAAAAAAACAACAACATTCTTACTCTTGTTCCTATTTTAATTTACTTTTTTTATATATGTGTCTTGATTTTTTAATTCTACAAAATATTTTTAAGGTAAGTTGAATCAGAATTGTATTACACTCAGAAACCACCAAATTTTCCATTATTAGTTTTCTTTGACCTTGAGTCTGTTTCAGAGTCTTTACCAAACTTTGTTTGTTAAGAATTATTTTTCACTAAACTTATATAATCTTATTAACCAATGTCACCCCCAATACATTTAATTAAAAATTTATTTCTCCTAGCTTTATTTAAGGCATAAGCAAGTTGCCAGCCAGTTTTTGTTTGTTTGTTTTTTTTAATCAGCAGATAAATTGTGTTACCATGCTGCAGTGAATTCTGGAAAAAGCAAAGTTTTAGTTACTGAGGCTTTATTGAAAGTAAATAAATGGTTTTATTAAGTTTTATTTATTTATTTATTTTTATTTTTCTGAAGCTGGAAACGGGGAGAGACAGACAGACTCCCTCATGCGCCCGACCGGGATCCACCCGACACTCCCACCAGGGGGCGATGCTCTGCCCCTCTGGGGCGTTGCTCTGCCGCGACCAGAGCCACTGTAGCGCCTGGGGCAGAGGCCAAGGAGCCATCCCCAGCGCCCGGGCCATCTTTGCTCCAATGGAGCCTTGGCTGCGGGAGGGGGAGAGAGAGAGACAGAGAGGAAGGAGGGGGGGGCGGAGAAGCAAATGGGCGCTTCTCCTATGTGCCCTGGCCGGGAATCGAACCCTGGACTTCTTCACGCCAGGCCGACGCTCTACCACTGAGCCAACCGGCCAGGGCCCTAATGCTAACTCTTTTATCATTAGTGATATTTCTATTTTTTCAAGCAGCACATGTGCCATGGTAGAAGGCGTTGAAGTGCAAACTTTGGAAGATACCATTTATTCAAATAGTTGAATATGAGTTGTAGAAATTGACCTCTCCAGTGTTTTTCAACCCTGTTTTTAGGAGTGGTAGACATCAGTTTTGTAGCTCTTTTATAGACATGCCACTTAGTTAGTGGCTGTCTCAGTACAATGGCAGTTTTTCCTCCTTCTATATGATTATGTCTTCTTGGATCAATTATCTTTGGGCCTTTATTCCATAAACTAAGCACTAAACTTAATTTCTTCACTGGAAACTAAGTTTGAGGTCAGTTTTGTATACATGTTTAGAAAAAGAGATCTGGCCTGACCAGGCGGTGGCGCAGTGGATGGAGCATCGGACTGGGATGTGGAGGACCCAGATTCAAGACTCCGAGGTCACCAGCTTGAGCGCAGGCTCGTCTGGTTTGAGCAAAGGCTCACGAGCTTGGACCCAAGGTTGCTGGCATAAGCAAGGGGTTGCTTGGTCTGCTGAAGGCACACAGTCAAGGCACATATGGGAAAACAATCAATGAACAACTAAGGTGTCGCAACGAAAAACTGATGATTGATGCTTCTCATCTCTCTCCATTCCTGTCTGTCTGTCCCTCTCTATCCCTCTCTCTGACTCGCTCTCTGTCTCTGTAAAAAAAAAAAGAAAAAAAAGAAAAAGAGATTTGTAATAGTATTTCTTTGTATGACTTACTCTCGCTGATACTAGTTTGTTACTAATGTGAATGGGAGCTGAAGAAGCTATAGTAGAACCAATAGTCTTGGTGATTGATTCAATTTCTCCTGTTTCTCCGAGTATACTATGGGAAGAAAAAGACAAAAGTCATTCTGTCCTATACAGTATTTAGGTATGGCTATTGCTACTGTTTTTTGTTTGTTTGTTTGCTTTTTAGTAACATTTAACATCAAGTTAGTGTTGGCTCTTGAGGGTATAGCAGTGAATTAGATATAATTCTTCTGCCTTCAAGATGCTCTCAGACTAGCTGAGACAGAGATAAGTGAGTCAGCAAGTAAATCATAATTCAGTTAAGTGCTTAGATAGGCCTATCCACTGAGTTCTGTAGATGTTGTTAAGGGAGGGATTCCCAGGTGTTCATCTTTTGGGGCAAGGGCCAGGTAAATCTGAATTTGTTGGTTACTTATTATTCTGGAAGTCGAGTCAACTCTCTCCCCACAAAGCCATTGTGTAACTGGATGCATGATTCATATGATGTTTACCACTGCATGTCGCATCAAAAAATGTGATGAGTACAAGTAATGTTAGCCTTTGCATTCCATTTCTTAGCTTTGTTACTCTTGACTTTTAATTCTTCTGAGAACATCAAAGAATGTCCTTACCACTGACTACTGTCAGCTAATATACAAATGAGAGGGGGAGGTTTTCTGACATATTTGCATGTTATCCCTTTTGTTTCTACATATAATATGGTGAAAAGGAAATCCAAGTGTGGAAGAGAAAGGCAGCTTTTATCTTTTATATTCCTCTAATACATTCCTGTAATATATTTAACTTGGACCCTTATTGCTAATCATGCATTACTATCTCATGAATCAAGTGTAAGGATGTATTCTTTTGACCCTGAGAATGAGAGCTATTTCTTATGGCTTATTTTTATCTTGGTGGTAGAAAATATTTTAAAATGTGAAGATTTGAGACAATAGTATTTTTAACTTTTAAAATTTTAAGTTAAATTCAAGCAAGTTAACTTAGGATAGCATGAATAGCCAAGGTAGCCTGATTTTCTGATGCCAGTTTTTCTGATATTTCCAAAATGGTTTATGTTACCACTTGGTGGTGCTCTTTTATAAGTTAGTATGTTATAAAAAAGTAAGGACAAGTCTTCACTAATTAGGGGTTATCCTTAGGATAAGTCAAGTGAACTAAATAAACTAAATGATAGATTTGTAAATAGCCTCTTTAAATATTAATTGTAGACTTTTATTTAAACTAACATATCTAATTAAAGCTTAATTATTTTTATGATGTTTTTCTTGAGTAGTCTTGATTTTTCTCTCTTGCTTTAAAAAAAATAAATGTAGACTTAAAAATTGACTACTTTCTCCCCTATTTTATAATTAATAGGTAACTTGGAAAATGAATCTAGGATTAATGAAGAAAATAAAAATCATTTGTAATTCTACCACCTAGATTTAATAATTAACATTTTGATATATATTTGCCTTCCCTTTTTATTTATTTATTTTTTTTATAAAACTGGAATAAAACAAACAGAATTTTGTCTTCTGGTGTCTTTTTCTCTTCTCATATCTTGGATATTTTTCCATGTTTTTATAATCTTTTAAATGTTTAAAATTATACCATAATATAGCTCTATCAAAATGTAACTATTTTGTTTTAAGGCTATTTCCCTGTTTTTATATTAGAAATAGTTCTTTGAATATCTATTAATCTAAATATGGACTCAGCTCTCCAGTTTTTATTGGATAAATGCTTATATATAAAACTATTCTTAAAGATCTTAATGAATATTAACAAAGTGTCCTACATTGACACTATTCTGAATTTTAGCATTTTCCAAATATGTTGGAAAGTACTTTTTAATTTTGAAGATCCTTTTTCTTGCTGTTTGCCCATATTTTGCCCTCCATGGTTTTTTAAATTGATTTTAATTTGTTGTGTTTACATAGTTACAAGTGTTCCCCCGAATATATCTCCCTTCCCCCCCCCCCGTGTTCTCCTTGGTACCCCCCTTTGCCCCTCCCCATCACCTTTCCCCCCCTTCCTTCCATGATTTACTATCTTGCCCTTTATCTCTCTGTGTTATGTGTATATACTTTCACTAATGTCTTTCCTTTCTTTGATCCCCTCCTCTGATTCCCTTTCCCTCTGACCACTTTCCCTCTGGACTCTTTAAGCCTTTCTATGCCTCTCTTCAGTTCCTCAGTTCACATTGTTCATTGGATTTCTCATGTGAGTGAGATCATATGATATTTTTCGTTCTCTGCCTGGCTTATTTAGCTTAGCATAATAGACTCCAGGTCCATCCATGTTGTTGCAAAGGGCAAGATTTTCTTTTTCACGGCTGTGTAGTATTCCATTGTGTATATGTACCAAAACTGTTTAATCCACTCCTCTACTGATGGACATTTGGGCTGTTTCCAGATCTTGGTTATTGTAAACAATGCTGCAATAAACATGGGGGTGCATTTTTTCTTTTGAATCAGTGATTTGTTATTCTTAGGATATATTCCTAGAATTGTGATAGCTGGGTCAAAAGCAGTTTGATTTTTAATTTTTTGAGGAATCTCCACATTGTTTTCCACAGAGGCTGCAATAGTCTGCATTCCCACCAGCAGTGCAGGAGGGTTCCATTTTCTCCACACCCTCACCAGCACTTGTTATGTGTTGTTTTGTTAATGAGCGCCATTCTGACAGGTGTGAGGTGGTATCTCATTGTGGTTTTAATTTGCACTTTTCTAATGATTAGTGATGTTGAACATTTTTTCATATGCCCATTGGCCATCTGTATTTCCTCTTTGGAGAAGTGTCTATTTAGTTCTTTTGCCCAACTTTTGACTGGATTGTTCACTTTCCTGGTGTTGAGTTTTACAAGTTCTTTATAGATTTTTGTTATTAACCCCTTATGAGACGTGTTGGTGAATATGTTCTCCCATTGTGTGGGTCGTCTTTTTATTTTGTTCATATTGTCTTTTGCTGTGCAAAAGCTTTTTAGTTTGATATAGTCCCATTTGATCATCCTGGCCTTTATTTCACTTGCCCGTGGAGTTAAATCAGCAAATATATTGCTGCGAGAGATGTCGGAGAGCTTACTGCCTATATTTTCTTCCAAGATGATCATGGTTTCACAACTTACATTTAAGTCTTTTATCAATTTTCAGTTTATTTTTGTGAATGGTGTAAGTTGGTGGTCTAGTTTTACTTTTTTGCATGTATTTGTCCAGTATTACCAGCACCATTTGTTAAAGAGATTATCTTTACTCCATTGTATGCTCTTACCTCCTTTGTCAAATATCAATTGTCCATAAAGGTGTGGGTTTATTTCTGGGTTCTCTGTTTTGTTCCATTGATCTGCATGCCTATTCTTATGCCAGTACCAAGCTGTTTTGAGTACAATGGCCTTGTAGTATAACTTGATATCAGGAAGTATGATACCCCCTGCTTAATATTCTTTTTCAAGATTGCTGAGGCTATTAGTGTTCTTTTTTGGTTCCATATAAATTTTTGGAATATTTGTTCTATATCTTTGAAGTATGACATTGGTATTTTAATAGCAATTGCATTGAATTTATATATTGTTTTAGGTAGTATAGACATTTTAATGATATTTATTCTTTCTATCCATGAACACAGTATATGCTTCCACTTGTTTGTATCTTCCTTGATTTCTTTTATCAATGTTTTATAATTTTCCAAGTACAGGTCTTTAACCTCCTTGGTTAAATTTACTCCTAGGTACTTTATTTTTTTGGTTGCAATAGTGAAGGAGATTGTTTCCTTAATTTGTCTTTCAGACAGTTCATTGTTGGTGTATATAAATGCCACTGATTTCTGAATATTGATTTTATGTCCTGCCACCTTGCTGAATTCGTTTATCAGGTCCAGTAGTATTTTGACTGATACTTTAGGGTTTTCTATGTACAGTATCAGGTCATCAGCAAATAATGATAGTTTTACTTCTTCTTTTCCAATTTGGATGCCTTTTATTTCTTTTTCTTGCCTGATTGCTCTAAACTAGGACTTCCAGAACTATCTTGAATAAGAGTGGTAAAAGGGGGCACCCCTGCCTTATTCCTGATCTTAAGGGGATTGCTTTTAATTTTTGCCCATTGAGTATGTTGTTGGCTGTGGCTTTGTCATTGATATCCTTTATCATGTTGAGGTATGTTCCCTGTATTCCCACTTTGCTGAGAGTTTTGAACATAAATGGCTGCTGGATTCTATCAAATGCTTTTTCTGCATCTATTGATATTATCATATGGTTTTTATTCTTCTTTTTGTTTATGTGATGAGTCACATTTATTGATTTGCAAATATTGAACCAGCCTTGCCTCTCCAGAGTAAATCCCACTTGATCATGATGTATGAGTTTTTTCATATATTGCTGGATCTGGTTTGCTAATATTTTGTTGAGAATTTTAGCATCTAAGTTCATCAGGGATATTGGCCTATAATTTTCTTTCTTTGTAGTGTCTTTGCCTCGTTTTGGAATGAGGATTATGTTTGCCTCATAAAAGGAGTTTGGAAGTTTTCCCTCTTCTTGAATTTTTGGAAATAGCTTGAGAAGGATAGGAGTTAGTTCTCCTTTGAATATTTAATAAATTCACCTGTGAAGCCATCAGGCCCAGGACTTGTTTCTTGGGAGTTTTTTGATAACTGTTTCAATCTCTTATGTTGTAATCAGTCTGTTTAGGTTTCCTGATTCTTCCAGATCGATTTTTTTTTTGTATTTTTCTGAAACTAGAAGCTGGGAGGTAGTCAGACAGACTCCTGCATGTGCCTGACCAGGATCCACTTGGAATGCCCAGCAGAGGGTGATGTTCTATCCATCTGGGGCGCCGCTTCCTTGAGGCCAGAGCCATTCTGGCACCTGAGGCGGAGGCCGTGGAGCCATCCTCAGCACCCAGGCCAACTCTGCTTCAGCCTTGTCTGTGGGAGGGGAAGAGAGAGATAGAGAGGAAGGAGAAGCAGATGGGCACTTCTCCTGTGTGTCCTGACCAAGAATTGAACCCAGGACTTCCACACACCTGGCCGATGCTCTACCTCTGAGCCAACTGGCCAGGGCCCAGATTGATTTTTGCATGATTATATTTTTCAAGGAATTTATCTATATATTTCGTCTAGGTTGTCCCATTTTCGGTATATAGTTCTTCCTATTATTTTCTTATAATCCTTTAAATTTCTGCTGTATCAGTTGTTACTTCTCCACTCTCCTTTCTAATTTTATTTATTTGAGCCCTCCTTTTTTCTTGGTGAGTCTAGTTAAAGGTTCATCAATTTTGTTTACTTTTGAAGAACCAGCTCTTGGTTTTATTGATCTTCTGTATTGTTTTTGTTTTTTTTTTGTTTTTTGCCTCTATATCATTTATTTCTTCTCTGATCTTTATTATTTCCTTCCTTCTACTTCCTCTGGGCTTTACTTGCTGTTCTTTTTCTAGTTCTTTTAGGTGCAGGGTTAAGTTGTTAATTTGAGCTTTTTCTTCTTACGGTATACCTGTAATGCTATGAACTTCCCTCTCAGGACTGCTTTTGCTGTGTCCCTTAAATATTGAGTTGTTGTATGTTCATTTTCATTTGTTTCAAGGAAGTTTTTTATTTCTTCCTTGATCTCATTGTTAATCCATTCATTATTTAATAGCATGCTATTTAGTTTCCAAGTGTTTGAATGTTTTTCAGTTTTTCTATTGTAGTTGATTTCTAGTTTTATGCTGTTGTGATCAGAGAAGGTGCTTGATATTATTTCAGTCTTCTTAAATTTATTAAGACTTGTTTTGTGTGCTAACATGTGGTCTATTCTAGAGAATGTACCGTGAGGACTTGAAAATAATGTATATTCTACTGCTTTGGAGTTAAAGGTTCTGAAGATATCTATTAAATTCTGTTGATCTAGTGCAGGGTCTCAAACTTGTGGCCTACGGGCCGCATGCGGCCCGCCGAACAATTTTGTGCGGCCCGCAGACTAATCCATGAAGTTCAAAATATTTTGGATAAAATTAAGTAAGCCTAGGGGCCTACTTGTATTTTTCATTTCTCTAGCATCCTAGCTAGATATTAGCTTAGTTAACAGCAGTTGTGATACGAACTACAGTTTCTGGTCGTTTTGTGACACTGAGTAAACTGCATGTACGATTGTGCTTGTTGTACTGATTTTTTTTTGTTTTCAACTGCAGTGAGAAAAGTGTTGCTAACAGTTGCCTTTTGTAGACCTAGTGCGGCCGCCAAACGGCTGTGATCTTGCTCTGCGGCCCACATGCTGAGTTGAGTTTGAGACCCCTGATCTAGTGTGTCATTTAAGGCCACTGTTTCTTTGTTAATTTTCTGTCTGGAGGTTCTATCCATTGATGTTAGTGGGGTATTAAAATCCCCTACTGTTTTAGTATTGATGTTGATCTCGCCCTTTTTGTCCATCAACATCTGTTTTATATATTTAGGTGCTCCTTTATAGGCGCATATATATTTATAATAGTTATATCTTCCTGTTGTAATGTTCCCTTTATCATTATGTAGTGACCTTCTTTATCTCTTACTCTAACCTTTGTTTTAAAATTTATTTTGTCAGGTATTAGTATTGCTACTCCAGCTTTTTTTTTCTTTCTGTTTGAAATATTTTTTTCCATCCCTTTACTCTCAGTCTATGAGTATTTGTTCTGAGGTGGGTCTCTTGTAGACAGCGTATATATGGGTCCTGTTTTCTTATCCATGGAGCTACTACCCTATGTCTTTAGATTGGAGCATTTAATCCACTTACATTTAAGGTTATTTATTTATTTATCTTTAAATAATTTTATTTTTTTAATGGGGCGACATCAATAAATCAGGATACATATATTCAAAGATAACAAGTCCAGGTTATCTTGTCGTTCAATTATGTTGCATACCCATCACCCAAAGTCAGATTGTCCTCTGTCACCTTCTATCTAGTTCTCTTTGTGCCCCTCCCCCTCCCCTCTTTCCCCCCTCCCCCTGTAACCACCGCACTCTTATCAATGTCTCTTAGTTTCACTTTTATGTCCCACCTACGTATGGAATAATGCAGTTTCTGTTTTTTTCTGATTTACTTATTTCACTTCGTATAATGTTATCAAGATCCCACCATTTTGCTGTAAATGATCCAATGTCATCATTTCTTATGGCTGAGTAGTATTCCATAGTGTATATGTGCCACATCTTCTTTATCCAGTCATCTATTGACGGGCTTTCTAGTTGTTTCTATGTCCTGGCCACTATAATGCTGCAATGAACATGGGGCTGCATGTGTCTTTACGTATCAATGTTTCTAGCTTTTGGGGTATATACCCAGTAGAGGGATTGCTGGGTCATAAGGTAGTTCTATTTTCAGTTTTTTGAGGAACCACCATACTTTCTTCCATAATGGTTGTACTACTTTACATTCCCACCAACAGTGTATGAGGGTTCCATTTAAGGTTATTTTTGATTTGAGGTTTTTTTATTGCCATTTTATTCTTTAAATCTATAATCCTCTTTTTCTCAATTTCTTTTTTTCTTTGCTCTTTTTACAGCAAGCCTCAACATTTTCTGCAGTACTGGTTTGGTTGTAATGAATTCCTTTAGTTTTTTTTTTGTTTTTTTTTTGTCTGGGAAGCTTTTTATTTCTCCTTCAATTTTAAACGATAATCTTTCTGGATAAAGAAGTCTTGGTTGTAGGCTCTTGTTTTGTACTACTTGCCATTTCCTTCTGGCCTCAAGTATTTCTGTTGAAAAGTTGGATGTCATCCTTATAGGGGCTCCTCTGTAGGTAATTGACTTCTTTTCTCTTATTGCTTTTTTATTTTTTCTTTATCTCTTAATTTTGTTGTTTTTATTATGATGTGTCTGGATGTAGGCCTCATTGGGTTTTTCTTTTTTTAAAATTTTTCTGAAGCTGGAAACGGGGAGGCAGTCAGACAGACTCCCGCATGCGCCCGACCGGGATCCTCCCGGCACACCCACCAGGGGGCGATGCTCTGCCCATCCGGGGTGTTGCTCTGTCACGACCAGAGCCACTCTAGCACCTGGGGCAGAGGCCAAGGAGCCATCCCCAGCACCCGGGCCATCTTTTGCTCCAATGGAGCCTTGGCTGCGGGAGGGGAAGAGAGAGACAGAGAGGAAGGAGAGGAGGAGGGGTGGAGAAGCATATGGGCGCCTCTCCTGTGTGCCCTGGCCGGGAATTGGACCCGGGACTTCCACACGATGGCCGACGCTCTACCACTGAGCCAATCAGCCAGGGCTGGGTTTTTCTTTATTGGGACTCTTTGTGTTCTTGAACTTTTGTGACTTTTTTCTTCATCAATTTAGGAAAGTTTTCAGCTATAATTTCTTTAAACAGGTTCTCTATCCCTTGCTCTTTCTCTTCTCCTTCAGGAAACCCTGTGATGCAGATGTTATTTCTCTTCATATTGTCATAGAGTTCTCTATAGTTTTCTCAGACTTTTTGAGCCTTTTTTCTTTTTGCTGCTCTGTTTCTGTGTTTTTATTTATCTTGTCCTCTAATTTGCTGATTCAATCCTCTGCTTCATCCAGCCTGCTGTTGATTCCTTCTAGTGTAATCTTCATTTCTGATATTGTAATTTGATTGATTCTTTTTTATGATTTGTGTCCTTTTTGATACTTGCAATTTCTTTATTGAGGTGCTCATTAAGTCCATCCATTGTAGCTCTGAGATCCTTAAGCATCCTAACAATCATTATTTTAAACTCTGCATCCAGTAATTTGGTTACTTCCATCTCATTCAGTTATTTTTCTGTGAATTTCTCTTGTTGACTCATATGGATTACATTTCTCTGTCTTCCCATTTTTTTCTGTGTGCGGTTTGCAAACTTGTTGCAGTTGTGGATCTGAGGTTGGTATATGGAATGCGGCCTCTCCTCCAGGGCTTTATCCCTTAGCCTCTGTTGATTGCTCAGATTTTAATTCTCCTTAATATGTTGAACTGCTTAAAAGTCTTAATTTCCCTACTGTTTGTTAGCTGAGCCCAGCAGGGAACTTCTGTGTTTAGGATGGGTGTAGTGGGCATATCTTGCTCTTTGACCCCAGTTGAATCTCTATCCAGGAATGGTGGGTGTGACCTCTGAGAACCAGAAGGTGTGGTTTGCTCAATTACTCTCTGGGGGCGGCGTGCATTCTCTATCAGAAAGGGGAGGTGTTACTCAGGTCTCCCCAGAAACCTGAGTCATTGCCCCTCCCCTTTATTTCCTTCTTTCTGAATGGCCTTTTACGCTGAGTGGAGCTGGATAGCTTTTGGGAGGTGGGTCAATTGACTTTACGCTTGGCTTGTGCTAGACAGAGGTAGTGACCCTCCCCCCAGCTATGACAGCCTCATTATTGGAGAATAACTCAGCTCAGGTATTCTTCTCCTTGTTACTGTTTGTGTCCCCATGCCTTGATCTCCCCACTCTCCTCATGCAAGACCAGTCCTATCAGCCCTCCTCACCCTTGGAGCCCCAGGTAAGTGGCAGTGAGTGATATTTTCTGTGCTGGCCCTTTAAGGATGCAACTTCTTCACCAGCCCTTTCCCACAGACAAATCCCGCTCTTATCCCCACTCAGTGCTGTCAGACTGTCTCCTCCAGTCTCTGGGTTTCTAGGCTGAGGCTTCTGTCCTGGGACTGAGGACCCTCGCCTCTCAGGGTCTCTCTCCCTGCAATGAGAAACTCTCTGGACCCTCAGCTTCCCCTTGCTGCTGGGAGCAGGGGAGCCCCCACCATGTCCCTGCACTTCCTACCAGGTTTGGTGTGGTTTCTTCTCTGCTCCTTGGTTTTCGAGTCCTGTTCTTTTAGTCCAAAGTTGGTTTTGCATGGTGATTTTCTTAAATTAATTTGTAATCCAGTGTGATCCTGTGAGGTGGCAGTTTGTATGTCTGCTTACTCTGCTGCCATTTTGGAATCTCCCCTCTATGTTTCACTATTTGTTTTTGGTAATTCTTTTGGCTGAGTAAGAAGAATTTTTTATGGTGCTGTTTTGAGCCCTCTTCATAATTCTGATGTAAATTTTCAAGAAAACACATCAGTTACAGATTTTAGATTTTAAATTGCCATTGGAAAATAAGGCCTGGATCTTGAGAGACTAAGGGCTGGCTGGAGAGCAGGATGAACTATATGAATCATCTATGCCGAAGTGATGGGGATGCTATGGAAGTGGATGAGACTACTAAGGAAAAGAGAAGATGGTGGAAACAAGTCCTTGGAGTTAGGAAACACTAAAAAAGTTGTGAGATAAAGGAAAGAGAATGAGGATGTTACAATATTTTAAAATCAAAGGAAAAAAGTTTACTGTAAGAATGTCAGATACTACATAGTAATCTTTGTGGATGAAACCAAAAAAGGTCATTTAACTTAGACAGATTTTTAAAAAGCACTTAAAAAATTAAATGTATTTGGTATACAATCGTATATTGGTTATATTAGTTTTCAGTGTTCAGATTTGACATTTTTATAACTTACAATGTGATTGCACCACTAATTCTAGTAATCATCTGTCACCCTTAAAGTTATCACAATATTATTGGCTCTATTTTCCTTCCTTTTTTCACTCATTGTTCCCATCTTCTCCTTTCTAGTAACCATCCCTTTTAGTCTCTGTTTCTAAGTTTTTTTTTGTTGTTTTTTTTACTTCACATATAAGTGAAACCATATGGTATTTGTCCCTCTGTCTTAACTTCTCTTAGCATAATACCCTCTAAATCCATCCATGTTGTTGAAAATGTCAAGATTTTGTTCTTTTTTTGTTGCTGTGTAATATTCCATTATATGTGTGTGTGTGTGTGTATGTATGTGCATGTGTATACCCCATCTTCTTTATCCACTATTATATTGATGATCACCTAGATTGCTTCTGTATCTTGACTATTGTAAATAATGTTGCAATGTACACAGGGGTGCATTTATCTTCTCAAATTAGTGTTCTTGTTTTCTTTGGATAAATAACCAGAAGTGGAGTTGTTGGGTCATATGTTATCTCTATTTTTAGTTTTTTGAGGAATCTTTATACGGTTTTCTATAAGGGCTATCCTGATGTGCAATGATGCAAAAGTACACAAGGGTTCTCTTTTTTTCACGTCCTTGTCAGCACACATTACTTGTTGATTTATTGATAATAACCATTCTGACTGGTGTGAGGTGGCATCTTGGTATCTCACTGTGGTTTTGATTTACATTCCCCTGATGATTAGTGATGTTGAACATTTTTTCATATGTCTGCTGACCATCTGTTTTGTATTGAGAAATTTTTATGTTCTCTGCCCATTTTTTTATTAGATTTTTTTTTATTACTTAGTTGTATTCTTTCCTATGTATTTTGAATATCAACCCCTTATTGCAAATACCATTTGCAAATATATTCTCCTATTCATTAGGTTGTCTTTTTATTTTATTGAAGGTTTTCTGCATTGTGCAGAAACTTTTTAGTTTGATATAGTTCTATTTGTTTATGTTTGCTTTTGTTTCCCTTGCTCAAGGGGACATATCCAAAAAGATATTACTCAAACTGATATCAAATAGTTTTTTATAAGAGTTTGATGATTTTAGGCCTTACGTTTAAGTCTTTAACCCATTTTGAGTTTATTTTGGCATATGATGTAAGAGGAAGTGATCCAGTTTCTTTCTTTTTCTTTTTCTTTTTCTTTTTGCATGTATCTATCCAGTTTTCCTAACATCATTTTTTGAAGAGACTGTTGTTACTCCAGTTTGTATTTTTGCCTCCTTTGTCATAGATTAGTTGACTGTATAAACAAAGATTTCTGGCTTTATATTTGATTCTATTGATCTATGTGCCTTGTTTTGTGCCAGTAACATTGTTTTGATTATTATAGGTTTGTAGTATAGTTTGAGGTCAGGGAATGTGATACCTCCAAATTTTTTGTTCTTTTTCAAAATTGCTTTTGTTATTTGGGGTCTTGTGGTGCCATATAAGTTTAAGATTAGTTCTAGTTCTGAGAAGAATGATATTGTATTTTGCATTGAACTGTAATTGCATTGTGTAATTACATTGTAATTTCATTTAATCCATAAATTACTTTGGTTAGTATGGACATTTTAACAATATTAATCCTTCCAATCCATGAATATGGCATACACGTTCATTTATTTGTATCTTCTTCGGTTTCTTTCTTCACTTTCTTACAGTTTTCAGAGTATAGGTCTTCCACTTCCTTGGTTGTTCAGTCCTAGGTATTTTATTATTTTTGGTGTAATTGTAATTGGGATTGCACTTTTCACTTCTCCTTATGATGTTAATTATTCACATATAGTAATGTGACAGATTTTTGAATATTAATTTTATATTCTTCTACTTTACTGACTTCTTTTACTCTGTTAATATTTTTTGTAGATTTTTTTGGTTTTCTCTGTATAGTATCATGTCATCTGTAAATAGTGATAATATTACTTTTTTCTTTCCTATGAGCAACAGAGATCTTTGAAGGCTGAGAGAATAGCCTCAGTAGAATCATGCGTGTACAGTGAGAGTATGTGTTCAGTGGGTACAATATATGTGTGCTGTGAGAGTAGTGAGTGTGTGTATGAATTGTGAGAATCATGAAAGGTTTGTATGTGTAGTGAGGACAGTAGCTTGATAATGTCCAGGGATAGAGAATAGATTATTTTTTTAAAGGTAATATAAGCTTATTTGTGACTGAAGGGAAGAAGTTTGGGAAGAAAACTGTTCTTCCTAAGAGAAATTGTAAAAGACAGGAAGGAATTAGTAAACTAGATCTTAAAGGAGATAAGAGGCAATGTGAACCAAAGTGGGAGGTAGGGAGAATTAGAGTTGTTCACTTGCGTGTGGAGGAGACTGTCCATTGTCAAAGTCAGAAGAGAAGAGGAACTTAGGTTGAAGATGTAGAAACATTTTGAGGAAGACTGGGGTATATGTAATTAGAAATTATTTGATATGTAAAAGAATGTTGAGGCTTTAGGTATTGTGATTTTTTTAATGTGCTCTTAAAATAAAAAAATAGAATATATAGTAGTTGAGTACAGAACTCTTGATTGGGTAATGAGATGAAAGATTTCAGGAGTGAAAATGTTAGGAATATCACTGAGAAATGTAATACTGAATTATTTTAAAGAAATGGAACAATAAACTTTCTATTCTTTATTAATCTGAACAATGAGAAGTGAATCATATGACCTTTTTAGATTGAAAAATTTTGAGTAAGTTGAACTAAAAAAAATGTATAAGGCTATATTCTAGGTGAAAGAAAGACAAGTAGGTCAATGGAACAAAACAGAGAATACAGAAATAGTATTTACACGTGTGTAGTAAGTCTTTGCACACAGAGGTGCAAAAGTAATTCAATGAAGGAAGGATATTCCTTTCAGCAAATGATGCTGGAGTAATTGAATATATATAAGCAAAAAAAAAAAAAAGAAAAAGAAATGAACTGCAATTTCTGCCTTGCACCATTTATAAAAATTAACTCAAATGAATCATAGACCTCAACTTGTACAAATGACATAGGAGAAAATTTTTGTGACCTTAGGTTATACAGAGATCTCATAGATAATACCACTGAAAGCATGATCCTTGAAAAAAATGAATAAATCAAGCTTAATCAAAATTTAAAATTTACATACTTTGAAATGTCTTAAGAAAATGAAAAGATAAGCCACAGACTGAAAATTTTTGTAAGATACATATATTAAAGGATTTGAGTCTAGAATATATTAATAACTTATAATTTAATAAGACAAACTGAATAGGAAATTGACAAAAGATTATCCATATCTCTTTATCAAAGAAGAGATAATATATTTCAGTAAGATTTGAAAAAGCACTCAAGGTCATTGGTCCTTAGTAAAATGTACCACTACACACCTATTAGAATAGCTAAAAAACAAAAATCAAGTGCTGGTGAGGATGTGAAGCAGCTAGGTACTCTCATTTTTGCTGGTGGGCATTGGAAAATTATTTGTCAGATTTTTATAAACTTAAACTCACATTTAACACAATTTAGCTATTTCCCAACTAGGTATTTGCCCAGAAATGCAAACATACATCTACTTAAAGACCTGTAGCAAGCCATTTAGGCTTAGTAGACTCATTTATAACAGTGTATTCAGCTGTTGGAATGGATAAACAAATTGTAATATATTTATACAATGGAGTGTTAGTCAGCAGTTAAAGTGAATAAATGCTAATTGACACAACAATATGAATGAGTCCTTAGAGGCATTAATCTGGGTGAAGAAGCCAGACAGAAAAAGCTACAGACCATTTAATTCCATTTGCATGACATCCTGGAAAAGGAATTGAAATCAGATCAGTGGTTGCCAGTGGCAAAGGGTCAAAAAACCATTTTTCTTAAAAAACAAAACTATAGAATTTCAATATTTTTAAGGATACCTGTTTAGAATTAGGAGAAAGTTAGAGGGTCAGATAGTTGGTAGTGTTGAGACAGATTTGATATAGTGGAATGAGTGGATTGCTAGATTCACTGAAAATACCTAATGTTGCTAATGACAGTTAACTTTGAATCAGTGGGTACAATACCAGGTACCATGCTGATTACTTAAGAGCATCCTCACTGTTACTTTTCATAGTAACTCTATGGTTAGACACTATGTACATCCCCATTTTAGTAGAAACTGAGGTTTGATTAGATTTAAGCAAGTCACCCACAATTATACTCCTAGAGTATGTATTCAAACTGTTGAATATTTGACACTGAAATCCATGTTCTTAATGTAAATATTGATAATAGAGTATAAGTTCCAGGCAGACAATAAATTTGATTTTGTTTCCAGTTCCACTCAACGTCAAACCTCTGGTAGTTACATGATGAATATTTCTTGCAAAATTAATAGAGATCTCAAATTTTAGAAAATATAAAAGAAAACAAATTAGAAGATGCAAAGACACCTGTGTAAAGATAATGATAGTGTTTATACTGATATTTTTCATTTAGGCATTTATCATATCAGATGACTGTATTAAATTGTTTTTGGTATGTTCAAATAAAATCTGGTTTTTAAAATTAAAAATATCTTTTTTTTTTTAGTGAGAGAGATATGAGAAACATTAGCTTTATAGTTTCATCACTTTTAGTTGTTCATTGACTGCTTCTCATATGTGCCTTGACTGGGGGGCTCAAGTTGAGCCAGTAACCCCTTGCTCAAGCCAGCTACCTCTGGGCTCAAGCCAGTGACCATGGGATCATTTATGATCCCATGCTCAACCCAACGAGCCTGCGCTCAATCTGGATGAGCCTGTGCTCAAATGGGTTACCCTAGGGTTTTGAACCTGGGACTTCAGTGTCCCAGGTCCATGGTCTGTCCACTGCGCCACTACCAGTCTGGTGATACTGGGTTATTGAAAAGTAAAAATATGTACTTTAAAGAACTGATTGACCTCTTAATTTTCCACAATAACTTGTAATTTAACTTTTTGATCTCTCTAGTATTTTGCCTTATAATAAAAAATTAAAGTGTTATTAGTGCAGAATTAAATGCTCTTATATATGTCATCATAAGGATTTAAACAGTATTGTTATGCTGAATAAAAAATTACATATAACACAATTTTAACAGTATTCAATGTGTGAATGACTTAATGAAATATTTGAATATTTTCTTTGTTTTTAGGAAAGTTATGTTCAGAAGAAAAAGGAGCTATGGGGCATCTGTATCTTTATTGCAGCAGTTGACCTAGATGAGATGCCATTTACTTTTACTGAGCTACAGGAAAACATAGAAATCAGGTAAAAAATTTTACATCAGTATCACCTCAACCATTAAAGAAAATTACATCTGGATTTTTCTCTTATTAAACATTAGGGAATTAGTGTGAAGTGTTAAAATTAAATGAAACATAAAGGACTTAGGTCAACTAATGAAGTATCATGAAGCCCTTAATGAAAGTGTATTTATGCTGTACTTTCTTAAAAATGAACCAGTTTGTGTCCTGGGGAGATGTTCATCATGTCTGTCACCATCTTTAAACTTTTGTAATTGTAGCTCTTGCTAATATGGACAGAAAAAACAAGGATTTATAAAGTAGACTTATTGTGTATTAAAATCTCTATAAAAGTAGCATGAGTTATTTTAAAAGAATTTAGTTAAGATTTCTTAAAGTTTAAGATTGTTTAATATAAATGTTACATATATTTTTGAGACTATATTCAGTTGAATATTTATGTCCCAATAATTATTTATTTTTTAGCGCACGAGAGAGAGAGAGAGAGAGAGAGAGAGAGAGAGAAAGGGAGAGAGAATTAGATACATCAACTTGTAGTTGAGTCACTTTAATTGTACATTGATTGCTTCTCATACATGCCTTGGGGCTCCAGCTGAGCCAGTGACCCCTTGCTCAAGCCAGTGACCTTCACCTCAAGCCAAAAACCGTGAGTTTATGTCTATAATCCTATGCTCAAGCTGGCAACCCCATGATCAAGCTGGTGAGCCTGGGCTTAAGCTGATGACTTCAGACTTTAGGGTTTTGAACCAGGGTCATCAGTGTCCCAGGTCGACGCTCTATTCACTGCACCACCACCTAGTCAGGCCCCCAATAATTACTTAATGCTTTGTGAGCTTATAAACCTTTTAAGAAGAGTTAACTAATTTGTTTCTAATAACTCATGAACTTTATCTTGAAAAGCCTTCTGAAACTTCCAATCATTTCATTTGCAGCATATTTATGACATGTAACAGTAAATAATTTTACCAAAAACACAATAGTGTATATTTCTTCTTGGATAAATCCCTCTAGAATGAAATATAATTGGTGTTTTATTTAAATGAGATACAGTACTTTAAATTGTTGCATTTTATGTATTTTTTTGCATGATAATACTTTTTCTTACTACTTTTATATAAAATGTGGAAGCATAGGCTTTGTGTATTCATATTTAACCTGTTGTAATGATTTTCAACAGGTGTGCTGCAAGAATTTTTAAAATAAGCAGTACCTGACTGTTTAGTCAAGGGCACTGACCTCTTTTCCCTTAGATTGTCAAAGAAAAAATAACAACAGCTGATACAATAATAGCCATCCAGTGTGAATGAATCAAAATTATACCTTTTTTTGTTAGAATGGTAAAAATATGTTTTCTGTGTGTCACAGAATTAGTTTACATGTGCCATGAGGTGAAAAAGGTTAAAAATTGCCGACTTACTGAATTTAGAATTGGTTTACCTCTTAGAATTTTCACAGTTTAACTTTATTAAATAAAATCACTAAATCAAAGTATAGGCAGTTCCTGGGTTATGTCTTAAGTTGAATTTGTATGTAACTTGGAACAGGGACAGTTACTTATTAAGCATATGTTTATCTTAACATAATATTTGTTTTTACCTTTCATGCATCTGAATACTTAAACATTTTCAAACCTATAGAATCTATCTTGTTCATAACCCCGAGACTGCGTGTAGTTTCTATGTAGCTGATAAGTAATCTAAATATATAAGTAAATAATTTATTCATTCACCAAATGTTTTACTGACTTCAGAAGATTGGAAAGAATATGGATGTTTGAGTTAAGATAAACTGGGTTTGAATCTAAGTTTTACTTTTTAATTTAATTTTCTTGGGTTTTTTTTTTTAGCAGGATTAGAGAAATGAAAAGCATTAGCTGGTAGTTGCAGAACCTTAGTTGTTCATTGGTTGCTTCTCATACATGCCTTAACTGGGGAGCTCCAGCTGAGCCAGTGACCCCTTGCTCAAGCCAGAGACCTTGGGTTTCGAGCCAGTGACCTTGCGCTCAAGCCAGCGACCACAGGATCATGTTGATCCTCTGCTGAAGTCAGCAACCTTGGGGTTTTGAACCTGGGTTGCCAGTGTCCCAGGTCAGCACTCTATTCAATGCGCCACCACCAGTCAGGCTGGGCTCGGTTGTTTTATAAGCTATATGACTTGGAGCAGATTGCTCACCCATTAGTCTCAAGTTCCTCATCTGTGAAGTGAAAATTATTAGCTACTTCAGAAAATTATGAGAATTAAATAACTTACAATGAATAAGGAAGTAAATATAGTCAAACCTGTAATGTCTTAGTCACTGATGGGGCTTGATCTCTTTTTCTTTTCTTTTTTTTTTTTTTTTGACAGAGAGAGAGTCAGAGAGAGAGGGGCAGATAGGGACAAATAGACAGGAAGGGAAAGAGATGAGAAGTATCAATTCTTCGTTGGGGCACCTTAGTTGTTGTTCATTGATTGCTTTCTCATATGTGCCTTGATGGGGGTTGCGGTGGACTCCAGCACAGCGAGTGACCCTTTGCTCAAGCCAGCAACCTTGGGCTCAAGCCAGCGACCTAGGGCTTCAAGCCAGCAACCTTTGGGCTCGAACCAGTGACCAACGACCATGGGGTCATGTTTATGATCCCACTCTCAAGCCAGTGACCCTGCACTCAAGCTGGTGAGCTTGTGCTCAAGCCCGATGACCCCATGCTCAAGCCGGTAACCTCGGGGTTTCGAACCTGGGTCCTCTGCATCCTAGTCTGATGCTCTATCCACTGCGCCACTCCCTGGTCAGGCTCTTTCTTCTGTAGCCCTCTCCCACTATGCCTGCTGTCCCCCCACCAGGAAAAAAAAGGAAAGAAAGAAAACCTAAACAACTATTAGGCACTGTGATACTGTGCTAAGTTTTAATGCTATAGAGGTGAAAAATAGTTTCTGGCCTCAAGAAACTCAATCTACTGGGGGACATGAAGAGATGATTGCAATACAGTGTCATATAGCAAGTCATAGGTTATTAAATAAATATGACAGAGAAAGGCTACTACATCTTTTATCTATAAAATAAAAGAATTTTCCTGGCAAAGCTTTTCCTAAATTTTTTTTGAGTATTCACAGAGCGACTCTGATTTATAAATTGAGCACTTCATAAATATATACTGTTCACAAAAATTGGGATATTTTATTGTTTCAAATTCATTTTGAAATATCCCTAATATTTGTGGGCAGTATAGTAATATATTTGGTATACTTTTTTGGGGGCATCTTTCAGTGTTCTGATAACTATTCAGGAGTGTTACCTGAGCCATTGCTTCTTAAATTCTGGTACTCTTGTGAAGAATTCATTATTATTATTTCCAATATGTCATAGATTGATAATTTTTTTTAAAAAGTAATATAAATCAAAATGAAAAAAGAAATAAAAAAATCATACTAGATATAGGACCAAACCTTTTATTGTACGCTTCAGCAGGTATAAAATTAGTGTCAAATTGCTATAAAATGTTTACTCTCAATTTCGGTACTTATTTAATTGTGGACTGATAACAATTCACAGATCAGTATGAAGCATTTATCTAGAATATGTAGTTAGTTACAAATCAGTGTGTTTTACTTATGGCTTTTTATGCCAGCCTGCCTGCTGCCTACCCTTCCTCTCTGTTTCCCTTCTGAGGAGGGTTACAGAAGGAATAGACAGTCATGTAAGTTAACCCTAGAAAATAAGACTTTGTAGTAACAATTCACAGTTTTGATGGTGTTACATGGATAGGTAATACCATATATCACATAAAAACTAGAGCTGAGCAAGTGGTTCTTGAGTAAATGCCATTCTAAAGTTTTCTTTTTTCCTGGATGTATCTGCACATTTGTTCTCTTCTAAGTAGTAGTCTGATCATCTATTCCATATCATTTCAACCTTCTTTTATTTGCTTTTCCATGGAACTTGTCGTGGCTGCCTTAATCTCTTCTATCTCAAAGGAGCTTTTAATAACCTTCTTTTGGGTTTTGTGCTCTTTGCTGATAGCTGAAGATTTTATTTTTTCAGTTCTTCAGATAACTGTCTGAGTGGTCCAGCCTGTTTTTTTTTGGAATGAAACCTATAACTCCTTGGTTGCTGGACAGCCTATGTATGGATTTGGTGACTGTCCTGGGGGGAAGTCCAGGATGAAAAGTCAGTCCCAACAGGAGAGGACAGTGCCCATGTGGGGGAGTGGGTAGCTTTGGAGATGGAAGGAGGTTGCATACAGGCAGACTGTGTCAATAAATTAAAGATAAATGGATCCCAGTGATAAATAAGTGACTATCAAAGAAGAGTTATAAACACGGAAAAAAAAACCCCCAAAACTCTGGATGAACCTATTGGTTTTATCTTGGAATTAGAGAAATTAATGTGAATTTATGGTTTTAAAAACCATATAGATAGGGCCCTGGCCAGTTGGCTCAGTGGTAGAACAACAGCCCCACGTGTGGAAGTCTCAGGTTCTATTCCTGATCGGGGCACACAGGAGAAATGACCATCTGCTTCTTCATCCTTCCCCCCTCTTCTACACTCGCCCTCCCTCCCTCCCTCCCTTCTTCCCTTTCTCTCTCTCTCTCCTTCCCCTCTCTCTCCTGCAACCATGGCTTGAATGGTTCAAGCAAATTGGCCCCAGGCACTGATGATGGCTCCATGGCCTGCTTCAGGCACTAAAATAGCTCAGTTGCTGAGCAACAGAGCAGTGGCCAGAGCATCACCCTATAGTGGGCTTGCTGAGTGGATCCCAGTCCAGGTACATATGGAAGTGTGTCTCTCTGCCTCCCTGCCTCTCACTTAAAAAAAAACCCCAACCATATAGATAGATATAGAAATAAATATATATGTATATGGCTCTCATACCTTTTTTATTTTCTTCATGATAAATGATGTAGACATAGGTACTTAGATATAAGAGAGTAGGTTGAAGACTAGTGGATTTTTTTTCCTTTTCAAATTCCAGGGAAATAAAAAGAAGTAATTCCTTCCAAAAGATATATTAGTGATTTGGTGTAGAACTTATAATCTATTGAATTGAAATGTTTGCCCTTTGAAAATGAAATAAAATGAATTTTTAAAATTTTGATTCACCTTTTTCTATTCTTTCCTTTGTAGTGTTTCTAAATTCTCTGACTTACTAAAAGGATTTGATACCAGTACCAAAGTTGATAATGCTATGTCAAGACTATGGAAGAAGTATGATGTGTTGCGTGTGCTCTACAGCAAATTAGAAAGGTAAAGTAAAAATTTTGTTAGGATTGCGACCCTGATTTTTTTTTTTTAATAAATTTTTATTAATGGTAATGGGATGACATTAATAAATCAGGGTACATATATTCAAAGAAAACATGTCTAGGTTATTTTGTCATTAAATTATGTTGCATACCCCTCGCCCAAAGTCAGATTGTCCTCCGCCACCCTCTATCTAGTTCTCTGTGCCCCTCCCCCTCCCCCTAACTCTCTCCCTCCCTCCCTTGCATGTCCTCCCTCCCCCCACCCTTGGTAACCACCACACTCTTGTCCATGTCTCTTAGTCTTGTTTTTATGTTCCACCAATGTATGGAATCATCTAGTTCTTGTTTTTTTCTGATTTACTTATTTCACTCCGTATAATGTTATCAAGATCCCACCATTTTGCTGTAAATGATCTGATGTCATCATTTCTTATGGCTGAGTAGTATTCCATAGTGTATATGTGCCACATCTTCTTTATCCAGTCTTC
Organism: Saccopteryx bilineata; assembly: GCF_036850765.1. Taxonomy (NCBI): domain Eukaryota; kingdom Metazoa; phylum Chordata; class Mammalia; order Chiroptera; family Emballonuridae; genus Saccopteryx; species Saccopteryx bilineata. Next base: position 105,565,920 of record NC_089495.1, read on the forward strand.
TATTGAAGGGCTTTTTGGTTGTTTCCATGTCCTGGCCACTGTGAACAGTGCTGCAATGAACATGGGGCTACATGTGTCTTTACGTATCAATGTTTCTGAGGTTTTGGGGTATATACCCAGTAGAGGGATTGCTGGGTCATAAGGTAGTTCTATTTTCAGTTTTTTGAGGAACCACCATACTTTTCTCCATAATGGTTGTACTACTTTACAGTCCCACCAACAGTGGATGAGAGTTCCCTTTTCTCCGCAGCCTCTCCAACATTTGCTATTACCCGTCTTGTTGATAATAGCTAATCTAACAGGGGTGAGGTGGTATCTCATTGTAGTTTTGATTTGCACTTCTCTAATAACTAATGAAGCTGAGCATCTTTTCATATATCTGTTGGCCATTTGTATCTCTTCCTGGGAGAAGTGTCTGTTCATGTCCTCTTCCCATTTTTTATTGGATTGTTTGTTTGTTTGTTGTTGAGTTTTATGAGTTCTTTGTAAATTTTGGATATTAGGCCCTTATCTGAGCTGTTGTTTGAAAATATCATTTCCCATTTAGTTGGCTGTCTGTTTATTTTGCTATCAGTTTCTCTTGCTGAGCAAAAACTTTTTATTCTGATGTAGTCCCATTCATTTATCTTTGCCTTCACTTCTCTTGCCATTGGAGTCAAGTTCATAAAATGTTCTTTAAAACCCAGGTCCATGATTTTAGTACCTATATCTTCTTCTATGTACTTTATTGTTTCAGGTCTTATATTTAGGTCTTTGATCCATTTTGAATTAATTTTAGTACACGGGGACAGGCTGTAGTCGAGTTTCATTCTTTTGCATGTGGCTTTCCAGTTTTCCCAACACCATTTGTTGAAGAGGCTTTCTTTTCTCCATTGTGTGTTGTTGGCCCCTTTATCAAAGATTATTTGACCATATATATATGGTTTTATTTCTGGGCTTTCTATTCTGTTCCATTGGTCTGAGTGTCTATTTTTCTGCCAATACCATGCTGATTTGATTATCGTGGCCCTATAATATAGTTTAAAGTCAGGTATTGTAATGCCCCCAGCTTCATTCTTTTTCCTTAGGATTGTTTTGGCTATTCGGGGTTTTTTATAGTTCCATATAAATCTGATGATTTTTTGTTCCATTTCTTTAAAAAATCTCATAGGAATTTTGATGGGAATTGCATTAAATTTGTATATTGCTTTGGGTAATATGGCCATTTTGATTATATTTATTCTTCCTATCCAAGAACAAGGAATATTTTTCCATCTCATTGTGTCTTTTTCTATTTCTCTTAATAATGCCTTGTAGTTTTCGTTATATAGGTCCTTTACATTCTTTGTTATGTTTATTCCTAGATATTTTATTTTTTTTGTTGCAATCGTGAAGGGGATTATTATTGAGTTCGTTTTCTAATATTTCATTGTTGGCATATAGAAAGGCTATGGACTTCTGTATGTTAATTTTGTATCCTGCGACCTTACTGTATTGGTTTATTGTTTCTAATAATCTTTTTGTGGAGTCCTTCGGGTTTTCGATGTATAGGATCATATCGTCAGCAAAAAGTGATACCTTTACTTCTTCTTTTCCGATATGGATGCCTTTTATTTCTTTGTCTTGTCTGATTGCTCTGGCCAGAACTTCTAGCACCACGTTAAATAAGAGTGGAGAGAGTGGACAACCCTGTCTTGTTCCTGATTTAAGGTAGAAAGTCCTCAGTTTTATGCCGTTTAATAGGATGTTGGCTGATGGTTTATCATCTATGGCCTTTATCATGTTGAGATATTTTCCTTCTATACCCATTTTGTTGAGATTCTTAAACATAAAATTGTGTTGTATTTTATCAAAAGCCTTTTCTGCATCTATTGATAAGATCATGTGGTTTTTGTTCTTTGTTTTGTTGATATGGTGTATTACATTAACCGTTTTACGTATGTTGAACCATCCTTGAGATTCTGGGATGAATCCCACTTGATCATGATGTATTATTTTTTTAATATGTTGTTGTATTCGGTTTGCCAGTATTTTGTTTAGTATTTTAGCATCTGTATTCATTAGAGATATTGGTCTGTAGTTTTCTTTCTTTGTGCCATCCTTGCCAGGTTTTGGTATGAGGGTTATGTTGGCCTCATAAAATGTGTTTGGAAGTATTGCTTCTTCAATTTTTTGGAAGACTTTGAGTAGAATAGGAACCAAGTCTTCTTTGAATGTTTGATAGAATTCACTAGTATAACCGTCTGGGCCTGGACTTTTATTTTTGGGGAGGTTTTTAATAGTTTTTTCTATTTCCTCCCTGCTGATTGGTCTGTTTAGGCTTTCTGCTTCTTCATGACTCAGTCTAGGAAGGTTGTATTGTTCTAGGAATTTATCCATTTCTTCTAGATTGTTGTATTTGGTGGCATATAATTTTTCATAGTATTCTACAATAATTCTTTGTATATTTATGATGTTTGTGGTGATCTCTCCTCTTTCATTTTGGATTTTATTTATTTGAGTCCTGTGCCTTTTTTCCTTGGTGAGTCTTGCCAAGGGTTTGTCAATTTTGTTGATCTTTTCAAAGAACCAGCTCCTTGTTTTATTGATTTTTTCTATAGTTTTTCTGTTCTCTATTTCATTTGTTTCTGCTCTGATTTTTATTTTCTCCTTTCTTCGGCTGGTTTTGGGTTGTCTTTGTTCTTCTTTTTCTAGTTCCTTAAGGTGTGAAGTTAAGTGGTTTACTTCGGCTCTCTCTTGTTTGTTCATATAGGCCTGAAGTGATATGAACTTTCCTCTTATTACTGCTTTTGCTGCATCCCAGAGATTCTGATATGTTGTATTTTCATTTTCATTTGTCTGTATATATCTTTTGATCTCTGCGCTTATTTCTTCTTTGACCCATTCATTTTTTAGAAGTATGTTGTTTAGTTTCCACATTTTTGTGGGTTTTTCCCCCTCTTTTTTGCAGTTGAATTCTAGTTTCAAGGTTTTATGATCAGAAAATATGCTTGGTACAATTTCAATTTTTCTAAATTTGCTGATATTGTCTTTGTGGCCCAACATATGGTCAATTCTTGAGAATGTTCCATGTACACTAGAGAAAAATGTATACTCTGTCGCTTTGGGATGAAGTGTCCTGTAGATGTCTATCATATCCAGGTGTTCTAGTATTTCGTTTAAGGCCACTATATCTTTATTGATTCTCTGTTTGGTTGACCGATCTAGAGCCGTCAGCGGTGTATTGAGGTCTCCAAGTATGATTGTATTTTTGTCAGGTTTTTTTTAGGTCAGTAAGTAGCTGTCTTATATATTTTGGTGCTCCTTGGTTTGGTGCATATATATTAAGGATTGTTATGTCTTCTTGATTCAACTTCCCCTTAATCATTATGAAATGACCATTTTTGTCTCTGAGTACTTTTTCTGTCTTGTAGTCAGCATTATTAGATATAAGTATTGCTACACCTGCTTTTTTTGGGTGTTGTTTGCTTGGAGTATTGTTTTCCAGCCTTTCACTTTGAATTTGTTTTTATCCTTATTGCTTAGATGTGTTTCTTGTAGGCAGCATATAGTTGGATTTTCTTTTTTAATCCATTCTGCTACTCTGTGTCTTTTTATTGATAAGTTTAATCCATTTACATTTAGTGTAATTATTGACACTTGTGGGTTCCCTGCTTCCATTTTATAAATTGCTTTCTGTTAGTTTTGTATCTTGTTTGATTCTTTTCTTTTGTTTTTCTATCATTTGTTTTTGTTTGTTTGTGTTCCAAACTTCTATCCTCTGTTGCTACCTTTTTTAAGTCAAGTGTTTTTGTGGTGGTTTTTTCAAGGGTGGTTACCATTAAGTAATGAAAAGGGTACCTACCATATTCATTGTAGTACCCTATCTTATGAGTATTTCTGTACTTCATCGTCCTTTGCTACTGTTAATCTCCATCCTCTCCCCCCTTTTTTTTCTTTGTTGTCACAGTTTAAGTTTGGTTTTATTGTGTTCTTGGTGGAGCTGTTACTTGTGGTGTTGTTTTCTTTTGTTCTTTGAATCTGGTTGGAAAACCCCCTTTAGTATTTCCTGGAGTGGGGGCTTTCTGCTGATAAATTCTCTCATCTTTTCTGTATTTGTGAATGTTTTTATATCTCCTTCATACTTGAAGGATAGCTTTGATGGGTATAGTATTCTTGGCTGAAAGTTCCTCTCTTTCAGGGCTTTAAATATTGGGGTCCACTCTCTTCTAGCTTGTAGAGTTTCTGCTGAGAAATCTGATGATAATCTAATAGGCCTTCCTTTATATGTTGTACTCTTTTCCCTGGCTGCCTTGAGATTTTTTTTTTGTCATTGGTTTGTGTCATCTTTATTATGATGTGCCTTGTAGTGGGTTTGTTGGGGTTAAGTAAACTCGGTGTTCTGTTTGCTTCTTGAATTTGAGGCTTTAGTTCTTTCCACAGGCTTGGGAAGCGACCCTGATTTTTTATGTCATTGTTCGTGATTAGATTTCATCTTGGAACTATTACATATTTAGTAAAATTATTAGGTATTACCCCTTAGACTTATCCCCTTTGTTGTTAGTTTCTTATTAATTCTTAGCTTTTTTATCTAATTATATGCATTCTGATTGATTGTTCCTCTAAAATTAATTGTTTTCCTATCTTTTCATATTTCCCTTTGTTTTAAGCTTAGTTTCTACTTTAGCCTTCTTTGACAGTAGACTTCTAGTCCTAAATGGAAGAATGACCTAAATTTAATCTCCTTCCTAATGGTGTTATTTGATTTAGAAAGAGAAGCCATATTGTCATTGAAAGATATATGTATCAAGTCATGATAGTATTACCCAGTAGTGGTTTAGGAGATGTTTCATTACTTACTGTTCAACTGGGAGAATGATGAAACTCAGATAAACTTGAATTAAAATTTTAATATACTTTTCATCCAAGTCCCCATTCCTACCTAGTACAACAGCCTTTAATTTGTCATAATCTTGTTGTTACTGTGTTCATTTGGGAGATAGAATATGAAAGTTAAAGTTTTAGCCAAATAAGCAATTGTAAAGGGAAAAAGAGCATGTCCTTAAATATCCAGAGATGTTTCTGTTTTTCCTTTTCTTTTTGGTTGGTATGTCAGGCAAACTTCAGCGGTGTGATGGAGAATGAGGAAAGTGGAAAGAAAGCTCAAAGATTAGCCTAGGGTTTTTTGAAAGGGTTTTTCTTGCTCTAGTTTTTTTTTTTTTTTTTTTAAATTTAATTTTTATTTTATTTATTCATTTTTAGAGGAGAGAGAGAGACAGAAAGGGAGAGAGAAGAGAGAGAGACAGAGAGAGAGAGAAGGGGGGAGGAGCTGGAAGCATCAACTCCCATATGTGCCTTGACCAGGCAAGCCCAGGGTTTCGAACCAGTGACCTCAGCATTTCCAGGTCAACGCTTTATCCACTGCGCCACCACAGGTCAGGCTCTAGTTTTTTATTGTAATATGGTAGGATTAATCATCATTTTCTTCTTTGTATTTCTTGTGTAAGGTAGAAGCTCTTTGTACAGGAAAAAAAGGAAAACATTAAAAATATTTTTAATTATTAAAAAATGAATTAAGGAATTTGCATAAGGAATGTGAATTGTAGAATATGTGGAAAACACAGAATGGCATAAATAAGAAAATTTGAATGAAATATGAATGACTCAGACCTTTTTTTTTTTAATTAAATGACAGGCAGGGAGGCAGAGACAGGCTCCCACATGCGCTCCAGCTGGGATCTACCTGGCAAGCTCCTACCAGGTGATGACACTCTGCCCAGCTGGGCCGCAGCTCTGTTACTAGGCATCTGAGCCACTTCAGCACCTGAGGCTGAGGCCATGGAGCCATCCTCAGCACCCGGGGCCAACTTTGCCTAAACTGTTTGAGCCATGGCTGTGGGAGGGGAAGAGAGAGAAAGAGATAGAGGAGGGGTAGAGAAACAGTCGTCCTGTTCTCCTGTGTGCACTGACCAGGAATCAAACCCAGGATTTCCACACACCAGGCTGATGCTCTACTACTAAGCCAGCTGGTCAGGGCAAATAACTCAGACCTTTAACCCTGGAGATAATCAGTATTTCCTTTTTTGAACATTGTTTTACATAGAGTAGATTGTATTGTATATATAATTTTTGTCTTGCCTTTTTTTTTTAACCTAACAGGGACTTTATTACTGCTTTTCTGCTCCTTAAATTTGTTTATAAACTTTATTTCATATCTTGGAGCTTATCCTAAGAATATACTAAATACAAAAATGCTTTAGGGATTTTTATCATAAAATTATTTATACCACTGAAAAATTAGAAACAGCATATATACTACTGAAATAAACAATAAAAATTTATAAATATAATCTAGTTATTAAACATTATAAATAGACTAGAAAGCCCGGCGGTCATATGAAATGACCGCTGTTCTAGGTATTATAAATTGTAATTAAAATGATTTGTGCAAAGATGTCTGCTAATTCTAACTGAATTACCCAGGGCAGGAGGCGAGGATGCCTCTTTGCTCACTGCCCCACGGGGTTTCCCCCTTCTACTTACTTAATTGCTTAAAGTAGAGTGCAATGAATGAAACCACTGGCGGTCCATTTCTTAAGAGCCACCGCTAGCTCAATAAATAAAGGTGATTTAAATAATAAAATGTTAATTCATATGTCAAAGATCTCTTTGTACAGAACATTTCTTGTGTAGATCTTTCCATCATTTTTAAGCTCGCCTTGCAGAGGACCATCAATTATTTTTAATTTTACATCCGTTCTTTCACGAACTCTTGAACAGGCAACATAAAGTTGACCGTGTGCAAATGCAGGCTCAGGTAAAAAAATGCCAACACGCTTAAGCGTTTGGCCCTGAGACTTATTGATGGTCATAGCAAAGGCAAGTTTTACAGGAAATTGTCTATGTCTCAATTGAAACGGCAACCCTGTTTGAGATGGAGCCAAATCAATTCTTGGAATGACATGTATTTCACCTTTAGAGGAGCCAAATAGCTATTATGACATTATTTTTCAATTGGAGAACCTCTAGTCTTGTACCATTGCAAAGACCCCTTCTGGTGTTAAGATTTCTTAACAGCATAATAATTGCTCCAATCTTTAACCTCAATTTGTGAGGTGGCATGCCAGAAGGCGGGACTATTTGAATGCCATGGCAACTTCACCCCATTGGCTAGTACAGTTACGCAAGCAACCAATAAGCTATCGGCAACAAACAGACAGTTAAGCCACATATAATAAAGAAGTTAAAATTTGAGGAGTAATAACATTATGGAAAAATTCTTTCAATGTTAAATAAATAAAGCAGGGTATACTCTATATAATTGTAGGAGAAAAACCTAGACACTAATGCGTTGAATGAAATGACTAGAAAGCAGTGTACCAAAATGTTGACTTGAAGCTTTGTGTAAATAAATTACATGTGTTACCTATTAAAAAATTAAGCAAAAACTCTCTAAGCCAGTATTTAAAAATATCTATTCTGTAAAGATGTACCTCAAAATCCAGTTTCAGAAGTAATCACCAGGTTATTTTTAGATAGACTTAATTCTAGGCAGAGTGATTAGTATTTGTACAAAACCAAAGCGGTAGCTTGATGTGTTTTGATATTGCTATTGGCTGACAGGTAGGAAGGAATTAGATTGAAAGTGAATTAGACTTTGCCCTGCAGGTGATGGAAAGTCATTGAATGAGTTTAAGCTAGGGAGGAACACAGTCATCTTTGGCTTATAAGGTCACTCAAGTCTTAATAAAAGGGATTAGAATTTTTATTGACTGGTTACATAAGATAATTTAGTGTTTACTGGCCTTGAAGGGTATTGGCAGGGTTTAAAATTTTTATTTGTGCTTTCTTCTGAAGTGTTTGGGAAGGTTAACTGTGATACCAAAGCCTATTTATTTCAGGATATGCTATATGTGCATATATGGTAGCATGCTGTAATGATTATGGTAACTTTTGAAAAGCTAAACAGATCTAGGTATGAATATTAAATTTTTCCTTTTCTGTGTGTGCTAGGAAAGATACTTAACTTCTCTAGACCTCAATTTCAGTCTTTAAAATATAGCTAATACTTTCCTTTTGTGGTAATTATATGAGTTAACTAAGATAATCTTACTGGTTATCTTGCCTCCTAGAACATACTGCTTTATAAACAGTTTTTAAAGCTCCTATTAGATATATTGGTGCTGTCCCATAGAAATATAATGCAACCCATGTATTTTATTTAAAAATTCTTTAATGTTTATTTTATTGGTTTTACCTCTGTTCTTTGGGCTTGATGCTCTAACCAATCAAGCTGTTTGGCCTGGGCCAAGCCATGCATTTAAAATATTCTAGTGGTTACATGACAAAAATAAAAGAAACAAGTGCAATAAATTTTAACATTTTATTTAAACCATATATCCCATAATATCTAATTTTAACATGTATCATTTACACAAGAATTTGTGCACAAAGATTCATAGCATTATTTACACTAGCCAAAAAGTGAAAACAACCCAAATGTCCATCTATTGATGAATGGATAAACAATGTGATATAAAAAAAGAACAAAATGCTGTTATGCTGTAACATGAATGGACCTTGAAAATATTAACCCAAGTAAAAGAAATTAGACACAGAAGGTCACATATTCCATTAGATGAAATGTCTAGATAGGCATATCCATAGAGACAAAGGAGATTAGTGATTGCCAGGGAATGGGAAGTGAAGGGAATGGGGAGTAACTGCTCTTACGTATGGAATTTCTTTCTGGGGTGATAGAAATATTCTGGAATTAGATAATGGTGATGATTGCCTTAAAAAGTGAATATACTGAAAACTTGAATTTATATGCTTTAAAGTGGTGAATTTTATGTGAATTATATTTCATTAAGAAAACATGAAGCCAGTATAAAAGTTATTAAGGAGATATTTTGCTTTTTTTTCTCTTACTAAGTATTTTGAATACTTCAGTGTATAATTTATGTTTATAGCACAACTTTATTTCAACCAGCCACATTTCAGAGTTTCAGTATTCATAGGTGCTTGTGACTACCATATTCGACAGTACACATTTATACTGAATGTAATTATCTTCACTGTATAGAATTTTATTCTGAGTTACATTAATTTACAAAATGATAAAAACAATTCATTTGACATGAAACATTTTTTATAATTAAAAAATTTCTTCTGGCCGGTTGGCTCAGTGGTAGAGCATTGGCCCAGTGTGTGGAAGTCCCGGGTTCGATTCCCGGCCAGGGCATACAGGAGAAGCGCCCATCTGCTTCTCCACCCTTTCCCCTCTCCTTCCTCTCTGTCTCTCTCTTCTCCTGCTGCAGCCAAGGCTCCATAGGAGCAAAGTTGGCCTGGGCTCTGAGGATGGCTCCATGGCCTCCGCCTCAGGTGCTAGAATGTCTCTGGCCCCAATGGAGCAATACCCCAGATGGGCGGAGCATCGCTCCCTGGTGGACATGCCGGGTGGATCCTGGTCAAGCACATGCAGGAGTCTGACTGCTTTTCCATTTCTAACTTCAGAGAAATACAAAAAACCCCCAACAAACCCAACTCCTTCTTGATTACTGCCTGTCTTTTTATTAAAATAGTTTTATCTATATAAATTTATTTTTTTGAGAGAGAAGGAGAAGAGAGAGAGAGAGGGAGAGGGAGAGAAGCATTAACTTCTTCCACTTAGTTGTGCCGCCATTGCTTTGCTTCTCATATGTGTCCTGACCCGGGTTCAAACTAACGACCTCAGTGTTGAGCCAGTGCCCTTGGGATCGAGCCCTGATTTGGGCTTGAACCAGTGACCTTGGGGTCAAGTCAACTCCCTTGGGACTCAGATGGTGATCTCAAGATTAGTGATTCCGGGATTGGGCTGGAGACCCTGAGCTTGAGCCAGTGACCTTGGTGCTCCAAGATGATACTGTATCCACTGCGCCACTGGCCAAGGCTCTATATAAATTTTGATATACATGTTTTTTGTGACTGGCTTCTTTCATTTAGCATGTTTTCATGGTTCATCCATGTTGTATCATGTTTCAATATTTCATTATTGTTATTATGGGATAATATACCATGTTTAACTACACCACATTTTATCCTTTCATCAGTTAATAGACATTTGAGTTAGTTGTATCATGTTTCAATATTTCATTATTGTTATTATGGGATAATATACCATGTTTAACTACACCACATTTTATCCTTTCATCATTTAATAGACATTTGAGTTATATGCCTTTTAAAGTAGTTGAGAGTACAAAGGAGAGCAGTGTATATTTATAGAGTTTGTTATATTAACTTTCTTATTTACTATTTCTTGTTCTTTTCATTTGTTCTTGTTGATTCAATATACCATCTAGTGTCATTTGTTTATTTCAATACAGTTTTGATCCCACCCACCTCCTTTGTGCTGCTGTTGTCACATACATTTCATATGTTATAGGCCCAGTAATATAGCTATATATATTGTGTTATACAGTTGCCTTTTACAACAATTAGGAAAAGAAAGGAGAAGAAATACGAAACGACACCAATTTTTTTTAGTAACATAATTACCTTTACCAGTACAGTACATTTGTTTTCCTTTTCACTGTCTTGAGTCACTTGTTTTCAGCTTAAAGAACTTTTCTTAGTATTTTTCTGTAAGAGGAGTCTACTCTCAACAAGTTCTCTGTTGTTGTTTGAAAATGCCTTTCTTTCCATTTCCCCTTTGAGATATAGTTTTGGCAGATATATGATTCTTGGTTGACTTTCTTTTTTTTCTTCCAGCACTTTGTGTATGTAATCCCATTGCCTTCTGAATGTGACTGTTTCTGATGAGAAGTTAGCTGTTAATGTTATTAGGTTCCCTTGCATGTGATGGAACATTTTTTTCTATGGCTGCTTTTAAGATTTTTCTCTTTGTTTTTCATCATTTTTACTATGGTACATCTGGACGTGGATCTCTTTGCATTCATTCAACTTGGAATTTGTTGTGTTTCTTGGATGTGTAGAATAATGTTTTTCATTAGATTTGGGAAATTTTTAGCCATTATTTCTTTAAATATTATTTCTGCTCTCCCCCTCCCACAACCCTTCCCTTTTTGTATTCCCATTACCCTTATATATTGGTATATTTTTTTGGTGTTCTGCATTTCTGTAGGTTCTTCATTTTTTTTCCTTTTTCTCTTTGTTCTTCAGATTACATAATATCTTTGAATTTATCTTCAAGTTTAGTGATTCTTTCTTTTGTCAGCTCAGATCTACTGTCAAGCTCCCCTAGTGAATCTTTCATTTTGGTTATTATACTTTCCAACTCAGATTTTCATTTGATTCTTTTAAAATAGTTTATGTCTCTTTATTGATATTCTCTGTTGGATAGGACATTGTTAACACATATTTCTTTTTTCTGTAAGTCTTGTTTCCTTTAGTTCTTGGAACATATTTGTAAAAGCTGCCTTGAAATCTTTGCTAAGTCTGACATCTGGGCTCTGTAAAGGTAGTATCTGTTGCCTACTTTTTTCCTTATGTAGAGGTCATAGTTTCATATTTATTTTTGAAAACTGACATTTTTTATAACATTTTGGCAACTCTGGATAATGATTTTACATCCTGGGACTTGTTATTGCTTTCTTGTTTGTTTAGTGACTTAGCTGTAGTAGTTCAGTGAAGTCTATTTCTCCCATAGTGTGTAGCCTCAGGTATTGCTCCTTAGTGTAGCTTTGGACATGTATAAAGTCACTCTGAGGTAACACTGTTTTTAGTTGGATTCTCTTTGACTGTCTTTCCCCCCCTCTCTCTTGTTAAGCTAACTGCTCTGTTGATATTATACCTAGCTGTTACTTTCTCCTAATTGCTGAACAGTTGCTTTATTGTTTTTGACAATGCCCTGGGTAACAAATTGCTACATAGTCTGATTCATTTAAATTTGGCTCCCTTTGTTGAAGGAGTCTTTGAATCCAATCTTGAGGCCTATTCTGACCTCAGGAGAACTTTTCTTAGCTTTCCCCCACGCCTACCCCCTTTCCTCTTGTAGATGGTATAGCATTTAAGTTGTTGCTCTCATAAAGCCACTAGCCTCGTCTTACTTTCTAATCACCAAAATCTCTGTTGTTTTCAACAGTGCTTTTAGTCTTGATTTTCCTCACACTGTTCCAGATGAAATTAATTCCCTTGGGGAGAGCTTCAGCGCTCTCTGTTCTTAAGGACTACCCCTCCCCTGGGCAATACTTCTGTGCCACTGCTTAGGAGGTCAGGGTGGAGACAGTGTTCACCTCTGCTTTAAGAGTGGGGTGCTGAGAAGAGGCTATAGTTCCTTGTCTTCTTCTCTGATTGATTGGAACCTCTGTCTTATCAGCTAACTGGGGCAAGGGAAGTCAGGGCCCTAGTATACTTTTTTTAAAATTTTTAAAATTTTTTATTGATTTTTAGGGACAGAGAGGAACGGTGGGTTGGGGGAGGAAAGAGAGACAGATTTGTTGTTGCACTTATTCATGCCATCATTGGTTGATTCTTGTGTGTCTTCTGACTGCAGATCAAACCTGTAACCTTGGCATGTTGTGATGACGCTCTAACCAACAGAGCTATCTGGCAAGGGCCAGAGCTCCAGTGTTCTTGATCTGCTCTTCCTGGATCTTTTGCCCAATGAATGGGGCTAAGGGGAGGAAGGAAGCACCCATACCTCTTAGCTTGTCTTACCAGGGATAGACCCTCTGCAACACAGAGCTTGGGGTAATGAAAAATGCTGATATCCCACCCTCCCCAGAGATATAATCCTATGCTGGGAGCAGAGGAGCCTTGTGTCTTAACTGTACCTGTCCAGGCTAGAGCTTTGTGATACTGGACTAGAAAGGAAGAGAAAGTTAGTTTTTCTTTGAATTCCACAGACTGTCATTGTTCTTACCAAGATTTAGGAGAAATGTTTCTTTTTATTTTGCTTTGTATAATATTAGAAAGATTTCCAGAACTTCAACTGTTTTGTTTTTTTCTTTTAAATTTTTACCAACTCTAGTTATTATACTGCAAACTAGACTGTGGAGACCCTTATTTCATCATTCTGGGAGTCACTGTCCTAAAGTATAGGTTTTATGGTACTTTTCATTTGTGTTATTTTTTGTGAGACTAGGCTTTTATGACTTGATCTGGGATTCTAATGAGATCAAAATTCAATTACAAATGTATTCTGAGTTACAGATGCACATATGAAGTCAAATCCTTTTGTAATTAGATATTTACATTAATGTGTGTGAAATGTCACAAATCGGAAATATCTATTTTAACTGTTTCATAATGCTATATGTTTTTGTTTTTAAAACATATACTTCCTAAGATAATAAAGCATGATGAAATTGATTTCTGAATAGTGAAAGAAATTACAAAGTAACTTTTAAAAAAATCCTTAATGTTAATATAATTATTGTTTTTTTCAGGACATGTGAACTTATATACTTGACACAACCAAGCAGTTTGTAAGTAGTTCAGAGCATGTTAATTTTCACTTTTTTTTTTTTTAAAGATTTTTCTGGAGTGATCCCAAACATGTTGATAATGTCAGGGTTAGTCTGATTGATTATGGCAAGCTGCTTCATAAAGTAAGGTTACAGATTATATACCTTCTCATGAAGAAAAATGGTATGAAATACTTGCCTTTTACTATAAGGAAGAACTAATAAAGTGGAAATAGATCCAGTGCAATGTATCATCAACTCTGGGAAAAATACAAATTCACTGACTAAATCTGTTTTTTGTAATTGATTTTAGACAGAGGAAGAAAGATAGATAGATAGAGAGAGAGAGAGAGAGAGAAGTGTTCATATCTTGTTCTACTTAGTTGTGTACTCATTGGTTGCTTCCCATATGTGTCCTGACTAGGGATCTAACCCACACGTTGGTGTTTCAGGATGACATTCTTAACTGACTGAGCTAACCAGCCAAGGCCCATTGAACAAATATTTATTGAAGGTTTATTACAGAATACTTTATTTATTACCTAAGACTCAGAACATATTTTTTATGTAAAAATAAGTATGAAAATTTATATTAAAATTTCCAAATTATTTTTTTAATGTATAATACATGTTTCAACATTATACCCATGTAAGATCTCTATAGAGTTTTTCTTTGGAAGAATGATTGGTATATAAGATTTTATGCCCTATTCAAATAGTAGCATTGAAGATTGATATAAAAGGAAATTGTTGTGCCTGACCAGGCGATGGCGCAGTGGATAGAGTGTTGGACTGGGATGTGGAGGACCCAGGTTTGAGACCGCGAGGTCACTAGCTTGAGAGTGGGCTCATCTGGTTTGAGCAAGGCTCACCAGCTTGAGCCCAAGGTCGCTGGCTTGAGCAAGGGATCACTCGGTCTGCTGTAGCCCCCTGGTTAAGGCACATATGAGAAATCAATCAATGAACAACTAAGGAGCCACAACAAAGAATTGATGTTTTTCATCTTTCTGCCTTCCTGTCTGTCTGTCTCTATCCCTCTCTCTGACTCTCTCTATCTCTGACACACACACACACACACACAAAATAAATGAAAGGAAATGTATATTTATTAATCAACTCTGTTATTTATTAATTTTATTTGTTAATTCCAACAAGTAAATGAATATGGAAAGGTTAGTAAGACAAAATTAAATTGGTAAACCAGAATCAACCTAACCTCTATTTTTTCTGCTTACTGTGTTGATTTTAATTAGAAAACAAAGAGCAGAAAAGTACTAAGTAACTGGAAACCCAGTACAGTATAGTATACTACTTCCTATACATATTTTTAGATTAGATATGACATATTCTTTTTTTCTTTTTAAGTGAGAAACAGACTCGTGCATGCACCCTGGCTGGGACCTAGCTGTCAATCCCCGGCTGGGGTGGATGCCAAATCAACAGAGCTATCCTCAGCACCTGGGGCTGATGTTTGAACCAATCAAGCCACTGGCTGCAAGAGGGGAAGAAAAAAGAAGGGGGAGAGGGAGGAGAAGAGAAGCAGATGGTTGTTTTTCATGTGTGCCTTGACTGGGGATCTAACCCAGGCCATCAGCATGCTGGACTGACACTCTATCCACTGAGCCAACCAACCATGGCCAGATATTCAATTTTTTAAAATAAAATGTTTATACTACGGGAGGAATAGAAATACCTTGGTATGAACACTAACTGAGACAAAGTAGCAAGGTCATGTGTAAACTGTGCATTTAAAGTGGACTGTATTCTGTTGTGTAATCAACTCAGGTCTGTAATTTTAAAAACGGGAAAAAATCTGGTATAGTTGGGAAAGCTATTGTAAATTTTTTTTCTTCTTCCTATTTGTTTAATAGGATATCTACTGAAATAAATTCTGTGTTGGTGCTGAAAGTTTCTTGGATCACATTTTTACTAGCTAAAGGTAAAGTCATTATGTTTGTTACATGCTAATGTGTCAGTTGTAATAACTGATAATTCTTTTGGATTAAGCTCAAAGTTTTATTGAATTTAGCATTGCATCCCAAAACCCCCACCCCATCAATCCCAATTCTTTGTATGGCTTTTTAACTGTTAGCAAGTTCTTGTAATTTTGGAACTGGAAGTAACATGGAACTATATAATTTATTTCTGTTTCTAATATCCTTTCTTCCTGTCTTTCTCTTTTTTAAAGAATAATCTTTATTCTTTAAAATTCTGATTTTCTAAAAATGATATGTACTTATTAAAAAGAATTAAAGTAATACAGCAGAATGCAAAGAAAAACAGAAAAGTAACCCAAAACCCATTCAGAAATAATAATCATTAAAATTATGGGATTACCTAAAGCAATATACAGATTTAATGCAATCCTCATCAAAGTCTCAATGACGTTTTTTAAAGAACTAGAACATAAAATTATCAGATTTTTATGGAACCATTAAGGACCTTGGATAGCCATAGCAATCCTGAGAAAGAATGAAGCTGTGGGTATCATACTACCTGACTTCAAAATTATATTACAGAGCAATGAAAATCAAAATAGGATAGTATTGGCCAAAAAAAAGAGACCAATGTGACAGAATTGAGAACCCAGAAATACATAAAAGCACAGGGGTATGGGCAAATACTTTTTGACAAAGGAGCCGAAAACATAGTGGAGAAAAGAAAGCCTGTTTTATAAATGGTGCTAGGAAAATTGGAAAGCGACATGCAAGAGGATGAAACTAGACTACAATTTGTCAGAATTTATGAAAGTTAATTTGAAATGGATCAAAAACCTAAATATAAGATCTGAAACAATAAATTACATAGAAGAAAACGTAAGTACTAAACTTATGGACATTGGTCTTAGAGAAGGTTTTATGAATTTAACCCCAAAGGCAAAGGAACTAAAGGCAAAAATAAATGAATGGGACTATATCAACCTAAAAAGCTTTTGCACAAAGAAACTGCCAACAAAACAAAAAGTCAACCAACTAAATGGGAGAAGATATTTGCAAGCAGCAGCTCCAAAAAGGGGTTAATATCCAAAATATGTAAAGAACTCATACAACTCAACACCAAGGTACCAAATAATCCAATTAAAAATGGGCAGAGGACCTGAACAGACACTTCTTTCAAGAAGACACACAGAAGGCGAATAGATATTTGAAAAGATGCTCAAATTTTGCTAGCTATTAGGAAATTGCAAGTCAATACTACAATGAGATACCACCTCACACCTGTTAGAATGGCTATTATCAAGTGCTAAGAAGTTGTGGAGAAAAAGGAACCTCATTTACTGCTGGTGGGAATGTAAACCGGTACAACCATTGTAGATAACTGTATGGAGGCTCATGAAAAATTAAGAATGGAATTACTGCCCAGGCTGGATAGCTTGGTTGGTTGAGCATTGTCCTGAGAACAGAGGTTGCCAGTTCAATCCCTGGTCAGGACACGTACAGGAACAGATTGATATTCCAATCTCTACCTCTCTCCCTCTCTCTTCCTCTCTTTAAAATCAATAAAATAAACATTAAAAAAAAAAGAGTAGAGTTACCACATGACACAGCAATCCCTTTTCTGGGTATCTACTTGAAAATTTTGAAAACATTTATTCACAAAATATATATACCCCTAAGGTGATTGCAGCATTATTCATGGTAGCTAAGATATGGAAATGACATAAGTCTCCTTTGATAGATGGTTGGATAAAGAAAATATGAAACATATATACAATGGAATACTACTTAGCTATAAGAAAAGATGAAATACTGCTATTTGCAACCACATGGATGGACGTGGAGAATATTATACTAAGCCAAATAAGTCAGTCAGAAAAATCTAAGAACCATATGATTTCACTCATATGTGGAATGTAAAACTGAAACTCAAAGACATAGACAACAGTATGGTGGTAACCAGAGGGAAGGGGGTGGAAGATTAGTAAAGGTTAAAGGGGGCCAAATATAGGGTGACAGAAGATGATTTCACTTTGGGTGGTGGGCACTCAGTGAAATGTACATATCATGTATCATGAAACTGTGCACTTGAAACATATATAATTTTCTTACATAATGTCACCCCAATAAGTTAATTAAAAAAAAGAACAGTTAATAAAAGCCAAAATTTTCAGGTTTAGTTTTTTAAAAAAATTATGGGATTGTCATTGCAGATATATTTTTGTGCATATATGCTGGTAAAAAAGGTGGAATATGAGTACATCCACAAACATTAATTTTTTAAAAATAGGATCATATTGTAGTGCTACATTTAAAATAAAATTAATTTTACACAAATTTGACAGAAAAAATAAGCAATAGAAATGGAGGAATTGCTTAGTTTAGATAAATGCTTTGTTACTTAAACTATATTATTTCTAAAATATTTCTCTAACAAAGTATTGTGAAAAAATGAAGTTAGAATCTTGATTTAAGTTTGTATTTTGATTTAAAGCAAATATATATTAATTTGCTTTGAAGGAAAAGAATGCTGGTATTCTCGTTCTTCCTGTTACCTCTTTTTTTTCTCCGCTTTCAAATTTGTTTAGTATATTGCTGTCATTAGATTCTGTTTCATAACTATGATTATTATTAAGCTCATTTAATCTTCTGTATTAAACGGATTCTAAAATTATTGTGATTCTTGTGTCATACCTTCTCCATTTTTGAGTTCTTGGCTTATTCATTTCTGAGTTCTTTGTTTTGATTCATTCTTAGCTGGCTGGTGTTTACTATGAAGGAGGTTTCTTTGGTTTGTTTTTTTAAGTGCCGTATTTGGCATCACACGCTCTGTGTTTGGCATGTTTGTGAGTTGTGGTCATAGTCTCTATACTTGGAGGACATCTTGGCTGTATATCCTATTCTTGTGTCTTGTTTTCTTCCTAAGGACATTATTTTCTGGTGTTAAACATTACTGCTGAGAAATCTGAGTCTAGTTTAATTCCTTCCTCCTCATTTACTTCCTGAAATACTTGTAGAATTTTTTTTTATTTGAGGTTTAATACCTTAATTAGGATATCTCTTGATTTTTTTTTTGTATTAGTTTTTCTTGGGAAACTGTATCCCTTTTTAAACTGAAAGTGTTCTTCCTTTCAGATAATTAACATTCCACATTTTAAAATTTAATCTATTTAATTAAGTACTTATTCTATATTTTGTTATGTTTCAAAAACATTAACTATGTTACTTTGGCTTGTTTTTGTCCTATACATTTACTATCTTCTCTCATATTTTTCTTTTAAAAATTTTTTCAGTTATAGTTGACTTCTCTCATATTATCCTAATCTTCAGTGTCTTTCTTATGTATTGATATTGACTATTTTTATCTCAATCTTTTATTCTCTTTTGAGCTAAACAATATTTGGAATTGTGTTGCTTGATCTTCAGGTTTTTCTTAGGTTGTGTAAACACCCCCTCCTTTTTTTTTTTTAAATAAAATGTGTTTTAGTGCATGGAATCATAGGACATTTTCTTTTGATAGATTATCTTCCAGATTGGGTTTTCTATATAATTTTTTTACCCCTTCTATGTTGTGATTATATTTTTCTTTTCTGTAATATGTTTGTATAATATCTGTGCTTTTCTGCTCATATAACTAGGATTTCATGTGGGCAATTCTGACCTGATGGTTCTGTTTTCCTGATGTGGTGTGAATAAATCTTATTTTACTCACTTTGCATATTATCTGTGACTTGTGTTTCCTCAAAAATCTATGAGAGCAGGGGTTTTTTCTTAATACTTGAGTCAAAGGGAGAGGGAGAAAGTAGAGAGTTTATCTGGAATAGCTTTCTGTTCTGAGAGTTTTGTTAGAATGAACTCTAAAATGGCATACTTCTAATGGCAGTTATATCCTGTTTCCAAAATGGGATTGTGTTGGGATTCAGATTGTTCCCCAATCTGGAATGTGTTTGTCAGAAAGTTAGCTATAGCATTTTACTTCCTCCATTTTTCCTTCTCTCATCATCAATTTCTACTATTTCCAAGTAAAAAGAGAAAAAAGATGATACTGTTGGAATCCGTATCTGTCAAATTTGGTATTGGTGCTAGCAGTTAACCAATATATTTTTTTCTTTTTTTTATTAGGTACTGGAAGAGAAAGATTCTTTAATTTGACTTCATTCTACTATTTTTAACTACAAGTCCTTTATATCATTCTTTACCTCTATGGTATTTCTTTTTTTTTTTTTTTTTTTTTTTTTTGTATTTTTCCGAAGCTGGAAACGGGGAGAGACAGTCAGACAGACTCCCGCATGCGCCCGACCAGGATCCACCTGGCACGCCCACCAGGGGCGACACTCTGCCCACCAGGGGGCGATGCTCTGCCCCTCCGGGGCGTCGCTCTGTTGCAACCAGAGCCACTCGAGCGCCTGGGGCAGAGGCCAAGGAGCCATCCCCAGCGCCCGGGCCATCCCTGCTCCAATGGAGCCTTGGCTGCGGGAGGGGAAGAGAGAGACAGAGAGGAAGGAGGGGTGGAGGGGTGGAGAAGCAAATGGATGCCTCTCCTATGTGCCCTGGCCGGGAATCGAACCTGGGTCCCCCACACGCCAGGCCAACGCTCTACCGCTGAGCCAACCGGCCAGGGCCTATGGTATTTCTTAATAACTTCTAAGTACTATAATTAATTTATTTACAAATTTTGTTATTTCTTAGTGGCTTTGGTTATTATAATATTTTGAAGGGGGTTTAAAATGGAAACGTGCAGATTTATAAATAAGTAGAATTAAAGATTAGCATATATCATGATTCAAAATTATTTTTGGAAGTAATAAATTCTTTTTTTTTTGTTTGTTTTTCTGAAGTGATAAGTGGGGAGGCAGAGAGACAGATTCCCGCATGTGCCGGACCGGGATCTGCCTGGCATGCCCACCGGGGGGCAATGCTCTGCGCATTTGGGCTGTTGTTCCATTGCAATGGGAGCCATTCTAGCGCCTGAGGCGGAGGCCATGGAGCCATCCTCAGCACCTGGGCCAACTTTGCTCCAGTGGAGCCTTGACTGCAGGAGGGGAAAAGAGAGAGACAGAGAGGAAGGAGAGGAGGAAGGGTGGAGAAGCAGATGGGCACTTCTCTTGTGTGCCCTGGCCGGGAACTGAACCTGGGACATTCACACACTGGTCCAATGCTCTACTACTAAGCCAACCAGCCAGGGCCTTGGAAGTAATAAATTCTATAGCTCTTACCAAAGCTGGAAATTTAAAAAAGCATTTAAATAAAATAATTTAGACATAGAAACTGAATCTTAATATCTTAAGTTTAAAGTTCTCATTGTAAACATTTTATTTATAATTTCATAAATTTATATTTTTTTATTTACATTTCTGTATATATCAAATCTGACTGAGTTTTTACAAAAAAACACACTTTAACATGCCTCTAGGAATTATTGAATAAATGAGTATATGGATACATTCATAATGACAGTTTTCCCTGACTTAAAAATTGCAATCTCTAACTTTAAACTGTGAATCTTTTTTATATTCAGGGGAAGTACTACAAATGGAAGATGACCTGGTGATCTCATTTCAGTTAATGCTATGTGTCCTTGACTATTTTATCAAACTTTCACCTCCTGCATTACTCAAAGAACCATATAGTAAGTATTTTAAATATTTTGTGCTCTTTCTACTTCATCATTCAACAGTTTTTTATTGAATGTCTGATGGGTCCAAAAAGTGGTTTTGGAGCCTAGAATATGATAATAAATAAATCAGACATGGACTCTGCCCTCAAGTAGTACAAGTTATAGAAGGAAGGATAAGATAAGGAAGCAGGTAATTAGAGTATATGGTAGAAAGTGGTCTGGGCCAAAGTGCAGCAAATATTATGGAAGTTCAGAAGAGAGAGTTTTTTTAGCTGAGGAAGAGCAAAGAAAACTATATAAAAGAGCTGACATTTGAGGTGAGTGAAAAGAGTAGTGGGATTTGAGTGTTGTGGTAAGTTGTGGGAGAACATTTCTATCTAGTAAAGAGAAAATCAACAGGCCATGTACAGATATCATTAAGACTGCATGGGTTAGAGTGGTCCATTCTACAGGAACAGATTATTTTTATCACTGGGTACTATAATGATTATGTGACTTTTTTTTGCATATGATCTATTTCAGTGGATAATTAAGATGGTAAATTTATTTAAATAAAAGTAACTATTAAAGTAACTATTACTAAAATAGATATCATTAAGCAAAGGTTAGTATCTTGCTTTTAGAATGAAATTGCTTCCTCTGGTGACATCATGAGTAGGATCAAAATTAATTATTATATTATAGAAAAATGTAAAGTTAACTAAGGCTGAATTGATTCCTTGGCTCCTAAAATGATGAAGGCATTAATAATACTAAAAATAATGTAAGACAGCTCAAAACATGAAAGTCTCAAAGTGTTGTTGAAGTGGTTGAAAAGCTGAAGCCTAATTAATCTTTGTGAACAACTTCAGGGGAAAATGAAGTCTGCAGCAGAATTTTGAAAATTTGTTGAACCTGGTTGACAGAAAAAGCACTCATTTAGCAGAAATCACATGCAAAATGGAGGGAAAAAATAGAAAATAAACTTCAAAATTTTCTGACTTTAAAAAATTTTTCTTTGTATGCCTTTTCCTCAATATTTTCAATGTTATAATGTTAATAAATTGATAGAGGATGTTACTTTAGGTTGACAGGCTCTGTTCTTTTGGATAATTTCAGTGTACATTTAATTCTCTAATCCTGTGTTCAAGAGAAATCAGGATAAGGTGTTGAATTGACTGAGTATGATACACTTCAAAATGACTTTTTATTATGGAGAATTTAAAATGAATACAAAAGTAGACAGTGGAATAATGAACTCCATGTATTTATCACCTACCTTCAACATGTAATTTATGGTCAGTCTGTAGCACCATCTACTGTCCAGTTCTACTAGCTGTATTACTTTGATGCACATTTTTGCCTATAGTTTCATCCTTATAAATTTTAGTATGTATTTCTAAAAGATAAAGTCATTTTTAAAAGCATAATGACAATACCATTATATCACACCTAAAAATCAGTTAATACTGATTCTTTAATACTACCAAATGTTTAGTAAGTGCTCATATTTTCAATTGTATAAAAATAATTTAAACAATTTTTACAGGTTGCCTAAATGAGAATCTAAATGAGATCTATATTTTGTGATTGGTTGATATGCTTTTAAGCTTTCTAAAAAAGTTCTTCATCTATTTCTTTTTTTCTTGGAAATTTATTTATTAAATAATCAGGTGGTTTGTCCTGTTGAGTTTCCCATAATTATGATTTTATTGATTGCATCCTATTGTATAGTTTAACATGTTCCTTTAGCCTCTCAATTTCTTGTAAGTTGTTGGTTGGGCCTAGAAGCAGTTAATACTTTTTATACATAGTTGTCTAGTCAATTGTAATCTCTTTAATAGCCGAATCCACATTGTTTGAATTGAAAATGCACAAAATAATCCAGAGGATTAAAAAAATCAGTTTATTGTCACTCATCTTTTAAAAACATCATAATTTTCTATGGTATATAAGATAGAAAACATTTTTCTCCTTGCAGACCGAGTAGGATAATTTAGAATTACTTTATAAATTGTCTATTTTCCTTGCCTTCATATTTGCCCTTTAAATGAAGCCTAATAATTAAAAGTAGCATAATGTGACCATTTTTGACCTTCCTACTTATAATTAAAATATTTCATTTTATACAGTGGAATTTACAATTGTTCTGATCTAATTTACCATTTTTACAGAAACAGCTGTAATACCTATTAATGGTTCACCTCGAACACCAAGGCGAGGTCAGAACAGGAGTGCACGGATAGCAAAACAACTAGAAAATGATACAAGAATTATTGAAGTTCTCTGTAAAGAATATGAATGTAATGTAGATGAGGTAATTTAACTTCATGATTTCTTTAAAATTGTTGAAGTAGCTTTAGATATAAGTTCTTTCTAACAGTATACGGGGAGTTTTCGGGTTACCACACAGGAAAAATAGAAAACAATAAACTTCAAAATTTCCTGACTTTAAAAAACAGTGATGTAACCCGAATTTTGTTTTAAGTCGAAATATACCCTAGCCTAACACAAACGGAGTGAACTTTTAACAGTCCATACTAGGGAACATCAACTCCCTCACGCCACGTTACTGTGTATTCTGCCACTTGCAACCAAACTAATTCTCCCCCGTAGTAAGTATGATGCTAATGGTATAAGCTGGAACACTCACATATCAATTTTTTTAAGTTTTCATGGGAGTGAGCGTTGTAAATTTGAAACGTCATATGTTGAGACTGTCATAACCCGAGGACTCCCTGTATACTTCTTTTATAATGAACTTGCTTTTTGTAATTAGTGCCAGCCCGTTTGCAATAGCAGAATTTTAGAAAAAAAATTAATTTTCATATTCAGTTACTTTTATTTTAAAGACAGTTGCTCTCTCACTCTGGAATCACCAAAATGTAAATCGTTAAGGCAGTATTTATTTTTTTATTCCTCTGTGATTACTTACACTCCTAATGTTTAAAAATGCCCTATAATAAGAAAGCCCCACTGTTTCTGGTTTAGTGGTAAGTGATACCAGCATTACATTTCTGTTCAGTCTTCTATAATTACTATTGTTCAGATGTTAGTGGCTGGTAGAGAATAAACATAAACACCCAGGACTAACTTATTTTGTTCATAGAATCTGGAATGTTGGAATTAGAAGGAATCTCACCAATGCATAGTATACTCTGCCTCCTTTTAGTAATGAGTAAAAAGCTTCTAGAGACTGATATAGCTAATTACTAACAGTCTGGACTTTGGGACATCTCCTAGCAGTGCTCCAGTCACTATGCCATGCTGTTTATCTCATAGATGGTTGTATTGTCCACAGTTCACTACCACCAAATAGCTGTATGAAATGTATCTTTGAAATTTCTCTGTGAGCTCTGGGGAGCAACGAGGGTATGATATCAAAAATCTAGTTTAAAAATTGTTGGAATTATTTATCAAAATATCTGAGTTTTAGTGCTGTTGCTTTTGTAAATTTCAACTATAAAAACAGATGTATCAACTTTATATATATATGTATATATTTTTATAGAATCAAATTATCTTTGCAAATAAGCTGATAAATGTAGTTGAAAAATATTTTATTTACTCTGGTCTATTGCTTAGTCAGTTTTCTAATTTCTGTTAATTCTCTGAATTTCAAAACTATTAATATTTATAAAATTTTATTTAAAAAATCAGAAATAAGTTATTTTTTCCTTTTAATTTTTACTCTGTTATAATTTAGAATTATAGGTATGCTTTTCTAAAGTATAGGTGATTAAAAGCTTTGGTGGTAATTGTCATTAATTGATACTTGGTTATTTATATAGAATTTATTGGTTATATTTATGGTTATATATTATTGGTTAGTCATATGGTTATAAAACTAGTATTTAGCTATATTTATGGTTATATAATTATTGCTTAGTCATGCCAATTGATTAACTAGAACTACCCACCTTATAAATATTCTAGTTAAGTGAGAATTAATTAGAAAATAAAACTAGTAAGTTTAACAGAAGCTTAATTCTTACAACTTATTTGTGTAAAAGAAGATAGGAACTGGCATTAAATTATTTTCACCTTAGGACATGTAGATACTCCAAAATTGTAAAAGGAAGTTAAATGAGGGAAAGTAAGTTGTTTTAAATTTTACAGCACATAACAAATGTAGAATAGCCAGGAATATAACTCCAGGTTTTCTGAGTACAGTCTAACTTTTGCATGAAATTGCATAATTTCACAAAAAAGTCTATTTTGGTTTTGAATTCAATTATTGGATATTATTTTTTTGTGTGTGTAATTATTTTGTTACAAAGCAGATTGTTTTCCTAAATTTATGCTAAAATAATTGACTTAATATTCCTTAAGCTAGGTATTAGATGATGTATGTGAAGTGGCCTAAAATATGTTTTGGGGAGAAATCAGAGGCACTTTAGGTAAAAGGAGTCTTGGCTTCAGTGTTAGGCAGATTTGGTTTAAATTCATAGGTGTGTGATTTGGGTCAAGTTGCTTAATTTTTGAAGCTGCCAGTCTTTTCATCATTTGTTAAATGTGGAATATTGAAATTGGTTTCAATGGGTTTTCTTCTTATGAATCCCATCTCCATTTTGGGGCCTGAAGTCTGACTCATGTAATTTTAAAAGTAAATAAATTAATCATTAATAAGTGTCACAGTAGATTGAGTGTAAGTCATTGATCAACATGTCAGTTAGCACTTTCATTCTAGTGTTAATAGTGGAGATTAATTTTTTAAATTTAATTGTCATGTAACTTTATCTTTTTCAGGTGAAAAATGTTTATTTCAAAAACTTTATACCTTTTATGAATTCTCTTGGAATTTTAGCTTCTAATGGACTTCCAGAGGTAATTTGAAAGACAGCTTAATAAAATGTTAATGTGTTTTCGGACTTTTAAGAGGGGGGAATAGTTGTCTAAATTTCTTAAGATCACACTTTTTTTTATATATTAGTTATCTTTTGCTCAGAAAAGGAATCTAAATAGAATTGTGGTGAACCAACTTTATATAGTAATAAAGAACACTTGAATATATACTTAAATGAATAAATAAGCAGCATTTTGTAACTTACACTAGAAATTGGAACTGAAATTTTTCAAAGATTTAAGTGTAGGCTTTTGAATTTATTTTTTAAAATTTTATTTAGAAAATTAAATTTAAAGGGGTAACATTGATCAATAAGAGTACATAGGTTTCAGGTAAATATTTCTATAACATTTGAACTGTTGATTATGTTGTGTACTCATCTCTCAAAGTCAGATCATGTTCTTTCACTGTATATTTGTCCCTCTTTATTCCCTTTCCTCCACCCCTCTCCCATTCATTAAATATTTAAATATAACTAGTGCTCACTTGGGCAGCATATATTCTAAATATAACTAAATACACAATCACAACTGACTCTAATTTGCTTTCCTGTACATCCTCATGAATAGGATCCATGATTAATGCCATTAACGTTATTGGTGTTACTGTATCACAGAACATCTCTTCTGAGTATTTTTTAAAAACTACTTAATTGAAAATAAATTCAGTTGAAATGACTGTGATTATATTGCAGAAACGTATTATGTTAGTGATGTACCATCCATCCATCTGTTTCTTTTCACATTTTGCCTCAAATGTCTTGCTCTTTCATGAGAACAGAACAAATGAGAATTTATGTGGTAAGGTAAAATATGTGGAGAAAAGGATGCTTTAGATAAATGAAGAACAAGTAGTCAGTGATAAAGCAGTGTTTTAGAAGAGCTAGTATTAGTCACCAAGACCAAAAGATGTGAAATCAGCTAAACTGTACCTGGATTGGTAGCCAGTCCTTGAATTAGGTAATTTATTCATTCAACAATTATTGATTGATTGCTTAATATGTGCCAGGCATTGTGCTAGATGTCATTGATGCAGAGATTTAACTCATAGTTGCTGTCACTAAGGTGTAGTGGGAGAGACACAGACAAAGAAACAGAACATTATAGGAGTCAACAAGAGTCTGAAAGGCCCTGGCCGGTTGGCTCAGCAGTAGAGCCTCGGCCTGGCGTGCGGGGGACCCGGGTTCGATTCCCGGCCAGGGCACATAAGAGAAGCGCCCATTTGCTTCTCCACCCCTGCCCCCCTTCCTCTCTGTCTCTCTCTTCCCCTCCCGCAGCCAAGGCTCTATTGGAGCAAAGATGGCCCGGGCGCTGGGAATGGCTCCTTGGCCTCTGTCCCAGACGCTAGAGTGGCTCTGGCCGCGGCAGAGCGACGCCCCGGAGGGGCAGAGCATCGCCCCCTGGTGGGCAGAGGGTCGCCCCTGGTGGGCGTGCCGGGTGGATCCCAGTCGGGCGCATGCGGGAGTCTGTCTGACTGTCTCTCCCCGTTTCCAGCTTCGGAAAAATACAAAAATAAATAAATAAATAAAAGAGTCTGAAAGAAGTATACACAGGGTGTTGTGATATCTTGGAGGAGGGCAACCTAATCCAAAGTGAGGCAGATAGGATTCATGGAAAATTGTTTGCAGGTACTATTGTTTCTGAGCTCGGTAAGCTTCATGAAAAATGACATTTCCAAGGGTGATAGATTCAAAGGCATGTTATTGTATGATAGTTTGGTCTGTTCGATGTTGTTAAGATTGGGTTACAGGGCAGAAGAGTGGTAAGAGGCAAAGTACTAGAGAGGCAAAAAGGGGCCAGATGTGTTACATATAAAAAAATATGCTGTTCACAACTCCAAAGAATGTTAAACATTAGTACTAAGTTTTCTTCCCCTGGAAAGGATTGCAGTTTTAATAGAAATCTAATTAAGATAAACTTAACATTTTCTTCAGTATTTTACATATAGTACTAATAGCTGTCAATCACTAAATGATTGATAATTAATGCTTAACTAAGCTAGGGCAGTAACAATTTTTAAACTTAAACATGGATGTTATACCTAAAATACTTATGCAAAGTTTACACTTAATTGGATTTCTTCTCCCACACTTTTTTAAAATCCAATTTTATTACCCTCAGGTTGGTAACAGTTTTGCTTTAAAAGTCGCAGCAGAAAGCATGCTAAATAATTATCTATTGTGTATTGTTTTTTTTTTTTTTTTTTTTTTTTTTTTACAGAGGCAGAGATAGACAGGGACAGACAGACAGGAACAGAGAGAGAGATGAGAAGCATCAATCATCAGTTTCTTGTTGCGTGTTGCGACTTCTTAGTTGTTCATTGATTGCTTTCTCACATGTGCCTTGACTGTGGGCCTTCAGCAGACCGAGTAACCCCCTGCTGGAGCCAGCGACCTTGGGTCCAAGCTGGTGAGCTCTTTGCTCAAGCCAGATGAGCCTGCGCTCAAGCTGGCGACCTCGGGGTCTCGAACCTGGGTCCTTCCGCATCCCAGTCCGACGCTCTATCCACTGTGCCACCACCTGGTCAGGCTGTGTGTTGGTTTTTAAATTATGATTTGAAAGGATGAAGCAAAACTGACATAAGAGTTGCAGATTTTAGCCATTGAAAAAGTGTCTAAAATTTGGAATAAATTATGTAGGTGTGTTAATTAGGTGATTGAGCTAATGCTCTTGCCTAAGATACTTACCTGAAAGAATTGAAGTGAACTAAAAGATTTTAAAAAAAATCTAGAGCTGCACTAGAGTGGCTCTGGTTGCAACAGAGCGATGCCCCGGAGGAGCAGAGCATCGCCCCCTGGTGGGCAGAGCGTTGCCCCTGGTGGGTGTGCCGGGTGGATCCCAGTCGGGCGCATGCGGGAGTCTGTCTGACTGTCTCTCCCCGTTTCCAGCTTCAGAAAAATACAAAAAAAAAAAAAAAAAATTAAAGTGAAAAATGTATGAGATGTTTAGAGGATCTTAGCAGTTAAGAGGTTATAATAATACCTATTTTTATCTTACAGTTTCATCTCAGTACTGATTTGTGACATTGATGAATCTTGTCTACATAACATTCTAATTATTAGGGTGCATGCATAAAATAGGTTTAAAATTAGAGTTGAAAATTTGCAATTTTCTTTACTTTGCTTGCACATACACCTTATTTATACTGCATATCAACTCACTGTGTTGTAAAATTAAGTGTATATATACAAATATTCTTTAATTAAATCATACTTCTGTGTACTGAGAGATGTAATGATGTGAAAGGATAATCATTTTTTTTTTCTTTTGAGGTGGAAAGTCTCTCTAAACAGTATGAAGAAATTTACCTTAAAAACAAAGATCTAGATGCAAGATTATTTCTGGATCATGATAAAACTCTTCAGGCTGAGCCTATGGACAGGTATTGTACATGGTATATTTTTGTTGATATGCTTTTGCTATAGATCAGTTTTGATAGAGAAAGTTAAATAGGTTTTTATTTAACTCAGTGACCCTTAAATATCATTAATAATAATTACTTCAGATGTATTTATACAAAGTTAATAAGATAAACAATATTCTATGTATATAATTTACTAACAAAGAGATTTTTTATGATGTAGTGCCTTTACATAGATTGTAAATCTATTCTTTTTATTAGAACAAAAGGAAAAACATTTGTATTATCTATGTCAGTGATCCCCAACCCCCCGGGGCTGCAGACCGTTACTGGTCCATGGGCCATTTGGTACCGGTCCACAGAGAAAGAATAAATAACTTACATTATTTTCATTTTATTTATATTTAAGTCTGTTTTCATTTTATTTATATTTAAGTCTGAATGATGTTTTATTTTTTAAAAATGACCAGATTCCCCTCTGTTACATCCATCTAAGACTTACTCTTGATGATTGTCTCGGTCATGTGATACATTTATCCGTCCCACCCTAAAGGCCAGTCCATGAAAATATTTTCTGACATTAAACCAGTCCGTGGCCCAAAAAAGGTTGGGGACCACCTATCTATGTGAACACTAGTTTGCATCCTAGTATTCACAGGCTTGATTTTTAATTTTTAAAGTAATTTCTTACCAAGTCAAGGCTTTCTTCCATTGTAAAATACAAGCATTTACTGTAGAGTCACATGTATACATTGTACATATACATGTGTATGGATCAGAGTACCATGTAGTAAAGTTATAGAAGAATGCTGGCTACTTGATTCTCAGATCAACTTACAGGGTTAAATATTTTTTCATAGAAGTAGGATAGGATGACTATGAATACATAAAAAAGCAATCAAACCTAAATTAGAAAAGTGAAAAAGTGATGATATGAACAGCCATGTGAATATGGTTCTTTTTATTTTTTAAATTAAAAAAAGTTAACCCACTCCCCTCCATTCCCTCTGGTGACTACCAATCTGTTTTAAGAGTTTGGATTTTTTTGATAGTACATATAAGAAAGAACATGCCATATTTGCTTTTCTCTTTCTGACTTCATTTATTATAATGCTTTCAATGTTCAAGTGACAAGATTTAATTCTTTAATGGCTGAATAATACTCCATTGCAATATTTATGTTTCACTTTTTTTTAAAATCATGTATCTATAAATGGACACATAGTTTTCCATATCTTAGCTGTTGTAAATAATGCTGCAGTGAACATAGGGGTGCAGTTACCTTTTCAAATTAGTGTTTATATTTTTGTTTTTTGAATAAATACCCAGAAGTAGAATTGCTGGATCATGTGGTAGCTCAGTTTTTCATTTTTTTGAGGAATTTCCATACAGCTTTTCATAGTGGCTGCATCGATCTACTTCCCACCAACTCTGCTCAAATGTTCTTTCTCTTTTTTTCACATCCTCACCAACACTGGTTATTTCTAATCTTTTTGATAATAGTCATTCTGGCATGAGATGATATCTCATTGTGGTTTTGATTTGCCTTCCCCTGAAGGCTAATGATTTAATGTACCTGTTGGTCATCTGTGTATCCTTTTTGGAAAAAATGTCCATTCAGTTCTGCTTATTTTTAAATTTGATTGTTTTTGTTGTTGTATTCTTTGTATATTTTGAGTATTAACTTCTTAAGAGGTATGATTTGCAAATATTTTTTCTTATTGAGTAGGTTGTTTTTTTAAAATTTTGTTGATTTTTTTTTGCTGTGCAGAAGACTTAGTTTGATGTACTCTTGCTGTTTTATTTTTGCTTTTGGTGTCAGACTAAAAATATCTTTAACATCAGTGTCAAAGAGCTTATTACCACCTTGTTTTTTTCAAGGAGTTTTATGGTTTCAGTTTCTACATTCAAGTCTTTAATTCATTTTGAGTTAATTTTTGTGTCTGATGTAAGATAGTGGTCAAGTTTTATTCATTTGTATGTGGCTATCCAGTTTTCGCATCACCACTTATTGAAGAAACTGTTTGCCTTGTTCAAAATTCTTGGTTTCTCGTCATAAATTAATTGATGATATATGTATGGGTTTATTTCTTGGATCTCTAGTCTGTTGCATTGATATGCGTGTCTATTTTTTTGCTAATTTTGTACTATTTTGACTACTAGAGGTTTTTATTTTTTAGGAATTATTTATTTTTATTTCTCTATTTACAAATTAAATTTAACAGGATGACCTTAGTCTATAGGAACATATAGGTTCCAGGTAAACATCTGTATAGCATTTTTTGAACTGATCTTTGTGCTATGTTACTATAGCTTTTTTTTTTTTTTTTTTTACAGAGACAGAGAGAGGGATAGATAGGGACAGACACACATGAATGGAGAGAGATGAGAAGCATCAATTATCAGTTTTTTTTGTTGCGACACCTTAGTTGTTCATTGATTGCTTTCTCATACATGCCTTGACCGTGGGCCTTCAGCAGACCAAGTAACCCCTTGCTCGAGCTAGTGACCCTAGGTCCAAGCTGGTGAGCTTTGCTCAAACCAGATGAGCCCATGCTCAAGCTGGTGACCTCAGAATCTCGAACCTGTGTCCTCTGCATCCTAGTCCAACGCTCTATCCACTGCGCCACCACCTGGTCAGGAACTATTTATTTATTTTTGTGATTCCATTCAAATTTTAGGGTTGTCGGCCCTGGCTGGTTGGCTCAGTGGTAGAGCGTTGGCCTGGCGTGCGGGAGTCCCGGGTTTGATTCCCGGCCAGGGCATTACAGGAGAAGCGCCCATCTGCTTCTCCACCCCTCCCCTTCTCCTTCCTCTCTGTCTCTCTCTTCCCCTCCCGCAGCCAAGGCTCCATTGGAGCAAAGTTGGCCCGGGCACTGAGGAAGGCTCTGTGGCCTCTGCCTCAGGCACTAGAATGGCTGTGGTTGCAGCAGAGCGATGCCCCAGATGGGCAGAGCATTGCCTCCTGGTGGGCATGCTGGGTGGATCCCGGTCGGGAGCCTGTCTGACTGCCTCCCCGTTTCCAACTTCAGAAAAATACAAAAAAAAAAAAAAATTTTAGGATTGTCTGTTCTATTTTTATGGAAAATGCCATTGGAATTTTGATTGGGATTACCTTGAATATGTAGATTGCTGTGGGTAGTCTGGATATTTTAACAATATTAATTCTTTCATTCATGAGCATTGAATATCTTTCATTTAATTGTGTCTTGATTTTTTTTTTATCAGTGTCTTTTACTTTTCAGTGTACAGGACTTTCACTTCCATGGTTAAACTTATTTCTAGGTATTTTATTCTTTTTGATGCAATTATAAATAGAACCTTTTCTTAATTTCTCTTTATTATAGTTTGTAATTAGTGTAAAAAACACAAATGACTTTTGCATATTGATTTTGTATCCCGCAACTTGAAAACTTTATTAGTTCTAACAGTTTTTTGATGGAGTGTTTAGGGTTTCCTATATATAATACCATTCTATCTGCAAACAGTTTATCTTTTTTCTCTCCAATCTGGATGCCTTTTTATCGTTTTATTGCCTAATTGCTCTGGCTAGAACTTTCAGTACTATGTTGAATAAAAGTGGCAAGAGTGGTCATCCTGGATTTGTTTTTGATCTTAGGAAAAGCTTTCATCATTGAGTATGATGCTGGCTGTGTTCTTGTCATGATTGGCCTTTATTATGTTGAGGTACTTTTCCTCTGTGCCTGCTCTGTTGAGAGTTATTATCATAAATGAATGTTGAGTTTTGTCAAATGCTTTTTCTGCATTTGTTGAGATGATTATATTATCTTTATCTTTTATTTTGTTAATGTGTAGGTTAATGTGTGGTGTAACACATTGACTGATTTGTATATGTTGATACTTTCCTGCATCCCTGGAATAAGTCCATCTTGATCCTGTCTTGATCATGTGTATGATTCTTTCAAGGTGTATAATTGAATTTGGTTTGATAATATTTTATTGAGAATTTTTACATTTGTTGTTCATCAGGAATATTAGCCTATAACTTTTTTTGTGTGTGAGTCATCTTAGTCTGGTTTTGGTAGTAGGGTAATGCTGGCTTCAAAAAATAGATTGGGAATAGTTCACTCCTCTTTTGTTTTTGAGGGGGGGAAGAGTTTGAGAAGGATTGGTATTTTTTTTTGATTGTTTGCTAGATTTACCACTGAAGTTGTCTGATCCTGAACTTGCCTCTGTTTGGACATTTTTAATTACTGATTTAATTTCCTTACTTGTAGATCTATCCAGATTTTCTATTTCATTATGATTAAGTTTGGGAAGATTTTATGTTTCTAGAGATTATCTATTCTTCTAAGTTGTCCACTTATGGTATATAATTTTTTTTTTTAAATAATTTTATTTTTTTAATGGGGTGACATCAATAAATCAGGATACATATATTCAAAGATAACAAGACCAGGGTATCTTGTCGTTCAATTATGATGCATACCCATCACCCAAAGTCAGATTGTCCTCTGACACCTTCTATCTTGTTTTCTTTGTGCCCCTCCCCCTCCCCCTTTCCCTCTCCCATTCCCCCCTCCCCCCCGTAACCACCACACTCTTATCAATGTCTCTTAGTTTCACTTTTATGTCCCACCTACGTATGGAATAATGCAGTTCCTGGTTTTTTCTGATTTACTTATTTCGCTTCGTATCATGTTATCTAGATCCCACCATTTTGCTGTAAATGTTCCGATGTCATCATTTCTTATGGCTGAGTAGTATTCCATAGTGTATATGTGCCACATCTTCTTTATCCAGTCATCTATTGACGGGCTTTTTGGTTGTTTCCATGTCCTGGCCACTGTGAACAATGCTGCAATAAACATGGGGCTGCATGTGTCTTTACGTATCAATGTTTCTGAGTTTTTGGGGTATATACCCAGTAGAGGGATTGCTGGGTCATAAGGTAGTTCTATTTTCAGTTTTTTGAGGAACCACCATACTTTCTTCCATAATGGTTGTACTACTTTACATTCCCACCAACAGTGTATGAGGGTTCCTTTTTCTCCACAGCCTCTCCAACACTTGCTATTACCTGTCTTGCTAATAATAGCTAATCGAACAGGTGTGAGGTGGTATCTCATTGCTGTTTTGATTTGCATTTCTCTAATAGCTAAAGAAGATGAGCATCTTTTCATATATCTGTTGGCCATTTGTATTTCTTCCTGGGAGAAGTGTCTGTTCATATCCTCTTCCCATTTTTTTATGGGATTGTTTGTTTGTTTGTTGTTGAGTTTTATGAGTTCTTTGTATATTTTGGATATTAGGCCCTTATCTGAGCTGTTGTTTGAAAATATCATTTCCCATTTAGTTGGCTTTCTGTTTATTTTGTTATCAGTTTCTCTTGCTGAGCAAAAACTTCTTAGTCTGATGTAGTCCCATTCATTAATTTTTGCCTTCACTTCTCTTGCCATTGGAGTCAAATTCATAAAATGCTCTTTAAAACCCAGGTCCATGAGTTGAGTACCTATGTCTTCTTCTATGTACTTAATTGTTTCAGGTCTTATGTTTAGATCTTTGATCCATTTTGAGTTAATTTTAGTACAGGGGGACAAACTGTAGTCCAGTTTCATTCTTTTGCATGTGGCTTTCCAGTTTTCCCAGCACCATTTATTGAAGAAGCTTTCTTTTCTCCATTGTGTGTTGTTGGCCCCTTTATCAAAAATTATTTGACTATATATATGTGGTTTTATTTCTGGACTTTCTATTCTGTTCCATTGGTCTGAGTGTCTATTTTTCTGCCAATACCATGCTGTTTTGATTGTCGTGGCCCTATAATAGAGTTTGAAGTCAGGTATTGTAATGCCCCCAGCTTCATTCTTTTTCTTTACGATTGCTTTGGCTATTCGGGGTTTTTTATAGTTCCATATAAATCTGATGATTTTTTGCTCTATTTCTTTAAAAAACGTCATTGGAAGTTTGATGGGAATTGCATTGAATTTGTATATTGCTTTGGGTAATATAGCCATCTTGATTATATTTATTCTTCCTAGCCAAGAACAAGGTATATTCTTCCATCTCATTATATCTTTTTCAATTTCCCTTAACAATGGTTTATAGTTTTCATTATATAAGTCCTTTACATTCTTTGTTATGTTTATTCCTAAGTACTTTATTTTTTTTGTTGCAATCGTGAAGGGGATTATTCTTTTGAGTTCCTTCTCAGTTGTTTCATTGTTGGCATATAGAAAGGCTATTGACTTCTGAATGTTAATTTTGTATCCTGCGACCTTACTGTATTGGCTTATTGTTTCTAGTAGTCTTTTTGTGGATTCTTTGGGGTTTTCGATGTATAGGATCATATCATCTGCAAAAAGTGATACCTTTACTTCTTCTTTTCCGATATAGATGCCTTTTATTTCTTTGTCTTGTCTGATTGCTGTGGCGAGAACCTCTAGTACCACATTAAATAAGAGTGGAGAGAGTGGACAACCCTGTCTTGTTCCTGATTTAAGGGGGAAAGCCTTCAGTTTAGTGCTATTTAATATGATGTTAGCTGATGGTTTATCATATATGGCCTTTATCATGTTGAGATATTTTCCTTCTATACCCATTTTGTTGAGAGTCTTAAACATAAAATTGTGTTGTATTTTATCGAAAGCCTTTTCTGCATCTATTGATAAGATCATGTGGTTTTTGTTCTTTGTTTTGTTGATATGGTGTATTACGTTAACCTTTTTACGTATGTTGAACCATCCTTGAGATTCTGGGATGAATCCCACTTGATCATGATGTATTATTTTTTTAATATGTTGTTGTATTCGATTTGCTAGTATTTTCTTTAGTATTTTAGCATCTGTATTCATTAGAGATATTGGTCTGTAGTTTTCTTTTTTTGTGCCATCCTTGCCTGGTTTTGGTATGAGGGTTATGTTGGCCTCATAAAATGTGTTTGGAAGTATTGCTGCTTCTTCTTCAATTTTTTGGAAGACTTTGAGTAGAATAGGAACCAAGTCTTCTTTGAATGTTTGATAAAATTCGCTGGTATAGCCGTCAGGGCCTGGACTTTTATTTTTGGGGAGGTTTTTAATGGTTTTTT
Source organism: Saccopteryx bilineata (assembly GCF_036850765.1). Taxonomy (NCBI): domain Eukaryota; kingdom Metazoa; phylum Chordata; class Mammalia; order Chiroptera; family Emballonuridae; genus Saccopteryx; species Saccopteryx bilineata. The sequence goes on from NC_089495.1 coordinate 105,602,071, forward strand.
TCTATTTCTTCTCTACTGATAGGTCTGTTTAGGCTTTCTGCTTCTTCTTGACTCAGTCTAGGAAGGTTGTATTGTTCTAGGAATTTATCCATTTCTTCTAGGTTGTTGAATTTAGTGGCATAAAGTTTTTCATAGTATTCTACAATAATTCTTTGTATATCTACGGTGTCCGTGGTGATTTCTCCTCTTTCATTTTGGATTTTGTTTATATGAGTTCTTTCTCTTTTTTCCTTGGTAAGTCTTGCCAAGGGTTTGTCAATTTTATTGATCTTTTCAAAGAACCAGCTCCTTGTTCTATTAATTTTTTCTATAGTTTTTCTGTTCTCTAATTCATTTATTTTTGCTCTGATTTTTATTATCTCCTTTCTTCGGCTGGTTTTGGGTTGTCTTTGTTCTTCTTTTTCTAGTTCCTTAAGGTGGGAAGTTAAGTGGTTCACTTGGGCTCTCTCTTGTTTGTTCATATATACCTGAAGTGATATGAACTTCCCTCTTATCACTGCTTTTGCTGCATCCCATAGATTCTGATATGTCGTATTGTCATTTTCATTAGTCTGTATAAATCTTTTGATCTCTGCACTTATTTCTTCTTTGACCCATTCATTTTTTAAAAGTATGTTGTTTAGTTTCCACATTTTTGTGGGATTTTTTTCCTCTTTTTTGCAGTTGAATTCTAGTTTCAAGGCTTTATGATCAGAAAATATGCTTGGTACAACTTCAATTTTTCTGAATTTGCTGATGTTGTTTTTGTGGCCCAACATATGGTCAATTCTTGAGAATGATCCATGTACACTGGAGAAAAATGTATACTCAGTCACTTTGGGATGAAATGTCCTGTAGATGTCTATCATATCCAGGTGCTCTAGTGTTTTGTTTAAGGCCACTATGTCTTTGTTGATTCTCTGTTTGGATGACCGTTCTAGAGCCGTCAGCGGTGTATTGAGGTCTCCAAGTATGATTGTGTTTTTGTCAGTTTTTGTTTTAAGATCAATAAGTAGCTGTCTTATATATTTTGGTGCTCCTTGGTTTGGTGCATATATATTAAGAATTGTTATGTCTTCTTGATTCAGTGTCCCCTTAGCCATTATGAAATGGCCATTTTTATCTCTGAGTACTTTTCCTGTCTTGTAGTCAGCATTATCCGATATGAGTATTGCTACACCTGCTTTTTTTTGGATATTTGCTTGGAGTATTGTTTTCTAGCCTTTCACTTTGAATTTGTTTTTATCCTTGTTCCTTAAATGAGTTTCCTGTAGGCAGCATATAGTTGGATTTTCTTTTTTAATCCATTCTGCTACTCTGTGCCTTTTTATTGGTGAGTTTAATCCGTTTACATTTAGTGTAATTATTGATACTTGTGAGTTCCCTATTGCCATTTTATATCTTGCTTTCTGTTAGTTTTGTGTCTTGTTTGATCCTTCTCTTTCGTTTTTCTATCTTTTGTTTTTATTTGGTTGTATTCCATACATCTTTCCTCTGTTGCTATCTTTTTTATCTCATGTGCTTCTGTGGTGGTTTTTTCAATGGTGGTTACCTTTGAGTAATGAAAAGGGTCCCTACCCTGTTCATTGTAGCGAACTATTTTGTGAGTACTTTTTCACTCCATCGTCCTTTGCTACTGTTAATCTCCATCTTCTCCCCCTCTTTCTTTTTGTTGTTGTCACAGTTTAAATTTGGTTTTATTGTGTTCTTCTTGGAGCTTTTACTTGTGGCTCTGTTTTTTTTTTGTTCTTTGTATCTGATTGGAGAACCCCCTTTAGTAATTCCTGGAGTGGGGGTTTTCTGATGATAAATTCCCTCATCTTTTCTGTATCTGTGAATGTTTTTATTTCTCCTTCATATTTGAAGGATAGCTTTGATGGGTATAGTATTCGTGGCTGAAAGTTTCTCTCTTTCAGGACTTTAAATATTGGGGTCCACTCTCTTCTAGCTTGTAGAGTTTCTGCTGAGAAATCTGATGATAATCTAATGGGCCTTCCTTTATATGTTGTATTCTTCTTTTCCCTGGCTGCCTTGAGAATTTTTTCTTTGCTGTTGGTTTGTGTCAATTTCATTATGATATGCCTTGGAGTAGGTTTGTTGGGGTTAAGAAAACTCGGTGTTCTGTTTGCTTCTTGAATTTGAGGCTTTAGTTCTTTCCACAGGCTTGGGAAGTTCTCATCTATTATTTGTTTGAGTATGTTCTCCATTCCATTTTCTCTCTCTTCTCCCTCTGATATACCTATTATTCTTATGTTATTCTTTTTGATGGAGTCAGATAATTCTTGTAGGGCTATCTCATTTTTTTTAATTTTTGAGTCTCTTTCTTCTTCTCTCTGTTGTGCCTCAAGTTGCTTGTCTTCTATTTCACTAATCCTCTCTTCTATCTGACCTGTTCTATTAGCTAAGCTTGTTACTTCGTTTTTCAGCTCGTGAATTGAGTTTTTCATCTCTGTTTGATTTGTTTTTATAGTTTCAATTTCTTTGGACATATATTCTTTGTGTTCATTGAGTTGTTTTCTGAGCTCCCTAAATTGCCTTTCTGTGTTTTCTTGTATATCTCGGAGGATTTTTAGTATTTCTATCTTGAATTCTCTGTCATTTAGCTCCAAGGTTTCCAATATATTAAATTTTTTCTCCATAGATTTTTCCTCATCTAGCTGTGTTACCTCTCTTTCTTTTGTATCCATGATATTCGATTTTCTCTTCCTTAATGGCATCTGAGGGTGGTTTTGTTGATAGTATTAATGAGATTTAATGAAGAATAAAAAGTTAAAAAAAATAAAAAATCAAAGAGTTGTTTTTTTAAAAGAAAATTAATAATGAAATAAAGAAAAATAAAATAATAATTTTTGAAAAAAGGAAATTATTCCCCCCCTCCTTTTTTCCTCTCCTCTCCCCTTTTTCTTGAGAAAATCTTGTGGTGAACTGTGAATTATAACAAACAATGCCTGTGATGGAGGTCCTGAATTGGGGAAAAGTAATAAAGGGGCAAAAAAAAAAAAAAAAGAAAAAAAAAGGAAAAAAAAAAAGGGGGGGGCGGTATGGACCCACAAAAAGCAAATAAGGAAAAAATTTGGGTCAAGAATAAAATGATTTGCTTTTAGGTGTTGGTGTTGTCTAAGAGTTATGATGAGAGGAATAAGAGAACAGAAAAATGGGGGGACAAATTAAAAAAATACTATTGTATTTAGTGGAACAAGAACTAGATAAAATGGAGAGCCAGGGATGGGAGCACTGCTAGTGAGTTAAAAAGGTGAAGTAAAAATCCCCCAAAATGCCACAAACATAAGTTTGAGTCCCAGATAAGATAATTTGTTTGTTATTGAGGTTTGAATGAGAGGAGATGTAAAGGAGAAAGGAAGAAACTACTATAGAGGGAGAAAAGAAAGAGAGAGAGAGAAAAAAAGAGGGAACCAGTAAAAGAAGAAAAAAGAAAGGAGAGAGAGAGAGTTAAGGGTTTTGGAGTGCAACCCTCATAGAGAGAAAGGAAGAGGAGAAAAAAGATAATGGGAGATGTAACACTTATGGGTAGTGTAGTTCAAGGAGAGGAGAGAGTAAGACTGGCAGAGAGTTAATCGGCCAAATTGGAGGAGGAAAAAAAGTATCAAGAATGAAGATAAGAGAAACAAACGAACAAATATAATAAAATGGGATAGGTTATAAAGTCTGCAGATTATTCTTGATTTTGAGAGGTTATCTTCTTGTTTTTTCTTTTCTCTCCCTCTTCCTGGTCGGTGACTCTGTACCCCAGGTTCTGCCCCTTTGGCACGCTCAGGTAGAGGTTTGCAGTTGATAAGTCTCTATGGCAATGTCATGTATTGTGCTTTAGTCTCGTTGGGAGTCAAGGCTCATTAGCTTTCATAGGCTCCGACAGTGAGAGAGTCCGTGTTCCTGGAGCCTTTCTCCTAGTCTTTCCTTCCTCAATTAGTAGCCTGATAATCCAGCTATGGGGTTGTTGCTGCCTCTGCCTGGATAGTAAGAGGTTCAAAGAGCTGGCAACTCCCCAATCTATTTCCACTCAGCACAGGGCTTTGGGTAAGGCTCAGTCAGTCAGAGCTGCTAGCATAATCAGGCGGGCTTTCCGCCCACTCAAAGACCTCTGGCTCTGCCACTCTGTCCGGTAACACAGGCGGGCACCCACTTCCGGGGTGCTTGGAGGAAACTCTCATTCACTATCTGCGCGCGCAGACCAGGATATCCGGCCAGTAGTCTCACGCTCTGAGTGAAACCCCCAACTGCATGGAAATTTGCAGCGCTGGAATTCGCTCTCGCTCCGTCCCCGTGCGCGGCTTTTGCAAGGTGCTGGGGCGGCCTGAGATTCCGCTTTTGCCCACACAAAGGCCCCTGACTCTGCCCCTCTGTGCGATAACACGGGCGCGCCCTGCCGAGGCACTCGGAGGAATCGCTCACTACCTATCTGCGCGCACACACCAGGATATGAGGCCGGCCGTCTTTCCCTGAGTGAAACCCTCACCAGCACGGAAAATTTCCACCGTTGGAATTAGTTCTTACTCCCTCCCGTGCGCGGCTTTCCCAGGGCGGTGGGGCTGCTCAGAGATTCTGCTTTCGGCCCACAGAAAGGCCTCTGACCCTGCCTCTCTGTGGGGCAACACGGACACCCACTTCTGGGGCTTAGGAAGAGATCTCTCGCCCACTAACTGCGCACCAACCAGGAGAATGGGTAAAATGGCTGCCCCGCTTGTCTTTCTTTGTTTGGGTTTGGTGCGAGTGTTAGCTTGTATTGCCCGGCTTGCCACAGGAACAGTTTTTCCTCCGCTAGGATCTCCGTGCCACAGCCTGGTTCGGCCTTTTGTGCGCGGCCTGGATGTATTCACCCCCTTTGCCCGCCTCAGTTTCTATATTCACAGTTACCAGAGAAAGCCGCCCTGTTTAGGTTAGTGAGGAAGGCGGAGCATTTCTTACTCCCTATTTCTTTCAGGATTTGGTTATATATTTAGCCAATTTTTCACTCGACCATACCTTCGGGTGTATTGTGAAGCATCTGGAGGCTCCAAGTATAGGTTTTTCTGTTTCTGGTTGAAGATCTTGTTGAGTTTTGGGGGAGATTTATCGGTATCGCTTCCTACTCCGCCATTACTCTGACGTCATCCACCGGTATATAATTGTTTATAGCAGTCTTATGAATTTATTATACTTCTGTGGTATCAGAAGTACATACATCTCCTGTTTTATTTCTGAGATGAAGAGTGGTTGAAAGTAATTATAGAAATTTTTGAATGATCATAGTATGGTTAATAACTATTTTACATATTTGTGTGTATATACTCTTTTTTTCTTGTTGAGTCTAGCTAAAGGTTTTTTAATTTTGTGTATTTTTTAAAGAACCATCTCTTTATTGATCTTTTCTGTTGTCTTTTTAATCTCTAGTTAGTTATTTTAATCTCTTTATTTCTGTTCTGATCTTTATTTATTTTTAGCAGGATTGAGAGAGAAAGAGAAAGAGTGAAGGAAAGAGAGGGAAGAAGACAGAGACACGAAGGAAGAAAGATGAGAAGCATCAACTTGTATTTGAGGCACTTCAGTTGTTCATTGATTGCTTCTCGTCTGCTCTGATCTTTCTTTTGTTCCTTTTACTCTCTTTGGGATTTGTTCTTCTTTTTCTAGCTCCTTGAGGTATGAAGTTAGGTTGTTTATTTGAGATTTTTCTTTTTTTTGAAGTAGGTGTTTATTATATGAACTTTCACCTTTGAACTGCTTTTATTGCATTTTATAACCTTTGGTATTATACATTTTTGTTTTTCTTTGATTCAGTGGTTTGATTTTTCTTTGATTCAGTTGTTGTTCAGTAGCATGTAGTTTAAGCTCCACTTATTAGTGAATGTTTTAGTTTTCTTCATGTAATCAATTTTTAGTTTTATACCATGTGGTCAGAAAAATGCTTGGTATGATTTTAATCTCTTAAATTTATTAAGACTTGTTTTTCTGGCATAACATGTGATCTCTCTTAGAAACTGTTCTTCAGAGTGCACTTGAGAAGAATGTATATGCTGTTGCTTTGGATAGAATGTTCTTCAAATATCTGTTAATTCCATATGGTCAAATATGTCAGTTAAGGCCAATGTTTCCTTATTGAGTTTCTGTCTGGATGATACATCTTTTGGTGTAAATGAGGTGTTAGTGGAGTAACGGAAGGGAACTTTTCTACTATTAATTGTGTTGCCATCTATTTCTTCTTTCAGGTCTATTAATATTTGCTTTATATATTTGGGCACTCCTATGTTGGATGCATGATATTTACAAATATAATAAATGTTATATATGTCTTTTTGTTGGATTGACCCCTTTATCATTATGTAACACCCTTTTTGTCTCTGAGATAGGAATTTAATGTGAATTTTTTTGTATATCATCTATTTTTTTTTTTGATTAAGAGAAATAATTGTTGAAGAACAGTTGTCTCTTGAACAATTATGGGTTAGAAGCTCCAACCACCTGTGCAGTCAAAATCTATGTATATTTTAAGCTGGCCCCCTGCATATGCAAATTTTGGACTGTGGATTGAAAATACAGTTGATGGTTAAACAATGCAGGTTTGAACTGTGTGAGTCCAAGGTGTAAGGGAACAACCCACATTGTTCAAGGGTTAACTGTAATTTGTTGATTCAAGGGATTGCTGTCCTCTTTCAGCCTTTCACTTTCAGCTGTTACTTTCTTGGTTCTCTTTATATATTATATATATACATATATTTTTTTTATGAAGCTAGAAGCGGTGAGGCAGTCAGACTCCCGCATGTGCCTGACCAGGATCCACCTGGCATGTCCACTAGGGGTGATGCTCTGCCCATCTGGGGCATTGCTCCGTTGGGGCAGGAGCCATTCTAACACCTGAGGGGGAGGCCATGGAGCCGTCCTCAGCACGCGGGCCAACTTTGCTCCAATGGAGCCCTGGCTACAGGAGGGGAAGAGAGACAGAGAGGAAGGAGAGGGGGAAAGGTGGAGAAGCAGGTGGGTGCTTTTCCTATGTGTCCTGACTGGGAATCGAACCCAAGACTTCCACACGCTAGGCCGATACTCAGGCCCCCTCAGTCAGGCTGAGCCAACCAGTCAGGCCCCCCCCCTTTTTTAAAGTTAATAACATATAGAATTCTAAAGTAAAGATGGTTCAGAGAAATTACAAAACATTTTGAGTGACTGTAAGTATGGTTACTATTATGTTTTTGGCATGAAATATTTTACGCTATAACTGAAAAATATGTAATTTGGAAGTTAAATACAAGTAAAATATTTTTAATTTTACATAAGTCAAGGTAAAGGCTTTAGAAGGCATAATGATTGAAAAACTTGAGCTTTGATATTTTTGTTTCGGAAAAACTTTATTAATAATGTCATTGAACATCTAACTTTGTAGGAAAATCATCTAACTTTTACTTTCAAAAAAATTCTTAATGATCGATGTACTACTTTGTAGTAAACCTAGTGGAAAGAAACCCAACTTAAAAACAATAGTGAGAAAAACGTATTTGTGAAACTTTTGGATTATCTTTTATCAGTTCTTTTATAGACTTATCATTTTGTATGATATTATCAGGCAACAGAACATATTTTACTGCTTTTTTTGACTCATAAAGCACAAAGTGTAAATTTTCAGTCTAAATGACTTTGTTTTTCATTATTTAGTTTTGAAATACAGAGAACACCACAAAAAAATAACCCTGATGAAGAGTTGAATGTGATTCTTCCCCAGACTCCAGTTAGGTATGAATTTTCTCACTTTTCATTTTCATTGTAATTGTTTATTCAGTGCTTTATAGGGATTTGGGTTTGTTGATTTCATTATGTATTTGCATATACATGCCATGAATATATATATTACATTGAGTACTCTTTGTGTTCCAGGTACTTTGCTAGTTGCTGATGGTATGATTATTAGACCTAGTTCTGTCTATTGTTAAAAAATATAACCTAGGATGGGATTGTGTTCCTTTTCAATAAATAAAAAAGCAAAAGAGCCTGACTAGGCAGTGGTGCAGTGGGTAGGGCATCAGACTGGGATGCGGACGACCCAGGTTCGAAACTCCAAGGTTATTGGCTTGAGCACGGGGTCGTTGGCTTGAACATGGGATCATAGACATAACTCCATGGTTGCTGGCTTGAGCCCAGAGCTCGCCGGTTTGAAGCCCAAGGTCCCTGGCTTGAATCCAAGGTTGCTGACTTGAGCAAGGGGTCACTTGTTCTGCTGTGCATATGAGAAAGCAATCGATGAACAACTAAGGATCTGCAATGAAGAGTTGATGCTTCTCATTTCTCTCCCTTCCTGTCTGTCTGTCTCTATCTGTCCCTCTCTCTGACTCATTCTCTCTGTCTCTGTCAAAAAAATAAAAAGCAAAAAAATGCATCACTATTTGGTTAGCATACAACCCAGAAGCCATTCTAGCACCAGTGGTTGTTCAGTAGCATGTAGTTTAAGCTCCACTTATTTGAGAATGTTGTAGTTTTTTTCATGTAATCAATTTTTAGTTTTATACCATTGTGGTCAGAAAAAATGCTTGGTATGATTTTAATCTCTTAAATTTATTAAGACTTGTTTTTCTGGCATATCCTCTCTTACTTTTACACATCTCATCTGTTATCAAGTGTCATTGAGGTTACCTCTAAAATATTTTTCTTTTCTTTTTCTTTTAAAGTGAGAGGAGGGTAGATAGAAAGATAAACTCCTGCATGCCCCGATCAGGATCCACCTGACAACCCCCATCTGGGGCCAATGCTCGAATCCACTAGCTATCCTCAGCGCCCAGGGCTGACGACTGAACCAACCGAGCCTGTGGCTATAGGAGAGGAAGAGGGAGAGAGGGGAAGAGAGAGGGGGAGAGAAGCAGATGGTCATTTCTCATATGTTTCCTGACCAGGGATTGAACCCGGGATATCCACATACCCAGCCGACGCTCTACCTGTTGAGCCAACCAGCCAGGGCCTAAAATTCTTGAGTTCATCTATTCTCCATTCTAATCTCACAATTCTTTTCCATGATACCTTTTTTTCTGGGATATTTTAGCAGTAGCCTACTATCTGATCTCATTGCATCTACTTGCATCACCATTCCTTTCTCTCCACCACCAAATCTATTCTTCAGAAAGCCCCCAGAAAAATATTCTGGAAATGTAATTCAGATCATGTTTACTCTGCCGTTAAACCTTCTCATTGTTTCCTATTGCAACTGAAATACATTGCAGATTTCTTTCAATGCCTGTGAGACCTTATATGGTCTAGTTTTGTTGCCTCTCCAACTTCACCTTGTTTTCCTGTCCATTATGTATCAGCCACTTTCCCAAACTCTCCAACTTCTTTTGTGCTTGAGAACCTTAATACAGCACAAATAGAACTTTTTTAAAAATGTACTTCTCTCTGAAGTATTTCTTTTATTTTCTCTTAGCATCCTTTTTAATTCCTTCACAGTATATATCACAATGTTTAATTATAAAACTATGTGTGTGTTTGCTTGTCTTTGCTAATAGCCTTTAAGTTGTATACCACATGGGCCATGACTTTTTGCTCATCATATAATAATTAGGATTGAAGGTAACACTTGGTACATAGTAGGCAATCAGTAATATTTTTTAAATGACTATATAGACATATAAAAATCAATTTTTGTGTAAATATAATAATAGACTTACATTAATGAGTTGGTACAGAAAGGACTTTGTGAAGTGATGTTTAAACTGAATTTTGAACATGTAAGGTTCCGTGTCACAGGATAATGGCATTATAGTGGCTGGAAACAACATAAGCAAAGGGGTAGAGGGAGGAAACAATAAGATGTATCTGGTAAACTATTGGCAACTCTCTATTGATTATAAATTGAGAAAATGACATGGCAGGAGAGGAGGGTGGGAACTAGATTATGAAGGGGCTTATATGTCATACTTACAAGTTTTGACTCTAGCTTTTCTGTGATATAGCCTGTTGCTATAATTGAGTGTTAAACAGGGGTAAGGACAAAGACAGACTTGAGTTTTGAACATTTACATAGTATTAGTTTGTGAGGGAATGGAGACAAACATGGTGAACACTAGAGACACCTTTCAATCTGTCACAATGGTTCTTAACTAGGGGTACAAATTAGAATAACCTGAGGAGTTTTTTTAAAGTACACACACCTAGACCTTACTACCATATACATAGGCATAGTGAGTCAAAATCTCTAGAGTGCCGTATTGCAGCAATTCAGCTGAAAGATACTAAAGTCTTGAACCAAGGGATAGGCGGTGGGATGAAGTAGCAAGAAAAGGTTTGATAAATATTTGATGAATTTGTATTTAGAATATTATTCTTAAGACCTTTATGGGATATGAAGAAGATGTGTAGTAACAGGATATAAGGATCAGATCGATTTGGGAATAATCGGGGCGAGTACAAACCCAACAAATAAATGAGGTTGCCTGAAGTAAGTATGTGTGATGGCAAGAATGTATGGCTAGGGGCTGAGCTAGAGAAAATGCTGGCATTTAAGGGCTAAATAGAAGTTAGATTAAAAAAGAGTTGAGAGGTGTGATTGAGAACTGAGAGAGTGGAGGCAAAAAAATCCACGGGACAGGAGGGAGTTTCAGGAAAGAGCAAGTGTTAAAGAAACTATAGTATACTTCAAGGTAGTCAAGTATAACCACAAATGAGAAAGATTTTTGGTTTAGCAATTTGTGGCTTTAGTCACTGTGGTTTAAATAGATTACTAGATGTACAAGTCATAGAATCATTGTATTTGAAAGGTGAGGAAATATCAGTTTAGAGATCCTTGACTAAGAATGCTGAACACATTTTACTAAATAATATTTAAGAACCCTTTCAGCCACAAGTATTTTAGAGTTTTTTGCATCAAGTGGTGCCTACAGTAGCAGTATACTGCTACTCTGAAATTGGAGCATTAATACTATGTCCCATACATAAAATTATAGAATTAAAGAGATCTTAAGATACTGAGCTAATTTTATGTTTTACCAGTGGTGATTTCTAAAATTATGTATGCTTTTTTTTTTTTCAAGAAGATTTCTGTAAAGGAGAGTCACTTGGTTCTTTACCTGAGTTATTAACTAACTTGCCATCTTTATTTGAAAAATTTAGTATTTAATTCTAGTAATAATTTATTGAAATATTACTATTTTGATGCCAGTTTATGTTTTCTTTTTAAAATAATGTCATTAGTTTGACCACTTAATGCTTTATTGATTTATAGTTTTATTAGTAAATAAGTATATCAAGTTCTTTAATTATAAACTGGTTGATTATGAACACATTCTTTCTTAAAGATTTAAGTAAAATTTAATTCCTTGTAAACAGTAGTACACTAATGGTTTTATAAAGTTATTGCAGAGAACTTTTTAAAGATAAATGGAAGACAGTGAGTTTGAAGATATGTTTAACTTGTGTAATAGATATATTTTTTCCCCTTCATTGCTTAACACTTCTATTCTTTTTCTCTAGGACTGTTATGAATACTATTCAACAATTAATGATGATCTTAAATTCAGCAAATGATCAACCATCAGAAAATCTGATTTCCTATTTTAATGTAAGCCGTATATGAAACCTTATTTATTGTAATATCTTGGCAAAAAGTATTTGAAATTCAAAGTTACATTTCTGAGTATTTTAAAAAATATAGTACTTATCCCCCAAAACATAGTTGTGTATTACCTAATTTCTTGCCTTTTAAACCCTCCATATTAGATATTATTAGTTGATATTACAGCATGTTTCTTGGATTTCCTCATTTTTACTATTAATCTTGCTCAAATTTTTTCTTGCAATGTAGACAAGAAATCATTTCCAAGATCTTTTTCTTTCTTCTTCAGACATATCTTTTATTTAGTTCCTTTAGTGAGAATTAGTCTAGGATGAACTTACAAAGGTTTTTAGAATTTTATGTCTACTAAAAATTGCCTATCTCAGAATGGTCACATTTTAAAGATTAGTAAGTTTTTCTTTGATTTTGCTCTTTGATTAGTTCAGGTTTCATAACTTTTAAAATTAATGTCATATTTCCTTTTGTATGTAAGTAAAATGTTAACAGCTTATAGACATTTTAATGGGCATTTTGGAAACAATGATTTTATGACAGGAGATTCTTCTTTGTTACCATATTTCTAAGACTTGTGTGTTGTTTTGTCTTTTCAGAAAGATAAAAGTATTGATTTTATAGAATATGAAATTTTGAATGACACTTCATATTTCAAAGGAAATTATTGTTAATTTTGGACAGTTTATTTTCTAATGTGTAATATTTTGAATGTATTTGATAAAGATTATAAAGTTCATCTTTGGTGATAACTAAAGAGAATCAGGTTTGTGATTATATTTTAATAAATTACAATAAGAACTATGGTATTTTAATAAGCATAATATGCATTTTAATAATTATCTTGTGATATGTATTTTAATTTCTAAAGTTGATATAGCTCTACCTTATATAATACATGTATTAGAACTTGGTAACTATTTCTCTATCTTGTATTTCTGAAATGTAGCTAAATTATTTAGCTAATTCTTAACTTTTTGAAAGTATGATTTAAAATTAGGAAATGATCTCAAGTTCAAATCTTAGTTTTACTTTTATAATTTGCTTTTGGGGGGATAACATACATTTTAATATAACTCTTAATTGAAGATAATTTATGAGAACATGTTCTTTTTTTTCGTAATTTTATTTTTTCAAGGTATAATTGACATATGACATTGTTATTTTCAAGTATACAACATAATGACTTGATATTTGTATGTACTGCAAAGTGATCACTACAGCATGTCTTATTAACATCTGTTACCAAACATAGTTAAAAATTTTTTGTTCTTAAGAACTTTTAATATCTACCCTCTTAGCGACTTTCAAATATGCAATGCAGTTTTATTAACTGTAGTCACTGCTGTGCATTATGGCCCTATGACTTATTTATTTTATATCTGGAAGATTGTACCATTGACCCCCTTCACCCATTTTGTACACCCTCCCCTCGTACACACACCTCTGGCAACCACCAATCTGTTCTCTGTATCTATGAGGCTATTTTTGTTTTATTATTATTTTTAGATGATGTATATAAGTGAGATCATAGGGTATTTGTCTTTTTCTGATTTACTTACTTCACTTAGCATAATGCCCTTAAGATCAAATTCATCCATGTTGTTATAAAATTTTCTTTTTTATGGTTGAATAATATTCCATTGTATGTGTATGTGTATACATGTATATAGATATGAGATATATATGTATGTGTATCTACACACACACACTCACACTCACACTTATATACACATAAACGTATACCACTTTTCCTTTATTCATTTAGCCATTGATGAACACTAAGGTTGTTTTCATATCTTGGCTGTTGTAAATAATGCTGCAGTGAACATAGGAGTGCAGCCATCTTTTTGAGTCAGTATTTTTGTTTTCTTAGATAACTACCTATAAGTAGAATTTCTGGATAATATGATAGTTCCATTTTTAGTTTTTAAAGGAATTTCCATACTATTTTTCATAGTGGTGGCACCAGTTTACATTCCCATTAGCAGTGCACAATTTCCTTTTCTCCACATCTTCACCAGCACTTTATATTTCTTATCTTTGGTCATAGTTTAACAAGTGTGAAGTGATATCTGATTATGGTTTTGATTTGCATTTCTCTAATGATTAGCAACATTGAGCATCTTTCATGTACATGTTGGCCATCTGTATGTCCTCTTTGGAAAAATGACTATTCAGATCTTCTACTTATTATTTTTTTTACTGAACATTCTTTTTTATTGATTTTAATTTATTGTATTTACATAGAGTGTCCCGCCGAATACATCCCACCTCCCCTGTATTCCCTTCAACATCTCCTTTACCCCCTTCCCATAGCGCCCTCCCACCTTCCCTTCAGGTTTATCCCATCCAATCATCCCCTTTCCTCTGTCCTCTTTTTCTCTGGTCCTTTGATCTCTCCTCTGTCTCAATTCCGTTACTCAGTTCACATTGTTAACTAGATTCCTCAAGTGAGTGAGATCATATGATATTTTTCTTTCTCCGCCTGACTTATTTCACTCAACATAATAGTTTCCAGGTTCATTCATGTCGCAAAAGGTAAGATTTCCTTCTTTTTCATGGCTCCATAGTATTTCATTGTATGTATGTACCATAGTTTTTTAATCTACTCGTCCACTGACGGACACTTGGGCTGTTTCCAGATCTTCGCTACTGTGAACAATGCTGCCATAAACATGGGGGTGCATTTCTCCTTTTGAATCAGTGATATGGTGTTCTTGGGATATATTCCTAAAAGTGGGATGGCTGGGTCAAAAGGCAGTTCCATTTTTAATTTTTTGAGGAATCTCCATACTGTTTTCCACAGTAGCTGCACTGTCTGCATTTCCACCAGCAGTGCAGTGTCTCCACATCCTTTCTAGCACTTATTATGTGTTGTTTTGCTAATGTGCGCCATTCTGACTGTTGTGAGGTGGTATCTCATTGTGGTTTTAATTTGCATTTCTCTAATGATTAGTGATGTTGAATATTTTTTTTTTCTTTTTATGAAGCTGGAAACGGGGAGAGACAGTCAGACAGACTCGCACATGCGCCCGACCAGGATCCACCCGGCACGCCCACCAGGGGCGACGCTCTGCCCACCAGAGGGCAATGCTCTGCCCCTCCGGGGCGTCGCTCTGTTGCGACCAAAGCCACTCTAGCGCCTGGGGCAGAGGCCAAGGAGCCATCCCCAGCGCCCGGGCCATCTTTGCTCCAATGGAGCCTCGCTGCGGGAGGGGAAGAGAGAGACAGAGAGGAAGGAGAGGGGGAGGGGTGGAGAATCAAATGGGCGCTTCTCCTGTGTGCCCTGGCCGGGAATCGAACCCGGGACTTCTGCACGCCAGGCTGACGCTCTACCACTGAGCCAACCGGCCAGGGCATGAACATTTTTTTCATCTGTTTATTGGCCATCTGTATGTCCTCTTTGCAGAAGTGTCTATTCATTTCATTTGCCCATGTTTTCATTGGATTGTTTATCTTCCTGGTGTTGAGTTTTACAAGTTCTTTATAAATTTTGGTTATTAACCCCTTATCAGACGTATGGTCTAATATGTTCTCCCATTGTGTAGTTTGTCTTTTTATTCTGTTCATATTGTCTTTAGCTGTGCAAAAGCTTTTTAGTTTTATATACGGTAGTCCCATTTGTTTATCCTGTCTTTTATTTCACTTGCCCGTGGAGATAAATCTGCAAATATATTGCTGTGAGAGATGTCGGAGAGCTTACTGCCTATGTTTTCTTCTAAGATGCTTATGGTTTCACAGCTTACATTTAAGTATTTATTTTATCCATTTTGAGTTTATTTTTGTGAATGGTGTAAGTTGGTGGTTTAGTTTCATTTTTTTGCAGGTAGCTGTCCAATTTTCCCAACACCATTTGTTAAAGAAACTGTCTTTACTCCATTTATGCTCTTACCTCCTTTGTCAAATATCAATTGACCATAAAGGTGTGGGTCTATTTATGGGTTCTCTGTTCTTTTCCATTGATCTGTATGCCTATTCTTATGCCAGTACCAAGCTGTTTTGAATACAATGGCCTTGTAGTATGACTTGATATCAGGAAGTGTGATACTACCCCCTGCTTAATTTTCTTTTTCAAGATTGCTGAGGCTATTCGTGTTCTTTTTTGGTTCCATATAAAGTTTTGAAATATGTATTCTGTATCTTTGAAGTATGTCATTGGAATTTTCATTGGTATTGCATTGAATTTATAAATTGTTTTGGGTAATAGAGACATTTTAATGATGTTTATCCTTCCTATCCGTGAGCACGGTATATGCTTCCAATTGTTTGTATCTTCCTTGATATCTTTTATCAATGTTTTATAATTTTCTGAGTACAAGTCTTTAATCTCCTTGGTTAAATTTACTCCTAGGTACTTTTTTTTTTTTTTTTTTTTTTTTTTTTTGGAATAGTGAAGGGGATTGTTTCCTTAATTTCACTTTCTGACCATTCATTGTTGGTTTATAAAAATGCCTCTGATTTCTGAGTATTAATTTTATATCCTGTCACCTTGCTGAATTCATTTATCAGTTTCAGTAGTTTTTTGACTGAGACTTTAGGGTTTTCTATATACAGTATTATATCATCTGCAAATAATGATAGTTTTACTTTTTCTTTTCCAATTTGGATGCCTTTTATATCTTCTTCTTGTCTCATTGTTGTGGCTAGGACTTCCAAATTATGTTGAATAAGAGTAGTGAAAGGGGGCTACCCTGCCTTGTTCCTGATCTTAAGGGTATTGCTTTTAATTTTTGCCCATTGAGTATGATGTTGGTTGTGGGTTTGTCATAGATATCATTTATCATGTTGAGGTGTGTTCCCTGTATTCCCACTTTGCTGAGAGTTTTGGTCATAAATGGGTGCTGGATTTTTATGAAATGGTTTTTCTGCATCTATTGAAATTATCATGTGGTTTTTCTCCTTCCTTTTGTTTATATGATGAATCACATTGATTGATTTGTGAATATTATATCAGCCTTGCCTCCCGAGAATAAATCCCACTTGATCATGATATATGATCAATATATTTTATATATTGCTGGATCCGGTTTGCTAATATTTTGTTGAGGATTTTAGCATCTACATTCATCAGGGATATTGGCTTATAATTTTTTTCTTTATGTTATCTTTGCCTGGTTTTGGAATCAGAATTATGCTGGCCTCATAAAAGGAGTTTGGAAGTCTTTCTTCCTCTTGAATTTTTTTTTCCTTCAGGGACAGAGAGAGAGAGCCAGAGAGAGGGATAGACAGGGACAGACAGACAGGAACGGAGAGATGAGAAGCATCAATCATTAGTTTTTCGTTGCGCATTGTAACACCTTAGTTGTTCATTGACTGCCCTCTCATATGTGCCTTGACTGGGAGCCTTAAGCAGACCGAGTAACTCTTTGCTGGAGCCAATGACCTTGGGTCCAGGCTGGTGAGCTTTTTGCTAAAGCCAGTTGAGCCTGCACCCAAGCTGGCAACCTCGGGGTCTCGAACCTGGGCCCTTCCGCATCCCAGTCCGACGCTCTATCCACTGCGCCACCGCCTGGTCAGGCTTGAATTTTTTGAAATAGCTTGAGAAGGATAGGAGTTAGTTCCTCTTTGAATACTTGGTAGAATTCACCTGTGAAGCCATTGGGCCAAAGGCTTTTGTTTGTTGAGAGTTTTTTGATAACTTTCTATCTCATTTGTTGTAACTGGTCTGTTTAGGTTTTCTGATTCTTTCAGATTGATTTTTGAAAGATTTATATGTTTCAAGAAATTTGTCCATTTCACCTAGGTTGTCTAATTTTTTGGCATACAGTTCTTCATAGTATTTTCTTACAATATTTTATATTTCTGTTGTGTCAGTTGTTATTTCTCCACTCTCATTTCTAATTTTATTTATTTGAGTCCTCTCTCTTTTTCTTTGTGAGTCTGGTTAAAGGTTCATCGATCTTGTTTACCATTTTAAAGAACCACCTCTTGGTTTCATTGATTCTCTGTACTGTTCTTTTAGCCTCTATGTCATTTATTTTCGCTGTGATCTTTATTATTTCCTTCCTTCTACTCCCTCTGGGCTTTATTTGCTGTTCTTTTTCTTGTTCTTTTAGATGCAGTGTTATTTATTTGAGCTTTTTCTAGCTTCTTAAGGTATGCCTGTAATGCTTTGAACTTCCCTCTCCATACAGCTTTTGCTGTGTTCCATAAATTTTGAGTTGTTGTATGCTCATTGTCCTTCATTTCTAGGAATTTTTTTATTTCATCTTTGATCTCATTGTTAACCCATTTGTTATTTAATAACATGCAATTTAGTTTCCAAGTGTTTGAGTATTTTTCAGTTTTTCTTTTGTGGTTGATTTCTAGTTTAATGCCATTGTGATCACAGAAGATGCTTGATACGATTTCAATCTTCTTAAATTTATTGAGACCCCTTTTGTGTCCTAACATGTGGTCTATCCTAGAGAATGTACAATGAGCACTTGAAAAGAATGTATATTCTTTTGCTTTAGGGTGAAAGGTTCTAAAGATATCTATTAAATCTATTTGATCTAATGTGTCCTTTAAGTCTGCTGTTTCTTTTTTTTTTTCTTGAGGATCTATCTAGTTATGTTAGTAGGGTATTGAAATCCCCTACTATTATGGTATTGCTGTTGATCTCACCCTTTATATCCATCAAAGTCTGCTTTATATATTTAGGTGCTCCTTTATTAGGTGCGTAGATATTTATAATGGTTATACATATCTTCCTGTTGGATTGCTCCCTTTAGCATTATGTAGTGACCTTCTTTATCTCTTACTATAAAGTCCATTTTGTCAGATATACATATTGCTACCCCAGCTTTTTTTTCATTTCTATTTTCATGAAATATTTTTTTCCATCATTTTACCCTCAGTCTATGTGCATCTTTTGTTTTGAGGTGTGTCTCTTATAGACAGCATATGTATGGGTCCTGTTTTCTTAACCACGCAGCTACCTTATGTCTTTTGATTGGATCATTTAATCCATTTACATTTAAGGTTATTATTGATATGTAATTGTTTATTCTTTAATGCTACATTCCTTTTTTACTATATTCTTTTCCCCCTTTGTTCTGTTTACAACAGGTCCCTTAAAATTTTTTGCAGCATTGGTTTGGTTGTAATGAATTCCTTGAGGTTTTTTTTTTTGGTCTGGGCAGCTTTTTATTTCTCCTTCAATATTAAGTGATAGCCTTGCTGGATAAAGTAGTCTTGGTTGTAGGCTCCTTTTCTGCATTACTTTGAATATTTCTTGCCATTCCCTTCTGGCCTCAAGTGTTTCTGTTGAGAAGTCGGATGTCATCCTTATGGGGGCTCTTCTGTAGGTAATAGACTGCTTTTCTCTTACAGCTTTTAGTATTCTTTTTTTTTCTCTCTTAGCTTTGGTATTTTAATTATGATGTGTCTTAGTGTAGATTTTTTTGGGTTTCTCTTTATTGGAGTTCTCTGTGCTTCTTGAACCCGTGTGACTTTTTCCTGCATCAGTTTAGGGAAGTTTTCAGCTATGCTTTCTTCAAACAAGATCTCTATTCCTTGTTCTTTCTCTTCTTCTTCAGGAACCCCTATGATGCTGATGTTATTTTTCTTCATGTTGTCACAGAGCTTTCTTAGAGTTTCTTCAGACTTTTGAGTGTCTTTTCTTTTTGCTGTTCTGCTTCGTGCCTTCATTTATCTTGTCCTCTAACTTGCTGATTTGATCCTCAGCTTCATCCATCCTGCTTTTAATTCTTTCCATTGTCGTCTTCATTTCTAATACTGTATTTGTCATTTCTGACTGATTCTTTTTTATTATTTCAATGTTCTTTCTTATACTTGCTTTCCTTTATTTAGGTGCTCATTATGTCCATCCCTTGTTGTTCTAAGATCTTTGAGCATCCTATCAATCATTTTTAATTCTACATTTGGTAATTTGATTATATCCAACTCATTCAAGTCCTTTTCTGAGTATTTCTCTTGATTCATTTGGGTTGCATTTCTCTGCCTTCTCATTTTGTCTGTGTATAAGAAGGGTGTGGCCACTGGGGTTCAAAGGGTGTGGCCTCTGTGTTCCCTAGATGTGTTCTCTCTGCAGGCCCGCCACTCCCTCTGCTGCTGCGCCCATGCGCACCGCTAGGGCTGCAAGCCTCAGCACCACGGGCAGGGCTGCTCACCTATGCTCATCTGCATGTCTCTGCTGGTTCCCTGGCTTTTACCCCCCCCACCACGGTTGGGGCTGCGCTTGTTTGCCGGGCTGCTAACCCTGGCTCTGCTGGCGGTGCTGCGCTCCTGTGCTCAGTGGTGGGTCTCCCCAGGTTTTGCCCTGCCCCCACAGGCAGGGCTGTGCTCACCTACCCCACCATGATCCCCAGTTTCAGGGTCAGGGCTCTGCCCCTGCTGTCAGCTGTGGGTCTCCGCCAGTTCCCTGGTTTTTGCCTTGCCCTTGCGGGAAGCACTGCAGTCGGACTGCTTTTGCTCATCTGGCTTTCAGCTGCGGGTCAGACTGCTTTTGTGCGCCCCTTTTGCCCCCACAGCTGCCCTCAGTCTTCACCCTTTCCAGGCAGAACTGAGCTCCCGCCAGGCCTCAGTTGTGGCCGGCCCGGCTTCTGTCCCTGCTGACGAGACTGTGCTTTTGCATCTTGCCGCTGCCTGCCCTTCAGCAAGCACTCAGCAGTGTGGGTGGGGGCAATGCAGCTCAGACCTTAGCACTCAATACTGTATCCCTGATGGCTCCCTAGTTTTAAGCAACTCTGCTCTGAGTGCAGCAGGAGAGGTTCTGTTTGGCTGGTGTCCTGTTTCCTTTTGCTGGTATTGCTGGTTCCAGGGGAAATATTCACTTTAGATTTTGGGAGTGACTCAGCCCAGGGGTTAGGGTGACTGTTCCTCAAAGTGTTTCTCCCTGTGCCTCCTAAATTACACTTTCTTCCTGCTACTCCAATCCTCTGATCTCTAACCATCCTTCAGAGTCTAGGTGAGTGGTTGTAAAAAAGGTTTTTTTCGCAGTCCCTTTAAGAGGAATCCTGGAAACAGTGCTATGTTGTTCTTGGGGTGTAGTCCTAAAAGTGGGATAGCTGGGTCAAAAGGCAGTTTGATTTTTAATTTATTGAGGAATCTCCATACTGTTTTCCACAGTGGCTGCACCCGTCTGCATTCCCACCAGCAGTGCAGGAGGGTTCCCTTTTCTCCACATCCTCGTCAGCACTTACTATGTTTGTTTTGTTGATAAGCACCATTCTGATTGGTGTGAGGTGATATCTCATTGTGGTTTTAATTTGCATTTCTCTAATGATTAGTGATGTTGAGCATTTATTCATATGCCTATTGGCCATCTGTATGTCCTCTTTGGAGAAGTGTCTATTCATTTCTTTTGCCCATTTTTTGATTGGATTGTTTATCTTCCTGGGGTTGAGTTTTACAAGTTCTTTATAAATTTTGGTTATTAACCCCTTATCAGACTTATTGTCAAATATGTTCTCCCAGTGTGTAGTTTGTCTTTTTATTCCCCATGTTTATGGCAGCATTGTTCACAATAGCAAAGATCTGGAAACAGCCCAAGTGTCCGTCAGTGGATGAGTGGATTAAAAAGCAATAGTACATATATACAATGGGATACTATGGGGCCATGAAAAAGGAAATCTTACCTTTGCAACAACATGGATGGACCTGGAAACTATTATGTTAAATGAGATAAGTCTGGCAGAAAAAGAAAAATATCATATGACCTCACTCATTTGATCAAAGGGACCAGAGGAAAAGAGGACAGAGGGAAAGGGAATGATAGGATGGGATAAACCTGAAGGGAAGGGGGGAGGGCGCTATGGGGAGAGGGGCAAAAGAGATGGTGAGGGGAATATGGGGAAGGGGGAATGTATTCAGAGCAACACTAGA
This sequence comes from Saccopteryx bilineata, assembly GCF_036850765.1. Taxonomy (NCBI): domain Eukaryota; kingdom Metazoa; phylum Chordata; class Mammalia; order Chiroptera; family Emballonuridae; genus Saccopteryx; species Saccopteryx bilineata. The sequence continues at coordinate 105,623,411 of NC_089495.1, forward strand.
ATCTATGTAAACACAATAAATTAAAATCAATAAAAAAGAAGAATCCTGGGTCTGAGAAATCTGTCTCTTTCTCACAAACAGTATCCTGGCTTCTTTCACTGCTAAATATTGTCCATATGCTTCTTCTAAGCTTTGGCGCTGCAGGCTGGGTATTTGTTCCTGGGGCCCAGGACTGTTCCCTCTCTGCTAAACTTACTTCCTGCCACACTAGACATTCCAGGCTGCTGTTCGCTCCTGGGAGCTGGGCTGCCCTTTCCGCGTTTCCACTTTTTTTTTTTTTTACCAGTCTCAATGTGGCTTCTTCAGTGATCCTTGGTTATCAAGTTCTCTTAGTTTAGTCTAAAGTTGGTTTTTCCAGATTATGGTTCTTAAAATTAAGTTGTAACCCACTCTGGTTCTGGAAGGTGGAAGTTGGTACGTCCGCCTACTCCATCGCCGTCTTTTCAAAAAACCTACTTATTTTTTTAAACATATTTGTGATACAGTTTTAGTTTTATTTTTCAAATTAAATTTCTTGAGGTGACATTGGTTAATAAGATTATATAGGTTTCAACTGTACAGTTCTATGATACATCATACATCACCTGTATACTCCATTGTGTGCCCGCCACCCAAAGTCAAATCTTCTATCACCATATATTTGACTCCCATTCCCTTTGGTGCTTGTTTGTTTTTCTTGTTTGTTCATTTGTTGCTTTCAGTTTTTTTCCCATATGTGAGTAAAATGATGTGATTCTTAACCTTTTCTCTTTGATTTATTTAGTTTAGTGTGATATTCTCTAAATCCATTCATGGTGTCACAAATGGTAGTATTTCAGCTTTTCTTAAAGCTGAATAGTATTCCATTTTATATATGTACCACATCTTCTTTATCCAATTATTATTGAAAAACAGTTGGATTGTTGCCATATCTTGGCCACCATGAATAATGCTGCATTCAGCTTAGGGGTGAATATATCTTGTGAATAAATATTTTCAATTTGGGGGGTAGATACCCAGAAGAGCAATTACTAGATCATATGGGAACTCTAGTCTCAATTTTTTGAGAAGCCTCCATACAGTTTTCCATAGTGGCTGTACCACTTTACATTCCCACCAGCAATGAATGAAGGTTCCTTTTTCTCCACAACCTCTCCAACACTTCTTATTTCTTGTTTTGTTGATAGTAGTCATTTTAACAGATGTAAGGCAGTATCTCATTTGGGTTTTTGGTTTGCATTTTCTTATATATAGTGAAGTTGAGCATCTTTTTATGTATCTGTTGGCCATTTGTATGTTTCTTGGGAGCAGTGTCTATTCAGGGCCTCTGTCCATTTTTAAAATTGGATATGTTTGGTGTTGAGTTGTATGAGTTCTTTATATATTTTGGGTATTAACCCTTTGTCAGAGGTTTTGTTTGCAGATATCTTCTTTGTTCAGTTGGTTACCTTTTTGTTTTGTTGGCAGTTGCTTTTGCTGTGCAGAAGCTTTTCTAGTTTTTTTAAAATTAATTAATTACTTTTTAATTTATTGGGTTAACATAGTTAGCCAAACTATATAGTTTTCAAGTGTAAAACTTGATATAACAACATAACCCGGTATCATGCTCTGCCCCCACTCCTGCTCAGATTCTTAGAGTAGGAAGCTCAGGTGACCTGGATGTTTGTACCATCGAGCCCAATACAACACCTTCCTTGTAAAGACATCAGAACAAGTTTGGTTGTCAGAGCAGAGCTACCTAATATGCAGACAAAATGGTCAAAGAAATATGCTCCAAATGAAAGAAGAGAAATCCCCAGAAAAAGATGTAAATGAAATGGAAGCAACCAAACTACCAGACACAGAGTTTAAATCAATGGTTATAAGGATGCTGAAGGATCTTAGGATAAGAATGGATGATATTAATGAGAATTTAAACAAAGAAATAGTAACCATTAAAAAGGACATAGAAGTGATAAAAACGACAACAATGAAATGACAAATGCAGTATCTGAAGTGAAGACTGCACAATAAGGAATCAACAACAGGTTAGGAGAAGTCTATTAGTTTGACACAGTTCTATTCATTTATTTTTTTCTTTAATTCCCTTGCCCTTGGTCAAGGGAAAATTCATAAAATATTCTCTATGACCAAAGTCCTTAAGTTTAGTACCTATGTCTTCTTCTTTGTAGTTTGTTATTTCAGGTCTTATATTTAGGTATTGATCCATTTTGAGTTAATTTTTGTATATGGGGACAAAGAGTAGTCTAATTTCATTCTTTTGCATATGGCTTTCTAATTTACTCAGCACCGTTTATTGAAGTTTTTAATCCCATATGTGCTTTTCCTCCTCCATTGTATATTTTTGGCTTCTTTGATTTGCCCATATACATGTAGGATTATTTTTGGGATCTCAGTTTCACTTCATTGGTCTGTGTGTCTCTTTTCCTGCCAGTATCATCGCTTTGTAGTATATTTTGAAGTCAGGGAGTATGATGCCACCAGCTTTGTTCTTTTTTCTTAGTATTGCTTTGGCTATTCAGGGTCTTCTGTGGTTGCATACAGATATGATATTTTTGTTCTGTTTCTTTAAAAAAATTGGGATTTTCATGGGACTTGCATTAAATCTGTATATTTCTTTGGGTAATATGAACATTTTAACATACTAATTCTTCCAGTACGTGAACATGGAATATTATTTTTCCATTTTATTGTGTCTTTTTCAATCTTTTCAAATAATGCTTTGTAGTTTTCAGTATAGAGGTTTTTTACATCCCTTATTAAGTTTATTCCTAGAAAGGAATTATTTTTTCTATTTCTTCTGAATGCAGTGGATTTTTATAAATTGATTTTTTATATATTGATTTTTAGAGAGAGAGAGAAACAGAGGTGGAGGGAAGATCAGGAAACACCAACTCGTAGTAGTTGCTTCTCATATGTGCCTTGACCGGGGAAGTCCAGGGTTTTGATCCTGCGACCTCAACATTCCAGGTTGACACTTTATCCACTGTGCTACCACAGGATGGGCATGTACATTGATTTTGTATCCTGCAACTTTGCTGTATTTGTTTATGGTTTCTAATAGTTTTTTGGTGTCTTTAGGGTTTTCTATATAAACAATCATGTCATCTGCAAAAATTGAAAATTTTACTTCTTTATTCCCAATTTGGATACTTTTTATTACTTTCTCTTGCCCAGTTGCTTTGGCTAGGACTTTCAGGACTGTGTTGAATAAGAGTGGTGAGAGTGGACATCTTTTTCTTGTTCCTGATCTTAGAGGAAAAGCTTTCAGTTTTTGACCATTGAGAGTGATAGTAACTGTGGGTTTATCATATATTGTCTTTATTTATGTTGAGATACTTTTCATCTGTACCCATTTTATTGAATGTTTTAATCATACATGGATGTTGTATCTTATCAAATGATTTTTCTACATCTATTGATATGATCATGTGATTTTAATCTTTATTTTATTAATGTGGTATATTACATTGATTAATTTGTATATATTGAACCATCCTTCTGCCCATTGAATGAACCCCACTTGATTGTGATTTATTTTTCTTAATATATTGTTGTATCCAACTTGATTGTATTTCATTTAGGATTTTTACATCTGTATTGATAAAAGATTTTGGTCTTGTGTGTGTGTGTATGTGTGTGTGTGCGTGTGTGTGTGTGTGTGTGTGTTTTATCTTTGCCAGATTTTGGTATCATGGTTCTGTTGGCATTCTAAAATGTGTTAGGAAGCATTGCCTCTTTAATTTTTTTGGAAGAGTTTGACAAGGATAGGTATCGCATCTTTGAATGTGTGGTAATATTTACTAGTGAAGCCATTTGGTCCTGGACTATTACTTTTGGGAGGTGTTTGATATTGTTTCAGTTTTTCCACTATTAGTCAGTTGAGATTTTCCAATTCTTCATGATTTCATCATGGTTATATATTTCATCAAGGTTATATATTTCTAGAAACATATCCATTTTTTCTAGATTCTTGAATTTGGTAGCATATAGTCTTTCATAGTATTCTTGTATGATTCTTTATATTTCTGTGATGCCTGTGGTAACTTCTGATGATTATTCAGATCTACTCATTTTTAACTTGATTGGTTTCTTTTTTGCATTTAAGTTGTATGAGTTCTTTATGTATTTTGAATAGTAAACCCTCATGAGACATATGATTTGCAAAGATTTTATCTTCTTGAGTAGATTGCCTGTTTCATTTTGCTGTGCAGAAGACTTAGTTTGATCTCTCCTACTTGTTTATTTTTGCTTTTGGTGTCAGATTAAAAATATCTCTAACACTGATGTCAAGAGCTTATTTCCACCTCTTTTTTTGTCAAGGAATTTTATAGTTTCAGGTCATACACTCAAGACTTGAACCCATTTGAGTTAATTTTTGTGTATATGTAAGACAGTGGTCACGTTTTATTCATTTTTATGTGGCTCTCCAGTTTTGTCAGCACCACCTATTGAAGAGACTGTCCTTTCCCTTTTCTGAATTCTTGGTTTCTTGTCATAAATTAATTGATGCTGTATGTGTGGGTTTATTTCTAGGGTCACTGTTCTCTCTATTGATCTGTGTTTCTGTTTTTCCAATTCCATACTGTTTCGATTACCCTAGCTTTGTAATGTAGTTTGAAATCAAGGTATGATGGCTCCAGCTTTGTTGTTTTTCCTCAATATTGCTTTGGCTATTTCGGTGTTTTGTGATTCCATGAAGATTTTAGGATTGAGTGTTCCATTTATTTGGTATTACTCAGTTTCTTTCATTAGAGTCTTATAGTTTTCAGTATACAAGATTTTCACCTCCTTGGTTAAATTTATTCCTAGGTACATAATTCTTTTTCATGCAGTTGTAAATGGGATTATTTTCTTAATTTCTTTTTATCATAGTTTGTTCTTAGTGTATAGAAATACAACTGACTTTTGTAACCATTTTTTTTTTTTTTTTTTGTATTTTTCTGAAGCTGGAAACGGGGAGGCGGTCAGACAGATTCCCGCATGCGCCCGACCGGGATCCACCCGGCACACCCACCAGGGGCATCGCTCTGTGTGACCAGAGCTACTCTAGCGCCTGGGGTAGAGGCCAAGGAGCCATCCCCAGCACCCGGACCATCTTTTGCTCCAATGGAGCCTCGGCTGTGGGAGAGGAAGAGAGAGACAGAGAGGAAGGAGAGGGGGAGGGGTGGAGAAGCAGATGGGCGCCTCTCCTGTGTGCCCTGGCCGGGAATCAAACTTGGGACTCCTGCACGCCAGGCTGATGCTCTACCACTGAGCCAACCGGCCAGGGCCTAGTTCTAATCATTTTTTGATGGAGCCTTTAGGGTTTTCTATATATAATATCATGTTATTTGCAAAAAGTGACAGTTTTATCTTTTTCCTCTCCAATTTGGATGCCTTTTCTTTGTATTGCCTAATTGCTCTGGCTAGGACTTTCAGTACTATGTTGAGTAAAAGTGGCAGGTGTGGTCATCCTGGTCTTATTTTTGATCTTAGGAAAAGTTTTCAGCTCTTCACCATTGAATGTGATGCTGGCTGTAAACTTGTCATACATGACCTATTATGTTGAGATACTTTTCCTTTATGCCTGCTCTGTTGAGAGTTATTTTTATAAATGGATGTTGAGTTTTGTCAAATGCTTTTTCTGCATCTGGTGTATCGCATTGACTGATATTTAGATGTTGAAGCATCCTTGCATCTCTGGAATAAATCCTTCTTGATCATGGTGTATGATTCTTTTAATGTATTGCTGAATTTGATCTGATATTTTGTTGAGAATTTTTGCATCTGTGTTTATTAGGGATGTTGGCCTATGACTTTATTTTTTGTGACATCTGACTGGTTTTGGTATCAGGGTAGTGCTAGCATCATAAAATGGATTGGGAAAATACATTCTACTGTTTTATGGAAGAGTTTGAGAAGGATTGATATTAATTCTTTTTTGACTGTTTGATAGAATTTACCAATGAAGTTGTCTGGTCTCGGACTTTTGTTTGTTGGGACATTTTTAATTACTGGTTTAATACCTTACTATTGATTGACCTACTCAGGATATATATTTCTCATGATTCAGTCTTGGAAGGTTATATGTTTTTAGGAATTTTTCCATTTCTTCTAGGTTGTTTAATTCTTGGTATATCATTTTATGTAGTAGTCTCTTATGATCTTTGTCTTTTTTTGTTATCAATTATAATTCTGTAAGGCTTTTTTATGGATGAAAGAGCTAACAAGTCTATGCTTCACTAACCTATCAGCAGAAAATTTAGGTAATAGGGCTTTTATTTTATTCTGGTATTTTTTGTTCATTAACATTTGAAAGTAGAATTCTTTATTTTCAATATTTTTTGTTGTTGTTGTTTTTTTTACAGAGACAGAGTCAGAGAGAGGGATAGACAGGGACAGACAGGAACGGAGAGATGAGAAGCATCAATCATTAGTTTTTCGTTGCAACACCTTAGTTGTTCATTGATTGCTTTCTCATATGTGCCTTGACTGCGGGCCTTCAGCAGACCAAGTAACCCCTTGCTCGAGCTAGCAACATTGGGTTGAAGCTGGTGAGCTTTTTTTTTTTTTTTTGCTCAAACCAGATGAGCCCACGCTCAAGCTAATGAGCTCGGGGTCTCGAACCTGGGTCCTCTGCATCCCAGTCTGACGCTCTATCCACTGCGCCACTGCCTGGTCAGGCTATTTTCAATATTTTGGTAGTTTTCTTACCTATTGTGGAAATGTTTTCACAGTATACCTAATTTGTTAATTTTCATTAAAAATATTCTCAACAATTCTGTTTTCTTTCTTAAAGAACTGCACAGTGAATCCAATGGAAAGTATCTTGAAAAGAGTGAAGGATATTGGATACGTTTTTAAAGAGAAATTCGCTAAAGCTGTGGGACAGGGATGTATAGAAATTGGGTCACAGGTAACTTTAATTTTGATTACTGCTGTTATATTTCAAATGCAACATCTGTCCAAACTGTATAAATATAATACTATTATGGTATTTGTCCAATAGTTTAAAATGGTGATAGACAGTATATCTTGGCTGCCCATGTATGCTGCTATTTTTGGAAAACTTTATGGGAAAATGTCTCTTGTTTCTATAAGAACAAAAGAAAATATGCATAAAATTTTCAAAAAAATCAAAGAAGGAAAAAACGAAAACCTTTGATACTATTAAATATTTTTGCATATGCTTTGTCTTCTACATTTAGGAACACTCATGTATGCATGTACTTGTATGAATAGGATTATAGACATGTCATTTATCAGTAATATTTTTTATCAGTAATATTTTTAATAGTGCTATTATTATTTCAGAAAACTTAAAACTAATATATTGGGTAAAAATGTGGGCTCTGGATCAGAATCATCGGCTTCTACCATTATGATCAGTCATTTAACTTCTCTGAAAATCAGGTTTTTATATTTGTTCTGCTTTGTTGTGTGGCATTAATGAAGTAATACATAAAGATATGTTTAAAAACTGTATTTTACAATACATATTTATGTCAGTTTGTGAGTTTATATTTTGATACATGAGTATGTTAAACAATTATACTTAATTTTTAACATTGAAATTACTGGGGTGACATTGGTTAATAAAATTATGTAAGTTTCAGGGGTACAATACTATAATACATCATCTTTATATTGTGTTGTATGTTCATCACCTAAGTCAAGTTTCTTTCCATCACCATTTATCCCTCCTTCACTTTCTCCTACTTGATAAGTTCTTTTTGTTTGTATATAAAATTTATGCTCAAAACATGAAATGAAGGAATATGGTTTATGGTTTGTGTCTGAGAGTGTATGTGTCTGCATGTGCATTTCTCTACAATTTGGTCATCCCTTGAATTAATGGGAACTAGTTATTAGGTTAAAACTTTGCTGATTATATCAGTGAAATCTGATTTTTTTCCTTTGCCTATTTTATGAACAGAGGCCATTCTGTGAATCCTGGACAGCTATCTTGAAAATACATGATCTGGGTCAGGGAAAGTCTCATAATAGGATGTAAAAATAGTACTAGGCACGTCACATATTTTATATATAAATACATACATCTGTTGAATGATACAGACTGAAGTAGAATGAATGAAAACAAAGACCTCCCTCTTGATAATTTATTGGGAGTGTTAACTATTATTTTATACTTAAGTCTTGAGTTTTAGACAAGTTGGCTTTCATGATCTCTTGGTAGCTACAATATATTCCTAAGAAGGTTCTGAAATGTATTTCAAGAGAAAACTTTAAAAAAATTAATAATTGTGATTTTCTAAAGTAGTGAGGACTAATTATTTTTCTTTTTTTGTAGCGATACAAACTTGGAGTGCGGTTGTATTACCGAGTAATGGAATCTATGCTTAAATCAGTAAGTTAAAAAGAAAATAATAGGAAAAAAATTCAATACTGTCATAAAATGGTTTCAGTTTAACATTTTTAAATGTGTTTTAGGAAGAAGAACGATTATCCATTCAAAATTTTAGGTAAATTTTTTATTTTTAGTAAAAGAATTTTTTCTTTTTATAGAAGTAAGTGTTTCAAAATCACTTTCTTTTTCTTTTAGCAAACTCCTGAATGACAACGTCTTTCATATGTCTTTGTTGGCATGCGCTCTTGAGGTTGTAATGGCTACATATAGCAGTAAGTTAAATTTTAGTAAATAAAACATTTAGTTTAATTTAAAGTAAAAAAAAAACAAATCTAAGGTGTTTTGTGTTTTTTGGTGGGAGCAGTATCATTCAGGTGAAGAAATGAGTATTTTATATCAGTATAGACTGAAAATGTAATTGGTCACCATAAACTATTTAACTGGCTTATATTCTGAATTATTTCAGGTCATCTTGGGAATAGTATTTCACTTAGGCTCTTATTCTGAATCTAGGCAATGTACCTATTTAAATTCCTTCAAATACTAACGAGATTGTAAAATGCCAAAGGAGTACTAAGGAACAGCGTTCACTGATCCAGAAGTACTGTTATAAACTCTATGATCATATGACCAAAGGTTGGCGCTAGAATTCATCAGATAAACAGAAAGAGGCCAGTGATAGTGTTTTCTTTTTTTAATATAATTTTAAACATATATTATTTTGAAAATAACATTATAAATGTTAGAAAATACTTTTTTCTGCAAAAAACAAAGATTTATCTAAGGATACAAATACACAATAAAAGAGAAACAAATTAGTAAACAAATATGAAAAACTGTAAATCCTTATTAATAACCAAGAAATGCACATTTAAAAAGATAACGTTTTCTAAGGAATAAAATTATCAAAATCTTAAAGAATTCCTCTCTACCTTCACCAAGAATTACTGAGACAGTTAAAATGGGTATGTTAATGCATTGCTGGTTAGATATTAAACCTGTCCCTGATATAAGTTTGGGGTGTTTAAACATTTAAAAATTTGATATAAGCTATGAACCCTTGATCTTGGAAAATCATATGTGCACATACACTCAAAGTTTTGAAAACTATTTCCTGGGAGTCTGTGGGTTCCAAAATAAAAAATTCTGTTCCAAATAAAAACTTCTGTTTCGTCTTTTATTGTGTTTTAATTTTTTGTTTGATAAAACCTTCCAGCCTAAAAATATGTAGTTCAAGGCTTAACATTTCATGCCTAAGTTACATTTTTTCTTTCATTTTTAGGAAGTACATCTCAGAATCTTGATACTGGAACAGATTTGTCCTTCCCATGGATTCTGAATGTACTTAATTTAAAAGCTTTTGATTTTTACAAAGTGATTGAAAGTTTTATCAAAGCAGAAGCCAACTTGACCAGAGAAATGATAAAACATTTAGAACGATGTGAACATCGAATCATGGAATCTCTTGCATGGCTCTCAGTAAGTAACTAGCTAAAATAATTCAAGATATTTATATGCATATGGCATATCTATTAGTGAGAGATGTTAGTTAAAATTTAGCTTTAGAACAAATATACAATTTAATGAATATTATGATTTCAGTGTATAGCCCAAGAGTCGAGTATTAGAGTTTTCTTTTATTTGAACTCCCTTGACCATCTAATATAGTGATTTATTTAGGAAAAGCTTTTCTTAAAGTATGGCACTTTAATGCAAAGCTGAATTCTTTAAAGTATGGAGGTAATTTTTTTTAAACAAATGTTTTATATTTGAAAATTTAAACATCTCTTAAATTTTAACAAAATGAAAAAAAATTTGAGATTATTCTATTTAGATGATATAATAGTACAGTTTTTTTAGTTCAATTTAGTTGGATTTTCCCCTTACTCTTAAAAATAGTTCAAAAATCTACACTATTATTCAAGTATAGTTATTGTTTATAACATTATAGATAAGGCAGAAATTATATTCTCTATGTATTCGATTTATAGCATATGAGCTATTGAAAAGGTATTGTTTTACTGAAGGTGGAATTTTTATGTAGTAAAAGTACAGTATTTGAAGTTCTTCTATAATGCTCTTTAAATTTGCATAGTTGAGTAAAACTTTGTGAATAATCAGATTTATAGATTAATATTGAATTGGTTTCTTTTGAAATTGTTGCATGCTTGTATCTTTTTTTTGTGACAGAGACAGAGGGACAGATAGGGACAGACAGACAGGAAAGGAGAGAGATGAGAAGCATCAATTCTTTGTTGTAGCACCTTAGTTGTTCATTGATTGCTTTCTCATATGTGCCTTGATGGGGTTGGGGGCTACAGCAGAGCAAGTGACCCCTTGCTCAAGCCAGTGATCTTGGGTTTCAAGCCAGCGACCTTTGGACTCAAGCCAAAGCCAGAGACCATGCGGTCATGTCTATGATCCCATGCTCAAGCGAGCAACTCCACATTCAAGCTGGTGAACCCACGCTCATGCCAGCAACCTCAAAGTTTCAAACCTGGATCCTCTGCGTCCTAATCCTATGCTCTATCTACTGTGCTACCACCTGGTCAGGCTGCGTGCTTCTATCTATTGCATGCTTGTATATATCTTTTCATTTACTCTAGTATATAGAAATGCAATGAAAAAATTAAGACTTTAGTTACATTAGAATCCTAATCTGTACATGTAACCTTAATTTTATTTTTTTGATATTTTAAAAACCTAGTGGCTAAGCAATAACTTATTTCTCAGTGTTTTCTTGTATTGTCATATAGACAGTGGATACAAAGGAGAGTAGTAGGGCAAATTGATCGAAGGATACTACATTGCTAGTCATTAAATTTAGTAACTTGTTTAAACAGGAACTTTCACTTTATAAGAAAAAGAGCTGTTAAGAGAAAATTAAGAATCTGAGGGTTAAAAGTAGAAAAAATAAATGAATAAAATAAAATAAAAAAGTAGAGAGTACTTTTCAGAGGCTAATGTACCCTTTCCTTATAGATATTGAAGTGACCTTTACTGAATCATCTGAAAGTGACCATTCTGATTTCTTTCAGAGAATTACTTTTATTTCCATAAGTATACATCTGCTATATGCCAGAAAAGACATGGATTTTGTGGAGGAAATAGTAACCATTCACTGTTTAAAAACTGCTTGTGCTCAAGCCTATTTAATTAGTACATTTCACAGTGTTCTAGAATTCTAAATTCAATATTTCTTTATTTTTGAGAATTTTTGGAGAAAAAGTGAAATGCTCAAAGCCTGGAAAAGGGTACATTTTATTAATAATAGGATGATGTAGAAGTCGTAAACCTCTGAATGTAAAGGTTAAGTGTTATCTCTAAGTGATGAAATTATAGATAATTATTATTGTCATTTTTAATGTGTGAATTAAAAAAACACATATTACCTTTTTAATCATAAAAAGAATAGAGTGGTAGTGGGTAACTATCAAGATAAGTCAGGCCACGCAAATAGAATACTATGAGAATTTCCTGTGAGAATAATTGACATTTTAGAAAAGGGACATGCTATAGATATATTTGAAGCTTTCACAGACCTTAAGATTTTCTTTTTAACTGAAGAACATTGTATATACTGAAAACTGTATAGCACAAATTATAATTCATTGAATTTTTCACAAATTGAACACACCCATGTTTTTAGCTCACAGATCTAGAATTGGAGCAAATTTCTAGTCTTTTGATTCTGTATTGCAAGAATTTCTCATTAAACTATAGATTGATAAAAACATATTTAGGCCCTGGCCGGTTGGCTCAGTGGTAGAGCATCGGCCTGGCGTGTGGGAGTCCTGGGTTCGATTTCCGGCTGGGGCACACAGGAGAAGCGCCCATCTGCTTCTCCACCCCTCCCCCTCTCCTTCCTCTCTGTCTCTCTCTTCCCCTCCCGCAGCCAAGGCTCCATTGGAGCAAAGTTTGCCCGGACGCTGAGGATGGCTCTGTGGCCTCTGCCTCAGGCGCTAGAATGGCTCTGGTTGCGGCACAGCGATGCCCCAGATGGGCAGAGCATCACCCCCTGCTGGGCATGCCGGGTGGATCCCGGTCGGGCGCATGTGGGAGTCTGTCTGACTGCCTCCCCGTTTCCAACCTCAGAAAAACAACAACAACAACAAAAACATATTTAAAAGTGTTCCACCTAAAGAAACATTAAGTGAAGTATTTCTTACCCCCCTTATGTGGTTTAATGAAAGAACATCTTTGTAATTTTTGTTTTGATATTTATTTTAATTTTTTAATATTTCAATTATAGTTGACATTCAGAGTTATATTAGTTTCAAGTGTACAGACATTTATATAAATATAACTTAGAAGTAATCCCTTTGATGAGTCTAGTACTCGTATGGCATTATATATAGTTACTATAATGTTGTTGACTATATTTCCTCTGCTGTACTTTACATGCCTGTGACTGTTTTGTAACTCCAATCTGTACTTCTTAATCTCTTCACCTTTTTTACCCAGCCCACCAAGCCCCTTCCATCTTGCAGCCATCAGTTTGTTCTCTGTATCTGTGAGTCTGTTTCTGTTTTGTTTGTTTTATTCATTAGATTCTACATATATGTGAAATCATATGGCACTTGTCTTTGTCTGCTTATTTCACTTAGCATAATGCCCTCTAAGTCCATCCATGTTGTTGGTTGTTGTAAATGGTAAGATTTCATTCTTTTTTTATGACTGAGTAATGTTATATTGTATATATGTACTGTATCTTCTTTATTTGTCTTTTGATTGGACCATCTAATCTATTTATATTTAAAGTAATTATGTATAGTATGTAGTATTGCTGTTTTATTAGTTGTTTTCTGATTGTTTTTGTACTTCCCTGTTCCTTGCTTATTCTCTTGCTCTCTTTTGTTGTATGTTGGTGGCTTTCTCAATCGTATTGTGTTTGGATTCCTTTCTCTTTATTTCTTATATCTATCCCTTGCAGATTTTGGGTTTGTAATTACTAGGTGCTTCTTATATACCAAGCCATGTTTATAGCAGCATATTTTAAGTTTATCGTTGCTTCAAGTTTGAACACATTCTAAAATCACTACTATTTTTACTCACCCCCTACATGTCATACATATATATATATATATATATATATATATATATATATATATATATTTATTTATTTATTTTTTTATTTTTTTATTTTTTTATTTTTTTTTTTCCTCTTACAGACAGAGTCAGAGAGAGGGATAGATAGGGACAGACAGACAGGAACAGAGAGAAATGAGAAGCATCGATCATCAATTTTTCATTGTGACACTTTAGTTGTTCATTGATTGCTTTCTCATATGTGCCTTGACCGTGGGCCTTCAGCAAGCTGAGTAACCCCTTGCTCAAGCCAGCGACCTTGGGTTCAAGCTGGTGAGCTTTGCTCAAACCAGATGAGCCCATGCTCAAGCTGGCGACCTCAGATCTCAAACCTGGGTCCTCCGCATCCCAGTCTGATGCTCTGTCCACTGCGCCACGGCCTGGTCAGGCTACATGTTATATTTTTTAAATTACTTTTTACTTCTTTTCTGTGAGCGTTTATGTGTATCCCTTAATTTACTGTTATAATTACACATAGTCTTCCTACCTTTGCTTCTTAACTTTTGTACTAGTTTTCTGGTTGATTGATGCACTGCTTTTATCATGTGCTTGCCTTTGTCAGTGAGAATTTTTTTTCCTTGTGATATTTTATTATTCATATTTTTAATTTTTTTTTTCGTCGTCTAAAAGAAGTCCCTTTAATACTTCTAGTAATACTGGTCTGGTGGTGATGATCTCCTTCAGCTTTTTTCTTGTCTGGGAAGCTCTTTCTGTCCTATGATTCTGTATGATAGCTGGGGAGAGTAATCTTGGTTGTAGTCCTTGCTTTTCATCACTTGGAATATTTCTTATAAATCCCCTCAGCCTACAAAGTTTCTGTTGGGAAATCAGCTGACGGTTTTAAGGAAGCTCCCTTGTAGGTAACTAACTGCCTTTCTTGTGTTGCTTTTAAGATTCTCTATTTGTGTTGAACCTTTGGCATTTTAATTATATGTCTTGATGTGGTTCCTTTTGGGTTCATCTTGTTTGAGACTGCATTTTACAGACTTGTATGTCTATTTCACTAGTTTAGGGAAGCTTTCAGTCATTATTTCTTCAAACAAGTTTTCAATCATTTGCTTTTTCTCTTTGCCTTCTGGTACAATTATTATGTAAATGTTATGCTTAATGTTGTCCCAGAGGTCCCTTATACTGTTCTTATTTTTTAAAAATTCTTTTTTCTTTTTGTTGTTTTGATTGGGTATTTATTTCTGCTACCTTGTCTTCCAAATCTCTGATTTGACCCTCTGCTTCATCTAATCTGCTATTGACTCCATCTAATGTATTTTTTTTATTTCAGTTATTGTAGCCTTCATTTCTTTTTTTTATGATAGAGACAAAGAGAGGGACAGAGAGAGGGACAAATAGGGACAGACAGACACGAAGGGAGAGAGATGAGAAACACCAATTCTTCGTTGCAGCACTTTAGTTGTTCATTGATTGCTTTCTCATATGTGCTTTTACCAGGGAGGCTACAGCAGAGTGAGTGACCCTTTGCTCAAACCGGCAATCTTTGGGCTCAAGCCAGCAACCATGGGGTCATGTCTGTGATCCCATACTTAAGCCAGTGACCCTGCACTTAAGCCAGTAACCTCGCACTTAAGCCAGTGAGCCCATACTCAAGCTGGATGAGCAGGCACTCAAGCTGGTGACCTCGGGGTTTCGAACCTGGGTCCTCTATCCCAGTCTGATGCTGTATTCACTGTGCTACTGCCTGGTCAGGCTATTCTTTATTTCTGACTGGTTGTTTTTTATGGTTTCTGTGTTGTTTTTTGTTTTCTATCTCATTGTATAAGTTCTCACCAAGATTATCTATTCTTCCCCTAAGTTCATTGAGCATCCCTATAAGCAGTGTTTTCAAATCTGTATATGGTAGAATGCTTGCTTCCATTTTGTTTAGGAATTGTCTTGTTTTATTCACTTGGGATATGTTTTTTTGTTTCCTCGTTTTGGATGCCTCCCTGTGTTTGTTTTGATGTATTAGGTAGATCTGCTACATCTCCCAGTATTAGCAGAGTGGCCTTATGTAGTAGGTGTCCTGTGGAGCCTGTGGCACATTTTGCCTGTTCACCTGAGCTGGGTATTCCAAATGTGTCTCTTGTGTGGGTTGTTTATGCTCTTCTGTTGTAGTTGAGCCCTGCTTGCTGTTGGCATGTCAGTCAGTGGGTGGCATTACCCCTCAGGCTAACTGGCTGTGAGGACTGGCTGTGACTAATAGTGGGTGAACTATTTTTGGGGGGGCTGACCCCAAGGAGTGGGATTCAGTTTAGTGGGGCTCTGGTACCTGCCGAGTTCACTCTTTGTGTTTGTCATTTGTGGTACTGATTTGCTTTAGTGTGGTCTGAAACCAGTCACTGGGTGTGTTGGTTCTGAGGCTTCTAGGAAGGGGCTTCTGTACAGGCCAAGGTCAGCTACTGCCTCTTTTTGTTCCAGGGCCTCCTGATAAGAGCTGCAGGTGATTTGTGGTTGGTAGCAGCCTATGCTGGGCTTGGAGGTGCCTGGAAGTGGTTATGCTGTGAACTGAGGCCTGCTGCCACTAGCACCAGACTTTAGGCTGCTTTTTGAGAGGCACAGGGCATGTGGAGGCCAGTCACTGCTTGTTTGGGATGTGTAGGCCTTTCAGAGATTTTAAGAAAGTTTGCAGCATGGGCTCAGACCAGCTGCTTGTGTGGATTAGCCTCTAAAAGAAGTTTGGACTGGACATGAATTGGGTGTGGCGAGGCCTCAGAGAATCAATAGGATGGGTGAGAATAATGTTAGCCAGGTTGATGGAGATTCAGATTTGTTGCCCACCTGCCCCTGTAGGCTGTGTGTGGGAGAGTTCATAAAGGAACAGTGGCACCTGCCAGCACCTTAGGAGAAAGCTGCTCCCTCCAGGCCTTGCCTTGAAACTAGACAATTCGGTTTCTCCCTGTAAGTTTCTGGTGCTTTGGAGTTACTGTTGCTTCTCTGAGCTTAGGGCGACTATTATCTGAGTGAGTCTGTGCTCAGGCCCTTAAGAGGATGTCTGGTTGTACAGCAGCCCTTCATCTCACCCAGACTGAGTCCCTACTGATTTTCATAGCCAGCTTGTGGGAACTCCTCTTCCTGGCACTGGTGCTCTGAATTGGGGTTCCTGGTGTGGGGCTGGAGCCCCTCACCCCTCAGTGGTGACCTCCTCAGCCAGGATCTCTCTCCTGATTCTTAACTGCCATATGCAAGTATATCCTTAGTTAAAGGAATTTTGTTCAGCTGTTCTTCAGATGGTTCTCAAAGGTAGCTTTTCTGTAATTTTTTTTTTTTTTTGCAAGTGAGAGAGAAATGAGAGGCATCAACTCGTAGTTGCAGCACTTGAGTTGTTCATTGATTGCTTCTCATACATGCCTTGACCAGGGGGTTCCAGCCAAGCCAGTGACCGTGGGGTCATGTTGATGATCCCATGCTCAAGCTAGATGAGCCCATGCTCAAGCCAGTCACCTTTAAAAATTATGGTTATTTTTTATAAAATGTTATTTATGTTAACATAATGATCTTATGTTGGTTGTTTAAAAATTTTGTATTTAAATTAAGATTTAATTACTAATACAGTATGTATTGATAGATATAATCCACATGACCAGAAACTTGTGGGTCCTTAATAATTTTAAAAATGTAAAAAGATTATGAGTCCAAATATGTTTGAAATTGCCTACCTTATATTCTCTTCTCTATTCAGACTTTTATGTTTACTATCATAAACCATGTCTAGAGTCTTTGTTCAATTCTATGTCCACTTGAAATTCTTCTCCTGCCTTCTAGTTTACCAGATTTTCAGGTCTACTTCCATTTTGCCCATCGTGCCACCCTACTGTATAATCATGCTTCCCTGCTTTACAGTCTTAAGTGTTTATTTATACTACTTTCTAGTCATTTATGAACTTTATTTCTTATCTGTGTGTGTCTCATGTTAAATGAATTAATTTTTGTAAAGCATTTAGAACAGTATTTGGCATTGTATTTTATGATGTGGCAACTAATTATAAACGTAGGAATGATGGACAGAGAGGCCAACTGATAAAGACATCTAGGTAGTGTCATTCATTAAAATACCCAGAATGAATGAAATTTGCTTGGGAAGGTGAATTTTATTGGATTATGTTGTTTGAAATGACGGTTATTCAAGTAGAGGTGTAAAGTATAGTTGATATGTGTGTGTGGAGCTTAGTAAAGAAACATATGTGAGGACTGTGAACCTTAGAGCTGCAGGCACAAAAATTTCTAAACTTTATTGACAGCTTATCTTGTGCTAGGTGTTGTGGTGAATACTTGTGATAGTTTAATTTTCACAAACCTTTGGTGGTAGTATTCTCCATGCGGAAATTAATGCTTAGAGAACTTGAATAACTTGCCCTAGACCACTCAAGCTACAAGGCAGAGCTGTGGTTCGAACCAAAGTCTCTCTGGCTTCAAAGCTATTAATTTCTATGTTTTCTCAATAACTAAAGGCTAGAGAATTGATAAGCTTACCTAAGAATAGTATACAACAAGAAGGCAGCTAAAGATAGAATACAAGGATCTGCAACATTTATGGAATAGACAAGAAAGAGAAACCTACAAAAGAGATTGAAATAGATGAGAGCTAGGAGGAAACAGAGATAGGAGGAAAATCAGAAGTGTCATAGAAAGAGAACATTAAAAGGTCTGAGTGCCTTCTTGCTGTTTCACATACTATAGAAGCAACCAGTAAGAACTGAAAAGTGTTCATTAGTTTAAACAACAAGGAAGCCACTGGTGATGGTAGCAAGGATTGTTAAAAGAATTAGTGGGGGCCTGACCTCTGGTGGCGCAATGGATCAAGCATTGACCTGGAATGCTGAGGTCACCGGTTCAAGACCCTGAGCTTGCCCAGTCAAGACATTTAAGGGAAGCAAGGTATTACTTCCTGTCCCCCTCCCCCTTCCTTCTCTTCCCTCCCTCTCTCTCTAAAAACAATAAATGAAATCCTAAGAAAGAAGTGATGGGGGCAGGAGTGATGACTGGGGGTCAGTAGGGTTTAGATGAGATGTGAATGAGAGATAAATAAGGTATGGAGACAGTGATTGTAGACAGTTTTTACAAGAAATGTCTCTGAAAGGAAGTAAAGATATAGCTGGAGATGTGTGAGGTGGAGGGAATACTGTTTTTTAAGATGGGAAGGATAGGATTGAACATTGATCGAAAAGAGCCATTAGGAGTGTTCTCTATTGTTGGATGACACATTAGTGACTAAAATAATCATTTTATTTTGCCCGTGATTCTGTGGATTGGGATTTGGGAAGAGCTTGACTAGGTGGTTCATTCTTGACCATATAGTGTCAGCAGGGGTCTGGGACAGGTTCCTCTTCCAATGTACTTCTTAACTCACAAGTGTGGCATCTTGCTTACCTTGGTACATGCTAACCCTCCCTCCATCCTGTTTTCCCTCCTCATAGAAGAACCTAGGCATCTCATAGCAGTTTGGTTTTAGGGTAATCATGCTTCTTATATAGCAGCTGGTCTCCAAAGGCTTCTATGAACCAAAAAGACCATAGCTGAAGCTTTGTTTTGTTAGAATAGTCACAGGGCTTGTCCAGGATCAGGAGGTCCCCTTGAATACTGATGTCCCATATATTACATAGATCTGGCTGATGGAAATCAGAACTCTTTCTGGTCGTTTGTCAGCCCCTGGAATAGTCCTGCTGCTTCCACTGGTTCTTTCCCTGGCGTTGGGTAGCTTCCATACATGAATGCACTAATCTGTACCTAGCTGAAGATTTGAGAGTAAACTTCTGCAGGCCCCTGTAGCTCTCTCTCTTCAGCTCTCTCCTTTCTTTTTCAACCTCACCTTTCTCTATTCTGTCAAGCTAATTTTAGCTGTCTTGGCTTCCTTGAATTCTCAACTCCCTCAAGGAGGGAGACCATTAAACTCTATTTCAGTTTGTCCTGCCTGCATTGTAGCCTGGGAACCCTCTCCACACATTAAGCTAAGGCAGTGGTGGGGTTTACCATTTGTTTTCTTTTTCTCAGGGATTATGTCTTATGCTGCTTTATGTATTCAGTGTCTGAAAGCTATTGTTTCATTTATGTTTTTGATTTTGTAGTTATTTAAGATAGTCTCTGCTCCTTCACGACTGGAAGAGTTATATATAGTATTTAGTGATTCATAATGTTGTTATAAATATGTGTACTTAAAGAATATTTAGAGTATCATTTCTGTTTTCCCATATTAAATGCATCCTATTTTCTGAATAATACTGTTTCAGAGGGCTCCTTTCTATAGAAAGCATAGAAATCCTGGTTATTAACTATTTTCTTGTATTAAATTTTAACAAATCATGGGAAAGTTGAGTCTCCTTTCAATGCTGTCAAATATAGCTGACTCATTAAATTGGATCTGTCATACTGTTTTTCTGTAGTCACTGAACATTAGCAAGTTTCTTCATTCAGTTATACAAATATTTGCCCAAAGCGCATTTATATAAGAACAGATTAAATATATTTCTTTTTAAATTATTTTTGCAAATTTTAAATTAAGGCCTGTTTTATACATCACTACAGTTACAATGAATAGGGGTTTTTCTTTCTTTCTTTTTTTTTTTTGAGAAACTTATAAAAAAATGTTTAAGCGTCTTTGATTCTTTTGAAATGTCAAACAGGAAGTGTATACAAAAGAAAGAAAGCCTGTGGCTTTGAAAAAGCCCCAAAGGATATCTGTTGCATTATCTGTGTGGGGGATAATTAACCTCTGGTGCACTTTGCACAAAGATTATAGTATTTACCATTAGACAATGTTTTTAAAGAATGTTACATTTTACTAAGAGGTATGTTTCAGGAAGGTAAGTGAATTGTAAGGTAATGATTAAGCTATATTTAACACTTTAAAAAAATATGGGTAGGTGCAATGAACTAATATGATGCTATATATTATATTTATACCATGCTTCTATAATAAAAAATGTTTTAAGTTGGGTTTTTAAAAGCTCCTCATGAATTATATAAAACAACCACATATTTACTTTTTATAAGAATTAGGATGTTTAATTTTTAAAAATCTGACTTTTTCTGAAAATCTAGTTAAGGCTTTAACCTTTCAGTCTGACCAGTGTCAGACTTCCTAATTTTTTGCCCTTAACTCCTGCAGCTAACTAGTAGCTTCTCAAGTGGTTTAGGAGACTTGATTTCACCATTCAAAACTGAAATTCTTTTATTCTAAATACAACTTTGCTTTCCAATATATATATATATATATATATATATATATATATATATATATATATTTTTTTTTTTTTTTTTTTTTTTTTTTTTTTTTTTTTCCTGAAGCTGGAAACGGGGAGAGACAGTCAGACAGACTCCCGCATGCGCCCGACCGGGATCCACCCGGCGCCCCCAACCGGGATCCACCCGGCGCGCTCACCAGGGGCGATGCTCTGCCCACCAGGGGGCAATGCCCTGCCCCTCCAGGGCCTCGCTCTGCCGCAACCAGAGCCACTCCAGCGCCTGGGGCAGAGGCCAAGGAGCCATCCCCAGCGCCCGGGCCATGCCTGCTCCAATGGAGCCCCGGCTGCGGGAGGGGAAGAGAGAGACAGAGAGGAAGGAGGGGGCGGGGGGGGGGGGAGGCGGAGAAGCAAATGGGCGCTTCGCCTATGTGCCCTGGCCGGGAATCAAACCTGGGTCCCCCGCACGCCAGGCCGACGCTCTACCACTGAGCCAACCGGCCAGGGCTTGCTTCCCAATATTTTTACATTACTTTTCAATTCATCCAGGATTGAATACTGAGCATTCTGTCTTTTCCTCTATAGTTACCAGGTATAAGTCTTTAAAAACAAAACAAAACTTTATCATGTAATTTGGATTTACTTTATTATTATTTTAAAAATCTATTTCATTTACATTTTCGTAGAGAAGATTATCACCTTTTTACATTTAACGTACTACAATATTATAAGCTCCTGTTTGGTCTCCGAGCTTTGACACTGTTCTCCACTTTATACTTTGGTGCCAAGTTAATCTTCTTCCTAAATACTTATTCATGCAATGCTAATTAATGTTCAAACACCTGTAACTCCTTATTGCCATTCAGAAAAAATTAGCCTCTCTGCTCTAGTTGTGATTATCTGCTCCTGCCTTATCTTCACATTCTTACTTACCCTATTCCTCAAACACTCGTATAGACAGAGAGTTCTTTCATCTGTGGCACAAACCACCATTATCCAGTGAGAGATGGCGTGGCCTGCCTAACGTGGGACATGGAATCAGGAGACCTGGAGTTAGGTCCTAGCTTTTTCATGTACAACTTAATGTCTTTGTATCTGTTTATTGCTTTGTAATTTGAGACAGTCCAAAAGATTTGGGCCCTTTTTAGCCCAAGAATTTGTTTCTATAAAACTATTGAAATGTTAAGAATTATTTGCCACTATTGAATGTGGATCCATATTTTGGAGTGCTTCATGATTTGTAAAATATTGGAGAAAAATTCTTTTTAAAAAAGGTAGCACAGAGGTCTCATTCCCCTGTTCTCCTTTAGCTCTGTTCTTCCCTGTTCTCCTTGGACATACCTGATATTTTGTACATCAGATATTTTTAAAGGAATTGTACTTGCCTCTGTGAGGTACATAATGATGTGGGAAATAGCTTCTAGCCTTGAAGGAGCTTGGACTGTAGTAGAAAAGTGAATAACTGTATTGCACCATAAAATACAGTCAGCTATGAGGGTCAGTGGAGGGAGTGATCGTATGTGGATGGGAAAAGACTGGTACAGGTGTGGAAATGGAGAAAGACACAGAATTAGCAAGGCCTAGCTCTAGAGTGAGGCATATTAAGGGAAAATTATGGCCCAACTATGGCAATGGTAGATGCATACTGATTTAAGACTACCATAATTTAGTCTTAAAAGGTATTAAGTTTGTAATGTTGGTAAAAATGGAAAGCTAGCGCTATTGGTTAATGTGATAGTATACAAAAGTTAATGTAGCGGATAATTCTATGCACTAATTTTTTTAAAAGTGGGTTTATTAAGGGAAATCTTCTTGAAATAGAGTTTATACATGTCTTCTTCAACATAAGATATTTAATTTTACTTTTTGATTGAGGGACATCATTATAAACATTATTATATTATGTGTGGGCTAGACTGCCATTTGCTTCCAGAGAATATTGTCCTCTATTCCTACAGTTCTAGTTTTTTTCTGTGTTTCCTCTCTCTTTCTCTGTGAATTACTATTTTTTAGTGTTCAGGTCTTACCATTCCATAATACCCACTCTAAGTTGCTCTCCTAATATGATAAATCAATATACACTACTGAACATGCCCTTTGTCCTTTTGGGGTTTTGGCACAACTAGCTTGACAAAGTTTCTTTCTTACTTCCAGACTAAGGGTTTTTTGTTTGTTTTGTTTTAAGCAGTGCTTTTCAAACTTGAATGTGGTAGGAATCGCCTGGAGATCTTGTTAAAATACAGATTTTTATCAGGTAGGTCTAGGGTTAGTCTTAAGATTCAGCATTTCTAACAAGCTCGCAGTTGATTCCGATAGTGCTAGCCTGTGGGACCCTGTTTGGAGTAGCCAGTTTCTGGATGACTGTAAAGCCCTGACATTATATGGCTTTCATGTGAAATACTCTGTTGGTTCTTTAAACGAACTCTGCAGAGTAGAAGATGTAGGTATAGTTCCAGTTTTGCATATGAGGAAAGAAACACAGAATGTCTATAAAGTACTGGTACTCCTTTCCTTGTACCACATTATTTATGTTAAATCATTCACACTATTCTTATTAACACTATAACATCTAGTAGAGCATGTTAGACAGTATAAAACGCAACAGTATAAATAGTAAGTGAATTTTATTCTAAGTGAAAAAATAATATATGTACTTTTTAATCTTGATCAGCAAGGTGTTTTGCCTAAGAGCTAAGCATTGATGGGAAGGGAAAAGTACCCTCTGTTAGCAGGCTCCTTTTTGCAGTGCACTGACACTGTTGTTATAATGTATCCCTTAAGAAGAAAAGATACAAAGAAGACTTTGCAAAAAAGAGCAAAGTATATTTTCAAAGGAAATATTAGTGTGCATATATGTTTCATTCATGCAACTCTCAGAAATGAGATTTTAACATGTGTTTTAGAATATATAGTAACTTAGGGTTGATGAATTAGGTATTTGGATCATCTCTGAAAGAGATTGAAGGGAGGGATGAGAATGATGTGAAATGGAAAGCTAGGTCTGTTTCCATAGACTGAACTGTTAGAACTGAGTTTGCTCTCAGTTTTAATGAAAGACTCTGAGTATGCTCCAAGTCTTCTATAAGAATAAAGAATGTAGAGCCTGAAAAGTAAAAATAAAGGAAGGCAATATCTTAGCAATACAATTTTTTATAGTGACCTTGTGTTTTACTAGTAAACTATTTTAGAATTAAAAAAATAGATATACAGCAAAGTACAAACAAGTAAAATAAGGGTGGTAACTTAGTTCACAGAAATAATTATCCACTGAAATGTGGGTAGATGATTGCTTTAAAAAGATCTAAGAATATAAGCTCAATTTAATAAAATCATTCTGTATCATCAAAATTGTTAAGGATCAGTAAAGAATTTGTGATTTTTTTTATGTGGTTCCCCATATATTAAAAGAACAAACAGAGGCCCTGGCCGGTTGCTAAATGGATAGAGCGTCAGCCCGGCAAATGGATGTCCCGGGTTCAATTCCCTGTCAGGGCACACTGGAGAAGCGGCCATCTGCTTCTCCCTCCCTTCATTTCCCTCTTCTCTCTCTCTTCCCCTCCTGCAGCCAGTGACTTGATTGGTTCAAGGGTGGCCCCGAGCACTGAGGATAGCTTGTTGGTCTGTGTGCTTCAGCCTCAGGTGCTAAAAATAGCTCGATACTTGAGCATTGGCCCCTGATGGGGTTGTCAGGTGGATACCAGTCAGGGCGCATGTGGGAGTCTGCCTCACTATCTCCCCTCCTCTCACCTAAAAACAAATAATAAAAAAACCCCAGAAAACCTAACCCTGGTCAGATAGTTCTGTTGTTTAGAGCTTTGTCTCGAAGCACAGAGGTTGCAAGTTGAATCCCTGGTCAGGGCATATAATAGAACAAATCAGAATTCCTGTCTGTCTCTTTGTTCCTTTCTCTTTCACTAAAATCAGTAAATTAAGAATACAGAAACCCAAAGAAACCAACATAGCTGTTATAAATTAATGTAAGTCTTATATTAAATAGTTATGTGAGATTGAGTTCTTGATCCAGATCTGTTTATGTTTTTAAACATAAAATATTTTTCATGACTAAACATCTGCTCCAGTGCCTTCTTGTCTTGAAACGCATGTTTGATCTCTTAGTCTGTTCTTTTCTTTAAGCAATTACCTCCTCCTTTAATCTTTAGAACACTCTGACACATGAGAAGTTGCTCCAGTTCACTATGGAGAAGTATTCATAACTTGTCCATTCATGTCTTCCTTCCTCCTCCCTCATTGTCCATATTATACATTTTTCTTGCTCATGAATTGACACAGGGGTTAATGAAATACAGGGATGGAAAAAAAAATCTAACTCAGAAATGTCTCTTAGGTATGGAAAGTTGGTTTAGGAAGCAGTGCTTATAAAAGGTTTCACTGGTATACTTCTTTGGAATCTTTCCTGGTCATCATACAGATCTGCATCAAAATAACTGATTATGTATATGAATTTTCAGTGTACAAATTATAATTAACCCTTTGAGTAGTATGAACATTCATATACATCCTCGTACTTCCTGACCATCCAGAGTATGATCGTAACAAAATTTTTTATTTTAAAAATGTGTAAGGCAACACTAAAAAAAGGCAAATGTATGTTCTTCTTGTTTCCATAAATTGATTATCAAACAAACATGATTGTAAGTTAATAAAACTGTAACTGGAACTAATTTCATTTTTTGAAAAATCTCACTCCCAGGGGTCAGCGAGCATGAAAAAGACTCACTACTCAAGGGGTTAATATTTTTACATGTGCTGTTACAAGCACTGTTAAAGTGCTGAAATGTGTTAATTCATTTATTTCATACAGAAATACATTTCGCAGATGAAGAAGCTGAGGCATTGAGAAATTGAGAAAGTTTCCCTTGTTCACAAAGCAAAGTTGTTGGCAGAAGCAAAATTTTAATGCAGGCTACCTAGTTCCAGAGACTGCTCTTAACCTCTCTGTTGCCTCTTAGGGTGTTGATTAGCATACTGTTAGGTACCTGCACCGTTGTGATTAGTTTTTTTACTCATGTTTTCTCTGTTTGTATCTTTCTCTTTGTGTCACTGTGCTGTAGCAGAAGGAGCCTGAGCTTCAGAGGCACCAGCTCTCATTTTATCTTCACAGAAGTAAACATTGTTATCTATGTATTTTACAGATAAGGAAAGCTGAGGTTCAGAGGTGTCATGTAACTTGTTCTGGTGTGATTTTGAGAAAGTTATGTCTGTGTCTCAGGTTTCCTTGTCTGTTAAATAAGGGTGATTTTCAGTAGTGGGATTCAACTGGATTCGCACCAGTTTGGCAGACGGATACCTGATTTTTTGTTGAGTTCAGAGAACCAGTTGTTAAAATGGTACTTGTAATCAGGGTTCTCTCTAAGGAGGGTGCCTGGGCAGCCACCCAATGTGGAAATCACAAATTTATATTCCTTACTCTTTTTAATTAAGTTCATCTGTGCAATAGCATTTCTAAGTGCCTGGTCCATAGGTGAAAAGAATTGGATGGAACAGTATTGTAACTGCTTGTAATATTTATTTATTTATTTCATAAAACTCATTATACTTTTGATGAAATACTACATTTTAATTCCCTTGAGTTTTTACTTCAGTAAACAAACTTATAACGTAAAGAGAAAAAGTACCAAACAGTCAGGGGGTGACAAGCTGTCATTTGTTTCAGCAATATGAAAATATCTTAAATAACAGTTTTATTGTTTTTTGTCATATATTATTTAATATTTTTATTAATATTTTAAAACTCTTATAACAATGTCGTTTTGTGTACCTCTTTTATTGTTCTTATTTAAGTATTAAATGCATGAAATAATAAATCACCTTTTGGAATATCATTTGTTTATACTTAAAATGGTCATTAGGGCAGAAAACTGGTTGTTAAATTGTAGTATTTGAATCCCACCACTGGTAATAATACTTTTCAGAGTTGTTGTGAGGAATAAATGAACATTTATGAGAATGGTACATTTTAGAAAGAAACATCACAATTGTTAGTTCACTTCATCCCTGTCCTCTACTGTTAAGAGGTTTCTTAAGAAAAGAGAAAGAATGTGGTTAAAGGGTATTGGCTCTGTTTACCCCAGCTTATATAAGTATGAAGAACTTTTCTCTTTTCCTGAGATGCCCCTTCCCCCTTTTCTTCTCAAAATGGAAAAGTTTCAGGGAATGCAAGGTGTCACTGAACTCCAGCATTGTTAAATGTGGGCAGTGTTCACTGTTCTCTTGTAGCTGGAATTTGTTACATTGCTATAGTTATGAATAATGTCAGTAATTACCCCTAGGTCAGTGTTTGTTCATTATCAAGTACAAACAAGAAGAGAGATAGCAACTGTAGAAGAATAGCTTGGAAATACTCTCTGTACTTTTAACCTTTGGGAGTGGAAGCACTTGGACTCTGCTTCAGAGGGTGTACAATAAGGTCATGATGTTTGAAAGTTACTGAATATAGTCTTAGAATTTTTAGTCTCTAAACTTGTAGTCAGATCCTAACTGTAATTGTGAGGAAGGGCTCTTGAACCTGGATGTACAAGAAACACAGAGTAGAAATATCTTAGAGGGTATCTATGCTAATTAATGTAGTTTCTGAAATTCTACAGCAAAATAAGAATATGATATTAATGAATTTAGTAAAACTTTAGAATTACTAGGGTAATTATTCTTAAATCATCTGAGTTCATTTACCTTTAATTATAAAATATAAGCAACTTTTTGACATTTATCTTAGATATTTATGGCTTGTTTTTAAAACTCTGATCTGTTATGACCTAGTTTTAAAATGCATGTGAGTATTGTATGGTTTTATCAATTTACTTACTAAGTCTTAATATTTTTCACTATTGTTAGAAATAACCAAATATCAAGCATATTTTTTTAAAATTGAATTTATTGGGATGAAATTTCAAAAGTATTTCTGGTGTCTTCCTGTGCTAGATTTAGAACATAATAAGGAAATGTAGACTAGGAAGCAGCTGGATTTGTTTCTCTTTTTAAAAAACCGTTTCTGTTTTTGTTAAGTTCTATTGTTTCTTGCCTTCAATAAATATAACAGATAATTTCTCTTTAAGATTTTAACTATACTTTTTAAGAATTCTTCAAAGACTAATATAAATATATATTACTGTTTTTTAAGTTCATTTTTGGGGGAGTTTAATATCTGGTTATTTTTATCTTTATTAAAATTAACAAACATTTACTATTTTTATTAATAACTGATCATGTACTGGACCTTTCCATAGTCTAAGATAATTTAACAGATTTTTCATTTACTTACTAAGTAATGCTGGTTTTTATCATTTGTTTTGTCATTTCAGTTTCTTTCTTTTAAACATTAAAATAAGAAAGATGGGGAGGTAAAATGACTTATCTATTACTAAAAATTGAGTCATAAACAAAAGTGAACATAGAGTTCCCTAATCTAGTACCAAACTCTTTAAAATATGAACTTGTTCTTGAAAATACAGGAACATTGTAAATATGCCTGTAAATAGACATATTGACCACTTTTAATATCATGCATTTTAGACCAGGATTTAACTCACAGTTCTCTTTCAGATGAAGAATAAATGTCCTGAGTAAATGGGGATGGGTAAAAATTGCCATGATGATACAAAAATAGCACCTCTGACTTTTGTAGTTATTTCTCTAGGAACAACTCTGTAATCTTTTCTAGACTATTTGTATACATCCTTTTCTATTTTTTAATACATGTCCATTTTATTCCTTAAGTAGTTAAGATTATGTTGAATTACATGAGTTTCAGTCTAAAGAAGCTTTATGGTACCACAGCACAAAGTGTAGCAATTTTTGCCTACCAACTTTGAAACCAGTCATTTCAGCCATCAGCAAAAATTACATATGGGGCATGCAGGCCAAGGGTGTAATTGTTTAGTGCAGTGTTTGAAGTAATACTCATTTTTTTAAAATGGACTGCTGCTTCTGCTTCATCAAGTACTATACATAAAATCCTTTTCACAGAAAAGCATAAATTTTAGTTCAATGTTAATGTTTTACTCATGTAAGTAAATAAAAATTTATTTTAAAATCAAGAATTGTAATAAGTTTTCATAGATTTTTATGCCCTATTAAAATATGAGCTAACAATTTTAATGGTTAAAGAATTGGAAATTTATCATTTTTTAAAGAAAACTAACCTGAAAATTATGTTCATAGCATGTAAAGATTGGCTTTTTTTTTTTTTTGTGACAGAGAGAGAGGGATAGATAGGGACAGACAGACAGACAGACAGGAAGGGAGAGAGATGAGAGAAGCATCAATTCTCCATTGTGGCACCTTAGTTGTTCATTGATTGCTTTCTCATATGTGCCTTGACCAGGGGGCTACAGCAGAGTGAGTGACCCCTTACTCAAGCCAACGACCTTGGGCTCAAGCTGGTGAGCCTTGCTCAAACCAGATGAGCCCGTGCTCAAGCTAGTGACCTCAGGGTTTCTAACCTGGGTCCTCCGCGTCCTAGTCCAGCGCTCTATCCACTGCGCCACCGCCTGGTCAGGCAGATTGGCTTTGTTTTTATGTGTAAGCTTCATGCATGTTATTTTTTAAGATCAGTAAAAGGGGTTGTGTGGTATAATTTTTTCTTATGTAACTTAAACTGTGCAGTTGCTTTTCAAAATGAGAATATTTGTGGTTCAGAATAGCAAAGTGAGCACACACCTTTACCTCTTTTTCTTCTCTAAACCCTTGAATGGTGACAGAAAAGGAACAAAATTAAACACATGGGGATGAAATCAAGCGGTACTGAAACTCTGAAGGGCAGAGTATGGAGGGAAGTCGAGGGATTGATTCAGTTTTGAGAATAAAAAGAAAAGGGTATACTGATGGATACAACAAAGTAGAGAACTACAGCCCTGAATATGCACAGAAAAGGGCTCTGGTGGGAGTGGAAGACTTTGTCTTCAAGGACAAGATAGCAGGTACAGAGAATGGGACAGTAATCAGGAGAGTTGTTTAACGTGCTGTCTTAGAGACAGCACTTAGACTAAATTCTAAGACTTAGAGAGTCTTAGAATTTGTATTTCTAACATGTTTCCAGGTGATGCTGATAACTGCTAATCTGGCATCTTTATTTTGACAATTGTGGATTTGAGAACTACTGGTCCATGAAACACCAGGCCAGTCTGCTACCTAACACTGTGCTAGCCTATAAGAATCAGGAAAATGTGTCTCCTTCTGTACTAATGAAGAAAAAGACACCCCTTTGGACACATGCGCCTAGGCTTGTACAGAATTTAGGCAGAAGCCTTGTGCTTTTGTGCGGTGCACAAGCTATACAAATATACTGCTCACAAAAATTAGAGGATATTTCAAAATGAATATGAAGTGACAAAATACCCCTAATTTTTGTGAGCAGTGTATATGTCTGCCCCCCCCCAACTTTTGTGTATATGTACACACAGAGGGCTAAGCCTTCCTGCTGGTGCCTGCAAGAAGCACAATTGAAATTAAGGTAAATCCAGACTTCTATCACAGACTTGAAGAAAGATTTAAAAGAGAGAGAGAGAGAGAGAGTAATAGGAAAAGTACTTCTGTTAAGAGGCAAATACCATAAACTACTGACTGCACTACTGAGTTTATTGCCCTTATTTAGGTATTTTGGGGTACCTCAGTTCAATATGTATTTATTCATTCCCAAAATAAAAGCCAAAGAAAATGAAAGAGAGAAAATAATAATTAAAACAATAACAACAACAAAAAACACAAAAATTTGCAAACTTAATGGAAGCCAGGGCACTTGAGATAGAAAGGACCCATAGTACCAAGCAGGATGAATGAATGTGGATAAATCTTGGTGAGAATTCAAAATTTAAAAAGTAATAAATCAAAAGCTTCAGAGAGAAGAAGTAAATTATTTACAGGGAAACAAGGCCCAGATCAGCATCACAGCTTTTATCTGGGGTTTTATATCTGACTTACACTGTCAGACAGGAGGGGGAAATGAAACAATTTTCAGACAAGCAAGGTCTGAGAAAGTTTCTTGACTATCCTTTTTGAGATAAAATTACTACAAAATGTGCCTTAGCAAAATGAAAAAGAAACCCAAGAGAGGAGAAATCATGGAATCTGAAAAAAGAATGGAACTGTCACAGGATGCAGAGAGAAAAAAATGGGAAAAATTCTAGTATTCAGCTAGCCTAGAAAATAGTTGTTTCAAAGGAGAAGTCATGTTCTGTAAAGAATGTCTTCAAGAACAAGGTGGTTTAACAATATATAACTTCATCTAAGTGGGATTCAACAGAAATAGGTTAAGGTTGATAAACCAAGTAATAAGAGTTATGGTGACTACTGCAGGAATTGAGTTCTTGTGTCAGAGCAGTATTGGTAAAAGAAAATTTGCCTTTTTTCCCTTGTGCTTTGGAAGAATTAAGTGAACCATAGATTTGGTGAAACAAAAGGCAGTCTTTAGTTTCCTTACATATCTGTGTGTAGGTATAGGACATTTTTTAGAACTATATTTATAAAGACCCAAAGTATATACTATATAAGTAAATAGATATTAGTTATTTAAAATTAATCTTCAGCATGGCAGAAAAATAATATATAATTTGCTTTTAACTTTAAGCCTCTTTTCCCCAATCTTGACTCTCTTTACCAAAGTCCTATATGTTAGGTGCTACTGAGAATGCAAAGAAGTACAAGACATAATCCCCTTCTGTAAGGAGCTTGAAGCCTCTAGTTAGGAAGATAAGACATGGCTCATGTAAAATATATAACTAAAAAAGGCAGTAAAGAAATACAAAATAAGTGATACAGACAATAAGTGTTATCAAAGATTTTGTTTAGAAGTTGAGCTGCGCCTTGTAGAATGAAAAGGGAAGAGGAGCAGAGTGAGCCTTGTTGACTGATTGTAGGGTAAGGAGAGGGGTGAGTAGTGTGTCATGTGCCTAAATGTCTAGAGTCAAGAAAGTGAAAGTTGTGAACACAGGACAAGTAGTGGACCACTCTGGAGTAGAGGTATGCTGATTGGGAGATGAGAGAAACCAAAGTTTTGGGTTAGTTGGGGTTGGATTTTGAAATTTGAACCTGGGCTTTTTCCTTCAGGCAATGAAGAATCGGACAGCTTTTAAAACTGGACATTAATCAGTACAAGGTGATTAAGAGGCAAATCTTGAGCTGTCTTGGACAGGTTCAAGGGAAGAAAGTAGGAAGTGGGCTGAGTGAGGGAGTGATTGCAGTAGTCCCAATATAACATGGTAACAGTGCTAGAAATAGTTACTAAAAGGAAGGAAGATTACTAAAAGGAAGTTATAACTGACAAGAACAAGAAACATAGGATATGAGGTATTGCCTGGACCTTATGTAGTATCTAGTTTAAAACCCATAGTTAAAGGTAAAGAGGTCAACCTAGAAAGGTTAAATCGCTTAACTAAAGTACATATTACTATATACTTAGTAGCAAAGCCCTGACTAGAACTCTTGTCCAACTGTTTTATTTTTATTTTATTTTTGACGGAGACAGAGAGAGAGACAGATAGGGACAGACAGACAGGAAGGGAGAGAGATGAGAAGCATCAATTCTTTGTTGCTGCACCTTAGTTGTTCATTGATTGCTTTCTCATATGTGCTTTGACCAGGGGCTCCAGCAGAGCAAGTGACCCCTTACACAAGCCAGCAACCCTGGACTCAAGCCAGAGTCCTTTGAGCTTGAGCCAGCAACCATGAGGTCATCTCTATGATCCTGCACTCAAGCTGGTGACCTTGAAGTTTTAAACCTGGTTCCTCCCTGTCCCAGTTTGACGCTCTGTCCACTGTGCCACTGCCTGATCAGGCATGCCCATCTTTTAATAGAACTTTAAGGTTCATTCACTTAAAAGATAATTATTGAGACCTATTATGTGCCAGGCATTCATAAAGATGTACTTCTAGGGTTTTATTTTTTTTATCTCTCATCCTTGTCGACTTTAGTTTTTGACTATGTAAGATAGGAGGTGGTACATATAGCCCATGGGCTGTTTTTAAAAGTAGTTTTATTGGAACACAGCCACACTTGTTTATGTGTTATCTGTAGCTACTTTTGCACTGTAGTGCAGAGTTGCAATAGGATGGCATATATTGCAGGCCTACAATATTTACTATCTGATCCTTGGAATCAGGTTTTCTGATTCCTGATGAAAGACATAAACATGCTTCCCAAAGCCTTACACTCAGCTGAGTGTTATTACCTTCAGTATTCCTCCTACACCATTCCCCATCCCTGTTCCTTTTTGGTTTATTCTTTTCATGCTTCTTTTTGTACAAATGAGCAGATATATGTATGTTTACTTGTTTTGTCTTTTTCTAACACAAAAGGCAGCATACTATGTGTGTTTTTTTATGCTTTGTTTCTTCATTGTTAATAATACTTTCTGGATATTAGTTCTTGGAGATCTTATTCTTTATTATAGCCACATAATACTACAATATGTATATGTGCTACAGTTTATTCTGTGTTTAGACAGACATGTAGGTAGTTTCCAGTATTTTACAACTTCAGATAATGCTGCACCTTGAACATACAAATTTTTATATTATTGAAAGTATGTCTTCAAGGTAAATACTAAAAAGTGAGAATGCTGGGTTAAAAGGTAAATATGTGGTGTGTGTATTTTTAGATACTGCCAAATTCCCAACTGTAAGTAATGCATTACTTTGTGTTCCCACCAGTAGTGTATGAATGCACCAGTTTCTCTATAAGGGCTACTAACTTATTGTGCCAACTACTGACGCTAAAATAGCCTATCTGTGTATCATCACCATCATTTCCAAAATGAAAGACCATTTTAATAAGGGAGAAAGGACATAATAAAAATGAAGGATAAGAATAGCTCTTTAAATTTAAATTGAATTTATTATGATTCCTTTTTTTTCCTTTTTGCTGAAGACAAATGTATCTCTACCCGGTTATTAGAGAAATCAATTTAAAATTTTATCAATTTGATCATGTCTCTTCTTTTACTTGTGATCCCTTAGGACTTTACACAACTCTTCAGATCTTAATATGGCTTTACTATGGCCTGTAAGCACATGTGAGGACTCAGCCCTACATCTCCAACCACTTTGGCTTTGTTTTAATCCTTTCAGTATTCTGACTTCTCCACAGGGCCTTTGCATGTGCTCCTTTCCTTGCCACTTTGGAGAAATAGACATGTCAAAAAAAAATTCTTAACCTGGCTCTACTTTAATTTGTTACGTGACCCTTTTAGTTCTTCGGTTTCCTTACCTACATAAGATGAGGGAGTTGTTTCAGATGACTGCCACCCTCTTTCAGTTATAAACTGAATTTACCAGAAGCTATTTTGGTAGGAAGATAATAGAACTTTATAGGTATTAACATTCACCCTATGGTTATTAACTATAAGTTGGCTGTAAGTATATAGTACATACTAGTTTTTTATTC
This sequence comes from Saccopteryx bilineata, assembly GCF_036850765.1. NCBI lineage: Eukaryota > Metazoa > Chordata > Mammalia > Chiroptera > Emballonuridae > Saccopteryx > Saccopteryx bilineata. The sequence goes on from NC_089495.1 coordinate 105,657,393, forward strand.
TTAATGTTTACTTAAACTTTATTTTAAAAATTACTTGATTGAATCTATATGAATAAAGCAAGTTTTGAGTTTGAAAACTAATTATTAAATTTATAAGTTATCTCTACTTCTGGGGTCCCATCTTTTGAATTCTGTTTTTGCCATTGGACATAGTGTAGAGAGAGATAATTTTGTACCTTTAAGCAGTTATTGAGTAAATCTTTTTGGCAGAGGATAGAAAGGGAAAGACTCAGTAGAGAAGTTTGCCTGGAGTTAATTTTGTATTCTTTTATTATCTTGCCTATTGTCCTGTTTAAGTGATATGCTTTGTACTTTTATAAAATTGTCAGAAATGCATAGCAGACATCAAATAAAAAAGATAAAGAAAGATAAAATATGAATTTGAGAATTAGTGGTTTTACGATTATGTATATGTTGATCTCTGGAAATTTATTCCAATTAAATATTGTTGATTATTAATTACTCAGGTTGATTTAAATATGTTCTGTGACCTTAAGTTTTTCCACTAGTCCTTTTTAATTTGGAATTTATTTCTTAGAAATCATGTTATAAAAGGACAAATCTGGTTTCCACAGCAGCTGAAAAGAGCTTTTTAAAAACAATTTACTTTAGGATTACCTTCATCTGCTAGTAAGCACTGCTGATAAAGTTTTCTGTAAAAAAAAAAATTCTTTCACAACTAACAAAAAGCACTTGGTCACATATTTCTTCACTTGTGACATTGAGCTGGATTAATATGTAGACACTAAAATAGTTTGGGTGTTGGGAAGTAATAAAGATTCTACTAGGCAATAGTAAGTTAAGATATTGACAAGTTTGCTAATTTTCCATTTTGTACACTATTTTCTATTCCTAAACTGAATGACTAATTTCTTTAAATACCAATATCTATAATTAAGATTTGTTCTGCAAATCTGCTTTTAGTATTTTGAATGTAGAATATAAACTCAGAACTCCTTGATAAAAAAGTATCATTACTTCCTCTAAATTTTTTGTGGCTATATTATGTACAATGCATATATTTTCATACGTTCTTTTGATAAAGTAGTTACTTGGTATTTTCTCAGTAAAGGTCATTTCTAGGTTCAGAACCAATCATTAGGATGCTGGAAAGCTGTTCTCCACACCTCAATATGTTCTTTTCTCACTTCTGTTCCTTTGAAGGGAGTTGATATGGAAAGGAAGATTAGTTAAATCATCTTCTTTTATAAAGACATGGAAAACAGTGGGCACTGTTTTTTGGGAGGGAGGGCTTGGTACTGTCCCTTTAAGGTAACAAAAAGTAAAATTCTTAGAGTTTTATTAATATAGGTTTTCTAGGTAAAGAAGAAAGAAAACTCTAGGAATATATATTTTACTTTAAAGTACAACTCTAACAAAAGAAGATAACTTTAGTACTCCTTTGTCCCTGTAGGTGAGATTTACCCAGGATTTAAAGTTCTAAATGTGAACTAGTATTTGTTAATCTGTTAAGTATTTCTTTGTGAACAATCTTTCACAACTTTTGATTCATCTTCCTGTTGACAACAGGGCAACAAAAGTTTCTCCAGTAAGTACAGTAAGAACAACTATCTGATGACTGTTTTGTTTATATTTTAAAGTAATATCCATGCTTTGAGATCTTGCTCAGAGATCTTGCTCACAGATCTTAAGCCAAAGAAACTTCTGAGAAATTTGTTAACACATCCCTATCCTTGTCTTCCATATCAGTAAGTTGTTACTTGCTTTTCAACTCAAAAATATACAAGGTAGGTTAAAAGTATGTTACAGTTGTTCACATGAAAAATAATACAATAATAATAATTCAAGAATAAATTTCATTTTATGTACTCACAACTGTAAACCTACTTTTCCTCCACCCTGTATGTTTTCAGCACTAAAAGTTTTTTGTTTGTTTTTTTCCAAAGAGTGACGTCAAAGGAAGGTACTTTGGAGTCAGTTAAAGAAAACATATTTACAGCATATATACTTCTTTTAGGGTACAAGGGACCATGCTCAATTTTTCTCTCTATTTTTTTAAGGATATATTTTGCTTTAGGTTTACCTGAAGGAAACCATGGCCCCAAAAGAAAATCCCCCACCATTACTTTATTGAAAATGGGTTTGCTTCTCTAGCAGATAACTGTGATTCCTCTGCAATCACTGCAGTGCAAACCCAGAGAACAGCAAAGTCAAAGTTAAATCTTAAAGAGTATTTGTCCAGAGTTGTATTCAGGACTTGAAAGAGGAAGATGTAAAAATCAGATAGGTTGAATGCTGAATTGAAATTAATTATGTCTTTTTTCTCAAATAAGTGATTTTTAGTTAACTTTGGAGAACTACTTAAATTTGAAAATAAGGATATATTGGAAAAGGAAAAAGTTTTAGTATAGTTAGTATATCATATCTAACTTACATTAATAAATATATTATTAAAATATAATTTTTATATTTAGTGAAATGAAAATGTAGTTGTGTTTAGTTATTTGGCCCTGTAGTTTTACTTCTTTTTTATATAAGGAACTGTGTCCTTACTTCATAAATTATTTTGACATACAGTAACATTTTGACTACTTCAAATATTTTCAGCTATTCATTATTTGGCTTTAAGTGCAAAAGATGGAAGGGATGTAATACATACATAGATTACTTTCTAAGTGCCACATATTGTGTTTTATTATCTCACTATTTATAGTGTTTCTCTAACCTAAAATGCTTAAAATACAAGTCTTTTAGTGTGACATATATCATTAAAAGGTACCTTTAGTGGTATTTTATTTTTTTAAACTTTTACTTAGCTAAATAACATTTAGTTAGTTTTCAACTTCTTAGTTTTTGTGCCATATATCATTTTGAAATTGGGTGCTGTTAAAGCCAGAAAGTGGATCAAATAGTAATTTAAAGCATGCTGTACTATATAGTTAGGTAGCATCTGCTCCTTATAAATTGCATAGAAATACAAAATCCTTAATATATAGTGTTTGTAAGTGTAACTGCTCAAGATCCTCTGATAGTGTCAGCATGTCATTATTCTACAGAAGATGTTTTTAGCTATTTTTTGAAAAATAGTCCCAAAACGCTTATTGATTATTTCAAACTACTCTGGTTTCTTTTATATTATAATATAAGAAATGTGATTAGTTTCAATTCAAATGAAACAGAAATTATATATTGAATAAAAATAATCCTTCAACAAAACATTTCATATTTGTAAATCATTTAGTATAAGACTACTAAGAACTTCAAAGGCAGTACAGATGATCATAATCACTTTTAGACTTTGAACAGCTTTTTAAGGGATTTTTTAATGAACGGGAAGGTACAGATCAAAACTGCTAAGAAAAATAAAATAGGGTGTACACGAGAATAAAATACATTTGAATGCTTAACACATTGTATACAACTTTTTAATACTAAAAACTTTTAAATGTCCACATGCTTTATTTTCTTTCAGGGGTGGAGAAATAGTTGTTGAAGAAAACTTTTTCACAGTTGAAGGAACTTGGAGGCTCTGTCCCAGCGAAGTTCCAGTGGTTTTATTTCAGGCAGCTTATATTGTAGACTCATTGTCAAATATCTTAGTTTTTAAGGCCTGTAGGTTATGTTGAATAAAGTTCTCTGCGCCTTGAACTTCAGAGAATCTGGAGTCATTTCTCCTAGTAGACCAGTTTTTCATTTTTATTGAATTCTGAATTGTGTCTGACGTGAAGTAGTAAATTATTGGGTCAAAACAACAGTTCAGAACAGCAATGCAGAGAGTGATTGGGTACATGGTCCTCACTGCTGCCACTACTGAGCAATTCACTAGTGTCTGTGTTCTCATAAGAGAGTATAAAATAAGATTGATATTATAAGGCACGAAACAGAAACAGAATATGACCAAATGTACAAAAATCATTTTTAAAACTTTAGTTTTGTTTATTTTGCCTCTGCTTAATGTAACAGGTTTATTTAACGTTCTTAACACTATACTAGAGCAAGTTACATTTAAAATTAGAGGAATAAAAAATCCCACTATTTCAATGAAAATTACAATCCTTGAGAGATAGGTTTTCCATGTGGCTTGTGGGAAATTTTCAAAGCAGGCTTCTGAGGTATTGTTACCCCGAGAGTGGGTAGACTGAAAGAAAACTGCCGGTGCACTTCCTCCCATCACAGTTAACCACACAGCAATACAAACGATTTTTGCATTTCGTTTGGTTCTTAGAGTCTTTGACTTAAATGGGTAGACAATTGCCAGAAATCGATCTACACTAATGCAGGTTAAGAACAGAATGCTTCCGTACATGTTGGTATAAAACAGCATCACTGAGATTTTGCAAAGTAAATCTCCAAATGGCCAATTCCGTGCTGCAAAGTAAAAAATCCTGAAGGGTAGAGTAAAAACGAAAAGCAAGTCTGACATTGCCAAGTTAATCATGTACGTTGTAGTTTCATTTCGCACTTTGAGGGTGCAGAAGAAAATGTATATGGCAACACAGTTGGATATTAACCCAAGCACAAACACCATGCTAAACATGCACCCATACAACGTGTACTTAAAGGAGTCATCATAGGGGCATTGGGAGCTGTTATTGCTTACCATTATAAAGGCACGTTCGGTTTACTGTGGTGAATGAAGTCCTTTCTGTGGTCAAGTCCTTTCCTCAGCAGCAGTCTCCTTTGGTATTCAGACTGTGTTCACTTAAAACCTCCAGTGTGTTTGCAAATTCTTTGGATCTTTGGGTAGTTTTATAAATACGTCCTTTTCCCCCAGAATCTCCAAAGGGGATTTGCAAATTCTTTGGATCTTTGGGTAGTTTTATAAATACGTCCTTTTCCCCCAGAATCTCCAAAGGAAACATGAAATTTGTTGCTGTAAAGTTTCTAGTTGGTTCTTCAACAGGAAAATAGTCTTATTTTCTAGTCTCCAGAAAATCTGTGAATCCAGGGCTTGTTAAGCACTGAGCAACCTTTAAAAACTGTAGTCAGTGAAGCCAGTCCATTGGATTATGAATTGTAAAGAGACGCTGTGTTCTGAGATGGAATAAATCTGCTCATCTGGTAAACTTTTATTTCAGTAGTCAGGAAGATATTCCAAAATTAAAGTTTCTGTATGCTCCAGAATGTTTAAGCTAAAGGTAGCAATTTTATTTTGCTTTTCAATGCAGACTTCCAGAGATTTAAACATTCCCAGTTTTAGTCTCATTTACTGCTTGCTTTCTTTAAATGAAGTTTTCTTTTTTGATGTTTCAATAGTAGATCCCAGATGGTAGTAAGCAGAAGAGTCTTTTGAATGTTCCGAAATAAATTCCTAAGCGTGTTAGCTCTTGCCGAACGAGGCCTTTTCCTCCGTTGCCAGCTGTATTGTGTGATGGACTTTCTCTGAAGTGAAAAATAAAGGCTTGCCAGACTTGTAATATGACATCACAGGAAGAGGAGGCTGGGCTTGGACAAAGAAAGGTTTCAGCCCAGTTTGTTTGCAGTTCTTTAATCTGATAATGTGTCTGCTGAGGACATACCTAGGAGGCTTCAAATAAATGGTCACTGTTTAGCTGGGATGTCTGGCTATGAACTCTTTTTATGCAGAAATGCCTTGTGGAATGATGGCTACTTCTCAGGGAGTTTTCTTTCTTTTTTTTCCTTTTATCCTTTCTTCTACTATTAATAATTGAAAGAGAA